>NC_091439.1:24825688-25502933 GCF_964237555.1 Oryctolagus cuniculus
GCAGTTACAGCCTCACTGTGCTCCAGTTCCTTGATGCATGAAATGTCAGTGCTTGGCACTCAGAAAGTGCTCCGAAGCAGGACAGCTGTTCATCTCTGCAGTGTCAGCAGCTGTGTGAGCATTGAGCCCTGGCGAATGAGTCACTGGATGGTTGTCATCCTTGCCCAGGAGTCCAGAGGCCTTCTGGGAGGTCAAGAGCCCCGTGCCTCGGCTCTCTGTCAGGTCCTTGTCCGGCTTCTAGAACTCTGTGTGGAGGCCATTTCCTTCCTCTCCCCTTTCCTCTTGGGAAAAGTGTCCCCACTGCGAGAGTAACGCCGGCGTGGATCTGTGCTGTGCCTCCTGAGCGCCTGGTCTCCCTGTTGCTCCGTGCAGGGGTGGAGTCTGGGATACCCAATCTCTTGTCCCGCTCTGACAGGCTGTGGGAGGAATAAAAGGCTTTGTGCCAGCCCTTTCATTTGGGGCCTCTATTTTCCCTTTCTTTTCCTGCCAAAGGCAAATAGTTGAGTTTGCTTGCTGGGATTGAGGCTTCTGGAACCATTCCGCTGGCCCTGACATTTTTCAGATAACAAATTCTTCTCCAAGTGGTATCAGGTATTTGACTTTTCATGATCTTGATCTCTCACAGGAATGAATGGCTTGATTTTTCAAGAACAGTAAAGCAGTGAATTCTAATAATTGACCCCAGATAAGCAGTCAGATGCAGCTCCATACGTTCTCCAGGTCTATCTATAAGTAGTGTTAGCACTTTCTATCTCGAGTTGTGACTTACAGATTTCCAAATACTCATGCTTTCAAAAAACTTGTTTGAGCCTCACGGACAACTGAATGATAGACATGCCAGAAATTATGATTCTCATTTTACAGTCTAATAAACAAAAAGCAGGGGCCAGTGTAGTGGCACAGCAGGTTAAGGTGCCACTTGTGATGCGAGCATCCCTGCTCAGAGTGCCAGTTCATGGCCCGGGTGCTCTGCTTCTGATCCAGGTCCCTGCTAATGCGCCTGGGAAGGCAATGGATGAAGGCCCAAGTGCTTGGGGTCCCTGACACCTATGTGGGAGACCCAGCTGGAGTTTCTCTGGCTCCTGACTTTGGCCTGGCCCAGCCCTGACTATTGCAGCCCTTTGGGGAGTGAATCAGCAGATGGAAAATCTGTCTCTGCCTCTCTCTGACTCTCTGATGTTCAAATAAATTAATTAATCTTTTTTAAAAAAAGAAGGAAACAACTGGAGCTTAAAAAGATTCAGTGACTTGTCTACCAATCATACAAATAGAAGTTTAGTATTCTGACTAAAACCAATTGCTTTGAATTGATCAGAATATACTGTAGTGATAAACCTACCCTCTCCCAGACCCCCTCTTGGTTTTACTGGCCCAGTATAGCAAAGCTTCCTGCCTTGTTTCCAACTCAGCTTCCTGGGAGAAGGGTGGGGGCTCTGTCCCATCCAGTCATTCAGGGTCCCAGGCTGACAGAAGCTCCCCCATGTTACAACATTGCCATCTGTGTGTGATGTCCAGGTTGCTGAGGCTGGGGGAGAGAGGATGGCGAACTCACTCCAGCACTGCCTCTGCTCGTAGCCCATCGACCAGAACTAGTTCCGTGCCCCTAGGTGACTCTATGAAAACCTGGTTAGTCTTTCCATGTGCTAGAAAGGCTGGGAAACCAGTTCTGAGGAACTCTAGGAACTGCCACAGGCTCTCAGGTGGTCCATTGAAAGACACTTTGCAGTGCATATTGCTGCCAGAGCCTCTCATTCACTTGAGAACCATGGAAAGACATGAATTGAATTTCAGCAGCACTTCACGTGTGAGGTAGTTGTCAAAAAGAAAAGAAACAATTACAGGGCTGGCATTGTGGCGAAGTAGGTAAAGCTACCACATGCAGTGCAAATCTCCCAATTGCTCCATTTCTAATCTTGCTCCTTGCTAATGCACCTGGGCAAAGCAGTGGAAGACGGCCCAAGTGTTTGGGTCCCTGCCACCCACAAGGAAGACCTCGTTGAAGCTGCTGGCTCCTGGCTTCAGCCTGGCACAGCCCTGGTTGTATGGCCATCTAGGGAGTGAATCAGCGGATAGAAGATTCGCCCCCCTTCTCTCTTCTCACACACACACTCTCTCTCTTTCAAATAAAAAATAAATCTTTTTTTTTTTTTAAAAAAGAAACAATTATATTATATTGTGTTAACCTTATTTGGGGACCTAGTCTTTTAAAAATTAAGGTTTTCTCCAAAAGATAGATAGATAGAAAATCTCAATTTTAAAGGTTCTATCCTTCCAATCTGCTTTATGGAGAAACATTTAGATTAAAAAAATAATTTCAAAGTTATTCCTTAGAGACTATAAAAGTTAGCTCCTAAGATATTTTAAAAAACTTAGCAAGTCATTCTCAAATTGCATTAACCACTCAGGTTGTTTCCTAGGAAATGCACATCTATATAATTGCTCCTCAATGTTTGGATAATTGACATAGAGAAAAAATTGCAATCAGGGACACAAACCAGTTGAGTTGGAATTACACAGAGGTATTGAGTTTGGGCAGCCTTTTGGTCCAAAAGATTTTAGAATATATGGAGGGGCTGGCGCTGTGGTGTAGTAGGCTAAGCCTCTGCCTGTGGCACCAGCATCTGTATGGGAGTAGGTTTGTGTCCCAGCTGCTTCTCTTCCAATCCAGCTCTCCGCTAATGGCCTGGGAAAACGGTGGAAGATGACCCAAGTGCGTGGACCCCTGCTTCCACGTGGGAGACCTGGAGGAAGCTGCTGGCTCCTGGTTTGGATTGGCCCAGCTCCTGCTGTTGTGGCCATTTGGAGAGTGAACCCGCGAATGGAAGACCTCCCTCTCTCTGGCTCTCCCTCTGTCTGTAATTCTGCCTCTCACCTAAATCAATAAATCATAAAAAAAAAAAAAGAATATGCGGAGATAAAAGATGGGAGTTGCAGGCTAAACCGAAAATGGTCCAAGGCCAGCCTCAATTCCTTCAGACACTTCAATGATGCGAATTTCTTCCACCCATCCCTGTTCCACATGGTAACCTGCCACAGGCCAGTTGCTGCCTGGTTCTCCTTGTGTGCCAGCTACCCTGGGCCGCAGCTGCCATGCTCACTTGCAGGGCTTCCTGTGTGGCCCAACACCGTGTGCATTCTGCAGACAGCTGCATATGACCTGGGGAGGGGATCCAGCAGAGTGAACTCCCTGCAAAATTCCTACTGCAGCTTCCCGTGCAAACACGGACATGTTTCCCACACATTCCCCTTCTCTTGAAAATCAAGTATTTTTTTTTATAAAGCAAACGTTAAATAGCAATCTCAAGCGCACCTGCTATCAATAGCTATGAGAACTCAAATGGGCACTTGTGGGTAGTGTCATTGTTGGGGGGGGGCGCGGAAGTCAGTGTTTCCCACCGGCATCATCTCAGTCTGGGCAGGCACAGGTCATAAAGCTCTGTATCTGTATTCAGGGATGAAACATATGAACATGAAACAGCGTATCCAAGGTGGCAAGGGCACGTGAGCAGAGAGAATACGGTTTCCTGGCGTGCCTGGGCATTAAATCAGAGTCATCGGACACTTGTTAACAGTTTGCTTTCCTAGGTCTCACCTCAGAACTGTGGAATCAGAATTTTCAGTAAAGAAGCCAGGGGATCCTTCTTTTTACCAAGCCCCGTGGGTGGCCTGGGACCTCACATTTAGGAATAACACAGCCTACAAGAAGGTCTAACTCCCATCCTTCTGTGACCACTGGAAGCAAACCAGCATCTCAAAGAGATTTAGAAAGTGAACCCCAAGAAGTCAGAATTACAGCTACTTCTACCCAGCCCTTGAGTTTTCAAGAAAACTACATTTTTAGGTATTTTTAAATGTCAACACTTTGGTTTCTAAAAAAGGCCTCGGGGACCATGAGAAGCATCTAGAAACATTCTCTTCATAGTCTGCAACAGGATTCTTTCAGAGTTTATGTGTGTGTGTGTGTGTGTGTTTAAGGTAATTTGGGTTGCTAATACATGCACATAATATAGGCACACAGGGTTAAAGACAATATGTGGTGGAAGATAAATCTGTTCCTTCCTTTTCTTCCCGTCTCCCGTTTACTGCCCCAAAGGCAGCCACTGGTACGGTGTCCTTGTGTTTCCTTCCAGTAGCATCTCAAGCATGTTATCAATACAGAGATGGGCACAAGCTTTCTTCAGACCTCAGTGGCAGAATACCGTGTTAACACCTCTGTCATTGTGTCTAACTGGTCATTTTCCTCTGACATCACTTGTAATTTTGTGCAGTTAAAGTAATTTCTGTGACAGAGCAACTTGGAAATCCCTGGTGCTTACCAATAGAGATTTATTTCTCTGTTATGTAACTGTCCAATGTGGGCATCTATTAACCAAGCAACCAATCCATTCCATCTTGTACCTCCTCCATGGGTCTTGGGATCCTTCAATTTTTTTTAGAGATTTATTTATTTATTTGGAAGGCAGAGTCAGAGAGAGAGAGAGAGCACTTTTTCATCCACTGGTTCACTCCCTAAATGGCCACAACAGCTGGGGCTGGACCAGACAGAAGCCAAGAGCCTGGATGGAATTAGGTCTCCCGTGTGGGTGGCAGGAGCCCAAACACTTGGACCGACTGCCATTGCTTTTCCAGGTGCATTAGCAGGGAGCTCAATCTGAAGGAAGTGGAGCAGCCAGGACTCAAACCAGAGCTCATGGGGATGCCGGAGTAGCGGGCAGCAGCCTAACTCACTGTGCCACAATGCCGGCCCCATTGGTCTTGGAATCTTTTGTTCCCAGCTGGTTGTGGGAGAAGATAGAGCCTAGAGAATCATAGGAAATCATGCTGGAGACTTGTATGTTCCAAGCTGGAAATGGCACACATGATTTCTTTTCACTTTCCTTTGGCAAGAACTCAATCATTTCTACCTTCTAGGTGCAAGGGGAGCTGGGAAATGTAGTCTTTGGCTGGCAACTCTTTACCAGGAACAGCTGCACGAAGTGGAAAGGGTGGGTGCACACATCTTGGGTGGGTACCTGGTCATTTCTGCCAATTTTCATCCCCAAATGTGCCCGGTTTACTTTTAATTACAGTGAACGGGATTTTGTTTTCTTCTTGGCGCATGAGAAGAAAGTAGGAAGTCGATAGGAATGTTTATGCCACAGATGTGGTCTGAAAACCACAGAGTTTGAGAAGTACTACTTTATACAGGATGCCACAGGTCAAGTTCAGCTTTTGTCCTTGCTAGTGCATGAGCCCCAAACCCAGCAATGGCCCAGTGCATGTGTCTATGGACAGGGAGACCCTGTGGCTACCTGATCTCTTTGTTTACTGAACTACCTTGAACTTGATGACTTCCTCACCCTCTAACCCAGACAGGGGAGGAATAGAGGACTCCAGAACCCCCATTCCTGGCCTGCCTGTAAAGCATCATAGTGGTATTGGTGTCAGTCTTTTCAAGCTTCGATTTAATGCCCATCCACGCTCTCTCTCACCTACTTTTTATGCTAGACTTGATACCCAGAAATTTTCTGGCACCCCTTTTGCTTATAAAACGTACCTTCACTGTTCAAGGAAAAAAAAAAAAAAAAAAAAGAACAAGACAAATCAGCAACAGAAAGGACTTGTGTTAAATTCCATGTTGAAGACGGGCAAGTTCGTAAAGCTACTGGGAATGTGCGGCAGCCTGACACGTTCCTCTCTCCTCTCAGTGGGAGCCAGCAGCAGGGAGGGAAACGTAATGTTGTACTGGGCATGGCTGCCTCCTCCACAGCTCTGCATGCGTCAGGCCCCAGAATAGAAACAAGCGGATGGGGTTGCGATGGCCGGGGACAGGCAGGAGGAGTTGGGGCTGCCTCCGCTGCCTGCCATCCGTGCCCCGTCCCTGGTGGGCCTCCAGAGCCCGGGAAGGAGCGAGGTCCTGCATCTCCTTGGCATTTTTGTGTCTGTTTTCTTTTCCTTGCTGGTTTGCATCGACTGTGGTCACTGTTCCCCATGTCAGCACATTCAAAATTGCTGACTGTAAACACTGCAGACGGCATGCCTGCTACTGAAGAAGCCACAGAACACAGCTTTGGGCAGTGGTGGCTTTTCTTGTTGTGACTTATTCCGAGGCCTTGCACTTTGTATAGGGCTTTGAGGCTGGGTAAAGATGGAATAGGAGAGGAGGGGGAAAGAGAAGGAGGCTTGGCTTATTCAGATCTTTACTTAAGGAAATAAATGTTGATTTTCTATTGGGTGCTCTCTTTGGGAACTGGAACATGAGAGGAATTGGAAATGTGCAAAATGGGAGAATTGCCAGGGAGCAAAATGAGATTGTAGAACAGAAGTTGGGAGCCACGAAGGCAGTGAGGTAGAGCTGTGCTCTTGGGAGCAAAAGGATACCAAAACACTATCTGTAAATCAAATAACCTCCTCAAGCCTTTGGCTGTCCCAGAGTAGCATAGAAAGCCTTGACAGTAGCTGGTGCTACACCAAAAGAGTAGTTCTTAGCCAGATGTCTTTGAGCAGGACTCCCTGGGGTCCTGTGTGGGCACTTCCACAGACCAGGGTGTGTGTCTTTGTAGGCTGTCAAAGCACAACCATTCATAGGGGACTTTATGGATAGAATCTACCATGCTCGGACAAGGGAGAGAGTGTCACCCGGTTCCAGAAAGTTTGCTGGTTTGTGTGCTACTAAGAAAGTCGTCGATTTTGTTTTCTGTAAGAACTACAATGGGAAATCAGGTGGGGGCATCATCTACTTGCCACTCTACTGTGAGCGTCCTATGTGGAACATGTGTGATAGGAGGGAGGCACTCGGGTGCACTCGTGTCTTTGAGACACAGAACCAGCAGGAGATCCAGCTTCTTGTCTGTCCATCTCTTTATCAACAGATTGGTGTGTTTTAAGGAACTGGTATATTTTATTGTGGGACTGGTAAGTCCAAAATTCGTGCAGCAGGCTAGTTGGCTAGAGACTCAGGGAGGAAAAGGTGATGTTGCAGTTCTGAGACTAAAATCTGCAAGCTGGAAATGCAAGCAAGTTTTCTATGATGCAGTCTGAAGGCAGAATGCTTATTCTTTGAGAAACCTGCTCTTTGCTCTTAAAGCCATGGACTGATTGGATAAGGCCCACCTATGTTGGGTGCCTTATCTGCCTTCCATGTTTATTGATGAACATGTCAATCACAGCTAAAAATTAACCTTCACAGTGACACCTAGACTGGTATTGGACCAAACAGCTGGGCACTGTAGCCTTGCCAAGTTATCATATAAAATTAACCATCACATGAGGAATCTCGGGACATTAAATACGTGAAGATGGCTCCTCATGCAGCTGACAGGCTAGACAGAATGATGTTAAGATAATGTTGATTGTTTTTTGACTCCATATTTTGATAGTTTCATGTCAATTACATTTTTTTATTTATAAATGGACAGTGGAAAATTATATTCAAATTTCCATAGATCAAATAATGGGAATTTCTTTAGAATAAAAGTTATGTTATAAGCCAGCTTCTCAGTGGCATGCTTACTGGTTTTCTTGTGACAGATCGTATGTGTCATTATTTCTAATCTGTTGGGCATTCATTTTTTAACCTTGGTGTCAGAAGACTGGTACATGGGCTGGCATTCAACACTAAAATACTAAGAATTCAGTTCCTGATGCTACTGAGTGATGATATGAGAATAACAGTGATTCATTTCTACCACCATAACTGTACTTTTAGAAGTATGTTGGGGAGGCATACAGGCTGCCTGGCCAAGGGGAAGAGCTTAACCCTGGGATAAGACTGCTCAGGTTCATATCCCAGCTCTAGCACTACTGGTATGTTTGTTAACCCATCTATGCCTCAGTGTCCACACACATGCAATGGTGATGATAGCAATAAAGATATTGTGAGGATGAATGGCGCTAGCATCGACTAAGTGTCCACACATTTGCTGTTGTGGTAAGTACTTTCTGGGGACCTGAAGAGGCAAAGTCTGCATAGAGGGTTGAAGAGAAGTTTTTGAACTATTTTGTGTGTTGGAACTTTGTTATAATTCAGTACATGTTTGAGACCACTTGATGGTATTGTCCTTTAGGAGTTTCCACTCCTAATCCTCTTAGATGAATTGCAACCAAGATGGAGCATCCTTCTGTCAAATTCTACGCCGTAGCTAATAGTGTCACGGAGAACTTCCAGGGTATTAATAATGAGCTAATACACCTATGAATGTTAAATGTCTTGGAAGCAGTTTCCTGAGGAGCAAATAGCAGATGTGGCATTGGCTATGGTCTAATTGCCTGAAAGGCAGTTAAATATAGTTTTCAGTCTTTTTCCAAGCAGTTATTTGAAAGCTGAAATATTTTCCCTAAAGGCCCATCACTCGTTCTTAACAACCAAATGAAGTAAAGGGCTAGAGGAGGAGAGTTCAGAAGTGTGTTTGCTTCCTGTCCATTTCATTTGTTTTTGTAAATTGTTGGTGATTGTTTCTGCAGAGGCTTTTGTTTGGTATACGCCTCTGTTTGACTTTTTGGTGCAGAGTGATGGCTTTTATTGGTCTAAGAATCCTGATTAAAAAAATAATATTCTCTTTGACCGCACTCATCCATGCACCAGGCTCCATGAGTTTTCTTCTGGGTCACCACATGTGATCTTCAAAATGATCAGCCCAACAGGTGCCATTGTCATCACTGTTTTCCATTTGGGGAAACTGAGGCTTAGAGAGCTTAGTTTGCTCCAGGGGCTTGGCAGATAAGTAGATTTCAGGCAGTAAGAATACAAAAACCCAAATACTTTACCCACATCCCCTCATGTTCTGTAAGCACCCGATGTTAAAATCAGCCCCACTTTCTGCAGGGCACTCACTGGTGCTCTCCAGAGTGTGGGGTGAGTTGTTCTCAGGTCTGTAATTCTGTTATTAAGTGGTCCTGAGTCCAGTCTGATGTGCTAGCAAGTTGTATTTATGCCAGTGTGGTTGGTGCCACACAGCGAGGGATTTCTCTGGGTTCCTGGTGGTTGACCTGTGTGTGTGGCTTCTGTTCATGGACAGATTGTCTCTGTGGAGGCCATCAGAGCGGCCCTGGTGGAGCCCTAGCTGTAGGAACTGGGCTGTGGGGAGCTCTCCAGGCCTGGTTAGCAAACATCGCTTCACCACCTTGACAGCGAGAAGGAAAATGCCATTCAAATAGAGATTCACAGCTTCAGGAAGAATGAGGCAGGGAGAAAATCTGGCAGAGATTTAAGAAAATGTCCATTCTCAATAAAAACAAAGAATATAACTTTCATGTCTGTGGTATATGTATTTTCAGAAAGATTGATTTTTTATGCAAAGGAGATACTGACATATCAATGACTAATGTTAAAAAAAAAAAACAGAATGAGAGAGGTTGCACAGTGTGGAGAGTCTTCCTCTATATTTGGAATAAAACTTTGGGTTTTTACTGTCAGGATGTGAGCTTAATTATAGCATGTTGCAAGCTTTGCTTTTGTAAAGGGTGTGTGTGTGTGTGTGTGTGTGTGTGTGTGTGTCTTACTCTTCCTGGAGAAGTTTTAGTACTAATTTTGTTTCCCTCTTGAAACATCTGCAGGAGTTGATATAAGTAGTTTATTTACAAAGTAGGGTATTTCTTGATGCTCAATGAACTGACACCCTCCCTGAGTTCAGGACATATTTTTTCATGTCCTTTAGCTTTCACTATACTACTTTATAATGTTTATTAACTTAATTTCAGAATCGAGGATGTCACTTGTGTTGTTTAGAAGATGTTCCTTTTGATTTTTACTCAAGCAATGCACTAATTACTCTTTGGAAATTGTTTTTTTCTGGCATGAAAATTTGTGCTTAAAAATTGTGAATTGTTCATTGTATTACTCCAGAATTAGCAGTTAGGTGTTGGGTGTAGTAATTTCTTGAGTAGTCAGGGGTTACATTTGTGTGTTTGTACATACCTCTGTGTTTAGCATCTAAAAATGTATTGCACTGAGATTATTCACATTGGCAGGTTCATTACACAGATTGAAAAGTATTTGATTCTAGGCATAGGCTTTCATATCAGCCATGAAAATTTGCTCAAGATCACATTCCCCGAATCTGAAAGAATCAGCCTGGATGGTTTGTTGAGATAATTAATAAACTCCACCTCACCTTCAAACACCACTATTATGATGAACCTGAAGCATATTAACATATGAATATATCAGCTTCTGTGTATGGCTCTACTGTACCTTGCACACAGGAAGTTTCAATGTTGTATCTATTGGATGACAGACTCAAAAGAAATCCAGATGGAAGTAAGAAAGATAAACCCTCGTACAAGCTCATATTTTGGGGGATGATAGTGTTCACAAGGTTTATTGGTATTTTCTATTCTGATTCTACCACTATACCATTTGGGGAAACTTAACATTTTCTCATGAGACGACGTCTAGTGCTAAAACAGGATGTGGTTCATCAGGACCAGGAGGTGCGCAGTGCATACACTTATTAAGGAGCAATCCGCTGGCCCCGGCCTGCTGCCGTTAGTTCCCAGATCACACCTTCCACCTTTTTTGTTTGTGGCTTAATAAAAACCACTTCCTGAGTAAAGGCTTCATATGTGATATCTGGGAGTCGGTAGATGAAGGTTTGCTAGAAAATCACAACCTGGAGGAATTAAGCATTTCAATAATTTCATTTTGTGAATTATGGAGGAAAATATGGATCTGACACACGTATTTATTAAACATTCATCCCTGAATCAGGCTGTTGACATCAGTGAAACAAAGTCTGTGAATCAAATTTCAAGTTAACAGGATGATTTGTTAACAGTTAAAATATCTTTGTGCCATGAGAACTTGGACCTGAAGTGCTATCTGACAGAATACAAAGGGTCGTGGAATGTGCAGCCTTGTCTGTGGTTTGGTTTTAGTGTTAAGGATAAACATCAGGCTATTTAAAAAGAGAGCTTGCCATTGAGCAATCATCCACCCCTAATACCAAATGTGAAACTCCAAGGTTTAATAATAAATGCTTCTAAATATATTCATTAAAAGTTTTAAATGTAGTCGTATCAGGGTATTGCTGGAAGGCATTTAGACATCTAAAATAACCAGAATTCAATAGAATGATAATTTAGATAATCTGCAAGAATAGAAAGAGTTGTTTGCTCTGAAATAATTGGGTCTTAATTGGGAATCTAGAACTTAAAAAGCAGAGAAGCTCATAATTCCTTAATCCCTGAGTAAAGGAGAAAGTGAAGCCTGGGAGAGTAAATGGCCCCGCAACCTAGAACTTCCTGGGAATCGCTTTGATCCTTTCCAAGGGGAAGTGGGATCCTTTCTCAAATTTTGTCTATGGACCTGCAGCCTAACCTTACAGTACCAGGTCTTGCCCCGGCTTCTCGGAGTAGGCAGTTGCTACAGGAGCTCCACTTACACCCGAGTGTTCCAAACAGGTCAGTCACATACACGCAGCAGAGCTGAGGGTGTCGGATCCGGGGGGTGACACATACAGGTCAGGAAGGGAGCTCTTCATCCTGCTTCTTTCTATTTGGTTTTAGCCACCTGGATGGAGAGCTGGTCGCTCCCCAGAATTCTCAGGATGGGCTTATCTCCCATACTGTGTGTGCCCATTCCCCATGGCCCACCGCCCTCCACAGGGCTCGCATTACACTGGCAGCTGTCTGCTCCTCCTCCTCCCCCTCCTCTCTGCTCCTCCTTCTCTTCTCCCTCCTCTTTCTCTTCCATTCCCTTCTCCTCTTCTTCCACCTGCTTTTCAAACACTTCCTTCATCTCTTTCTCTTCTTCTTTCTCCTCCTCCTCTTCCTCCTCTTCCTGTTCCTTTTCCACCTCCTCCTCTTCTTCCTTTCCTTCTTCCACTTCTCTGATACTCAGTTTGATGCTTGTCTACCTTTTCTTCTCTCTATTTTTAAAGCATGACAGTTTATTTTTCCAGTCCCTGCCAATTTGTGGTCTCACTTGAGCCGTCTCCCAGCCCCAATAATTGTAGTTCCTCTTTATGTTTTTCTTATCAATCTTACCTGTCTTCTCCAATATCTTCCTTACCTGTGTATACTGTAAATATTATAAACTTTCTTTTTTCCATAGGAGAAGCAGCCTTCTACTTTTTTAAAGTTACCTGATTGAAGCTAGGAGGGAGTGTTCAAAATCAGCCCTATATGAGGGTACTTCAAAAAGTTCCTGTAAAATGGAATTAAAACTATGAATTTGTTTTGGTGCAAAAATATTTTGGGGACAAAATATTTTTTCATTATATGTGCAAAATGCATATTAGGAAAAAGCATGGTTTTCAAAAGATTTTTCACACCAAAATAATCTCATACTTTTAATTTCATTTTTTCACAAATATTTTTGAACTACACCTTTTTTTAGGTGTTTCATTTTGAAATAATCTTTTTATATAGGTCAAATATTTTTTCAAATTTTCGTCATTGCTCCCATTTCTCATATACAAATATAGTACATGTTGATTTTATGTATTTTTAAAATTTTTATGTGTTTTGTTGAAAAAGATTTAGAACACAAGCACATGTATGTAAATATTTCACTTTTGTGAAACCTTAAAGTCAATTATTTTGAGTAATGATGATTGTTATAATAGAACAGAGCAAAAACTGTTGCCCAAATTCACCCTTCAAAGTGAGACTGCTATGATTTCATACATAGTTTCTTTAGGTAGCTTTGGGGAATACAGTGACCAAGTCATGATTCAGTTTCTAATGTGTCTTCTCTAATATGTGTTTCTATATAGTTTATTTTCTTTTAAATATTTATTTCATTTATTTGAAAGGCAGAGGTACAGAGAGAGAGAGAGAAGGAAAGAGATCTTTCATCTGTTGGTTCACTCCCTAGATGGCCACAAGAACCGGGGTTGGGCCGAGCCAGAGCCAAGAGCCAGGAGCTTCTTCTGGGTCTCCCATGTGAGTACAGGTTCCCAAGCACTTGGGCCATCCTCCACTGCTCTCCCAGGCACATTAGCAGGGAGCTGGATTGGAAGTGGAGCAGCCAGGACATGAACTGGTGCCCTTATAGTATGTTGGCATTGCAAGTAGTGGCTTAACCCACTACACCACAGTGCTTTCTTTACATGGAAAAACTGTAAATCTGAGTTGTTCGTAATTAGTATTAGAACTATTTCCATCAGGGGCCTACTTTGGTGAGAAGAGAGTAATGGAATTGTGTGTTGTTGAAGAGTGAGTGAAATCATCTTTCAGATCAGTGATTTCAATACAGTATAGCTGGAGACAAAGGGGCTCCAGTGACCTCTCGCCATGATCACAGGGTGGTGGCTTCAGACAAGATGTCTGCTTCAGTGCTTCTGGACAGTGTCATGTCCAGATTAATCACAGAGTACTTACTCGGTCATTGCAGAACGGGTCTGGGCCAGGGCCTGTTTGTAGTAGGACAGAGGATGGGAAACAGCAAGGCTTCCACCCTGTGTTCATCAGCCTTAATAATATGATGCTGTAACTGGCATGGATGTCTGAATGGCTATTAAAGAATGTAATGAAATCCTCTGGACTGTGTTGTCCCTGATAATATGGCTCTTTGTTTTGGTATTAAAAGTTTCTAATGTGAAGTAAGACAGGACTGTGTAATTCATTCAGTTATATGTAGTCATACTGCAATTTAAGAGCATATTTGACCAAGGGGCCCACAGGGCACTCATCACTCTTTGACTTGCCACAAGCAAGGTTTACCATGTACCAACACCTCAAAACACACACACACACACACACACACACACATATCCCATTGATGGTGCCTGGTCATTACTGTCATTTCTGTTAACTCCAGAATCTGACCCAAAAGAAAAGACTCCAGCACCATTACCATACCACCTCTATCACCACCATCAACCACTTGATATCCTAATTTTGGGCACCAGAATTAGGCTGCCAAATAACATTTAGGGAATAAACAAGTGAAGAAAAATAGAGTGTTGAAAGCTTTAAACCTAAACCATTAACCTACGTCTGCATGTTGATGACTTTTTTCCAGCAACCTACAGGGATCTATAGTCATAAATCCATGGCTCATTTTACAGAATCTGCAGAAAATCTTCCATTCTTAAAAGAATTTTCAAAGATAGTATAAATATAATTTATCACCAAATTCTGTAATCTGGGCAGCATATGTTGCCAATAATGTATGGCTAAGTCTAGAAATAGAAAACAAAATTAAAAAGCCAGCATGTTTTTATGAAAACAAGGAGAGTAGTAAGTCATCATAATGAAACTTTAAACCAGATCTACATAGTAGGAGTGGAGAACATTGTAATTTATGATTGGAAGTTGGACTAAACACAAATGTGAGATGCAAGCCATTCATCAGCATCACTCATGATCTATATTTAACATAGATTATAGGACAATATCATTAATAACAAAGTCTGAAAATTGCTCCAACTCCTAAGTTACACAAGTAAATCTTAGTGAACAGTAGCTCCCTGGTGCTATATCTCGGTGCTGTGACACAGCCAAATCGAATCTGAGCTGTGCCTGCTCTTCAAGTGAGGGGTGATGCGTGCCAGGCATTGCCTTGTGTCGGATGTGCAAAGAGACCTTGGTCATGGCATTCGTGTGAAGGAATTCAGAAACCCAGTGTACTGTAGAGGACTCCTGTGGGTCCCCAATAAGGAGCCAGGTTTTGAAGATGAGGAGTATAAGAACTCATTCCTGAATCAGTTAACGCGGATGTCAGAAACAATTTGCTTTCTTCATCAGCTGAGTTTCTTTGGCCTGGTCTCAAATAAATCGCCTGCCACTGTGTTTAGTTGAATGCCTTCTCTGTGCCAGATGCTTTGCCTGGATTACTGCTGCATCAGTCAGCACACAGTCGAAGAATCACCATCCCTTCATCCAGGGGAAGAAGCCAGGACTCAGAGCCGGTAGACACCTTGCTTAAAGTCACACAGCCAGGAGGTGCATGAGTGCAGATTCCAATCTTCTAAACTCTGGGTGCCGTAGTAAACCCTTAGATATCATGCACATAGGAAGGGGCTTCAGAAAGTTTGCAGAAAAGGGAATTAAAGCATGAGTTTATTTTTGGTTCAAAACATGTTGACGTCTATGCAGTTTCCTCAGAATGCACATGAACTTTTTGAAGACCCCTCCCTTGAGACCGGGGAGGATGAACGGGGAGAAGAGAAGTTCCCCAAATGCCCATGAACGCTGTCCCTGGCAAGGTAAAAATGAAACAGCCACAAGCGGTAGTAGAGATGGGGCAGTGAAGGTGTAGCAAGGAGAGAGTCTGGGAATGTGCCCAAAAAACAATTCAGGGGCCGGCACAGTGGCTCACTAGGCTAATCCTCCACCTGCAGCGCCAGCATCCCGGGTTCTAGTCCCGGTCGGGGCGCTGGACTCTGTCCCAGTTGCCCCTCTTCCAGGCCAGCTCTCTGCTGTGGCCCGGGAGTGCAGTGGAGGATGGCCCAAGTCCTTGGGCCCTGCACCCCATGGGAGACCAGGAGAAGTACCTGGCTCCTGCCATCGGATCAGCACGGTGTGCCTGCCAAGGCGGCCATTGGAGGGTGAACCAACAGCAAAGGAAGACCTTTCTCTCTGTCTCTCTCTCTCACTGACCACTCTGCCTATCAAAAAAAAAAAAAATTTCAGAACAATGCAACGGAGCAATGGCAGGTTGGAAAATTAGAACAGTAACATTATTTGGCATGGGAAGGTGCAAACTTCACCGCAGCAAATATTTATTGAGAGCGTACTACACACAAAGCGCTGTGCCGGCTCTTTGTTCGGAGATGGAGGGGTTATTCCTGCCCTTGAAGAATTTATGTATGAGAAAAACCATGTAAACAATGTGTTAAGAGCTGTTGTCGAGGATAGTAACAGGTACTCTGGCTGTGAGATGTGGGAAGGATTTGTTGAATATGGAGCTTTGGCAGTGGACCCTGAGGGACAGAGAGCTTTGACCAGGGGCACGGGGGGGGGGGGCAGGGTGGGCACCAGAAGCAGTGAAGAGGACAGGCACAGCACTGAGGGCAGGAGGCCCAAAGGTATACAGTGGGAACCCCAAGAAGTGCCTGGAAGATTGGGCCAACGCTTATAAACCAGACTGAGCCGTCTTTTGGAGGACCTGGAATGTAACGCCAAACAATGTAGACTTTTCTCAGCCTTGGGGAGCCCTGCAGATTGCTAAGCAACCGAATGGCATCCAGAGTTGCACTTTGGAATGCTAACTCTGATGTCTGTGTCAACAAGAGAAGTCAGAACAGTTAAAAGGATTTTGCTGTAATCGCTTATGAAAGAGGTAAGGAAACCTCCCTTCAAACCTGTGGCAGGGGAAAAGGAAGCAGGATATATAGTCATTGAAGAGGTAGCATCAGCAGAGATGTGGAGGATGAAGACGGGCAGGGAGTCGGGGATGCTTCCTTGGCCTTCTCAGGTAAAGGTATCATCACGTATTCCCAACGCGGCAGGTGAAGCTGTCTGTGATGAGAGACTTAGAAGCGAGGCTGCCTTCACATCCACAGAGAGGGGAAGGAAGACTGGCCCGTGCTTAGTCCAGTGTACAGCAAGGATCATGACAACTTATTAGCAGAGTCATGTCTGGGAAAGATGGTGGATTACCACGTGTCCTATTATCTGGGTTTCTATGTATCCAGTGACATTTGGGTACTGGGTAGGCACTGTGAATTCTAATGGCTATACATTAAAATTACTCTCACTATTTTAATTATAATACTATACACACATACACACAGAGGCACTGTTCAAAACTCATGAAAAAATAACATTAACAGCTAAGTTTATATTGGACCAAAAATTTGAAATTCATACATAGTTTTTCCATAATATTTTCATGAACTTTTTGAAGATCTCTTATGTGCATGAATTTCAAAAATATTTTGCACCAAAATAAACTCATCTTTCAATTCCATTGTTCATGAACTTGTTGAAGTACATATATATTTAAAAAGCTCCTTTATTAAGGAAAGATGGCCTCCACTGACTTGAATTATCCATTTCTATTTTAGTTCATAGTTTTGTTTTGATCCATGGTATAACCCTTGAGGCAAAATAAAATTTTGCCATTATTTTGGGATGCAGCAGACTTAAAGTATTTCATCCCTGTTCATAACTACCACCATTCTAATCCCACAGCCATATCAGATCTCATAAGCCAGACATTAATACAATAGGTCATATGCTAATGTAATGAGTGTATGTATGCATGGAAGATTGTCAATAAAGTTCATGGAAGGATGCATATTACAAAAAAAAAAAGAAAACTATGCATGGATTTCAAAATTTTTGCACCAAAATAAACTTATCTTTTAATTCCATTTTCCACAAACTTTTTGAAGACCCCTCAAATTAGAATGTAAGTAGGGGCCGGCACTGCAGCTCACTAGGCTAATCCTCCGCCTTGCGGCGCTGGCACACCGGGTTCTAGTCCTGGTCGGAGAGCCGGATTCTGTCCCGGTTGCCCCTCTTCCAGGCCAGCTCTCTGCTGTGGCCAGGGAGTGCAGTGGAGGATGGCCCAAGTCCTTGGGCCCTGCACCCCATGGGACACCAGGAGAAGCACCTGGCTCCTGCCATCAGTCAGCTCGGTGCGCCGGCTGCAGCGCGCCGGCCGCGGCAGCCATTGGAGGGTGAACCAACGGCAAAGGAAGACCTTTCTCTCTGTCTCTCTCTCTCACTGTCCACTCTTCCTGTCCAAAAAAAAAAAAAAAAAAAATGTAAGTAGGTTTTCTGGTTGTGTGGCCTGGAGGTGAACAAGTACAAGAAGGCATACAAGCTGATAGTACACTCAGGTTCTGGCTTAGCTTGCCTCACACTGGCTGTGTGACCTTGAGCAGACCCTTCCTGACTCTGGATCTTAGAGTCCTTTGTCTAGGCCCCCCTGGAGCTGGGCCTGAGTGCTCAGTAGGGTCTCCCCCACTTAGAGATGCACTCTGCTCTTGATGCTCAGCCCCTCTCACCCAACGTCCAGTACTGAGCATCCCCCCAAGAACCAAGGGCAGCTTAAGATGTTTGCTATTGTGGCTTAAGAATACACCATTGCCTGTCATTTGAAATCTCTCGGCCTTTGGGACCATATGTAGCCCGTGGTGACCACTGGGCAGGAGTGAGCTTGCTGTCCCAGGAATCAGACAGCCCATGGATGTGTGGCACGAAAGCAGATGACCACTGAGTCAGCGTGGGTCTCTGTAGCTTCAGACTCCAGCGGGGACATGGAGTAGAATGTGTGCATCTTGATTCCTCTGGTTTGTCAAACTGTGAAGTAAGGAGACATTGTCTGTAGGCAGGAGAGGTGTGATGTAATTTATGGGTGCAGTTCCCCTGCGTTTGCAAGCAGAAAGCACACACATGTGTGGAAAAGCATGCAAAGAAGAGACGCGTTAGAAAGAAGCTGAGCGAGAGCTGACAGCAGGTTGAGGTTCTGCTTCTGTTGCCTTTGAGGGTACATAATGAAAATGCCCCTTGGTAGACTGTGTGGCTCTAATATGTATTTATTGCTTAAATCTATTTTACGTATGTTATTTATTTATAGCCAGACTACACCAGACCAGACTTTTGTCATTAACCCTTAATTCACTTTAAATTGTCACTCACATGCATCTTGTGGTATTTTGTTGCAGTGCATTAAATCTATGAATGAGGTTAAGAATTAAGTATTTAGTTATAGCAAACAAGAGTGCAATAATCACATTTCCACGAGGGGCAAAGTTGGATGAAATTATGCAGATTTAATTTAGTGCTGAAAGAAAAGCATCCCTGTAAAACTTTTAATTTGAGTGTATCTTTTTGGCAGTTTATCTGGCAGGAAACGCAAGTTAGCAGATAGCCCTGCGAGCTTTCTCTTTCTTGCCCTCCTTGCTTAAAAAAATGTAAAAATAAACAGATGTGTTCTGAATTATTTCTGGATGCAAACGTGATGCAGTTGTCTGACATCTGGTTGGAACTTGGCTCTCCCTTGCTTCTGTGTTATAACAAACAAACAAACAAGAAAGCTCCTGGCTCCTGAATCCAGCCTCCTGACTTCCATGAGCAAGATAAATTTCTAATGGTGTTGGTCCTTGAAAAACTCTTAAAGCCATGATTTAAGCAAGACTTCCTTTATAAGGATCCCCTGCTATTCAGGTGGCTTTGTTGAGGGATGGGGAAGAGATAAACAGGAGGATGTAGGGGCAAAGGGGGAGATCTCAGAAAATGTCTAAACTGTTCTTTTAAAACATTGCTAGTGACGTGAATTGGTACAGCCATTGTGGAAAACTAGAACTACCGTATGATCCAGCAATCTCAGTTCTGAGTATATCTCCCAAGGAAATAGAGTCAGTATCTCAAAAAATTATCTGCACTCCCATGTCCACTACAATGTTACTCACAATAATCAAGCTATGGAGACAACCCAAGTGTCTATCAGCTAATGAATTAAAAAATATAAACTGATTGAAAATATGGAATATTACATAGTCATTAAAAAGAAGGTACTCTTGCCATCTACAGCAATGTGGATGAATGTGGAGGACATTAAGCTACGTGGAATTAGCCAGATGCACAGACAAATACTGCATCATCTCACTTACGTGTGGATTCTAAACACGTTGAAGTCGTAAAAGCAGAGAGCCTGGGGAGAGGGAAGGGAATGGAGAGATGTTGGTCCAAGAGTACAAAGTTATGCAGCATAAAAAATTCTGAGGATCTCAGGTACCATAGTCAACAATGCCATATCGCATCCTTGAAAATTGCCATGGCAGTAGTTTTTTGGTTTTGTTTTTTTTTTAAGGATTTATTTTATTTATTTGAAAGGAAGAGTTGGGAGGTAGGGATAGATCTTCCATCTGCTGGTTCACTCCCCAAATGGCCACCATGGCTGGGACTGGGCCAGGCCAAAGCCAGGAGCCAGGAGCTTCAACCTGATCTCCCACATGGGTGAAGAGGCCCAAGTACTTGGGCCAGCTTCTGCTTGATTCCCCAGGCCCGTTAGCAGGGAGCTAGTTCAGAAGTAGAGCAGCTGGGACTCGAACCAGTGCCCATGTGGGATGACAGAGTCTCCAATGGCGGCTTAGCCTGCTGCGCCATAGCACCATCCCCAAGAGAATAGACTTAATGGCTCTCACCACACACAAAAAGTGGCAACTATATGAGGTGATGGACTATGTTAATTAGCTTGATTATGGTAATCATTGCACAATGTATACAGGTATCAGAACATCACGCTGTGTACCTTAAATGTCTACAAGTCTTATTTGTCAATTATATTTTAAGATCCTGGAAAAGAACCACATATTAGAAGACATACAAATAAAATAAAACATAGAAAAATGTGAGGAAAATGGAAGCACTGAGAATAAGTATTAGACAACAGAAGCACTATTTCCTAAGGAAGGAACGGCTCTGATATTTGATGTGATGGATTTATGATTTTGGCAGGAAGGAAAAGCAGGCCAGGGAGTGGAGAGCCTATTAACGAGATATTGCCAAAACAGCTTTAGCTCGCTGAATACTAAACTCACTGAGCATTGTTTGCGGAATGTATGTTTATTGCGGAAATCTATTCCATGTATGTTATTTATTTATAATTTTAAAGATAATTTAATATGTAAAAGCTCCTCTGCTGAAATGTGGGTATTAATTTCCAAGCATCATTTATTGCATTTATGGCTGATGGATTGTTATGAGTCAGAACTAATAAACTTGTAAGGATTAATAGAATATCAGTCTGACAAAAACAGAGGTATCTTTATGGTTGCCATGTAGCCGCATCTGCCCGGAAGGCTGAATTACACGAGCAGGCTGCTGTGCCTCGCGGAGGAAGGGGGTGGTGGGCAGTGGGGGAGAACAGTAAAACGGATGATTAATACCTTCTAATTGAGTGGATTTTGGCAGCAGTACGTTGCCCAGGACATTAAGAAGCTGGCAAAGCAGAGATCTTCTGCTAAACACGGTTGCACTCTTTCCGAAGTGCCTGTTCCATAGCTTGGCCAGGTGAGGCTAAGGAAACCTGGTTTTGTTGAAACAAACCAGGCACAAGATTCAACAAGCAGAAAATTACTCTATGCCTGAGGGTTTATTTTCTGTGTGCAGATCGCAAATCCTGCACTGCGCGTGTGTTACAAAGCGGTGTCAGGGCGAAGGGGTGTAGAGAAACAGCAGCAGCTTTTCTTGACGTGCAGGGAAGAAGGTGTTAGGGTTGAGTTTGGCTTTTGCAGGCCCCCTTGGGAAAGACTCCCTTGGGAAACCGCGGTCCCTTAGCTCCACGTGCCTTTTTTTTTTTTTTTTTTCGAGTCCTGAGTCCGGGGTGTTTGTCTTTGGAGGGCGGTGGAACCTGGGAGCTGAAGAGCCTGGGTCCTCGGGCTCCCTCTCTAGAGAAGGCTGCCGGAGAAGGCAGGCGGGGCACCTGCTTCCTGACGGCTGGGGTCTTCGGCGCCGCGGCTCGGGGAGCTGAGCGCTGCGCTCGTGGCGGTTTTTGCACGTGTTCATCCGCGTTTTTTTCTCCATGTAGTCCTTCCCCCTCTCTCCCTCCCAACACATGCTTACACGCACACACACACACTCACACACACACTCACATTGCTATGCACAGCTCACATAGCCACACAGTCACACACAGACACCTGCATTCAGTTTACAGCCACATGCATATTCTCACAGTCACACATCCAGTCACGTCTGTTGCACTCACGGTCACACACACACTTGTATGCACTCACACACCCATTCACACAGAGTTACACTCACACACATTCACACGTGTACACACTCAAACATCCCGTCACACACACAGATACACAAAGACACACTCGTTCGCACACATGCACTCAGACACACACAGTCACACGCCGGTTTCACTCACAGACACGCTGCAAGGTAGAACTCACAGAGTCACAGCCACACTCATTTGCATGCATTCACATCCACGCACACTGGCACTCACACACAGACACGGACACATACATTCATGCTGTCACACGCTGGGAGGCACACTTGTGCACACACGCATTCACACACACACACACACACATAGAACAGTCACACGCTCTCGGGTGGCTTCCTCCTCCCTGCTGTGCCGGCTCCTTGTTTTGAAACAAAGCCCCAGGCTCACCTCTGGAAGAAAAGGGTACCGTGGGTTAAGGGCTGCCTGTTACCGTAATCGTTTATTAGACCTGAAGTTTGATTGGGCAAATTGGATTAAATAAATATTTAGCAGGCAGAAGCCGCCCTTGACGCGAACATCAAGGTGGCGTGGCAGGCTCCCCAGCTGGAGGCAGCCACCGCCAGCTTCTTCACCCCCAAGACATGGGCCTCCTGGGTCCCAGCAAAAGGCCCTTTTGTGGGTCTGTCCCCGTTGCAAATACAGCAGCAGTGAAGCAAATTCTCACACAGCAGAAGGAAGACTGCTCAGTGTAAGACAAGGCCTGAGTGGACGTCTCCCCGCCCTGCCCTGCCACACACACACACACACACACACACACACACTGCAGGGCCCTTTTGCATGCTCCCTCAGGGAAGGTGGACTGGGGTGGGTCAGTTCGTCTCTGGCAGCGAGTTACAGAGAAAGCGGCAGTGACCTCTAGGAGGAGAAGCTCCCTCCAGGATGCTTCTGGGCTGGGCCTGAGCAGACAGCACCAGCGTGGGGAATCTCTAGGAGGAACCCCGCCCTGCCTGGGGCCACGCGCTCAGCCTGTCATCTGCCTTGTCTGTGTCTGCATGCATCTTTCCATCTTCTCTCTCTCTTTCTCTATCTCTCTCAGCATTTCCATTTCCTCATAGGGATTTCTGTGTGTCTGGCGTTTGCCATTTCACTGCCTTTTAGGTTGCACAGCCACTGCTGACTGCATCTGTTTTCCCTGTGTGCCCAGACACATTTCAGAGGGTCAGAAGCTAATGGACTGGTGTCATTTTTCAAGCCCACCTGTGTCATGCAGAGAACACAGGTGTCCTTGGGGCAGAGGCTCATCCCTGGCTGGCTCAATCAGCTGTGACCCAAAGAGGGGCAGCATTGCTTGCAAACATGCAGAATTTGGTCATTTCTCTTAAAAGAGAGCATGAAGGCTAGATGTAGTCTCTGAGTTTTTTTCTTTTCTTTTTAATTGGTTGCCAACCCGGTGAACCTACTCTAAAGTTACTTTTGGCAACATTAAAAAATAATGAAGATGATTGGTTAACTATACTTGTTTGGAATTTGTGGTGAATCTAGCGCTTTGGTTGCTGTTCCTTAGCAGAGCAAAGGGTTAGCTCAAAGATAGTGTCTATTAGTGTTGAAATAAATGATCTGTAAGGAGGTGTTTAAAACTCTTAACAAGCTGTTGTCAGCTCCCCCCAGGCGCTTCAGAAGTGCTCATTATTTGTAAACAATCAATATGCTAATTACAAATAAGCCTTATCTATTTATTAAAGCACTTAACTGAGTCCAAGTCCCTGTTAACTAAGCCACACTTTGTGGCTCCAGGTACTGCGTAATTCTGAGATCAATGAAACTTCATTCCTTTTCAAGTGTTTTCCAAGATATCACAAAAAAATCAGATACCAAAACCTTAGAAACCGGAGAAGAACTAATGTGTAAATAAAGCAATGAAAATAGGAGAAAGTTAGTGTCCTTTGGTAAGAAATGAGAATAGAATGCCTCTTCTTTACATGATTTCTTTTCTTACATATACTTGCACGAAGAAAGGTAGCCAAAAACATGATTCGAAGTAATATGCAAATCAAGAAACTCTTTCTTTCTTTTAAGATTTATTTCATTTATTTGAGAGGTAGAGTTACAGACAGAGAGGGAGAGACAGAGAAAAGTCTTCCATCCGCTGGTTCACTCCCCAAATGGCTGCAATGGCTGGAGCTGTGCTGATCCGAAGCCAGAAGCCAGGAGCTTCCTCTGGGTCTCCCACCTGGGTGCAGGGGCCCAAGGACCTGGGCCATCTTCCATTGCCTTCCCAGGCCATATCAGGGAGCTGGATCAGAAGTGGAGCAGCCGGGACTTGAACCAGCACCTATATGGGATGCTGGCACTGCAGGCGGTGGCTTTACCCACCAGGCTACAGCACAGGCCCCAGGAAATTATTTCTAAAGTACTTCTTAAAAGTTATTCTTATTCTCCAGAAGCGATTTCAGAGACAGGGATTAGGCAAAAGGGAGACTATAAGGATATGTCCAAAAGATAAGTTTATTTTGGTGCCACAGAAATTTGAAATGCATGCACAGTTTGTGCAGAACAAGCATTTTCCATGAGCTTGTTGAGGTGCCCGTGTGCAGGGGAGGATTGCTGAGCATCAGGGAGAGGCAGGCAGGAGGAACAGAAAAAACTCCCGAGGAAGCGCCTGCACCACTGATCCAGGGACTTCAGCAGAAACAAAATTACAGGAGGCACGAGGACCGGGCCCAGAGCATCAGACATCATGTTAGAGCACAAAAACCCAATTCAGTATTACCTAAAAATAGCATGAAGTGGAAGGCATTTTAATATGAGGGGACTTCAAACAGTTCATGGGCAAATGGCATTAAAAGACAAATTTATTTTGGTGCAAAAAATTTCGAGGGGCTGGTGTTGTGGTGCAGTGGGCTAAGCCGCCACCTGTGACACCAGCAATCCCATGTCAGAGCGCTGGTTGGAGTCCAGGCTGTTCTGCTCCCCATCCAGCTCCCTGCTAATGTGCCTGGGAAAGCAGCAGAAGGTGGCCCAAGGACCTGGATACGTGTCACCCATGTGGGAGACCTAGATGGAGTTCTAGGCTCCTGGCTTCTACCTGGACAAGCCCTGGCTACTGTGGCTATTTGGTGGGTGAATCAGCAGATAAAAGATCTCTTTCTCTCCCTCTCTCTCTCTCTCTCTTTCTGTCATCCTACCTTTCAAATAAATAAATAAATCTTTAACAATTTTCTTAAGTACATGCATAGTGTTTTTTTTATTTACCATATGCAGTTCTTTGAATTTTTTGGAGACTCTCCTATACATGGATTTCAAAAATGTTATGCCAAAATAGAGTGCTTTTTTAATTCCATTTTTCCACCAACTTCTTGCAGCCCCCTTGCACATCTGCAGTGCTAGGTGGTAGGAGGTCGGAAGAAATGGCAGAGGGCACCCTGCGGAGTTCCGGCAGTGTTTTAGTGTGTGCCTGTTCAATTTACTTGCAAGAACCGTGGACTTACTCCGGCTGCCACATCCCTCATCCAGGCAAGGATGAAAGAGAAGAACCTAAAAGGAGGTGCTGACCTCAGAGCAGTGAGGCCGTGGCGCCTGGGAACCGGGGCTTGCCTGGTGCTCTGCTGGGCCGCTTTGAGATTCTTTCTCATTTTCGATCCAGGGGCCCTGCCTGTTCATCCTGCATCGGGCCCTGCAGATGGTATGGTCAGTCCTGCGGGAACCGGAGACATGAGAGCCACAGCCTGGGTCCCTCCTGGGGACAGAGGAAAGCGCAGATTCCACCTTGCTTGTAACTCCTCCCCCCCGCCCTCTCTGACCCCTTTTCTGGAGAGCACTAAAAGCAGGACAGGTGGCTGTCGCTGTATGCAGACTACAGGCCCAGGCCGGAAACCCCTATTGCGATGACAAAGCCTGCAGTTTCCTGAGGAGAAACTTTTTAAAAGAATCATGGACTCGGTGGGTGACATGATATAAACTACAGAAGCAACAGGGTCCTTCAAAAAGGTCGTGGCAAGATGGAATTCAAAGATAAATTTATTTTGGTGCAGAAATTGTTGAAATCCACCCAATTTTTTCATGATTTGCATTTCCCATGACCTTTTTGAAGGCCTCTTGTATATGTGACTCCAAATGTTTCTGCGCCAGAACAAATGTTGTTTAAATGTATTTATTTATTTTTGAATGACAGAGACAGAGAGACCGAGATAGAGAGATCTTCCATCCACTGGTTTACTCCCCAGATGTCTGCAATAGCTGGGGCTGGACCAGGCTAAAACCAGGAGCTGGAGACTCAATTCAGCTCTGTTTCTCTAGGAAGAACGTCTGTTCAGAGAGCATTTTAGCAGCCTGGTTCTGTGAGAGTCTCTGGACCCAGAGGGACACTTGTCTGAAGTAAGGCCTGAGGTTCACTGTCCCCGACAAACACGGGGAAGGGGAGGAGGTGATGCTGAATGGTGACCCCCCCCCCATTGGGTCACCTCAGTGCTTATGGCTGGGATCACACTTTCTGATAGCTCATGGCTCTGTGGAGTATAACTGCTATTTTCCCCACTCTTTCCCTTTGTCCTAGGGCATGATTAAGTTGTCTAGCATCTTGCAAAACAAGGGAGCAAATTTAGCTCTTTTCTTTCATACCTAATAAGGACATAATACAGGGGTGGGTGTTGTGGCTCAGTGAGTTAAGCCACCCCTTGAGACGGCGCCCTATCAGAGTGGCTGGCATCGAGTCCTGGCTCTGCTTCCAATCCAGCTTCTTGCTAATGTGCACCCTGGGAGGCAGAAGTGATGGCTCAAGTGCTTGGGTACGTGCGAGACCCAGATGGAGATCCTGGCTCCTAGATTCAGCCTGGCCCTGCCCAGGCTGTTACAGGCATTTGGGGGAATTAACCAGCAGATAAAAGATCTCCCTCTCTCTCTCCACCTTCCCTCTGTTTCTCCCAATCTCTCTGTCACTCTACCTTTTAAATAAATAATTTAAAAAAAAGAATATCATAAATAGAGATGATGGCACAAGCGGTTGACTTGGAGTTGCTTAAAGACAAGTGCTGTCCAGCGTCGCAGCCGGCGCCTGTGGTGACGCACTAACTGGCACAGGCAGTCATGGTTGTCTCCACGCTAGTGTCTTTGAGCTTAAGCTGTTCCTTGAGATAAGCGTCAGTAGAGCAGCCAACGTCAGTGTTCTACCTCTCCCTGGTGGCTCAAGTCATATGGTTCTGTTTTAATAAGCCTCCAAGTCACAATGGATAACACATGGGCAATTTCTAGTTTAGAGAGCGCTAACTATCTAACCAACTTCGAAGAAAATGCTATGTGTGATTATCCGTGCCAGTGGCTAACCACCAGCTTGAGTAAATTAAATTTCATTGCCATCTAGAAATTTCGCCTTGTTTGTTAGCGTCGTTTTCTACCCTACTGGAGACGCAGCATTGCTGTGGAAAAGTAATACTGTTGTTTGACACACAGTCCCATTTGCTTTCCCTAAGCGCTGAAGTGGTCACAGGGGAAGTGATCGATCTGTGTCAACCCTGCGGACTGGGAGCTGTTGGACACTCTTCTGCCACCTTGCTCATCTCCTGGTTTCTAACTCTGATAGATTTAAAAACATCTCCTTGAAATCCTGGAGCTGCCTGTGACTTTCCTTGCTGTTCTTATCAGATTTGTCTCGTGTTATCAATGATGCTCCTATACAGGACTTCAAGCGGTCTATGGGAAATGGAATTAAACGTAGTGCACGTTGTCCATGAACGTGCTGAATCCCCTCTGTAACCCTCCTCTCCGTTCCTGTCTTCCTTATCCAAGTTCAGACTTTCTCTGCGCCCCTGAACTGTCTCAGTGGCTTCCAAACTCATGTCTGTCACCAGAGATCTCACAGCCCTCTTCCATCAGAGCCCGCCACAGCACTCCAGGCAGGTCACCTCTCTGCTCGGGTTTCCAGGGGCTTTCCAGGGCCCCGCTTTCCACCAGAGCCTCTGCTCAGCTCTGAGACCCGGCTCCAGCCACACGGCCCCCTGCCGGGCCCCTTCCCACCCTGAACAGCTCTTCCGTTTCTGCTGCGGGCTGCGCCTCCCTGTATTCCCTCTGTGCCTCCTTGGAGCTTTCCTGTGTTCCCTGAGAGCCACCCCCTCTTCCTTGCTGATCCGAATCCTGCCCAGCCTTCAGGATCCACAGCTTCTGCCTTAAGCCTTTTCTTATTCCCTCTACAGGAGTGAATGTCCCCTTCCTCTGCTCCCCCACGGCAGTTCCTTTGTTTCTCCCAACACTCCTGGCTCTCAATATTACTTTTATGTTTCCTGTTAGCTCATAAGCTGTCTGAGGGCAGGGTCTAGATTCATTCATATTGCAGATCCACACACACCTGGCTAATATTTACTAAATGAATAAATTCATTTCTAAACTAGTCAGTTTTGTAACTGATTATTAAACTTAACTGTCTTTTAAGTCAAAAGGAGAATGTTGGGGCTGGCACTGTGGTGTAGTAGGCTAAGCCTCCTCTGCCTGCGATGCCAGCATCCCATATGTGTGCCAGTTTGGGTCCTGGCTGCTCTACTTCCAACCCAGCTCTCTGCTATGGCCTGGGAAAGCAGTGGAAGATGGCCCAAGTGTGGCCTCTGCACCCATGTGGGAGACCTGGAAGAGGCTCCTGGCTTCTGGCTCCTGGCTTCAGATCTGTCTATCTCTAGCCGTTGCAGCCATTTTGGGAATGAACCAGTGGATGGAAAACCTTTCTCTCTGTCTCTCCCTCTCTCTGTCCATAGCTCTGCCTCTCAAATCAATAAATAAAATATATTTTTAAAGAGAAGGGTGGTATAGGTTTTTGCATTGATGGAAAAAGTTGATCAATGAAGGTGAATCTTGTGGTGTTGGATTGGGGTTGGAGTAGCCAAATAAATTCATGTATTAAGATATATATATATATATATATATATATATAGGTGTGTGTACATAACAGACTTATCATGTGTACATAATTACTGAGATCTGTGAAGAAGGTCTAGAAATGATAGCAATAAACTCACTCAGCATCCATTTCTTTTTCTGAAACACTATTCTCCAATAAGAATGAACCTGGAATATCATACAGTGTTAATAAGTAAGGAATTACTCTAAATTAAAAAAAAAGATATTGGATTGTCAAAAGAACAAGGGAACCAATGTAAAAAAATGTTCCCAGTGGCCAAAGCCAGAACAATTTGAGTAGCAAAATAAATAATGATAGTATTGGATTTCAATCCATAGAATTAAAAAAAATCCAGAAGTCCATAGAAGGGCACCGAGGCACAATGGGTTAAGCTGTCATTTGAGACATCCTATATCAGAGTGCCTGGTTTGAGTCCCACCTGTGCTTCCAATCCAGCTTCCTGCTAATGTTCTGGGAGGCAACAGATAATGGCCCAAGTAGTTGGGTCCCTACCACCCCGTTTCTGAGACCTGGCCTCAGCCCAGCCCAGCCCGGCCCAGCCCTGGCTGTCGTAGACAATTGGGGAATGAATAGGAGAAGGAAGATCTTTCTCTCTCCCCCTCTCTGTGTCACTCTGATTTTCAAATAAATGAATAGTAGAACTCATAAAAATATCCAGACATCCTTTGTGACAAAAATAAATAATTTTTAAAAATAAGTAAAAGGCAAGGAACAACTCTTCCTTAGGAAGGATTGCAAAGAATAAATATAGGAGGGGAGTAGGAAGCAGACTCACCACTAGGCAAGCACCATGGCCATGACTGCTGAGACAGCTTCCATGGGCGGATGCTGAAATTAATGGGCAATGGTTTGAGCAGAAACAGGGCTTGCATAGTCTCAGCATCTCTCCCTGAAGATGCTTTTTTGCAACGAAGGGACAGATAATAACTTTCAAGTGGAAAAACCAGACTACAGCCCACTAACCAAGTGATCAAGGGATGCAGCCCCAGGAATAGACATGCTGACATCACAATCCCCTTGATATGATGCACCCAGGAGGACACAACATCATTTTTGCAGTAATCTTGCTAAAAATGCACACCCATATTCCACTCATGAAAAAAAAAGCGCTAGACAAACCCAAACTGAGGGACAGGCTACAAAATCATTTCAACCACTTGTCTTCAAAAAGGTCAAGGCCAAGAAAGGTAAGGAAAGACTGAGGAATTGCTACATGCTGGAAGAGACTATGGAAAAATAACAACTAAATACAATATGAGTTCATCCTGGATAGTGTACCGAGGCAGAAAACTGACAATTGTGGCAAAAATTATGAACTTCTAATAAGGTATATAGTTTCCCAACAGTGTATGAATGTTGACCTCCTGTCTTAGACAATGGTACTATAATAATGTAAAATGTTAACATTAAGGCAGTTGGCATAAAGGATAAGAAGAGCTTTGTACTACTTTTGCAATTTTTCTCTAAGTCAGAAAATGGTTTAAAACTAGAAAGAGATTTTAAAGGGGTGCAATTTTTAATTAATATTGCAGGGATGTCTAACTCAAGAGTACCCAAACTGCCTTTAAAGAAAGCAAGCAGTTAGGTAGTGTTTTTATTACTTCTGTTCACCACTCCTTTCTGTGTCTTACGTCTCTTGTCTCCTCTTGCTTCAAGATCCTTGGCTCTGACAACCTGTGCAAAAAGCCTCATTCTTTGAGTCAGAGGAAACAGAACATAGGCCTTTTTAGTTGATGGCTGTCGGGTTTTTCAAGCTGACCCAGCTGTGTCTGAATCCGCCTCCTGAGAGAGTGTGGCAGCAGCAGCAGCAGCGGCGGCCTGGGCTCCTTCTCCTGGACCCTCTTGCCTCCCTGAGAAGTTACTGGAGCAGGCCCAGGGGTGCTCTGTTTGCACCTGTCCTCTTTCCTCCTCCTCACTCCTCCTGCCTCAGGATTCCCAGGCCCCATAACAAGACTATTCACTTCCTTTGCCTCTATGCAGTCTCCTTTCCCAAGGAACCAGTCAACCTGCTTTTGAAAAAACAAACACATTGTAGAGATTGGTATTTGGCTCAGAGATTAAGTTGCCATTGGAATCCCCGCATTCCATGTCCAAGTGTCTGGGTCCAAGCCCCAGCTCAAGCTCCCAACTCCAGCTTCCTGCTGATGCACATCCTGGAGGGCAGCAGGCGATGACTCAAGTATTGGGGTTTCTGCCTCTTGTGTAGAAGACCTAGGCCGAATTCCTAGCTCATGGCTTTGGCCTGGCCCAGCCCTAGCTGTTGTAGGCATACGGGGAATGAACCAGTGTGTGGGAGATCTCTATCTGTCCCTGTCTCTCTGCCTTTCAAATAAGTAAAAGTAAACAAAATTTTAAAATTAAAGAAAAACCTCTTTCTTTGAAAATGTTCAAGCATAGTGAGCAACAGAATAAGATAAAGCCCTTGTCAGTTTGATCTTAACCAGATGAGCACCTTTCTAAGGACAGGCAATTGTGACAACGTAAATTAGAGGTTTTCAGTGGTGGGGCTGAACTGAAGGTGACAGCACCGGCCTAGGACCTCTCCTGCTTTCCTCCCCGTTTTATACTCTCGGTTTGTGAACACCACCTTGGTTTTGAGCCTTTAGATCTTGTCAAGCGTGTGGCGGCCCACAGAAGACTGTCTTTCCCCACCCCTTTGCACAGTGCAGATGGGTTTTTTTCCTGGGAGTGGTCAGCTACAAATAGGCCCTGTAAATGTTTCGCTTAGGGGCCCCCTATTTGATTTATGCTTTGACTGTAGTCTCACGATCAGCCTTTACTTTAAAGATAAAGGTGTAATTCTAAAGAAAGCTGAAGTCATGTTTTACTGATGTGGCTTCTGTGTGGCTGAACACAGAACCAGCTCCATGAGTGGCCCTGGAAACAAGAGTTCTTCCAGCTGTTAATCTGGGTTTTTCCATCCTGGGTTGTGCAGGTGTGGGAATCTCAGGTTTTATTCCTCACAGAACAGTCCAGCGATTCTGGATCCTTAGGAAGTGAAGATCTAATGAATACTGCAGTGACTCAGATCTCTTCCCAGAGAAGGTAGCAGGTGAAGAAGAATAAGAAGCTAATTTCCTAGGGGGAAGAAGGAGCTTTGTACATCTGTGCCCAACTAAGATGTCGAACTATAAAGCCATACTTGTTTCAGAGAAGTGAGTCGGTGGGGTGGGGGGAGCAAGGGAACATTTGGTTTTTACTATAACTTGCTGGTGATAAAGTACACTTTAGTATCTCTCATTTCCATTATTTTAACAATCCTTTATCATCTAACAGTTTTATAGTAGGATGTGGCTTTTCTTTGATGGTGGTGAGAAGGGTGGACTGCCATCTCTTGACTCAGGATAACAGAACTAAATGTGTTCACAGAGAGAAATATCATGGGGTACAACTAAGAAAAAGAAGGAAAAGGGTTTCTTTTTGTAAACAATATGAAAGTCAAAGATTGCAGAAATGGTTCTTTATGTATTTTGAGTTAAAATCACCTCTGAACGTACACACACAAAAGCGATCACACACAGAAGAAAACCTTGTGTCCGTCCGTGACTGCCTCTATTTCTGTCATCTCAGAATTGCTATTAGCAAAGTACTCTCTCTTAGGGAGAGGCAGACACACAGAGGGAGATCTTCTATCCTCTGGTTCACTCCCCAAATGGCATAATGGCTGGAGATGGGCTGATCTGAAGCCAGGAGCCAAGAGCCTCTTCAGGTCTCCCACATGTGTGCAGGAGCCCGGGTACTCGGGCCATCCTCTGCTGCTTTCCCAGGTGCATTAGCAGGGAGATGGATCAGAAGAGGAGCAGCCAGGACTTAAACCAGCGCCCATATTTATTGCCAGCACTGCAAACTGCAGCTTTACCCACTATGCCACAACACCAGCTCTATGAAAATACTTTTTAAAGGGGTTTTATTGTACTGTTAATCAGAGAGGAAATTATATTGACTATTCTCGCTATGACCCTGTTTGACATAAAAAATGTTAAAAATAAATACTCTTACCACCCTGCAGTAGGATTTCTTCCTGTGATTTTGCTATAATTCAGTCACTGTCTGTGGGTTAGAATGACCTTAGGGGAGCAGAGGGATTTCATGAGTTTCAGGGTCTGGGGGAGAAAAAGAGTAGGCTTAAGAAGTTTGGGTCAGTATCACTTTTCTTATTCCATGGTGATATGTCAAGCACTAGGAAGAAAACGAAATGAAAATGTGCCATTTCTGCTGAGCAGAGAAGGGAGAAAGTTCACATATTTTTGAGAAACAGATCTTGCCGTGGACTCCAGACTCTGGAAATACAGCAAGGTGCCATCTCAACAGGGTCATAAAGGAGTCTCACAAATATATTGGTCTATCTTTTCCATGATTCTCCTCCTTCTTAGTAAAAACAGCTAGTAATCAAATAATGAGCTTTCTTACCTAGACACACAGCTGGCATATAACCCATAGCAGGATCAGTAACTTAGGATCTTATGAATCATTAAAAAAATTAATGATTGGCCAGTGCTGTGGCTCACTAGGCTAATCCTCCACCTGCGGCGCTGGCACACCAGGTTCTAGTCCCGGTTGGGGCGCCGGTTCTGTCCCGGTTGCTCCTCTTCCAGTCCAGCTCTCTGCTGTGGCCCGGGAAGACAGTGGAGGATGGCCCAAGTGCTTGGGCCCTGCACCCGCATGGGAGACCAGGAGGAAGCAGCGCGCCGGCCGTAGCAGCCACTTGGCGGGGGGGTGGGGGATGGGGATGAACCAGCAGAAGGAAGACCTTTCACTCTGTCTCTCTCTCTCACTAATTCTGCCTGTCCAAAAAATAAATAAATAAATAAATGATCTACCTTCTGATAAACCAAGGAAGCACTTGGATGTTTTCAGAAAACTTTCAATGACAAATCTTTAAAATACTAAAAACTGTTTGGGCACTTTTATTGAAAGGGATAGCTTTAGGTTATGTGTGTGTGTAGGCACACATACACAAGCAGTCTTCAAAACGTTCATGAAAAGTGTGTTATCAAGAAGCTACGTGTGGATTTCAGAATAATTTTCACCAAAATAAACTTAGCTGTTAATTCCTTTCCACAAGCTTTGGAAGTGTCCTCATTCATTGTTCTATTTTAAAATGGAGCGCTAGTGCATGTGTGTATGCACAGAAAGATAGACACGGGCAAATACATACATGCGCACACAGATACTAAGGCTATCCTTTAGAATACTAACATATATGTGCGCATATGCATATAACTCAAGTAGAAAGAATACTTAGCTCCCCAATATGCAGGACAAGTAAGGCATTTATGATAATTTTCAGAAGTAGTTTTGGAGTGCATTTAACTCTATTTCCAGGCCTGAGATGATGAGGCTATTCCATGAATATTGTCAGGATACCAAGGAGAACACGAGAACCCAATATACTGTTCATGGCATTTGGAAACTCAGCAGAACTCCCCTTGATGCCAGCAGCTATGAGCATGGAAGAAGACATCCTTTACGAGCTGCCATGGCTGTGGCTGGTTAGTGACAGGGCAGGTGGCAGACTGTAGTGACCAAAGGGCGGGGCTGGTGGCGCCTATGCTGGAGCCCCCTCGTGGGGTTGCCTCAGTGTAGAGTCTGGGCTGTGGTTGTGGGGGTTTTCTAAAGCCAGTGAGTGAGCAGCAAAAGGCAAGTCCAGGGGACAAGGCCAGGCCCTTGCTGGTTCAGGGACTCAAACTCGGCCAGCCTAGAGGCCCATTAACCTGATCAGGACTGAATGTCTTCACTGGCGCTGAGCCCCTAGGAGCCCTGTGGTGGCCAGTGCCTTCTAGCTCCTGGGCTTGAGAACAGGGAATCAAATGAGATTTCAGATCCCCTGGCACTCCGACCCTACTGCCTGTGAAGCCGGCTTTATCCTCACACCATTAGACAGGCGCCATTGCTGGCTCATGCTGCCAGCTACCCCCCCCCCCAAATCTTGGCTGTGTCCCGTGGGCCACAAGCATCCAGGAGCAGACCGAGATTGGCCAGATACCTGGCAAGTGGATGGCGCCCCGGTGAGCACGGTGCATAACATTTCTCATTGTTTCCAGACACCTATGTTGCTGCTTTCTCACTCTTCCTTGGGAAAAAAAGGACCAGTTGGGAGCAAATTTTTAAATGAAAAAGAAAAGTAAAAGAAACCCATGCCCATATCTCTTCATGTCCAGAACTTAAAAAACAGATCCTGCCTTCCAAACTTGAGCTTCTTGGGTGAGAAGTAAATGTAAATCTTGGGTCTAATTCCCCCGATTTTTCCGACTTAGCAAAGACAGAAAACCAATCCATTGCATTATCGACTGGTATCATTAGCTGGAGGTTAGGGACCCAGCGTTTTCTCTGAAGCAGGTCTACTGCGATCTCTCTGCCTCTCCGTTATCCCTCTATCATTTTTGTGCTCCGTCTCTCTCCAGCCTTTGATATGGTAATGATCTTGCACAAGAAAAGCCATTTTTTTTTTAATATGAGTGCTTAAGGAATTAAAGGTGAGTGAGAAGGTGGAAGGTGTTAAGAAGGATGGCAATTTGTCATTAAAAAATAAATGAGTATACCCCTCAGAATTCAAAGGCAAGGGAGCAGCAAGGGGAGGGGACAGACGGTGGGTGTCTCCCGCGGTGTCACTGACGGGCTGGCTTCAAGCCCTCTTAACAATGTGCGCTTGCTCTCCCTAAGCTTGTGGATTGATTTCCCTGTGCCCTCCACAACCTGGCTGCAGTTAAGCCGTGTGTCCGCCACGTGATGCTGAGCCGAATCAGATTTTCCTTTTAGTTGTTCGATCAAATTTTCCTTCCTAGAGCTTAGAAGGCACACTTGGGACCACAGAGTAATTGCCTCCCCACACTGAACTGCTGATACCTTTATTGGATTGGCATAGGGTTTCAGAGGACTGTGTTTAACATGCAGTGAGCCGCAGCAATGCAAACAGCTCCCGTGTTTAAACAAGCATCCATTAGGCCAGGAAACAAGGCGGTGCCAGCCCATTTGGTGCTCTGTAGTGCTGGCAGCTGGAGGTGAGCAGGACAGCCGGGCGCTGAAGCGGGAGAAGGGCGGGCTCCCGGGGACGCGGAGGGATTGTAGTGTCAGGGAAGGAGCGATTCTCTTTAGATTTGAGGATGAGGGCGGGGGAGCGGAAAGGGGAGAGAAGCGTTGTGGCTGGGGACACGTGCAAAGCTCATTAATATCTCATTATGTTAGAATCGCAATCGCCCTGCAATTCGGCCTTAACATTGGCAGTGCCGGAGCACCGGCTAGGGGAAGGCCGCAGCCTGCAGCCCTTTCGCCGCAAGTCCTAGCAAGCTCCCCACGCTTGTTTTGCACCGAGGGAGTGAGTGGTGGCGTTGCATTTGTGAGGGAGGCTGTGAGGAAGCCCCACGGGAGCAATACCGAGCGGCTGCAGAGCGTGAGGGAGATGAAAGCTGGGGTTTGTAAATAACCAGTGACCGGCTCTCTCCTCGGTGCCATCCAGCCAGGGAGAGCGAGGAGATCTGACCCGGAACAGAGAGAGAACTGTGGCAGGCAAGCCGGAGCCGTGGGGGAGCCTGGGGGTGCACGGCAGAGCTGTACATTCAGGCTTGGCTCTCCCAGGGGGGTCATTGGCTCCCTGTGTTTTCTTGAGGCTCCTGGTGGAGAGGAGAGAGGGGGCAAATGAGGAGGAAAGGGAACAGGGCAGGGGCGCAGCTCTTAGGCTTGGGGGGTGCGGCAGCCGTCCCCACAGTCCTTGGGGTTTGTGGGAAGATTCTGGAGCAGGCAGGGGTGAGTGCAAGCGTCTCCCTCCCTTCAGGCCCGACTTGGCGGGGCCCAAAGACAGTCTAGGCGGTTCCCCAGGGATGAAATCTTCCTAGGCTCCGCTCTTGGGCCTCGCTCACACCAGTCTGTGACCCCAGGGACTCCAGGTCAGAGGCTTCATGGGAGGAAAAGTAGGAGCCCCTTTTGGTAGAATAACATGCCCGTAGACGCTCAAGTCTGCTCTGTTAAAGGATCAGAGGTTTCTGTCTACCCTGGACAGATAGGAGGGTGCGTGAAAATTCATGGAAAATGGAATCAAAAGGTAAGTTTATTTTGGTGGAAGAAATTTCAAAATCTGTGCATATGAGAGGGCTTCTGAAATGCATATTTATGAAAAAAAAAGCCATGCATGGGTTTCAGAAATGTTTGCACCAAAATAAATGTCTCTTTTAATTTCATTTTTCCACGAACTTTTTGAAATAGTGTGTGTGTGGCCTCCATGCATTGATGACAGCTAGGTGGTGGCCACATTGGCAGATACGTGCCAAAGTACAGCGGTGTGTGGATTCTGTACTACGAAGCCACCCTCCAGTAATTCATATCACATTTCTTTGAGACCACCCCTTTTCTGCCTCCTTATTCTTCCGAGTTCTTATTTCTACCTTTGAGTTTTCTTGCTGTGCACTTGTGGCTTCCGGGTTCCCTTTTCCAGAACAAGTGCACACAGACACACCCACACGGATCGCCAGAGGTGCCGAGATCCTCTTGCTTGAGTTGGGGTGGGGGCAGTCAATGAACGAAGGATCATGCGTACAAAGTGATGAGGCCAGTTTTCAAGGATGGTTTGGGGGGTCACACTTCGTTCTGACTTAACACAATATTCCATTAAAATAGGGCTTATTCATCAACTCACAGAAAGGCAAAAATGTTAACGTCATCATGGAGAGCTGTTTGTGGTCATTTGGGAAAAATATAGCTAGAGTCACATTGGTCATTAGTTTGTTATGTACGGCAGCACTCGTAATGAACACTTAAAAATAAATGTATCTGATAATCACAACCAAGTTTATTTAGGTTGCAGCGTACAAATACTGCTGAAAAGCACATTTCACAAGGCTTTTTTTTTTTTTTTACAGTCTAGAGTGGAAGTAGTAAAATTCAGCCTTATGTGTATTAAAATCTATTATTCTTTTGACTGTGCAGCTCTGAGAAATCAACCACACATCCAAAGAATAAAGCCAGGGAACAGCTCAGTGGTTGTAACTGCAGAGCCAAATATAAGAGAAAATAACCTCCATGTTGTTTACATGTTGATTTTGCCAAGATTAATGCTACCTAATTCCCCCCCGCCCATGAAGAATTCATAGTTGTAATAGCAAACCAAACTTCCAGGGCTTAACTTCTGTGTTGGGGTCCCTGCTGGGGGGTGCACCACATTCCTTGAGATCTTGGCCAGTTTTCCACCATCACTTCCCCTCTCTCCGTCCCTTTCAGGGATGCGGGGGAGACCCAGGCATAGATTTGCATTCTTCAAGCTGTCCTTTGCCAACATCTAAACTCTCCCACCTTAAACCACTTTGCTTTCCTTTCTAGGAAAGGAAGAATGGAAGTAAGTTTCATCTGAACTTTCTCCATAACAAGAAAGTTATGACATCCAAATTGCCCATTTGAAGAGAAACGGATGGTGATAGAGCAGAATTACAGCTCAAAATAAAATGCGATTTAACTTTCGGTTTTAAAGAAAAAGTGAATTCCTGGCTCCTTTCAGGCCTTTGCCATGAATAAAACTTTAAAGTGAAATATCAGAAAATCAAGGCTGAGATGGGACTTAGAGAGATCCTTCATGCCTGCCTCCCCCTTCTTCAATGAAGACCATATCTAAATCATCCCAGATGGCTGTGCTATTTTTAAAGATCTCCAGAAAAGGAGATTCTACCACCTCCCCAGTAACCCATTCCAGCATCTCTTGTTCCTCGCTGCCAGAATTATTTTTTTTCCTGACAGTCCTCAGCAAATAAGAGACAGTATCCTAGATTTGGGGACTGTAGTATTATTCCTCTTTGAGATTTTACCCACTGTGCATAGAAGGAACCTCAGGGACATGGTTTATGTCTTTCTCTAGCAAAAAAAAAAAAGTGTTTTCTATGATTTTTGACTTTGATTGTATTTGTGAGCTTCTTGAGGTCCACTCCAAATTCTCTTGAGGCTTGCATGTGCACAGTACTCCCCTTAGTGAGAGGAGGCGGCATCAATAATCATGCTTCCAGACTGGAAGAACAAGAACAAGGTCACACACAGCCCCTCAGCTGACTCCCTGTACTGGACAGTCTCATCTAGGCAGTCACGCATTCATTCCAGAAATACTCACCTCCAGTGGTGTGCTAGACAGACAGCATTAGTGAACAGCACAAGCTAAGTCCTGTCCACGGTGAGCCTGTCCTCCAACAGGGCAGGGGGTGACAGCAAGGAAGGAGCAAGAAGCAAGATGACTGTGCATTGTAGTTAGTGGCCTGAATGGAGTCCAGGTGGGGAGGCGAGCTAGCTGAGACAGACTGGCCAGGACTGCCTTTCTGGAGAGAGTCTTGAACTGGCCTGAAGATGGATAAGGAACCAGCCCAGGCAGGAGCTGGGAGAAGCCCAGTCCCGATGAGCAAACCACAGGGCAGGTGTCCAGGCTCAGGCAGGGGCCGGTGTGGCTGGAAGGGAGTTGGGGAGTCTGACAGAGGACAGTGGGAGGAAATGAGCTCGGTGACCCAAGGGTGTCTGGCATCTCATTGGCCGTGGTTATGACTTTGACTTTAAAAGAAATAGACTCTATGGAAGGATCTTGGGCAGAAAATGTGATCTGATTAATGTTTTTAAACTATGACTCCGGACACTCTTGGAGAATAGATTGGAGAGGTAAGACGGGAAGCAAGGTTAATGGCACAAGCGTCCAGGGCAGGATGGGGAGAAGGGAGACTCAGCAAAGGAGACAGCAGGAGGCACGCAAGCCAGCACCCCATTTATACTCATAGGTGCACCCCAACTTAAGAAAGCAAAATGCATAGAATCAGAACTTTTAGAAAGAACGCTTATTCCCTTTGTAAAGTGATTCACCTCAAATATCTCAGTCTATAAAACAGAGGAAGATGTGTATGGGTCTTTGACTATAAATTTTAATAAGAGATATAAAACCTTAATAGACAGATCAAGGAATTAGAAGGAATCGTGGAGGTCATTTTCTCCTTCCTTCCACCCTGTGCCGAGGCCACTGTACCAATCCCTACAGGAGCATACAGCCTTGGTGTGAAAACCTCAAGGCACAGGAAGCTCATTAGCCTCGCAAGGCAGTCCTTTCTATTTTGAATCTCCCTAATCGTTTTTTGAAAGTCCTCCTCAGATAGAGGTTGAATTCTCTCTCCCCGTTACTGGCACCCATTGATCTTGGTCGCAAGTTCTGGAACTACACAGCTTCAATCCAGCTCTCTTCCTGCATAGCAGTCATCAGCTGTGAGAAGAGCCACTGTGGTACGCACATACCTGTGTGGCCCTGGATGTGGAGAGCACACGTTCACTGAGACACCTGGAGTTGCAAGTGCACGTGGCTTTGAACTTTGAGGAAGCCAAGGCTGCTCATAAGACAGGTTTTCCTGTCTTAAATGCAAAACCCAACAGACTCACAAACTTGTATCAGTTATGGCTAACCTGTGACAGAGTGGTTTTTAAACTTTACAGGGTCACAAACCAAATTGAGAATCTGGTCAAAGCTTTGGACTCTCTCTTCTGTATACAGTTCTGCCTATGATTTTTCAGGGTTTTCAGAGCTCTTAAAAATCTGTTGTTATGTAACCTCCAGTTTATAAAGCCAGCAAGTGTTGATATCGTGGAGTCCTGGTTCTGCCATCTCAAGCTGAATTTCTGCATTATCTCTAGATTTGATAATAATGTGGTATAGAAAGATGAAGATCTCTGTGAAAATCCCTACAGGTTTATATCAAATTAATGGAAGAGGAAAGTTAAAGTCTTCAAGTGCTTCTGACCTAGACAAGATCAGCCCTATCTTTCTATGAGCAAAATGAAACTTAAAGATAGTGACAAAGGGACTTAGATCTGGATCAGGGCAGGCATGTGGCTCAGCCAGTTAAGTCACTGCTTGCAATGCTGGCATTCCCTATGGCTGATGGTTCGAGTCCTGGCTGCTCTGTTTCCAATCTAGCTCCCTGCTAATGTGTATGGGAAATCAGTGGAGATGGCCCAAGTTCCTAGGCCCCTGCAACCCATGTGGGAGACCCGGATGGAGTTCCAGGCTCCTGGCTTTAGCCTGGTCCAGCCCCAGCCATTGCTGCCATTTGGGGAGTGAAACCACAGATGGAAGATTCTTTCTCTCTCTCTTTCTCTTTCTCTCACTCCTCCTCTCCCTCTCCCTCTCTCTGTAGTACTCTTTTAAATAAATCTCTATAAATAAATTTCTATAAAATTAAAAAAAAGAAGACCCAAGGGAAGACAGTGCTGGCAGAATGTGTGCTCTTCCAGCTCCAGTGATGAGCCATGGTTACCCTCTATACCTTTAGGGACCTAGAGCACAGCAATCCTGGGAAACGTGTGCTTGTGTTTGTGCCTCCTCGGTGGCATTCCTGAAAAGTGGTCTCCCGTTCAGTTGGTCATTACCATGGCCCACTTGGGTGGCATGCTGTCACCAACACCATCCTCTTCAGAATCAGGCTTGGGTGGGGTCCATGGCTCATGCATAGCCACAGCTTAGTAACTCCTGCACTCCAGGACTGTCCCGAGAACATCTGAAAGAGCTTCCACTCTTACAGAAAAGTCAGTTGCAGGGAGGTCTTGCTTGTGTGCCAACCAACCACAGAGGGGAGAGTGTGGTTCTGCTGGTGCCCTCCCTCCTTCTCCACTTAGGAACCACTCTGTGGAATAGTCTAGCGATGCAGAACTCATTCCAGTCATAAGTCATGTAGAGTAAAATGCCGTGGACTTCAAACCTCAACTCCCTCACACTAGCTGTGTGGCCTTGGATGATTGATTTAATCTCCCTGAGCCCCAGTTTCCTCATTTGTGTAAGTGAGATTTGTTAACCTACCTTGCATGGTTAATGTGGGAATTCAGGGAAGAAATCTTGGATTTGCTCAGCATACAATGGATGCACCAAAAAAAAAATTGAAAAAGGTTATTCTTTGCTAGTAACTTTGGGGAAGGCCTCAATGTTGGGGACCAGTCTCATGGTAAATTTGGTTCATGCCGATAGCCTTATTCCAGTGTGGTTTGGACCTGGATCCCCAGAGGGATTCTGGATGAAATCCTGTCCCCACCCCTGGTCATTTTGCTTGAGATAAGGAAGAAGTCAAGGAGTGTCTGGTGTAAACCCTCGCCTCCAAGCCAGGTGCCTTGGTTACAGAGGGGTTCAGTGCTGTCCCGCCCTCATCCTAACAAGGGTCACTGGATGTTTTGGAGCTTTGGGCTCACAGATAGGCAGATCGCTGAGACAGAAAAGTGTGGGAATTTGGCAGTTAGTGTGCATGGACACTTCTGAAATCCATCTGAATTAGTGGTGAGATCAGAGCTAACTACTGGGTAGGGTAGGGCACATTCTGCCTATGCAGTTTCTGTAAGACTCCATCTGAAAGTGAAGTTTCCAAACAGAGACAGGACCCGCTAACCTCATCATTCTGGGAGTCATTTAGAGGTGGATGAGACTTGGTCATCTCCCTTTGCTAATAAGGAAACCGGCTTCATTAACTGGAGGAAATGAATTTGGATAATGTTGCAGCCTGAATCTGCTTCCGAAGCGGGGTTGGTTCTTTCCCTTCCTGCGAGCTGATGTTCAGGCAGCAGTTAATTCAAGAGGCTGTGCGCACAGGCCCTGCTACCAGCTGGCAAATGTAGTGCTTTCCTGATGGCGCTCTCAGACCCCGGCTGCTCCAGCAACTGAGAACCCAGTCGTAAACCATCCAGAACGATTCTGCAACATGGGACTCATTTGCATGTCTTAGTAATATGGGAGTCAAATGCCTATTTTAGGTAAATATAAGCCTCCCAGTTGACTTAAGGTAATTGAATGATTTCAGATTTATTTTTGTATATATATACTTTCTTCTCAGCCCCTGGCTTTACGCAAGCATAAAATCACATCTGAAAACCTCAGTTTTGAGATTCAACTTGGCTCATCTGAATTAAAATCAAAACGTGAGGAAAGTGGGTTCTCAACTTCAGACCGGGGTCCCTTTGTCTGTGCACCCCAAGACTCTGCAGAACAGCTGACCGTGGTGTCTTCCTTCTGCAGCCACTCCGGGAGCCGTACGGAGAAAAAAGGCAGCGAGAACGATGCTCCTGACTCCACTCCAATGTCTTTCGTTTCCCTTTTTAATTGGTTTTTAGCTTCTCTGTGATTTTTGTTCTCTCCTGATTGATTTTGAACTTGGCTCATCCGATCCCAGGTGCTGTGGCTGGTGGGATCGGTGATGGCTGGCGTTTTGTCTGGGTTCTGCTCTTCCCCCTGCCCTTAGTTTAAGCGAGGCCTGAGCTCACTGCACTGCTGTATTTCTGGAGAGAACTGCCACCTTTACAGGATTTACCGTGGTCATTTTCTCTCCACGATATGACGCTTTGTGAATTAAACTCCAGGTTCCTGGGGCTGAAGGTAGGAACGATGCTGGATAAGCCAAGCCACATGATAATGAATAATAATAACCGCCATCTCCCCTCTGTCGAGAGCTCTTCGCGGCAGGCTGTGTCTCACTCCTGTTTGCATCCCCAGCTTCTCACACTGGGTCTGGTGCAGGCGTGATGCTCTGTGAGTGTCTAGTGAATGAATGCACTCATTTTTGCAAAGCCCTCTTTAATGTATAAAGATACTGCATGCAGCAACATGGGGTACTGTCTTTAAGACTTTAACAAAACCATTTCCTCCCTCATTTCATTATGATTGTGAAATTGCTTTGGAATTTTGGAGCGGTGCTACTTTTGCTGTATGCCTTTCATGAAAAGCCAACATCTAAGTACTTTTTTTTTTTTTTTTTTTTTAATATGAAGGCTGAGGGAGGGAGGGAGGGAGGAGGAAGGAATTTGTTACTGGATACTTTTCTTAAAAAGAAATTTTAAAATGTTGTTATCTCTGGATATCTTTTTATTTCCAACAGCAGTCCAGAGCTGTTTTCCTCCTCTTGTACTAGGATGTAGGTGAATTTTAACAAAAGCAAGGCATATATTTTAAAGGGAGAGGCCAAGTAGGCAGCGAGGGAAAGCCTTTGTGATCATTTTATGACTTGTTTTGACTTGGCAAATGTTCAAGGTTATTCTGCTTAACCAAATAATCCACACTACTTCTGTATCAGCAATAGCTGAGCTTGCCTTCCAAGGTACAGCCGCCAGACTCTCCCGTCGAGACCTCCTGGAGGATTTCAACCTTGTCCTGCACTGAATCAATGGCCGGGCTGACCCCGTACAACCTCTTGGCTGTTTGGCTCTCGTAGCCACCCAGGAGTTCATAACCAGACAGCTTCTTCTTAAATGACTTCATTGGTTCACACTCATCACCTTCACACTAACTTTTTTTTTTTTCCCCATGAAACTCAAGTGTAAAAGTAGGAAAATAACGGTACTACTGTTTTTCCAGAAATCAGGCACTCAGCGTAAAGCCTCAAGTCAGCTTTAGAAATGTAAAAAATTAGAAAGATCTTTAGCTTTTACAGATAGAGCTCAGGTTTATAACCCAGAAAAAAATAGAGAACAAATATAGGTGAAATAAAATGCAGAAGAACGTCAGGTAACGACAATGCCAGGGCATTGCTTGTATTACACCTACATCCTCATGCCCTGGGAGGCCGAGATTCTTACATTCCTTCTTGGTTCTTAGAAGCCTGTAGTTAGTGTGTTTATAGCCATGTCTCTTTTATGCTTGGAAAAGACAGAAAGAAAACCTTTTAGTAAAGACCACTATTCAAAGTCTATATTACATTGACTTTATTACCCATGTTAGTATTGTGTGTCAGGAAGCATATTGCTCATAGATAGGACACACAGTAATTCGGAAATATTCATTTTGGCCTCAGCACAAGATGACCTTGGCCTACCGCAGATTCATGCTCTGAGGCTATATTAGCGTCTAGGACTGTCATAACAAAGAAACACAGACTAGGTGGCTTAAAACACTAGGAATTTATTATCTCACAGCCCTGAATGCCGGAGGTTCAAAATCAAGATGTCAGCAAGGTGGCTGTGGGATCTTTCCTTGCTTCTTGCAACTTTCCGATGCTTCCAGCAGCAGTGCTCAGCTTACAGCTGCATAACTCTAACCCCTGCCTCCGTCTCCCATGACGCTTTGCCTGTGTGTCTCCATGTCTTCTCACAGCCACCACATTCTTACAAGATGATGACAGCAGTATCAAACCTGGGGCCTACTCTATTCTACTATCACCTCACATAACTCAAACCACCTGCCAAAATCTTATTGCCAAATAAAGTCAATTCTGGGGAACTATGGGTTAGGACATCAACATATTTTAGGGGAATGCAATCAATCCATAACAGTGACTGTAGCTCTGTTTCTGGGCCCTCAGAAAATTTCCCTGTTCTGTTAGAATGGACTAATGCTGCAAAATCTTCACCTGCTTCTCTCCCCAAGCCCCTGTCATTTTCCTGCTCAAGAGAGTTTTTCCTTGGAGGTGATAACCTTGTGTCAAGGTCATTGAGCAAATGCGAACTATTAGAGCTGGGCTGCTTCGTCTCTGCCCCCAGCCCCACCAAAACATATCTTACTCCTGTATTTGTCTTTTAATCATTCTTTTGATAGCCCTGCTGCCCATTCTTCATTGTCTCAGAAACAGATTCCAGATAGGCTTGTGAAATGATGCAGTCACAATAGAAAATACCATGTCAGTTCCTTAAAAATAAAAACAGAATTGCCCTGCAATCCACCGATTCCTCTTCTGGGTATACACCCCAAAGAATTGCAACAGGAGCTTGAAAACATATTTGCACACTCATGTTCATATTTGCACACTCATGTTCATTAGCAGCATTATTCACAATAGTCAAAGTGTGGAAGTGATTGAAATGTCCACTAGTAGATGAAAAGATAAACAAGATGTGCTGTGGACGCTTTTTGATCTGTTTGGGCTGCTGTAACAGATTATGATACAGCTCATATTTATAAACAATAGAAACATGTTTCCCTGTTCTGAAAGCTGGGAAGTGAAAGATCAAGGCACCAGCAGGTTCAGTACTTGCTAAAGCTCATTCCTGGTTCCTAGAGCCAGCCAAGCTTGGCCAAGCCAAGCCAAGCGAAGCCAGGAGTCTGGAATTCAATCTAGGTCTCCTTAGTGGGAGACCTAAGTGCTTGAGCCATCACCTGCTGCTTCTCAGGGGCTGTATTAGCAGGAAGCTGGCTCAGACGCAGAAGAGCTGGAGCTTGACCCCAGGGACTCTGATATGGGGCGTCCCAAGTAGGAACCCTGCTATGCCAAACAGTCACTCCCCTGTGGAGCTATTTTGAATGGAATTAAAATTAATAAAATGAAAAGGCCAGTACCTCCATAGCACTAGCCACATCTTGAGCACTTGGAAACCACAAGTGATAGCGGTTGAGGTATCGTAAGTTCTGGGGGACAGACAGCCCTGTTCTTGAGTAAGGGGTCTCAGTCACCACCAGGGTCTGGAAGGCAGGGAAACCCGAAGTGCTGGGCCCCACCCTCAGAACGTCTGATTCAGAGCATCTGGGGACTGATAATTTGCACCTTTCACAAATTCCCAGATGTTGGATGTCCAAGAGGAACCCTCTCTTAGATTCCCCAGTTAATCATTCTGTTACCAATCTCATGATCTTACTTCTCACTTCAAAGCTGCAACAGACGCTACAAACATGACCACAAATAATTCTTCTGTGTTTTGTCTTGCATTCCTGATGCTTCGTTTTAGTTTCTCACTGATACCATTTCTTTGTCTCTTTACTGACCCATCTCATTGACTTAATAGGGCCCAATTCCAGCTGTGCATTCCCTTCCTTAGGCACCTATGTTGCTTAGGTGTAAGGACACGTGGCTCCCCAGCAGACATGGCCATGTTTCCAAGGCCGCGTCTTCAGGTTCTGGGATGACTGTATCTGGTTGTACCCACTACTCTTGAACACTTGGTGTTAAAAAGCTGAGCCGCTCTGCCTCTACCCAGTCCGGCCCCTGAGCTGGTGCATCCCAGGCCTCCCATAATCGTTGCCATGCATTTCTTTTAACAATGTTGAGATGCTTGCGTGAGAAGCTCCATAGAAATGTCAAGTATTATGTGTACCTGTTCATTAAATATTCATGCAGTGAGAGAAGTCACTACTGCAGTAGGCTGACTAATTTCCTTAATGCCTTTCCTTGTGGTGACCAACTGTTTTATAGACTTTATCTGCCTAATCCTTTCCATGAGGTATGGTGGGGTCAGCCATGAAGAGGCCCATCTTCCAATTAGGAACTGAGGCACAGAAAAGTTTAAAAGAGCAACCAGAGCCCAGGAAATCCAGCTGGGCTGCACGACATCCATGCTAAGCCCCAGACTCCCAGGCAAAGCTCTGCTATCAGAGAACACTAAGAGGGTTTTAGACATAAAAAGAAATTGCAAAATGTGATTCAACACGTCCTTGTGCATAATGCATTTCTGTGACACTTCATAGTAATGAGATAATTACCATGGGTACAGTATTTGAGTATACATATTCTGATAAGTTACAGCTGTAAGAAATCAGTAATGGCCATTAATCACTCCATGTTCATTCTTTACGAATCTCAAGCTGGAAGTTAAGCTGCAGAGTTCCAACAAACCTAAGACAAATTTTATAGTCATCATTTCTGCAGCTTAGATGAAGAGTTTATGAATACAATAGTTTCTCCCTAATTTAAGCTAATTTGGGCAAATGGCTGCCTGAATTGGAGAAATCTGAATTGAAGTAAAATAGTGAATATATACTATGTGTGATATATTTAGGAGTAACATCTGCAATTCAAACTAGACTATCAAACTGTTAGTAAATAAACATCCTTGGGGGACTACTTTAACATATGAGAAGAAATTCACAATACATGTATCAATTGCTTATTTAAATTTTGGTCTCCTGAGTCCTTTAGTCCTTGAGAGTCATTTATGTCTTAAGTAGGTTAAGCATTCCCCCTTAGAACCATTATTACACCTATTCGTTTACATATTAAGCTCTTTTTTGTACATACTGGATAAATATCCTATTGGCCCTTAGCCAAGCTGCAACTAAAGGCAAAATTAGCAGAAATCGAATTAATCAGGTTTTACTACACAATGTGTGGAAACAGCAGTAGATGCAATTTTTTTCATTCTTTCAAGTGTAGGAATTCTTACATGATTTTAAAAACAGCATGTAAATATATGGCTTACATACGGTTAAAAGGACACCTAGAATGTCAATTGGTTCATCGTTCCAACTATACTCAAGTTAACCTAGAGAGGTCATCAATTTTAGGCTGTTAGATTTGTAAAGGGCTTTAGAGATGATTTTATCTAAGGCAAAAATGGCAGGACAGCTTAGTCAACTGACTTCAGCAGAACACACAGCTTGGCCAAGAGAGAAGGGTTTATAGGACTCAAGGCCCTTGACTCCAAACTTGGGCTAGGCCCATAGCCCATCTCCTCTTCCAGAAAGTTCGTGCAGTATTAGATTCCCAGAAAAGGTGGGTGGCTGCTACTTGTTACATGGATCAGGGTCTGATTACCCAAACCGCCACGTTCAGAATCTTCTTGTAATTGAAGTCCATTTATTCAAAAGCATTCACAATGGAGCTGGAGAGATGTGTAAGTTAGCCACCTGGTGGTTGTCAAAATAGGATGCAACATCTTTGACGGTGTTCCACAAGAGTTAGTCTTGAGGGGGACATTACCATGAGGGGAGCGTCTTCCAAAAGACATTTAAGAGCAAAATGACAACGTGCAACAGATGCAGGTTCCTTTGGAATCACGAGTCTTGTGTGTGTGTTGCATCCTCTGCACCCGGCTCAGCATCTGCCCCCAAATGGGCCATTGAAAAGTAAGAAAAATTAATTAAACGAATCATATAATCTACAAATTTGGTTTTCTGCTTTGTCTTTTTTTTTTTTATAAAGATAATTGTAGGCCGGCGCCACAGCTCAATAGGCTAATCCTCCGCCTTGCGGCGCCGGCACACCGGGTTCTAGTCTCGGTTGGGGCACCGGATTCTGTCCCGGTTGCCCCTCTTCCAGGCCAGCTCTCTGCTGTGGCCAGGGAGTGCAGTGGAGGATGGCCCAGGTGCTTGGGCCCTGCACCCCATGGGAGACCAGGAGAAGTACCTGGCTCCTGCCATCGGATCAGCAAGGTGCGCTGGCCGCAGCGCGCTGGCCGCGGCGGCCATTGGAGAGTGAACCAATGGCAAAGGAAGACCTTTCTCTCTGTCTCTCTCTCTCACTGTCCACTCTGCCTGTCAAAAAAAATAAAATAAAATAAAAAACTACTTATAAAAAGATAATTGTAAGTAGGTTTCAAGTGTAACTTTTCTTTTGAATGTACCAAAACCAAGACACCTTTGCAGGGGAGTGTGATGAAAATTTTTGTCCTCTGATGTACAAGGAGGATCTCAGTTACTCAGTAACTCTCTGCTAAGTTCAACTGCCCATCGGTTTTAACAGTGCTTCGACACGTGAGTTGGAAAGCAAGTCATTGATTTGGATCCAGAGTCCAAATAGAGAGTCTGAGAGCTGGAACGAATCGTGGAGATCACGTAGTCCAACCCTCTCATTGTATAATTGAGGAAACAGTGGTTCGGGAGGTTAAGTAACTGCAGCATGATCACTTAATTAAGTTTGTTTAGTTGCTGGGCCTTCGTGAGATCTGGAAAACACCACATGCATATTTTCGCTTTTCAAGTTCCTGACATTTTCTGTTGTGTGCACTCAGGGTATTTTTAAATACTGATAAGCATGTGAAAGCAAACCTCGTTTTGTTAAATCTGGCAGAGTGGGCAGCCTTCAGTGAAATCTATTACACTGCCTTCCTCCATGCCTTTATGTTCATCTCTTTTTGATTTGTGGTGTTTGATTGGACAAAAAGGTAGCGAAATACTCATTGCAGTACACATCCTTCTTTCTTTCACATTCACATAACTTCAAAAATGTCTCTTAAAGTCATCACTTGTCATGAAAAATATTTGCTTCTGAGCTGAGACCAAGGTGAAAAAAATTCAGTCCCAGGGGAGTTTTCGAGAGCCATAACCATGCAAAAGGAGGTAGTTACAGAAAATATTATGCAAACTTAACTGTAACATTATAATGGAAACTGCATAAATAATATCTGGATGGCTAGGTAAGGAAGATAAAACCATTGAAATACATGCTTTGGACTCTACAGTTTTACAGTACATTTACAATGCACCACAATTTGAACAGAAAGTTGACAAACTCAGAACCTATTACAGGCAGAGTGATTTATCGCACAGGGCATTGGGCTGGAGCGGGGAGTCTTGACTGTCATTCTTTGTCCTTCGTCTAAATTATGTTGTCACCCCAGTCTTTGTGCTGTGGTTTTCTCTATGTGCATTTCTGAGGTCAGGTGGATTCTCACCATAAACTAATATTTACCAAGCCTCAGGGCACAGGCAGTTGCTATCCAGTGCCTCCTAAAGTCATCGCAAGCTAACTTCTGCCTATTCTGAGGTTCACTTAGAGTCATTTCTGACTATACTTCTTTGCTAGTAGTTAAGAAGTGAACACAAAGTTTATTTTGGGTTTGGGAGACAAACACTTTTTAAAATATACAAGAGAGGGCAGGCATTATGGCACAGCAGGTTAAGCCCCAACTTTCAATGCATCCTATATTGGAGTGTCTGGGTTTGAGTACCAGCTCCTATGCTTCCAATCCAGCTTCCTGAGAAGCAGTGCATGATAAACCAAGTACCTGGGCCCCCAGTCAACCATGGGGAGTACCTGGGCCCCCAGTCAACCATGGGGAGACACAGATGGAGTTCCAGATTCCTGTCTTCATGCCATGGCTGTTGCAGACATTTAGGGGAGTGAAAGAGTTGATGGGCGATCTCTCTTTTCCTGCCTGTCTCTCTCTCTCTATCTACCTATCTTCTATCTATCCATCTATCCCTGCCTTACAAGTAGATGAAAATTTAAAAATAAATATTTTTTAAAAATACATACAGAGGGTCTTCAAAAAGTTCATGGAAAATGTATGAAAAACTGTAACTGCATTTTTGTACTAAAGATTACCTTTTTATTGTAAAAATTTTATAAAATAAAAAATATTTTTAAAATTACCTTTTAATTCCATTTTTTGCATTAAACATTTATTTCTAATCCCATTTTTTTCCATGAGCTTTTTGAAGTATCCTAATACTGTGGCCCAAGTAACAACTGTTGAATTACTTGCCTCAAGACCAACTCTGTGTCGTGTTGGTTTTGAAGATAAGAATGGCTCTAGTGGGGGCAGGTGTTGTGGGGTAGTAGGTTAAATCACCACTCAGAACACCCACATCCCATATCAGAGTGCCTGGTTCATTTCTGGCCACTCTGCTTCTGATCAGCATCCTGCTAATGTGTCTGGGAGGCAGCAGATGATAGCCCAAGCACTCAGATTACTGCTATTCACCTGCGAGACCTAGATGGAGCTGCTAGCTTCTAGCTTCAGCCTGGCCCAGTCTTGGCTGTTGCAAGGATTGGGGAGTGAACCAGTAGATGCCTCCAGAAGTTTGAGAGATGTACGTATCAGTTGTCAGAGCCAGCCAGTCTGTGGTATTTTGCTATGGTGGCTCTCAGAGACTAATACAGATCACTTAAAACGCTGTACTCTTTGCAACCAGTTATGGCCAATTTTAATCATTTTGACATCTGAAGTTAACATCACAAGTGACTGTTTTTCATGCATCCCAAAACCTCTGGATAAAGTCCAAGCTGCTTACACGGCATAGAAACTCTTCACAGTCTGTACACTCTTACTTCTGTAAGCTCATTTCTCAGATCTTCTACCTTACTCTCTGGACTCAAGCCAGACACAACTACTGGAGGTTTCATTTAAAAGTATGCCTCTTAGAATCCGCCTTGTGGCACAGAAGGTTAAGCTGCAACTTGCGACACGAGAATCCCGTATTGGAGCACCAGTTCAAGTTCTGGCTGCTCCTCTTCAGATCCAGTTTCCTGCTAATGCACCTGGGAAGGCAGCACAAGATGGCCCTTGTGACTGGGCCTCTGCCATCCATGTGGGAGACCTGAGTGGATTTCCTGGCTCCCGGATTCAGCTTGGCCCAATCCCATCTGTTGCAGCCATTTGGGGAGTGAACTAGTAGATGGAAGATCTCTCTCTCTCTCTCTCTCTCTCTCCCTCTGTCTCTCTCTCTCCCCCCTTCAAATACATAAATAAATCTTAAAAATTGAATACATAAAAGCAGGCTTCTTTCTCTGCTGGCCAGGGCCGTTTCTTCGCCCTGTACTGTCTTCTTCACTTCTCATCTGTCAGTCCTTCTGGAAGCCGGAGTCACCTAGACTAAGAAGGCACACCCCTCCCGTGTGGCCCCACTGCAGACCACACTGTCACTGCTCACCTGCTCTTCTCTCCCACCATTCTGAAGGCTGTTACGTGGAAAGACTGGTTTATTCACTGCACTGTCCCTAGTGCCTGCTATGGAGCCCTGCAGCCAGGGGTGATCAGCGGAACCAACACGTGAACAAATGTATGCAAGGTATTCCTTTAAAATAGTTATTGAGCATCTAACCTATATAAGACACTGAGAAGACAGAGATATGCTTAAACCAAGTTGGTAGTCTTACTATCTTGCAAGGGCTGCCTGTACTAAATACCATATGCTGGGTGTCTTAAACAGTAGAAACCTCAGATCTGGAGAATCAGATTCCAAAATCTAAGTGTTAGCTGGGATATTTTCTTCTGAGGCATTGCTATGGACTGAATGTCTCCCATAATTTGTATGTTAATACTTAATCTCTGCCAGCGCTGTGGCTCAGTAGGTTAATCCTCCGCCTGCGGTACCAGCACACCGGGTTCTAGTCCCGGTCAGGGCGCCGGATTTTGTCCCAGTTGCCCCTCTTCCAGTCCAGCTCTCTGCTGTGGCCCGGGAGTGCAGAGGAGGATGGCCCAAGTGCTTGGGCCCTGCACCCCTGGGAGACCAGGAGAAGCACCTGGCTCCTGCCTTCGGATCAGCGCCGTGTGCCGGCCGCAGTGCGCTGGCCGTGGTGGCCATTGGAGGGTGAACCAACGGCAAAAGGAAGACCTTTCTCTCTGTCTCTCTCTCTCACTGTCCACTCTGCCTGTCAAAAAAAAAAAATACTTAATCTCCATGGTGGTGGTATGAAGATGTAGAGCCCTTTATGATGGAGAAATCTGACAGGTACTACCTTAGCCAGGTGAGCAAGGTCAGCATCCACAGTGACAAGTCCCGTTGACAGTGTGTACCCTTGACAGGATGTGAAGAGAAGGGAACTTCGTCTCTGTGGCCACGCTCTCAAGAACACACAACCCTAATCCAATTGCGAGAGATCCGTGAGACAAACTTCAGTGGAGGGACACCCAACAAAATGTGAAACCCATGTTCTGCAAAACCGTCAAGGTCATCAAAAACAAGGAAAGTCAGAGAAACTGTCCCAGCCAAGAGGAACCTAAATGTAATAGGATATCCTAGATGGGATTCTGGAACAGAAAAACAACATTAGGGGACAACTAAGGAAATCCAAAGAAGCATGGGCTTTTGTTAACTTAAAAATCTAAGAAAGAGGCCGGCGCCACGGCTCACTAGGCTAATCCTCCGCCTTGCGGCACCAGCACACCAGGTTCTAGTCCCAGTAGGGGCGCCGGATTCTGTCCTGGTTGCCCCTCTTCCAGGCCAGCTCTCTGCTGTGGCCCGGGAAGGCAGTGGAGGATGGCCCAAGTCCTTGGGCCCTGCACCCCATGGGAGACCAGGAGAAGCACCTGGCTCCTGCCTTCGGATTAGCGCGGTGCGCTGGCCGCAGCGCGCCAGCCGTGGTGGCCATTGGAGGGTGAACCAATGGCAAAAGGAAGACCTTTCTCTCTGTCTCTCTCTCTCACTGTCCACTCTGTCTTCAAAAACAAACAAACAAATCTAAGAAAGAAAGAAAGGACAAAGGTGGGGTCCTTTGGGAAGTGAGGGGGTCAGGAGGGCTGCACTCACGAGTGGATTAGTGCCTTGTGAAAGGCTGGCGGGGACCAGTGTGACCCTTTCCCTTCTGATTGCCCGCCACATGAGGACACAGTGGCTGTCCCCTTTCGCTGCAATCCCTTTCACTCTGTGAGGGCACCTGGATGATGCCATCCATGAGGATGGGGGCTTCTCCAGGTACTACCCCTGCTGTGGACTTGATCCTGAACTTGCCAGCTTCCGGAACTGTGAGAAGTTGACTTCCTGGTCCACATAAATTACCCAGTCTCTGGTATTTTGTTGAAGTAGCACAGACTAAGACAGGCGCCCTGGCTGGGCAGGGCGGTGGCTGCCTTTAGTGTCCTCACTTGGCCTTCCATATGGTGTGTCTGCGCCCTCATCTCCTCTTCCTGTGAAGACATGGGAGCACACTAATGACCTCGTTGTAACTTAATCACCTCTTTAAAGCCTGTCTCTGTTATGGTTCCCTTGCCTGCCTCCCACTCACGCTCCAAGAAGCCAGTCTTTTGAGGAGATAAAGGCTTTATTAATACTCTTGAATAAGGAAGCAGGAGAAATGTCTCAAAGCTGCCCCCTCAGTTGGAGGTTGGGGGAAAGCTGGTAGGTGGAAATGCCAGGCAAGGGGCGTGTTGTTTGGAGGGGCTTGGAATCCTCTGTCTTGTGCAGGCCCAGGGCTCCCAGCAGCCAGCTCAGGGCTCTAGGTTCCTCTCTGTGCATGCATGGCCACGTCTTTTAAAAAAAAAAAATCAGGGACCTTAAAATATGCTCAGACCCATTGTTAACGCATAAAATGGGACAACTTTCAGGAAGGGGCTGGGGAGACATGGCAAGAGGTTTTTCTCTTTGGCACATCAAGGGAAAACCCAATGAAGGGCAGTCCCATGTCCTTTGTATGCAGGCACATTCTAAGGTACTGGTGTGTGGATGCCAGTGACTGAATGAGGGCGGGGCCGACTCCACCAATAGCATCGTTAGTCACAGACGCTGGTCTCCTGGGCACCTGTGTGTCCCTGGGGTGCACGTAGGCTGTGCTCCCACGCTGCACTTCCCTGTAAGGTGACTTGGCCTATAGATTGAATAGTGAGTGTTCGGGGATGGGTTGTGGTTTCTGAGGTTGGACTGTGTGTTATTCTTTTGGAGATTGGACACCTCCAAGCACAAAGTGTTGGGGCACTGAAGTGAGGGAGTCACTTCTGAATTCGTCCTCCTTTCTGCAGTGACCGGTGCTTGGCTAATTCGGTGAATTCAGCAGTCCCCAGACCAGCTCCCACTCAGGAGGCGAAAACATTGATTTCCAGGACTGGGAGAACTTCTGGGCGCACGGTGCCGTCGGCTGGATGTAGAGGATTTAGGCTTCCACTTTTAACCGGCTCATAAACGGTCCACCCGGCTCAGCCGTGGTCACTCCCTATACATAATTGAAATCGCTGCCCACAGATGTTGAGAGCAGAGTTGTGGGAAGAGGCTGGGTAAATGACTCTGACTGTTGCTATAACAACAGTACCTTGGTCTAATTTCTTTTGAAAAATGAATTTCAGCTTGTGGGATGAAGCCGAGCAGCTTCTCCCCGCAGATGAAAGCACCGCCGACAGGCTCCAGAGCTCCGCTGTTTATGGATTGAAAGTGCGCTGCGCGCCACAGCCACGTGGAATGGTTTCCGCGGGGGCCAGTTACCTCCATGGTGGCCTCTGTGTGGGCATGCGCCCGTCTACGTGTGGGCGACTTCAGCCAGGAACTGATTCCTTCTGTGGAGAAAAGTCCTCTCCTTCCACCTCGTCCCCTGTCTGGGAGCAAAGTTAATCTAAAGACGCGTGAATAGCCATGGCCTCTGGGTAGGGGCTGAAGTACAAACCTGCTATGAAATGGAGGTTTCGTAGCAAGTCTGAAATGCAAGTCAGACGCTATGGAGGAATAAGAATTATGTCTTTTTGCACACTGAGATGTGTGTGTGTGTGTGAGAGAGAGAGAGCGAGAGAGAGAGAATTCTCTTGCAGAAGGTAGCTCCTAGCTGCCTGAGATGACTGCCTTATGCAGACTGCAACTCACAAGGAGGAGCCATGTCTGACCTCTGGGAGGAAAACGGGGCTTTTTACAGACTGGGGGATCTTACTTCAATCTTTTGTTTTCCAAAGGGAGAGAAACCTGTGCTGGGATTTTATTCAAAAGCATTATCAGGTCCTGACTGCTGTGGCTATTAGCATCCCCTAAGCTAGGGCCCCACTTCAGTGCCTTGAGGCAAACCAGTCTCCAGCAAGGGGCTGAAAACATAACTGAGAATGTCTCATGAAAAAGACTGGACATTTGGAGGCAACAGCGAAGTAAAAATATTCTGGCTTCCTGGCCAAAGGAGAGAACAGCACTGAGCTTCCCTCAAGTGTTTCTCCTTGCCACCTCCCTCCTCCTGGCCGAGAAACCTCCTGCTTGGTCCCGACTTGCCTGTGCTGCCTTCTGTGTTGTTGGCAGAAGTCACCAGCTGTGCCTGATGCAGATACGATCTGATCTTTTCACTGGCCTGCTCCCTCCCTTGTGCCTTTGCCTTCTTCCTCACCAACCTGCTTCACCGGCATCTCTTTACAGCTAGCTCTAAGCAAAATCCCGTTAGGATTTTCCGGTTGTCACGCAAGGTCGTGGGTACTGGCGTGTTTGAACAGAAAACGTCTGCATGGACTTCTAGGAAGAGCCATTAGGAAACAGTCCTAAGGAAATGGTTGCCTGCCCTTAAAAGAAACGCAATTCATTGTGTGCACGTTGAGGGCGTGTTTGTGAGTGTGAAAAGATCCATGGTTCAGGCTGTGCAATTCTGACGCTCGTCTTGCTGGAGTTTTTCCTGCAGAAAGCTAGAGTGAGGGAAGCTGTCTGGGGTGCACGCTCTGCTCCCTCGGGAAGTTTTCAGGGCTGCAGCCATCATGGCTTCTCCGACCCAGGCTAAACTTGCAAAGTAACATTGTTCTTTGTAGAAGAGCACTGAGCTTTTCTGTGAATCAGGTAGATCTGACTCAAAGACAGGGAAGCATCCTCTTCCAGCCAGTACAACACAAGTGTCTCAAATACTTTCCCAGAATTGCTGAGCAAGATTGGCTGAAGCTTGACTGGGGTGGAAGCAGAGTAGGTGAGAGCTCAGAATTGAGGAGCAGGCAGATCCGAGCAGGGGTCTGCGCTGTGCCTTAGGACAGGTGACCTGTCCTCTCTGCCCCAGTCCCCTTCGTCACGGTTTATGGTGAGCATTAAGCAAGGTAATACCTGTGAAGCCACTTGGCTTGATGCCTGACGATGGTAAGTTCTCAGCCTGTTTGAACATTATGTGACAATAATACTTTGAAACATTTTTTTAAATAAACTTATCTTTTAATTTCATTTTCCAGCAACTTCTTTTTCCTTAAGGTTTACTTATTTATTTGAAAGTCAGAGTTACACAGAGAGGCAGAGAGGCAGAGAGAGAGAGAGAGAGAGAGGGTCTTCCATCTGATGGTTCACTCCCCAGTTGGCTGCAATGGCCGGAGCTGCTCTGATCTGAAGCCAGGAGCCTCTTCCAGGTCTCCCACATGGGTGCAGGGGTCCAAGGACTTGGATCATCTTCCACTGCTTTCCCAGGCCATAGCAGAGAGCTGGATCAGAAGTGGAGCATCCGGGTCTCAAACTGGCGCCCATATGGGATGCTGGCACTTCAGGCCAGGGTGTTAACCCTCTGTGCCACAGCGACGGACCCACCTTGAAACATTTAGTAAACAGCAAATCAACTGATTTAATGAAATTATAGAAGTTTAGACCATTTCTATTGAGAACTATGTAGGGGGCTTTGAAAGCCATACCCTTGGCTTTTGCAGAAATATCAGTCTTGGTTTGAATGAGGAATTGCAATTTTGTTAATGTATCAATGTAAACTGCATGTATGGAGCTGGTGGAAAACTTTGAAACTTGGGAGCTAAACAGGATTTGGGAGTTGTAATGAAAATATAATTGAATCATTCAGCTGGGAGAAGCCAAGAGCCTGTGTGAACATTTATGTACCAGGAATTTGCCAGTGGGAGAGGATCTTGGGACACAGGTTCCCAAATGTCGAGGGCCTTGTCTGCCCCGTTCTGATGTTTTTGATCTGTTCTCAGTACGCTGTGCATTCTCTTGGCACTTGGCACATATCTGCATTGATTAAAGGATGAAAACACACCTAACATTTCAGCCACATGCACCAAAAGGTGTAAAATATTTAATGAGGACCTTGCTCCAGCACCTTGCCTGGAATCAGGTGAGCCTCCATCCTCCAAGCATCAGAAAGGCTTCTCGGGAATAGGGTGTTTAAGTCCGACGCAAAGTGGAAATACAAAATGCCATGGTCATTTCTAAAACTGACTCGGAGTACCTCACGACGCTTTGGATGGGCCCCTTCCCCTGGGAACTCTGCTGCCCCCGCACTCCCTTGCAGCTCTTCAACCGATGTTCCCTATGGCCCTGGATGGAGAGAGAGGCCCCTTTACAGATGATGGTTTTTCCTGGAGCATTTCAGAATGCAGATCTCATGGTGAATAACCCTGTCTAGAGACCCAGCATTTCCCACTGACCAGATTCACGGAAGCAACGTTTGTCTTCATTCTGGGATGGTCACAGAGGTTTTAAAACACTTGGCTGTCATGGCAATAGTATATATAGATAGTATATATTCGGTATATAGTAATTACGTGTGTGTGTGTGTGTGTGTGTGTGTTTGATTTTTTAAGTTCATAGGTAGTAAAGCTTTTTTTCTGAAGTTAGGAGTGTAGAAGATTGACAAGGGGGAGTGCAGGACTTGGGGTATGATTTTCTTTCGTGTTGCTCTGCATGTACAAAGATCCCTTTAAAACAAATGTATCTAGGGAGCAGTGTGTTAGGCTAGTGATTAAGATACTCATGTCTCATATCCGAGGACCTGGGTTCAATTCCTGGCTTCAGCTCCTGACTCCAGCTTCCTGCTAATGTAGATCCCGGGAGGCAGTGGTGGTGGCTCAAATAGTTGGGTCCCTGCCACCCGAGTGGGAGACCTGGATTGAGTTCTCAGCTTCTGGTTTTGGCTTTGACCCAATGCTGGCCGTTACAGATATTTAGGAAGTGAACAAACTGATAGGAGCACTCTCTCTCTCTCTCTCTCTCTCTCTCTCTCTGCTTCTCAAGTAAATAAAATTTAAGAACAAAAAAAATGCACCTAATTTTTTTCAGTGTATGTTTGACATGTGTTCACCTGGTGTGGTCTTTGTTCTGAAGAATGAATTGAGCCCTCTCAGCACCTGGCTTGGTGCTGGGCACACAGTACCCCCTCTACTCAAGAAATGAAAGTGAAGGTCAATACCCATATACAATGTAGAGGGGGAAATGGTCTAAGATATTATCATGCTCAGAGAAACCTAAAATATTGAAAAAGACACAGTTTCATGAAAAGCATTGTAGAAATCCATCAGAATTGTGCAGAATTCAGGACCCTCTGAGGTCTGTAAAATCCCAGTGTTGACAGTTGTTTCTTAGTCATGTTTATGGGATGCTCCAGAGTAGCACAAGTCAACCCAGCAATGTTTTATGTCGACATTAGGTTTTGGTGTGTGTATGTAAAAATCAACTCAGCAGCCTCAACATGTCAGCATCCAACAGAACTTCTAAAAGCTGGGGGCCCTGAACCAACTGCCTCTGAAGAATCTGGGATCTTAATTAAGTTTCTTTAGATACCTGTGATACCCAAGCTAGGCCCCACCTCAGCCTACTAAATCAGAAGCTGTGGAGGTAGGACTAAGAAATCTGCATCCCTAGCAGCTTCTCCTGTCACTAGTCACATTGAGATTGGAAAACCACAGAGGAAAACCAAACCTCTAAGTAAATTTCAAAGGTGCTTAAATCTGGAAGACAGTTCTGGAAGTGTTTTTGCACACTATTCATATTCTACTAATTAAAATATCTAACACATGAGTATTCTGGGTCACTCATCAAATACATTAAATAAGCAGGTCTAATTCATCCATGTGTCCGTAGACTTATTATCTGCCGGTAGAACAGAAAGAAAATAACCATGTGAAAATTGATTCCAGTGAATCATCTTCTAGTTTGACCAGAACAGATCAAAATGACCAAAATGTTCTGTTTGAGTCTCTAAATTAGTTATAAAATCTGCAAGTCTTGGGAAAAAGTTGCATCTCTAACTTGTGACGGAAGCTCCGTCGCGTTTTCGTGTGGGGAGGGAACAAGCAAGCTGTGTCCTGGAAACTGCAGATAATCAGGTCCTGCAGCTGAAAGTTTGGAGTCGTGTGTTGTTGGGGGCAGGTGGTGGAAGAGGATTAGAAGTGAGAAGGAATGAAGGTCAAGCTGTGGAAGGTCCATGTGCCAGATGTAGGCAATGTTAGAGACAGTAGACATGAGGGATGAGGGATGCACGTGGTCAGAGCTACACTTTTTTTTTTTTTTTTTTTTTTTTTTGGACAAGCAGAGTGGACAGCGAGAGAGAGAGAGAGAGAAAGGTCTTCCTTTCCCATTGGTTCACCCCTCAATGGCCGCTGGCAGCCGGTGTGCTGCGGCTGGCACACCACGCTGATCCAAAGCCAGGAGCCAGGTGCTTCTCCTGGTCTCCCATGCAGGTGCAGGGCCCAAGGACTTGGGCCATCCTCCACTGCCTTCCCGGGCCACAGCAGAGAGCTGGACTGGAAGAGGAGCAACCGGGACAGAATCTGGCGCCCTGACCGGGACTAGAACCCGGAGTGCCGGCGCCGTAGGTGGAGAGCTACACTTTTGAAGACAATCACACCCACCATGCAGGGAGTGGGCCGAGGGGGCAGGCCTGGGACAGAGGCTCGTCAGGGAGCCACTGCAGAAATCCATGGGGCTTGAAGAGTTGAGGATCTGAACTGAACTAGTGCATTGGAGTGGGATATGAGAACAAAATCCACGGATGATGAGAATAATTCTTGAGGATTAATTGGGTGTGGGTGGTGGGGAGAGGGTGGAATTGAACATTCCTGAAAGCATAGTCTAAGAGAATTATCACAGCTGTGCTTAAGAGTCAGTGCCCCTGCGGAAGGTACCCCACTGCTTCACCCAGGGCTGGATGAGAGTGTGGTGTGCGCTCTGGAGTCAGACCTGCATTTGAACCGCACTGAAGCTGAATTTAGCCACCTCCCCCAGCTCTGACCTCAGATAACTATGACACTTAGCTTCAACGTACCTTAGCTCAAGTTCATCATCTGTAAGATGGTTATAGTACAGCCTGCCTTGTAGAATCGTTAGGAGTCAGAGACAAGGAATATGATGGTATATTTCAGCATCTTCCACTTTAAGGGTCTTCATTATGAACACTAATGTCACCATGTTTATAGCTAAATGCAGTGATCCTGCCTGGTTTCATGCAAAATAAGGGATGGGGCAATGAGAGCGTCTTTAGGTCTGCTAGCGGCGCTAGAGGATCTCTTCAGTGTGGACACTGGTCCAGGGGACATCTCAAGAATGCACAAGGCGTGGGCCCCTTAGTGTCAGTAGGGCCTGGTCATCTGGCCACGCTCCTCCTTGTTGTAGGTATCCTCCACACTTGCCCATTCCACCTCCTTCCAAACACTGCCCCTTGCCCTGTAGAACTACCAGACCAGCACAGGGCCTGCCCCCAGGTGTGCTGTGAGGATGAAAGGGGCCTATCTGAAAGTGCACCATGGAGATTGACGCCGTGGTGCAGTGGGTTGGTCCTCTGCCTGCAGTGCTGGCATCCCATATGGGCACCAGTTCTAGTCCCGGCTGCTCCTCTTCCAGTCCAGCTCTCTGCTGTGGCCTGGGAAAGCAGTAGAAGATGGCCCAAGTGCTTGGGTCTCTGCACACACATAGGAGACTGGGAAGAAGCACCTGGTTCCTGGCTTTGGATCGGCACAGCTCCGGCTGTTGTGGCCATTTGGGGAGTGAACCAACAAAAGGAAGACCTTTCTCTCTCCCTCCCTCTCTCTGTCTGTAACTCTACCTCTCAAATAAATAAATAAAATCTTTAGAAAAATAAGAAAAAAGAAGGTGCACTGTGACTCCACAAGCACAGATGTTCTGACTGGTACTGGTCTCCCCAGTATTCACTCCCCACCCCACCACTCATTGTCTCTCAGCCTCTCAGTTTCTCTTTCTCTCTCACACACACACACACGTACACACACACACACACACGTACCCCCCAGTTTCACAGAAAGCTGTCAGGCCACACTGTAGATGCAAGACCGGAGCTGGAGCCATGATGGAGCAGGACTTGTTTCCTTCAGAGTACCTGACACATAACAGTGGTCCCTACTGTCAAAGGCATCGGACGAGCAGTGTAGGTCACGTCCTGGCACCACAGCTTCCTTGAACGGGAGAAGACATTGATAGGTAACAGTCGTAACACAGGTGCAAGGAGGCTGCTGCTGGAAGGGTTTCTGTTGTCCTTGCATGAGGGCACAGTCATCCCGAGCAGCTTCCAGCATTGTGAGGCAGAGGTGCCCGGGCCTCGCTTAGACAAGGCTGCTTGGGACGAGACGCTGACCTTGAGGGAGGGCGTTCACAAGGTCGTCTTCCTGTGTGCACTCAGCTGTTCTCCTGCTCACCGAGCAGCTGCTTGCAAGTTAGTCAGCCTTCTCAAACACGTAGCTGGTACTGTGCCTCCCCGTCTGTCCCCCACGTGGGACGTAAAGAAAGAATTCGGCTCTCAGATCACCTTTCCATTGAACAAAGGATGATGAGACAGACAGAAGGGATGCAAAGAGTGTGCTGTCATTCTGGATATAACAAAACAAAATGCAAAAACTGTAGCATGGCGTGATCAGTGATATCTTTCTTATATTCCAAAAAGTTGACACCTAAAATATATAGAGAGGAATGTTAGGCCTTCAAGGAAGAGGAAATTCTTGGCAGCCCCATTCAGGTGGCATGCTGAAAATGTGCTTGACTTGAACCTCAACAATCTAGCCTCTGCTGTTCTACAATCTAGGGCATGAATGCATTAGCACTTGGGCTTGGACTTGAATTGCAAATGTGATTTTTGTTGTTCATATTAAAAGAGCTATACCAGATGCTTGGAAAACATTAGGGTTTTGCCAGCTACTGAACAGAAATGTTATCATCTACCTGTTCATGTTTTGAAGATCCAGGAAGCATTTTATCTCAGTTGAAGTTTGTGTATCTCGGTATCATGAATTGTAAAAAATCATCAAGCTAAGCCTTCGTAGACACTAACTGGGTACCAGGTGTGAAGTTAAGTGCTTTCTATATTATTTCATTTCAGTTCATCCTCACAGTAATCCTGTGAGCTATATATTCTTAACCCACTTTGCACGTAAGGAAACTAAAGCTCAGGAGAGGTTAAATAAGATTCCCAGGATTCATTCATTCAACAGGTGTTTGTTGAATGTCTGCTCTGAGCTGCTGTAGACTCAGTAGTGAGCAAAACAGAAAAGCTCTGCCTTCATGTGGCACTTTTTAACATTTATTTATTTATTTATTCTAAACTCAGGGTGAGGGAGAGACAAAGGAGAAAGGTCTTCTTCCATCCACCGAATGACTTCCCAAATGGCCACAACAGCCAAGACTGGGTCAGACCAAACTGGGAACTAGGAATCCCATCTGGGTCTCTGACTTGGGTGGCAGGGGCCCAAGTACTTAGGCCATCTTCCGCTACCTTCCCAGGAACATTGGCAGGAAACTGGATAGAAACAGAGCAGTCAGGACTCAAACCAGCACCCCCATAAGGTCGACTTAGTCCCCATGTAACCTACTTTCTAATGGCTGGTATCAGAGCCAACATTTGTTAGCTACCAGGCCACATTACATGTATTAAGCTTTAGATAGGGGATCCTGGGTCTGAACCCAGGCATTCTAACACCAGAGCCTGTGCTTCTGCAGTGTTTCACCCTACTGCTTTACCCAATGAAGACCACTCCCCCGGTGAGAGGTATGGCACGGGGTGCACAGCCACACCTGTCTGTCTCCATGGCCTCTGCCACCAGTGTTATTCAGAGGAACAAATGGAGCATTTTTATTTTACTATCCTGCCCCACACAGTACACGAATCCAGGACAGAAGTATGGGCCTGCGCTTTCTCAGTTGAAGTTGGGTTTATTTTTATGACAAGTGTGTATTTCTCTTTTCTCATCTCAAATAGATTTTTTTTTTTTAAGGAATAAACTAAGAGGACAAAAACCTGGGGAAGATGAGTAAGGAATAGAAAATAAATACAAATTAGCTATTTGGCTAATTGTTTTATAACCACAACAGAGTGCAGAGAGCGCCCTGGGCAAAACACGATAAAGTTTCAAAGACTGAGGTGTTCCCTTAAAAGGCAGAAGAGTCTGTCTCTGAGGTCTGGAATGTAGGCTGCCTTCCGAGTTTTTGGGTGGATCACTGGGTTTGTGGCAGAATCGTGCTTTTAAGCAGATTTGTACTGAATAATGGCCACTGCATCCACGCAGAAGTGGATGACGTGTTTGGTGTCATGTGTCACGTAACTGCCGAAGTCCCTCCCCACAATGCAGTGCCGTTGATGTGGGCTGTAAAGGCCTTTTCTCTGTTATGTTTCCGTAACCTCTGAGTAGTACGCTCCACTGAGTCTTGTTGCATCTCCTCCCACACGTCCTTGTGTTCCCACGCAGTGACCATGCAGCAGGGGCTGGCCCACTGGACTGGTCTCACGGAGGAGGGAGAGACAGCATCATTTTTTTTTGTTTTTTGCTTTTTTTGTTTGTTTTTTCCCAAAGGTTATCACTGTGTCTGGAAGTGCCCGGGGCCCCAAGCCTCATTTCCTTTAGGCCCTTCGTGAAGCCTGATGTTTGAGTTTGCCGCTGTGCTTGGAGCTGTGTTCAAGTGATCAGAGCGGCTTTCCTGGTTTGTTCAATAAATAAGGTCACTTCCTAGCAATGTCTGCATACTAGGAGGGACGGAACCTGTATTTTCTTTGAAGTCAAATCCTACTGTGTCTGGTTCAGGGCCTTGTTTTCAGCCGACGGGGACACCTGCCAGGGCACTGCGGACAGGGTTTGGCGATCAGGAATGAAACATTTAGGAACAAAGGTTAGACTCAAGGGCCATTGCTGTTCTTTTTCTTTTAACAATCGACTTCTCCATGAGAAGGCACTTGGCAGTTAAATGACACCTCCAAAATTCACCACGTCATCTCCAAACGGGGGCTCCTCTTGAGCCTTGGCAGTTCCACTCGGGGTGGCTGAAGTGCTGGGGCCAGAGGGACTCCCAGCCCTGTCTCCCACTGGTTCTGCGGTGCCTAGCGCCTTGCAAGAACAGGAGAGTCCAAGCAGAAAGACTGCTCTGCCTTCTCCCTTCCAGCCTGTATCTGTCTGCCTTCTGCCCTTTTCTCTCTGAAGCTGCTGACACCTTTTCTAGCCCAGACTAGTGTCCCAATGTCACTCCACACGCTTTCCCCAGTGCTAACCAGAGCCATGTGCATGACCCTTTCTAACAGAAAGGAGGGAGGCAGAGAGGCAAGTTGGGTTTGTAGTTACTAAATACATAGAGTTAGCAAGACTTTTCTTAATTGAGCTACTTAAATGTATCTATTTAAGGTGGTTTTTTTTAAGATTTATTTATTTATTTGAAAGGCGGCGGTGGGGGGGGGGGTGTCTCCATCCACTAGTTCACTCCCCAGATGGCCACAATAGCCAGAGCTGTGCCGATCTGAAACCAGGAGCCAGGAGCTTCTTCTGGGTCTCCCCGACAGGTGCAGGGGCCCAAGGATTTGAGTCATCTTTTACTGCTTTCCCAGTCCATAGCAGAGAGCTGGATTGGAAGTAGAGCAGCTGATACTCGAACCAGAGCCCATATGGGATGCCGCTTTACCCACTATGCCACGGTGCTGGCCCTCATTTAAATGCTTATAACACTCCAAGGTAAGGGCTCTTTCACACCCATTACAGGGAGTGTTGAATGGCCAAATCAGGCCCTCTTCCTGGCCAATGGGGCTGCCTTGCCCTGATTCAAACCCATCTCTCTCAGCCTCTGTGCATTTGGCAATAGAATTATTCATTCACCTTGCAGTTATTGCCCAGCCACGGCTATCACCACCCCACTGGGTGCAGCCTGCGGATGCCAAGTAGGCAAATCACGAAGACTGCTGATGTAGTTGGGTGGGGAGGGACTACGAGAGAAGACAACCTAGAGTAAGTGAAATCTGAGAACCGAAATGAAAAATAAGCAGCTACTAACCAGAGACCAAGGACAGGCAGGGGAAGAGAAGTATGTTGAAAGACACAGCTTGTCCGAAGCTTGACATGTGAGAAAGTGGAAGAGTTTCAGGAGAGATGCTAGAAAGTGTACCATGCAGGAGGCAGTGGAGGGCGATGCTGAGGACAGAGGCAATACGATGAGCAGGAGCCAGTGATGCGGGCAGGAGCCAAGATGGATTTTAAGCTGAAATTAGTGGGAGGCAGCGTTTGGCAATTAACAGGAAGGGCAATAGAGTGTTGGAAAAGGTGGAAATACAGGCAAAAGATTGAGAATAAAACAGCAAATAAAGCAGTAGATGAAAGAGTGAGTGGAATACTCCATGGAGGCGAGGCCCGCAGACCAATGGAGAGACTGCTGCTACAATCCAGCGAGAGGTTACGGTGCGCTGGCCTAGGGGAGCGACAGGGTGGAGTCACAGGAAGGGATATCGTGGAAGCAGAATCCACAGGACTTGGGGAACGATGGGAACGGGGGGATTCTGGAGAAGTGTTCTGGGTTCTGACTTGGGCAACCCGACAGATACCGAGAGGAAGAATATTGGTGAGGATCATGTTTGGGTAACAAAAGCGGATAGGCTGTTTTAGCTGTCCATCAACTAGCAGAGGGGAGGATGCTGAAGTTGGTGGAGCTCATCAGAGGAGTTGCACCAGGTCTACTGTTTGGGAGTCACCAGCCTAGAGAAAGCAACTGAAGCTGTTGTAAATGGAGGAGATCAACTCGACACATATAGAGAGTAAGCAGAAGGAAAGACATCTTCAGACAAAAATGCTAAAGGATCCCCATCATTTAGGAGAAAGAACTTGAGAAAGAGTGGGTGGACAGGAAGCATATGCAGAGAGTGTGGTACCATGGAAACTTGCCTGTGGCAGAGAGGACTACTGTTTCATACTGTTCCGCAAGGTGAAGTAAAGTGGGAACCCAAAGGAAGCTTGGGACTGAGTCAAACCTTAATCTTCAGTTCCCATGCATTCTAGTAAATGCATTCAATCCCGTATTCTTAGAGGTTCTTTAGTGTCCTTAAAATATTACAGATTTCATTCCTTGTTCTCAATTAAGAGGCACCAAGAATTCAGGACAGGTAGTAATATCTTTTTCAGTTGTGACACATTTTGGTCCATGTTTCAAGTCAACTGGAAAATGACAACAGGTGATACCTCCCTATCTTTTGTTTCCCACCCTCCGATCCTCAGTGTGCTTTCTCTCTGTCCTGTGAGCTCTGCTTTTAGATAAAGTCTTCTATAGAATTTGAGCTGCAAGTTGCCCAAGTTTGAAATGAGAAGTATTGTTTCTTTCTTATGTGTTTAAACCACTTAAAAGTTGATTCAGGATGTGGTGTTGTGGTGCTGTGGGTTAAGCTGCCACTTGCGACACTGGCATCTCATAGAGCAAGGCCAGTTCAAGTCCCGTCTGCTTGGCTTCCTCTCCAGCTTTCTGCTAATGTGCAGGGGAAAGCAGCAGAGGCCACCCATGTGGGAGACCTGCATGGAGTTCCTGGGTCCTGGCTTTGGCCTGGCCCAGTCCTGCCCATTGCAACCTTTGGAGAGTGAACCAGCAAATGGAAGATCTCTGCCCCTCTCTCTCTCTTTCTCTCCCCTTCTCTCCTTCCCTCCCTCCTTCCCCCCTTCTCTCTCTCTATATATAATTCTACCTTCGAAATAAATAAATAAATCTTAAAAACATCTTGGTTCATAGCAATGCTTATGATGATGTGAAAGAGTAAAATATGGCTTGGAGGTTTAATCTTCCTCTTTCCTCTTTCTTTTTCAGCTACAAGAGACTGTGAAAAGGAAGTTGGAAGGAGCCCGATCACCACTCAATGGAGACCAGCAGAATGGTGCTTGCGATGGGAGTTTTTCTCCAACCAGCAAGCGAATCCGAAAGGACGTTCCAGCAGGGATGGAAGCCATCAGCAACTTGCCCAACAACATGCCACTGCCTTCAGCTTCTCCTCTTCACCAACTTGACCTGAAGCCTTCTTTGCCTTTGCCCAACAGTGGAACGCACCCTCCCGGGCTCCTGGAAGATCTGAGCAAGAACGGGATGCTGCCCGAGATGAAGCTTCCTGTCAATGGCTGCAGTGACCTGGAGGAGAGCTTCGCCGTCTTGCAGAGCAAAGACCTCAAACAAGAACCTCTAGATGACCCCACCTGCATAGACACATCAGAAACATCTCTGTCCAATCAGAACAAGCTGTTCTCAGACATTAACCTGAATGATCAGGAGTGGCAAGAGTTAATCGATGAACTGGCCAACACGGTTCCTGAAGACGACATACAGGACCTGTTCAATGAAGACTTTGAGGAGAAGAAGGAGCCAGAGTTCTCGCAGCCAGCCACGGAGACCCCTCTCTCCCAGGAGAGTGCAAGCGTGAAGAGCGACCCCTCTCACTCTCCTTTTGCACACGTCTCCATGGGCTCTCCCCAGGCCAGGCCTTCTTCCTCTGGTCCTCCCTTCTCCTCTGTCACCACGGCCCCCAACCTACCTTCTGTTGCTAGCACTCCTGCAGCTCCAAACCCTGCCAGCTCACCCGCAAACTGTGCTGTCCAGTCCCCTCAAACTCCAAACCAAGCCCACACTCCTGGCCAGGCTGCCCCCAGGCCTGGAAATGGTTATCTCCTTAATCCTGCAGCAGTGACAGTGGCCAGTTCAGGCCCAGTGGCTGTGCCCAGCTCCGACATGTCCCCAGCAGAGCAGCTCAAACAGATGGCGGCGCAGCAGCAACAGAGGGCCAAACTCATGCAACAGAAGCAGCAGCAGCAGCAGCAGCAGCAGCAACAGCAGCAGCAGCAGCAGCAACACTCAAATCAGAGTTGGTCTCCCCTAGGGCCTCCATCCAGTCCATATGGAGCAGCTTTTACTGCAGAAAAACCAAATAGCCCAATGATGTACCCCCAAGCCTTTAACAACCAAAACCCTATAGTGCCTCCCATGGCAAACAACCTGCAGAAGACAACACTGAATAACTACCTCCCTCCAAATCACATGAATATGATCAATCAGCAGCCAAATAACTTGGGTACAAACTCCTTAAACAAACAGCACAATATTCTGACTTATGGCAACACTAAGCCGCTGACCCATTTTAATGCAGACTTGAGTCAGAGGATGACCCCGCCGATGGCCAACCCCAACAAAAACCCCTTGATGCCATACATGCAGCAGCAGCAACAGCAGCAGCAGCAGCAGCCGCCACCGCCGTCCCAGCAGCCAGCGCCACCACAGCTGCAGGCTCCCAGGGCGCACCTGAGCGAGGAGCAGAAACGCATGCTTCTCATGAAGCAGAAAGGGGTGATGAACCAGCCCATGGCTTACGCTGCACTTCCATCCCACGGTCAGGTAAGTGTGAAAGTGAGACGCGCTCGGAGGGGCTGGTGGTGCGTCGCACACTGGCTCTGCCTGATGCGCTCGCTGCAGCTGGAGTGGGATCTAATTAGCTGTGGAGGTCCTCCCTGCACATCCTCAGGTACTTGCTAGCTTTGCGTCATTTTTTTTTCCTTTCTTCTGAGACATGAAAAACTGTGAATGACTGCCCAGGAAACAAGCTTCTATTATTCTTTGCCAAATACTGTATAAAATTCTCACTGTGCAGGATCAATATGGCGCCACCCTGAGCTGCTTGCTCTCTGAGGTCGTCCTAGGGTCTTAGGATTGGGGTGGTAGGAAGGCAAGGACGGTCGGAGCTAACCACGATGGTTTTACAAGGCCCCGAGCAACCTTCAGCTATCTTAATGAATTATGGATAGTGGAATTATTCCTGCTGTTCACATGTGGGCTTGTTTTCTGTATCGTCAGAGGATAGGTTTTGGTGGGACTACTCAATGTTAAACAGTTATTGCTGGACAGGCCACAGTTGGAAGCTGTTTCAGTTGCATTATTTGGGGGCAGAGTGGAACCTGGTCAATTCGTTTGCCTCTGTTTCAGGAGTATTTCGTGGTGAGTATATCATAGTGCTGGATTAAAATAAAGTCTCCTTTGTTCTGTGGTCTTCCCTCATGATGTCTTGGCGTGGAGTGTGAGGGCTGGGCTGTTAGTGATGCTTCATAAAAAAAATGAGTGGTATCGGTTGGAGGGTGGATAGCCATTGTCTAACGGTTCGCTGTCCTCGTCCTGACTGGGGGCTAGCAGTCAGAGCTCCCCTAACACTATCCACCCTGGAGGACAGAAGTAGAGAGGAGCAGCTTGTGGTGACACGCATGGATGAAGTCAGGAGTGACCCCGCTACTGCCGGTTGCTATTCTGTGCTTGTGGATGCCGGCATGGGTATTCTGGATGGAGATTTTGCAGAAGTCTTTGCTGTGGAGCCTGCCGAGTTTAAAACTGGTGGCTGGATGTTTGTCTAGCATTGGATGCATTGGCTGCACCGGGAGGCAATGTAGGCAGCTCTTGCCCTGCTTGGTGGTTGTTTGCGTCTTGTATCTCCTGGAGTGCTGCACCCTGCCCTACCCTCACGCCTCTACCCCCCAGGCTTGATGGATACTGGAGGGCTGCAGGTGGTGCCGGCCTGCGGAGACAGGCCTTAGTTCTGTGGCTTCATTCTTGGCCCTCACAGCCTTCCAACCCCCAAAACCTCACAGTGGCTTCTTGTCTGCACGTGGCAACCATCTCTAAGGAAATTCTGTCTGCATAAATAAAGGTGTAGGTTGGTTTACATGAACGGCAATCAGTAGCTGGTATGAAAACATCATTGAAATGTGAACTTCTATGTTTTATCTATTTTCATTTAAATTTATCCATGTTATAGTTATACATGCATATATATATAAATATGAAAAACCAGTGTATTGTTCACTTCATGATGAAGTCTTGAAGCAGGGAAAAACAACAGCAATACACAGGGATGTTTGTGGTAGCCCAGATGCATCAGGCAAGCTACCAGAAAGGTCTCTTGTTGATACAAATTGTGTTTCTACATTCGCTGCTTTCATGCCAGTTACAGTAAAGGATTCCTCTGAGCCAGACTGAAGGAGCTTAATTCCAGCTCACAGGCTCTGCAGACATGTGGGCGCAGTGATGCACCCCACCAAAACCCCAGCTCCTGACACACGCGCTACACGCCTTTCAAAATGTGCTAATGGGGACAAAGTTCCCATCTTGGGTGGAACATGACTTTCAAAGGTACTCATTATTTCGGGTCCTTCTGCTTGCCTAACTAAGCATGTGTCATTGAAGCTTTTCACTGCAGCAGTCCTGTTTTGCAAGGGCCCATTCAGGTAAAGAAGCAAAAGTGCTGGTTTTCTGGATTAAATCTAGATATTCTTCCCCTTTCTTCTCATGGAGAATTTTGAGGGTAGATAGAATCTTCCTTTTGGGGGCCTTGTTAGAATAATTGCTTCTTTAAAAAAAGATTTATTTTATTTATTTGAAAGAGTTATAAAGAGAGGTAGAGACAGAGAGAAAGAGAGAATCTTTCTCTGGCTGGTTCAGTCCCCAAATGGCCACAACAGCTGGAGCTAGTCCTATCTGAAGCCAGGAGCAAGGAGCTTCCTCCGTGTCTCCCATGTGGGTACAGGGGCCCAAGCACTTGGGCCATCCTCTGCTGCTTTCTCAGGCACATTAGCAGGGAGTTGGATTGGAAGTGGAGCAGCCCGGGCTTGAACCAGCACCCATATGGGATGCCGGAGCTGTAGGCCGGGGCTATAACCCACTTCACCACAGCGCCGACCCCAGAATAATAGCTTCTTAACTTCATCAATACCTTTAGGTAAAAGCGTCATTTTAAATGAAATATTAACTCACCGCTGTTTGAAACAAGCTTAAAAACACATACATAAACATGTGAATATGTTTCTGCAAACATGCCATTTATTCCATGTTTTTATCTGATGGTGGAGCAGTATTTACATAGCCTCTGCATAGTTAATTACACTCCATGCAGGTACATTGCACAAATACTAGCATGAACTACAGGTGAGATATGAAATATAATTATTCATGGGTGTTGAATTTTGTTTTCTGCTGTTGCTGGTGAAAATTCACTTCATTTTTTGTTGGTTACAAGGATCTTGGTCAATGTTCAGGTTTAATGAATGATCTGAGCACAAAAGCCAATAGTAAGAAAATATTGGACACATTTATTTGAAGAAAATTAACTCTCATAGATGTTTACTTGTTTGAGACACTTGTGGAAAATACCATTTCTCAAGGAAATGAATTGAAATGTACCCGCTTTCTGGCTATCCAAAATGACACAATACAAATTCTTTTCAAAATGTTGAATGTTTTATCTAGTTATTCCACTTCTCAGAATTTACATATTATTTCTTAAAATCAGAGGGTTGTACAAAATTATGATCATATTGTTACTTATGATGGTGAAAAATCAGAACCAAAACAAGTATTTTAGAAGCATAAATAATGTATAAATCTTAATATGAAAGAATGATTAATCATATGAAAATGCTCATTATAGGGTAAAATAAGCAGATCATAAGTGTTACCAAATTGTGTTTTCCAATATGTGTAGACAAATATTGAGTAAGTGAAATGTTAGGAACAGTATTTCTGATTGGAAAAGAAATGAGTGATTATTATTTCCCTCTTTATCTCTTACTGGATTTTCTAAATTTCCTATCATAGTTGTGTTAATTCTACCATCTGGAAACATACATTTTTAAGGAAAGGAAGCTGCCTATTTAAAAAAAAAAAAAAACTACACTCTGCTAGTTTTCAAAAACATTCTTAGATTGGCCAATTGGATTGAGGTAATACCGTTATTTTCTGTTACTTCGTATATTTTAGTTGTGGCCCTGTTGTAGTTGTTCTCAAACCTTTCTCAGCACACACTCACTTTTCCTTTCTCTCTCCAGATTCCCCTTTTACTCCTTAACATTTTCTTCTAATTCCCGCAAGACTAGCTACAACAGTGACAATGGGCCTATCAATAACATTTCTATTGAAAGTTTTCAGATCTTCTCTGTTTTATGTTTTTGCCTCATTTCTTTGGTCATTTCCCCATTTCTCTCCCTCTTTCTCTCTCTCTCTCTCCCTCTCTCTCTCTCTCTCTCCTGTTGAGAACTTTGTCATTGGATCTCCAGGATTGCTCTTTAATTTTTTAAAGATGTATTTCTGTGATGAAATAATGAGATTTTAACTTTGGTCATGTCTACCTATCTTCTTATCATAGTCTTACTATTCCTTAAGAACAGAATCAATCCATTCTCCCTGGGCCCCCTCTCACTTTGGTCTTATTTCTGCATAGTGCCTGACATTTTTTTGTTAAACATAAAGATGTCTAATAAATCATTTGATGAAAATTGCCAAAATTTGGGCCAAAAATATGTTTACGGTTGACTGTCCATGCGAGTGGAACAAGCATTAGCACAGTTAACACGGAGCTGCTTTTGAGATCAAATAGAAGAAGTGGAAAGGCCAGGCTATGAAGAATCCTTTGATAAGAGGTGGTTATGGGAGGCCAGTGGAGCAGCAATGAGATTACCAGGCAGGCAAATTCAACCCCTCGGTGTGATAAACTAAAAACAACTGAGCCACTAAAGAAGAAGTAAACCAAAAGCAAAAAACCTGCTTGCTGGCCAGGAAATGTCACAAGCCTACACACAGCCCAAGAATGATTCCTAAGTGGAAGAGTGGATAGTAAACAATTTCCAACATGTGATGCATAGAATGAGATCGATCAGAGATTACTACTTTATTCTTGGCATGAGTGTTTTCTATGTGTGGCTGTGTCTACCATCCTGAGGATATAGATATAAATGCAAATTTAGATCCAGTTATAGATACCAATGTAGATACAGAAAGATATATTTTACAAACTGCTTTCTCTTTTCAATTTTTTTATCAAAATTTATGGGATGTCCTGTGTGGTATATTATTATAAGCATGTTAGCCATAAAGATCCCCACAGAAAGAACAAAGCCCCAATACTCACAATTGTCATGGAAGTCCTTTTGAAGAAACATTTTCCTTAACTTTAAGGACCTAGTATCCCTTTGTTCAGTTTCCTAAGATGTAGATTGTTTACTTTATCCAAGAAATGCATGCATTTAGTTCAGAAAGTCAACTAGTGCTGCAGGGTTTATGATGAGAAGTAGCAGTCCTCTGCTTTGCTCACTCTATTCATAATTTCCCCTTCCCAGAGGCAACCACTTCGATTCATTAAGTTGTCTTTCCATTTGTCTTAATAAGTGGCTGTCTCTCGATTTCTCAGTGGTTTGATGCTGCGGAAGATGAGGATTTAGCTCACAAATGTATGCAACATCCCTAACACAATCTCTCTTTTTCTCTTAACCATACTCTTAGGAAAATTACCAATGTCACAAATTGTGATTTTAGAAGTATTCCATATTTACATAACTAATTTTTAGTTTATTCTTGTAGTACACCATGATTGCATTTGTATTTCCTTTCTTGTACAACTTCTTGCTTCATTGGAATTAATCATTCTCTCTCTCTCTCTTTCTCTCTCTCTCTCTCTCTATCCCTTCTTCTCTCTCTCTCTCTTTGACTGGTTTTGTCTCTGCATCTGCCTTCGATCCATCCTCAAACTTTTCTGAACTTTAAGACTTTCAATATGGTCAAACACCTCAAATGGTAATGACCTGGTTTTTCTTATATTTTCCTTGCTTTTTCTTTCCCTCCTTCCTTTCTCCCTCGCTGCCCTCTCTCCTTCCTTCCTTCAGTGTCTCTGTTGAAGGTTCTCTACCCCTTGCACCAGTCTGTTTCTGTCCTACTGTTTTCTTGGCCTACTGCTTGACTGAAGTCTTGCCTGCCCTGTGCCATCATGTCTGGAATGTTTCCCCGCTCATGTGTGCTGCATTAACTGATTTTTGGATCATTCCTGCTTCTTTAGTTATTCCTTCCCATTGGTGGAACACATCTTCATGAATTCCTATGAAAGAATACGTGGGAGATTTGTTTTATAGAAACTATTTTTGTAAAGGTTTTCATCCTTGCATTTGATCGATCGTTCACCTGATACGGAATTAAAGCTGAGAAACATTCAGTGAGGATTTTACAGGTGTTTCTTCTCGAACCTGTGACTTTCCTACTATTGAGAAGTTCAGTGATGTTTGGATCCCACTTCCTACTTGTGTAACTCATTTATTCACTCTGAGAGCTTTTCAGAGCTTCTCTTTATCCCTGAAATTTTATCTTAATATAGCTCTTTGCATTTAGTGCATGTAGTACTGTGAACTTTTTTTAAAAATCTGGAAATGTGTATCCTGTAAGGCCTGGTTTGTGTTTTGGCATTATTCCTTTGATCATTTCTCCCTTCCGTTTTCTCCTTTTTTGACTTTCTGGGACTTCAGTTCATGTGAACCCTCCTGGATTATTCTCTGACTTTCATGTCTTTTCTATTTTCTGAGCCTGTGTCTTTTTGTTCCATATTCTGTGAGATTTCCTTAATTTTATCTTCCAAACCTGATAGTAAGTATTTCCATAAGCTCTGGCTTATCCTCTGACTTATCGATCTAAGGATATTAATTATTATTTTTAAGTTGTTTTCTTGTGCTCCCTGCTTGGCCTTGGCTTTGCCCAAGTATCCTTTCTGCATGCTTATCTTGTTCTACTTTTTTGAAAAGCTTTTCTCAATTCTCTGTTTATGAAAGAGAAACAATGAAGCTGGTTAGTTGCTCTGTGTGAATAGACAGGCTGTGACTGTGGCTCTTGCTGAGAAGGGACAGGGTTAGCACCTGCCCAGTTCACTGGATCACTGCCTGTAGATTGTTTTCCCTTGGGTCAAACAAAAAAAAGACCCTATGAGTTTCATTGCTGAGGGGGGTAAATGTGGGTGCTGGCTTTCTGGAGCTGAGCAGGGACAAGGAGTTAGTAGGTGGTAGTGATGGTGAGAGGTGTCTCACCGAAGACTATGTAGACTTTCACTTAACTCCCTGTCGTTGAAGGAGTTCTCTACCTGCTCCAGCTAGACCTGTGTCAGTCCATTTTCCATGACTATAGCAAAGTACCTGAGGCTGAGCTGCTTGTAAAGAACAGAGGTTTCTGGCCGGCGCCCGCGGCTCAATAGGCTAATTCTCCACCTGCGGCGCCGGCACACCAGGGTTCTAGTCCCAGTCGGGGCACCGGATTCTGTCCCGGTTGCCCCTCTTCCAGGCCAGCTCTCTGCTGTGGCCAGGGAGTGCAATGGAGGATAGCCCAAGTGCTTGGGCCCTGCACCCACATGGGAGACCAGGAGAAGCACCTGGCTCCTGCCTTCGGATCAGCGCAGTGTGCCGGCCGCAGCACGCTGGCCATGGTGGCCATTGGAGGGTGAACCAACGGCAAAGGAAGACCTTTCTCTCTGTCTCTCTCTCTCACTGTCCACTCTGCCTGTCAAAAAAAAAAAAAAAAAGAGGTTTCTTTAGCTTCCAGTTCCAGAGGTGCCCGCTTCTTCCCTGCTGAGGACCTCAGAGTAGAGGGCATCCCAGTGATGGTGCATGAGATGGAGAAGAGGGCACACAGCCAGACAGGGAGCCGCACAGAGAAATCCAGGGGCCGAGGTGCTCACTCAGGACAACACGCTCTCGTGAGAACTGCCGCAGTCATTTCCAATGGCAGCGTCCCCAGTGACCTACTTCCCTCCCATGAGGCCCCCCTCTTAAAGTTCCATCATCTCCCCCATCACCACAGTAGGAGCAAAGTTCATCCAACACAGGAACCTCCGAGGGGACAAACCACATCCTTGCTGTAGCAGCCTGGGATCTGGGATTCCAAAGGCTCGTGGCTTCATCTCTCCGAAGTCATGCACCCTCCTTCCTCCACTGTGAGGGAGGGCATCAGCCCCATCTCTCAATTGCACAGGACTGCAGTTTTCCTTTTGGCGCTCACACCTCCTGCCCTGGCATTCAGGCTGCCTCTGATTCCAAAGTCTTTACAGCATCATTTAGCATCCACTGTCATGCTTGACTTTTGGCTTCTCCTACTGCACAATTAGATGTGACTTTCTCTAAGCTGCTAAGTCATTTACCATTCAGCCATCTCATTTTTGCTTTCCAAAATTCTGTTGACATCCTTGATAGCTATTGCTATTCCCATCTTGGTTCTTGAAGGTTTCTATCATGTTTATTCCTTTATTTTCATTGTACTGGGAGATTGGAGAAGGCCAAGATCAATGTGAGCATTCATTCCACCAATGGCCCCATCAGTGACTTTCAGCACCTTTCTCTTTGAATGTGGAATATTATCCAGTATTAAAAATTTTCTTCTTTTTAATTTTTTTTCCAATATTCAAATTTTTATCTCACAGAGGATTCTGCATTACAATTTATAAAATTTTGGATTTTTGAATAGCAGGTTTCATAAAACCTAAAGTACTCCCTTGACATAAAGTTTACTATGTCAAACATGTGTATTCAAAAGAACACACAGTGAACATCATCATACTGTTTAGAATAGGAACTTATGATTATAACCATTGATTAGTTTTCAGAATCTTGAAAATATTGACTTACTTCAAGGACTATAAAACAGTTTAGGTTCTACGACCCTGACTAAGCCAATAGTACCTGGCAACTGAGGTGCAAGGTAAAATATCGACAGAACACTCATCACTGACGGAACCCAAACCCTCCCAGCCGAGGGAAATCAGTGGGCAGAAGTGCTACAGAAGTCCAGATAATAAATAAAATGTCCCTATTGATAGGTAAAATAAAAAATTTTCATATACATCCTGGCCTGTGTTGAAAATCCTGATTGATACTCTGCCGTAGTCTTGGAAATACAAACCTAAGAGAAAATGAAAACTTTTAGCCAAGGAATTAGTTCCATGATGGTTTTGTGCAAGAAAGGGAGTTTAATTGACTCCCCATGGGAATTCTCTACAAAGGCGCTTTGAGACTAGAACATTGTTGCTTACTGAGAGGGCGGACAACTCACCACACAGTGGTTCTGAAACATTTATGGGCCTAAGAAGCACCTGGGGAAAATGTTCAAGATGCACGTAATGAGATTCCACTGCCAAATCCGTAGGTCTGGGATGAGGCCTGGGAATGTGCACTTGGATAAGCAGCACCCCCACCCCCACCCCCACCCCCTTCCGCTGCACTGCCACCATCACTGCTGTTTCCTGATCGAGAAATGGAACACGACACCAAACTGCAGCCAAAGCAGCCCGTGTGTGCTGAACCCTCTGCATACTTAAATATGGCAGTTGTGTCCGATTAATTTTCTTAGTAGGACAAAGCAGCAGTACATCCTCCACTGCCCCCTGTGCCCTTCTCCCAACATGACAAGGGGTGGCCTTTCCCTTTGTCTCTCCAGGAGAGGGCTGGTTAATCCGGTTTCTGTTTCTGGACCCCCTATTGGTGGTGCCTTGTGTGTGTTGACCCACTATCCTCAAGATCCGTAGGAGGAGAATGCAGTGGGATGGGTGGTGTTGTAGTAAAGGCAGCCCAAGGCTTGTCAGAGCAAGGCTCACTGTGTTCTGTGTTCTGACGCGTGGTTAGCTCAAGGACAGCATCCGGGCAACATTCACCAGTGTTCCTGGACTTCGAGGGGCTGTTGCCTCTCCCAGGTGCCCGATTCCATTCCACTGCCTGAGGCAGTTTCCCTTCCTTTCAAGGTGTAGTCTCCTGCACCCAAGGCCCTCCCCCAACCCCCCAGCGCATATGTGCTGCACTCACAGGCAAGAGGGTAGACCAGTGCTCTCTTTTTTTCCCTGCCAGGAGTCTAAGCATCTGACACAAGTACAGGTGATTGTGAAACGCAACCAGTCATACACTCACTCCATGTGTATTCACTCGTAGGATTCTAAATATTATAGCCTAAAGAGAGATACCAAAAATAGAAAGGATACAGCAAGGGACAATGTAGCCAAGTAGATAAGGAGTCCCATGTGTGAAGTCAATGCAAGGCAGTCAGTGTTAAGAGCCACCTTATTGAATTCTGCATTGAGGATCCTTCAGCAGAGAGAAGGGGCAGGGGCAGGACAACCTGGATAGATCAGAGCAGCTGCCACAGGGGAAGTAAGCTTTGAGGCAGACCAGAATGAGGAGGAGCCGGATGGATGGAGCTGGATGGGAAGTCCTCTGCCGGAGGCACAGGATTGCTCCAGAAGTGGACAGTTCAGATTCCAGCCAGCCTAGCACTAGGGAGGTGTATGCTGGGGAAGAATGCAGTGAACTGTGAATAAGAGAACGGTCAGGGCACTTTCTGCTGTCCCGCGTTTGAGACAGTTAGAACCTCCATCTGGACTTGGCGATGAGAATTGAAGAGAAAAGCGAGGAGAAGGGCTTCGGGAGGAAAGCAGTAACAGAACTTGGCGACCCTGTGACAAGGTGGAAGGGAAAGGAATTCAGGGTTGATGATCATGTGAGTGACTATTAGGGTGGTAGAAGAGTCTGAAAGATGATGATACTGTCACACGCGAATCTACAGACCAAATCTTATTTTCATTTGAAAGCAATTCAAACACTTGTTATACAACTAATTATTTATCTTATTGTTTTGATTTATATTTCCAGTTTGTTAAGGTGTGCTCCTACACTCAAGGTGTGAAGAAAGCTCATAGTTAATTTTCCTGCTAGGGTTAGGTATTTGACACCATGACTAAGATGCTGTTTAGGATGCCTGGGTTGGCGTCCTGGCTCTACTCCCAATTCCAGCTTTCTGCTAGTGTGCACTGAGAGGCAGCAGGTGATGGCCCAAGCACTTAGGTCCCTGCCCTCCTCCACATGGGAAACCCAGATTGCGTTCCCAGCTCCCAGCCTTGACCTGGCTAGCCCTGGCTGTTGCGGTTATTTGGGGAGTAACCTCTGCTTGTTCTCTCTCACTCTCGTTCTCTTTCTGTCTGCCTTTCAAATAAATAAAAATTTAAACAAGAAACTTCTCACTATTTAAAAATAATGATTAAATTTGTGCTACACTGCCATCAACAGCTACCTGTGTTTACAAGTATTTATATTTTAATATAAATTATTCAGTTATGAAACTGGTTGTTTTTGTTATTTAAACATATTACATAACGTATATATATTATAAGACTATACATATTATATTATTTTTGCTTAATGTTTTTACTACAAAGATTTACTTAATCTTGTGTGTCTGTCTGAAGAGTGCCCTCTCAAAGATGGTCCTTATTTAAGTTTACAAGAGTTCCAGGCTTTAAAACCCATTATGTCAGCCTTCATTAACTATTCAAAGTAATCTTGGGCTTTTCTATAGATTACAGAACTGTTTGGGAAAGAAAAGAATGATCCTTTCCTATATAAAGGTATTCCATTATATCTTGGTTCTTGGGCAAGTTTCTATAGAATCAACCTTCTATATGACACCGAATAGTTTGCATCAAAACAAGTTTATAAAGAATCAAAATGCGGGGCCAGCACCGTGGCTCACTTGGTCAATCCTCCGCCTTGCAGTGCCGGCATCCCATATGGGCACCAGGTTCTAGTCCTGGTTACTCCTCTTCCAGTCCAGCTCTCTGCTGTGGCCCGAGAAGGCAGTGGAGGATGGCCCAAGTGCTTGGGCACCTGCACCCACATGGGAGACCAGGAAGAAGTGCCTAGCTCCTGGCTTCGGGTCGGCACAGCGCCGGCCGTAGCAGCCATTTGGGGGGTGAACCAATGGAAGGAAGATCTTTCTCTCTGTCTCTCTCTCTCACTGTCTATAACTCTACCTGTCCAAAAAAAAAAAAAAAAAAGAATCAAAATACTTTTCTTGCTGGTTGGATTTCCATTACATTGTCATGACTGGTTAATGTGATATGCAGTTTACCCATATACTTTGATTTAGTGAGCAGTAGGGACCTCAAATAGTATCTAAAGTAGTAGCTCCCATTTATTACAATTATGATCTTCCTAGAAGTTTTATAATGCATTCTCTAATTGCTTTTTAATCTGAGATGTTTGTGATTCTGTTTTTTTTTCTAAAGATTTATTTCATTTATTTGAAAGACATAGTTACAGAGAGAGACAGAAGAAGAGAGAGAGAGAGATTTTATATCCTCTGGTTCATTCCCCAAATGACCACAACATCCAGGGATGGGCCAGGATGAAGCTAGGAGTGTGGAGCTTCTTCTGATTCTCCTAAGTGAGTGGCAAGGGCCCAAACCCTTGGGCCATCTTCTGCTGCTTTCCCAGGCACATCAGCAGGGAGCTGGATCAGAAATGGAGCAGCCAGGACTCAAACAGACACCCATATGGGATGCCGGCACGGCAGGCGGAGGCTTAAACCACTATATCACAGCGCCAGCCCCGGTGTTTGGGCTTCTGTTCTGCACTGGGCTCTAGCTGGTTCATATGAAAGATGTTTTATGGGAATGCTGCCAAGCGGAAGCTAGTCAGTGGTGCAAGGAAAAGACCGTGACTGGGCATGGAGAGCAGTGTACCTCAGGCACCTGCTCTGATCATATGAACTGATGACCAGCCTCTCAGGCACCCCCATTGTGTGATAACAGCCCCTTGTACACCCTCCACTGGACCCCGTTGTGCTGTGCACACCCTGCACAGCCATGGATAGCAGCCCTGAGTCCACACGATTTTTCCCTACAAACTCCTGAGCACAGAGCAGTCAGCTTTTTAGTTCAGCACAGTAAGAATGGGTCAAGTGTGCCGCGGTGTGGCCCGGGTGCTCTTACCATGGTGAGTGCAGGCCTGTCGTGTGAAGCCATTGGGCTGAAGGGTGATGGAAAGCAAGGCAGTTCACATCTGAGTGTCTAGCAGCACTCACGGTTGATAATGGTAGTTTCGATATCACCCATTAGTAAGATTTTCATTAGTGTGGCAGAAGAAGCCCAGAGACAAGACTCGGACAATCATTTAGCATTTCTCTCAGAGCAGTGACAGGTTTCAATGTTCCAAACTCTAGAGCAGGACCATCCAACAAAAATACAGCACAAACTCCAAATGCAAGTGATGCAATTTTAAAATTTCTATTGACCATGGTACAAAAGGTAAAAAGAAACCGCGGAGGTTAATTTTGATAGTTTTAACTTAATCTGACATTAAATATGTCAATGTATGATAAGTAAGATCACTGATATTTTACATTCTTTTCTGCAGACCAGCTGTTTGAGTTCTGAGTGTCTTTTACACTCCGCACAGCTCAGCTTAGCTAAGCCACGTTTCAGGTGCTCAGGAGCTCCCATACTACCGGGCAGCTACTGTGTTGGACAGTGTGATCTAGAAGCAAACCAAAACTCTACTCTGTGATCAGGCAGGACCAGAGGGAAAGCAAAATGATAAATTTGTTTTTGCTGTCTGTGAGCCTCTGACTCTTGACAATGCCTTTTAAAAGTTATGTCTTCCTGGGGAGCCGGCGCTGTGGCATAGCAGGTAAAGCCACCGCCTGCAGCGCCGGCATCCATATGCATGCTGGTTCGTGTCCCAGCTGCTCTACTTTGAATCCAGCTCTCTGCTGTGCCCTGGGAAAGCAGTAGAAGATGGCCCAAGTCCTTGGGCCCCTGCACCCACGTGGGAGACCTGGAAGAGGCTCCTGGCTCCTGGCTTTGGATCCATGCAGCTCCAGTCATTGCAGCCAACTGGGGAGTGAACCAGCAGATGGAAGACCTCTCTCTCTCTGCCTCTCCTCTCTCTGTTTAACTCCAACTTTCAAATAAACAAATAAATCTTAAAAAGAAAGAAAAGAAAAAAGAGCTATGTCATCCTAAACTGAACAGACAAATCAGAGCTTCCTTCTGCACTGCCAGGCACCCTCTCCTATGGACATCACAACACCCAGCCACTCTTGTGCCCGTGTCAATAGAATCCACCTGATCTTCGTGGCCCATAGTCTGTAGCCCCTCCCACGTCCGTGTCTGTGGGCTGCAGGGCACGGCTTATCCAAAGACGCTTGCATTCATTCCTTCTCGGTGGTCGACACGGAACATTTGTGAGCAGCGTTGGCGCCACGTAGACTTCCCGCGGCGAGGTCAGGAGCACCTGCCCCCCTATTAATCTGTCAATGAGAGTGGCTGGTGCTCTGGGCTTGTTTTCTAGGGTTTTGATGAGCTTCATTAATTATGTTGAGAGGGAAAGGTGTGCAGCTGCAGAAGAACCCACTTAGCTCCACGTGAGCAGGAATAATTGGACAGTTGGCAGGTGTTAAATTGGCGGTCTAGCGAGAAAAACTCGCGGATAAACACAATTCCCCCAACCACCTCGGCGCAACCACGGTGCTCGCTGCTTGGGCACGCACGACTCTCTCCACGTCCACCTTCCCATGCCTCGAGGACTGCCTGGGTGTGACATGGTGTGAGGTCATGGGGCGGGGGTGCAGAGTGTGGAACGGCAGGAGACCTGACCAGTGCTTCATTACTGGCAGGGATTTGGACAGGTTACATAACCTCTCTGATCTGTAGGTTTCCTGCTAGAAAATGGGGGGGGGGGGGGGGGGATCGTCAAAGGATTGCTAGGACAATTCCATGTATTTATTAGCTTATGTAAAGCACTTATGATAATATTAGCTCCCTAGTATGTACTAAATGCGTCTTTAAATTAAAAACATTCATCATATACTTTCCTGTTCACACCTTGTAAAACCTCTAGGAGAGTCCAGCTACGTGGGCTTCAGTTTTCCTGTAAGCCAACTTCATTCATTCAATGGACATTCATTGTGTACCTGCTGTGTCCAGGCAGTGAACATAGAAAGGCAGGAAGATTCTGGAAGAAACCTGTGACCATATTTATGTGAAAATTTTATGGGCAGGGACTGCAAACAAAATGGTATGAATGCATGAATATTCTTTTTTAAAGGCCAGCTGTTAGTAAGTGTCACTGCTGATTTAAAAAAAAAAAAAAAGAGAGAGAGAGAGCTTGGTTTTCATCATCCTAGGTCTGGCAGGATTGTTCCTCTACATTTACCTCCGTCTAAAATAAAAATTACTGGGACTGGCGCCGTGGCTCACTTGGTTAATCCTCCACTTGGCGGCGCCGGCATCCCATACGGGCGCCGGGTTCTAGTCCCAGTTGCTCCTCTTCCAGTCCAGCTCTCTGCTGTGGCCCGGGAGGGCAGTGGAGGATGGCCCAAGTCCTTGGGCCCTGCGCCCGCATGGGAGACCAGGAGGAAGCATCTGGCTCCTGGTTTCGGATCGGCGCAGCGCCGGCTGTGGCAGCCTTTTGGGGGGTGAACCAATGGAGTGAAAACCTTTCTCTCTCTCTCTCGCTCCCTGTCTATAACTCTACCTGTCAAATAATAAAAAAAATAAAAAATAAATTAAAATAAAAATTGCTTATTTCTGATCTTTTAACAAACAATATGAAAATGGCTCCTTTTTTGTTTGTGTATGTGAAATGACCTGAAACAAGGAAAACACTTCGAAGATGATAACAGACCCTCACGATACGAGAAAAGTCATTTGGCTTTGTTAGCAGCAGAAGTTTAAAAGGAAGATGGGATTCAATTCACCAGGACATTTGTAACCATTTATCTTAACTTTCTGTATGACAAGCAAGCAAGCAAATAAATATTCCAAAATAAGGGAAATTATTTTTATTTGAAGTGCTTGTTTTTTAATGTTGGGAATTTTTTTAGATTAAATCAGTCATTTTGGTAAAATGTTTAACAGCTAAATTCCAAAATAAAGAGCTCTCTGGGAAAATGATTGGATTTGTTATCTGTTGCTATGTTACCAGTTATACCCCAAACTCAGCAGCTTCGGGGCTGGTAGGAATCCTCCCACACATCAGGAGGGAGTCCTGGGGTGGCAGATCCGGGTGGTTCTGATACAGGAGCTCCCATGAGGCTCCAGTCACACTGTGCCCTGGGGTGGCTGTCTGCTGGAAGCTTGACCCCAACTGCGCATGGCCCACTAGTGGCTGCTGTCAGGGGGCTTGAGTGTCTCAGGACACGGCAGCTGGCTTCCCCGGGGTGAGCGACTCGCAAGAGAGCAGGGAGGAGGCCACCATGCCTGCCACACCTAGTACGGAAGGCCCATACCTCCTTCACTTTTCATTATTCCATTCATGAGCAGCGGTCAGACTGGGTTCTCCTTTCTGAAGGAGATGTGTGAACCCAGCTGTGATGCCATAATTCGCACAAATGACTTTCGGCGTTGGGAAGCGCGGGTCGCTGGCAATGGCACGGGGGCACTTGGGCTGGGAGGGACCGAGCTGGCCCTGATGAGCAGATGCGGAGGGAAGGGAGTGAGCGGAGGGAGGAAGCCCCAGGCTCCAGACACACCTCTGTTTTCACGGAGCAGCCTCAGACCTGGTCCCACGGCAGAGAAGTAACAACACTGTGGGCGGATGAGTGAAGACGCTGGTTTCCTTAGCGTCTGAGCCATCCATCCTCTTGTCCACTCTAAGACCAGCCTTGTTATTGACCCACGTTTGCGTTTCTGCTTCAGAACCCTTTCCCTCGCCTTTCCGTTTGGAGGCATTTCTTGTTCCTGTGCTGTCCCGTGCTCCCTGTGCTGCCTGCCCGCCTACAGTTTGTCTCCCGGCACGTAGAACCTGTGGCCGCTGCAGCTCACCTCTGTCCAGGGCATCCTGCAGCCCCTCCGCCGCTCTCCATTTCACAATGCGGGGGCTGCCTTTAGTCACACTGGGATTTCTGTTTCGGAGTCTTTCAGGGCAGAGCCCTCAGTGCCCCCGTGCTGTCGGCTGAGCCATCTCTCCCTGCATGTGTGTCACTCACAGTGAGATGCATGCACGCAAGTCCCCTATGGCCTTCAGCCGTTTCTTTCCATTGCCCCTTCAATTATGAATCACCCAGCAACACTTGCTAAGGACCAGTTGCACGCAAAGTCCTGTCCCTGTTGCTGGAGCATCACAAAGTAAAAGGCCTGGCCCCTGCCTTTAAGAAGTTTATCCTCTGCTGGCGCCGCGGCTCACTAGGCTAATCTTCCACCTGCGCCGCCGGCATCGCATATGGACGCCAGGTTCTAGTCCCAGTTGCTCCTCTTCCAAGCCAGCTCTCTGCTGTGGCCCGGGAGGGCAGTGGAGGATGGCCTGAGTCCTTGGGCCCTGCACCCGCATGGGAGACCAGAAGAAGCACCTGCCTTCTGGCTTTGGATCAGCACAGTGCACCAGCCGCAGCGGCCATTGTGGGATGAACCAACGGAAAAGGAAGACCTTTATCTCTGTCTCTCTCTCTCACTGTCCACTCTGCCTGTCAAAAATAAATAAATAAATAAATAAATTTTAAAAAGTAAAAAAGTAGATTTAAAAAAAGTTTATCCTCTACTAAAAGCGGAATTTTTTTAAAAAAGTTTTAAATAGTAACAGCATACAGATTCCCACTGACAGTCAGTAGAGTGACATGTTGTACAAGTTAGAATGATCACATTCAAGAGTTATTCCTGTCTGTATCCTTTTGTTATTATTATTAAAGTTTATTTATTTGAAAGGCAGAGTTGCAGCGAGAGGCAGAGAAACAGAGAATTTAATTCCGCATGTTCACTTCCCATATGGCTGAAGCCAGGAGCCTGGAGCTTCATCCAGGTCCCCCTTGGGGGTGAAGGGATCCAAGCAATTGGCCATCCTCTGCTGCCTTCCTAGGCACATTAGCAGGGAGCTAGTGGGAAGTGGAGCAGCTGGGATTTGAACTGGTCTTTGAAAACATATATGCTGCTGGCTTTGCAGGCAGTGGCTTTACCTGCTACACTGCTGCACTGGTCCCTGTCTGTACCATTTAATTGAGAAAACCAGCCAGCTGTCTTTTGGACTAAGTAAATGCACGTGCCTTGAGTAGAACACTATTGTGTCTGAGCTTGACTTCCTGGTATCACACGTCTCACCCTGGTTAAAGCATGCTTTTAGAACCAAAGTGAATAAATAAAGCATTTGCTAATAATCTGTAGTCCCCTCCCCCCCCCAAAAAAAGATATGCCCTGTTAATGTAATAAATAATTAGCTGTCACTGGTAACTAAGGTATAAGAGAAGGCTAATGTATTAATGTTCCAATTTTTCTTATTTTTTCAAGAGCATCATGCCTCTGATTTGATTTACTGTGTTTGTAATGGGTGGTTGTTCAGAAGGGCAGGAGGGAACTGTGGGCAGTGAAGGGTAGATCAGGAACGCAGGGATGGCTGAAGTGCATCAGTAGATGGGACCGGGGATGGAGACCCACGGGAAGGGGAAGCCGCTCCGAGCTGGTTATTAAGATCTAACTTGGGATACAAGAAGCCATGTGTAGTCATTGTGGGTTTCTGAAAAGAGGAGAGGACTATCTTGATCAAAGTGATTGGCAGGAGAGACGCCAGGATACAGCACACCTGGAACAAAATAATTAGATGCTGACTGCATGTGACCTTGGAAATAGATCCAACGAAAAAGGCAGGGATGGTGGAAGTGACCATGGGCTGGAGCCAGGACATGAGAGGAAAAGACGGTCATCAGATCTGACTTCCAGACAGTGGGCTTGCACGCTGAGGAGGGCTGTTGTTTACAGGTAAAGGGAGAGTTGATCACGGGGGAAAGGTCTTAGCAGGGTTTGGTTTAATTGTCAACTGGACATTCAATTAAAGTTTCCTTTCTCTTGAGAATTAAGGAAGTAAATGTGTGGATTTCTGGTTCTTGCACATCTAGATGGTAGTGAAAAAGTGAGTTGATGAAACATGTCTTGAGGGATGTTGTACTTGAGACTAAGATACACACACACACGGATTCTAGTGTCAGGTCTGGAGATGGCTAGAATGAATAACTGAAAAACAATAAGCACAAAGTACTTACAGGTGTATTATGTGGGTGTATATAAGGGTCTTCAGAAAGCTTGTGGAAAATGTGGATTACAAAAACTATGCATGGATTTCAAACTTTTTCAACCAAAATAAACTTACCTTTTAATTCAAGTTTTTCCACAAACTTTTTGAAATATTCTCATATATATTTGTGTATATATGCACATCCAGCTATTTGAAAGCTATCTGAAAACCCATGTCATCAGCATGTTAAGCCTAGATAATTTTAACTAATGGAATCATAAATGATTTTTCTTTTCCTTTCTGTTCTTGTTTATCTGAATTTCCTAATTTTTCCAGTTGCACGTACATTACTTGTTATACGTGTCTTCATGTAGATAAATCACTTTAAATCCGTGGTCAAATGAAATAGTTGAGTCCCTTCCAGCCATGTGGGAGGCCCAGGTTGAGTTCTAGGCTTCTAGCTCTGGGCTGCCCAGTCCTGGCTGTTATGGGTGTTTGGGGGAGGGAACCAGGCGATGAAGAATCCCTGTGTGCCTCTCTCTCTCTCTCTCTCTCTCTCCCTCCCTCCCTCCCTTTTAAATGGAAGGAAGGAAGAAATAGGAGGGAAGAAGTAAAGAAGAAGGGAAGGAAGGAGGGTCGGAGGGAGGGAGGGAAGAATAATAGAATTTTCAGGGTCAGAATTTAGAAGAAGAAAAAGCCATAAAGTAATGGTCCTAAAATGAGTAGCCTGAGACCCTAATAGTGATAGGCTTGATCATGAGGCATTCAGATTAAGAGTATGAATTTTCTAAAGCTGGGGCTTGAAAATATGTATGTCAAGGAGAAAAAAAGGAAGTATCTTCATCTTCCAGAACTTGGACTAATCCAAAGAAGTGCTTCTCGACCACAGAGGACGGTGTTCCTCTCCCCTCCGGGGGATACTTGGCAACTTCCAGAGATATTCTTGGCCATCACAACCAGGGATAGGAAGGACACTGAGGCTGCTGCTGGCATCCAGTAGACAGAAACCAGAGATGCTGCTTAAGAAACCCTACATTGCACAGGAAAAACCCCCATGGCAAAGAATTATCTACCTCAAAATGTCAGTAGTGCCAAGGGTGGGAAACTCTGATCCGAAGTGAGACGAGTGTGAAAACGACCATCCCTGGAGTGCTTTGAGTGCCGAGAGTGTGGCGTGGATCTCTTCATTTCATCTTCACACGATCTTGAAACTAGTGGGTAAATTGAAATAGTCTGTTCGAGGTCACACAGTAAGTTAGCACTAGGATTAGGAATCAAAGCAAAGTCCATCTGATTACAAACTTGAGCTCTTAAACACTGGGCAGTTTTGCCTGCCTGTGGACAGGCACAGGGCAAAATGAACAAGAAAGCTGTCTGAGGAGCGCATCAGTGTCTGGTCTCATTTTTCCTACCCTGGCTTCTCAACTTCAGGACCGCTTTTAATCACCAGGATGTGATAGGCGGTGAAACAAATAGCAATGCCCTTCTATGCGTCTCGCCCTTCACCCTTCCCTCCACCCCATCTGTCCCCTAATGTTTATTTCTTAATGAATAGTTTGTGCTTCTTGATGGAGTTTGGGGGTAGCATGTGGTTGGTTGTGTAAATGAGTGCTGATGTATTTCTGGTCTGCAATCCTTTGAATCATGGAGGAGCAATCTGAAAATATCTGAGAATTAATGCTTTCTAGCCTCATTTTGACAATCACATAGGCAGACATTTTTCACATTGCTCTTATCCAGCTTCCTGGATCTTTTCACTTTTGTCTCTGGATAAAGAATTGTTGTCTGCAGCATCGTGCGGTTACCTTAGCCTCCATGCCATGTTCACTGAGGAGACTGTATATGAAAAAACAAAAGTTGTATTCCTTCAGACATGGACTTCCCTGGGTCTTTGAAAACATAGATCCTCAATTCAGTGGATCTAAATGGTTTGCTGGCAACTGGGAAGAAAAAGTAGAGCTCCCCAAGTTCACGGGCACTCCCATGTCTCTGCTCCATTGCCCACTCTCACCTCTTCTTTTCTGGAAAGTTAGGACTTTTTATGAATCTTATCTTAGGGGCAGGCATTATGACACAACAGGTAAGATTGTCTGTTGGAACACCCACATCCCATGTCAGGGTACCCATTCCAGTCCCAAATACTTTGCTTCTAATCCAGCTCCCTGCTAATGCAGCTGGGAAGACAGCAGAAAATGGTCCAAGTCCTGGGGTCCCTTCCACCCACATGGGAGACCCAGATTGAGTTCCTGGCTCCTGGCTCCTGGCTCCTGGCTCATCCTGGTCCCAGCCCGAGCTATTGTGGGCATTTGAGGACTGAACCAGAGAATGAAAAAAAACTATCTATCTATCTATCTATCTATATCTGTGTCTTTCTCCCTTTCTGTGACTCCCTCTCTGTCACTCTGCCTTTCAATATGTAAATAAATGAATAAATCATTTTTCAAAAATATATCTTAAATATGCTAAATTGCCATGGACGTAAGAATTGGAACATAGCAGTCAGGATCATTAATCCATCTTCCCTTTGCCTCCCACACAAACTTGGGATTGAGATAATTCATTCTAATGTTGACATGTACAGAAAGACTGTAGCACATTCCAGAGGTTCCACCCATTCTGAGGCTCCCTCTGGATCCCACAAGAATATTTTAAGAAATAAAATGTCACCAGTAATAAATAAAATTGGGAAGGAAATTTGGATAAACCTATACACAGGAAAAGACTTATTTTAGAATTCTTTTCCTGTGAGTTTTATTGTGAATATTGAATGTCTTTTCAATACCGACGTTATCATTCTTGGAGAAGGAGAATTTGTTTGTATCCTTTATCCTGTTTTGATTTTTAGAGAGAAATTTTACCAATTCATTATTTTTGCACATCCTATTTCTTTAGACATGATGCTATAAAATAAAATAGTACCCTTTTTTGAGTGGATACAATGTTTGAAATATTGTTCTACACTAGCTGAATTTCCTCATTTAATCTCCACAAAGGTTGTCATAAAATAGGATTATCTCCATTTACATGTGAGATGACTGAGGCTTAAAAAGTTCAAGTGATTTTTTTTTTCTCTAAGGACAGCATGGAGATTTGAACTCAGAGCCCTTGGAATTCAGGGGCCAGGTTATACCTCACTTCTTTGCAAAGCTGCCTCCCAGGGAATGTATTAAACATGCATTTCAACTTCACCTTTTTTTTAAAGAGCTAACAGCGTTTTCACATACTAATTTACTCTCATAGTATCAAGTTAGGTAGCTAAACGGTATGAATTCATAATGTCGAATGAATCTTGCATGATCCTGCCACCAGCCTTCCATATATATCCAATGTCAACAGTGTTGCCTCTGAGTTCCTACTAAATTTGTAGGTGGTATGACTTGATTGCACAAGGGTATTGCTTGTGCAGCCTGCACAGTTGACTGCACAATCACCATTTTTCTAAATATAGACCCTAAGTGTAATCAGATAGTCGGAAACAATATCCAACATTTTCACTGAAAAGTATGGTTGCTTTATACACACACACATACACACATATGCTCTCCTCTTTCCCGTAGTATCCAAACACAGCCATGGTACAAAATAAGTGCTTTGTGAAAGCTCGAGGGGTTGGTCTGATCTCCAGAGAAATGCAAAGGGAAAGAATTTGATGCCAGGGGAATAATGATGGTGTTTACAAGCCAGGACTCAGGCCAGTGACTTTTGGGTGAGCCAGGGGCAAGCCAGGCCACCCCTCAAGGGCTGTGAAAGGCCGTGAGGAAGAGCGTGCTCAGCAGTGGGTGCACTTCCCTTGCCGGCTGTAGGGTCTTTAGCAAGTACCGTGCACACTTGAATTCATTCATATCACTCAACTTAGCTTTCCCATCTGTGAAATGGAGATGATAATATACGCATAGGTAACTCATTTATTATGATCATCATTGTCATTATCTTAGGTAGAGCATCAGAGAGACAGAAACCATTTTTCCTGAAAAATGTTTAAACGTGGAAGCAAGGAGATCGTGGTTCAGTTCTCTCATTTGACGTTGAAGAACTGTGGCCTGGAGCGAGTCTCGGCAGATCCTTCACCTGCTGTGTGACGTGATTATGCCCACCTTGCAGGAACAGTGACTGTGATGAAAGGCAAGTGTTTGCCATGTGGCAGCTGCTCAACAAATGGTAGCTTTATGTTAGTATTAAAGTCAGAATTACAGAGAGAGAGCGGGAGACAGAGAGAGAGGGGGAGAGAGGTTTTCTGTCTGCTGCTTTACTCCCAAAGTGTCTGCAACGGCCAGAGCTGAGCCAGGCCGAAGCCAGGAGCCTCATCCAGGTCTCCCCAAGCACTTGGGCCATCTGCTGCTGCTTTTCTCAGGCCATTAGTAGGGAGCTGGTTCAGAAGTGGAGCAGCCGGGAAATGAACCCGTACCCATATGGGATGCTGACGTCTCAAGCGACAGCTCTACCCACTGTGCCGTAATGCTGGCCCTGAAAAATATAGCTTTGATGATGATTTCCTACTAAGCAAAGCTGGTGAATTCTTTCCTTAGAACCTTAGGCCGCGTCTGAGCACCTATTGGGTCCCATGGGCTGTACCGTTCTAAGTAGCGCATCCTTCTGTGAACACGATGAAAGCTACAGCCGTATCATCAGAAAAATGCACAGTCTCCAAACAAACATGAATACAATTGCAGGAGATTCACAGACTCCCAGGTTAAGAGTCCCTGGTGCAGCTCAAAGAAGGAAAAGAATATATATGGCAATCTGAGTGGTTATTGGCTTTGAAAAAGGATCTGTGGTCCTATTCCCAGTGCAGCTTTCCCAGCATCGTGACAATCAGATTCCATGGACTAAAACAGACTAGATTCAGAACATTTCAAGAACACATTTATTTCATTAACAGAGGCAAGCCTGTTTTAACAAAGCATATTTATCAAACGCCTATTATGTGCCTAATAAGGTGGTGGGTGTTGCGGGGAACAAAAGGCGCTTAACATGTGGTCCCTGCCCTCTGCGTTTTCTTTCTAATTGGAGAGGCAAGTGAACAAGGCAGTAGGAGATGTATGAGCACTATATGCTGATATAATCAAGTACTAAATTGTGTACGCTTGTGTGGGTGGGCGCGCAAGCCTCACATATCATTCTCTGACCTTGAATTGTACACAAATCATTAGCGTCAAACCGGAATCGCCGGCCGCTCCCCCACCCCTCCTCTCTGCTTGGCCGACTTCCACCGCAGCCTCTCCCTCCACGTCTGAACATGCTTTAGAAAAGAGAGGTGAAATCATACAGTGGGGAAGAGAGAAAAATGAATAAAGGAGAAAGGAGGCCCCCAGGCAGTCTGAGGTTAGCACAGCAGCCGGGGTCCACGTGGGGGCAGAGTCTGCCCCAGGAGCCCCCAAGCTCCAGGAAAACCCCTTTTTTTGGGGGGGGGGATGCCCAGCAATTTCTCTTTCTTGTTTACAAATGAGCCAATGGTCCCTCTGTCAGTGGCCGAGTCGGCAAGCAGGAGGTTAGAGTGCCGAGAAAGCCTGGCTCCTAGGAATAGGAGCTCAATAGCAGTGCAGGCACACGGCACGCGAGTATAGCAGAAGAACGGGAGAGAGAGCTCTGTCCCGAAGCTTTATGGGGCCCAATCAAGAGCACACACGTAGGCCTGCCCAGCATATGCCCGGTAGTTGTCATTACAGATCAAGCTAGCAAACTGTTAAGCTCTCTCACACCACCCATTTCTCTTTCCTCCCACACCTCCAGGGCCCTCTCCTTGGTCACATTCTAGGCTGACAGGTGCACACAGCTGGGTGGCCACCTTCCACAGGACAAGTGTGAAGGGGTGGACCTGCGGTCTTCTAGACAGGGTACTTGGGATTCCAGGTGCCCAAAGCACAGTCCGGAAGTAGCGCTGCAGGCTGTCGCCTTGGCCCTGCAGACCAATTGCCCTGCTCGGGGCCAGGGCAACCAGAGGAGGACCCGATGAGGTCCTCAAAGCTGGGGGCCAGGGAAAAGGCCCCTCGAGGCCCATGCCGAAGGGCATAACTGAAAAGAAGGAGGTGGCAGCACAGCCACTAGGACTGCCCGGGAGGAGGAGGGTCACTGGGAAGAGAGAAGCGGGATGGAAGAGAAGGGAGAAGGCCTGAACCCAACCACCTCCAGGAAGATAAGGACTCTTAATTTATTGTGTTTAGTTCGAGAACAAAAAAAAAGCCCTGCTTTTACGGAGGCCAAAGGGCTCTATAATTCAGTGACAAGGGATATGAAAGGCAAAAGAATGATGGTTCTGGAGCTAAAAGCAGGCACTGGGAGTGATTTCTTCCCAAGGTCACCTGTTCCTGCCTATTTCTGCACCTTTGCTTCCTGCTGCAGGCTGGCCCCTCAGCCCGTTCAAGCAGAACTGTTCCAGCTTCTGGTATACCCCAGAAGAAGACAACGTTGGAGGCTAATTTTGATTTTGCAAGGAGAAAAATAAGCCTATTTTCTGGAAGACAAAAGCATTAATTTGGCATAAAACTAAAGCATTTCATTGACTCTATAGCTACACTGAGAGAGGATAGTTGAAATTGTACTAGTTGAAGAGGAAACTTTTTTTGTTTACTTATTTATATAGTTGAAAGGCAGAGAGTAAGAGAGACTGTGTGAGAAACAGATCTTCCATCCTGTGGTTCACTCCCCCGAAGTGGCCACAACAACCAGGTCTGAGCAAGACTGAAGCCAGGAACAAGCAACTCCGGGTCTCCCGTGTGGGTATCAGGGCCCCAGTAGTGGGCCGTCTTTGGCTGCTTTCTCGGGCATGCTAGAGGGGAGCTGGATTAGAAGTGGAGCAGCTGAAACTCACAAATGATGTCTTAACTCACTGCCACAGTGCTGGCCCTGAGAAGTTATTTTTAATTTTGCCCAAATGTATTTTGTAGATTTGAAGCAAACTCTAATGAAATATCCACATTATAATCTGCCTTTATGTTATCATTTCTTTGTTTTAGACATAAAATATTTGAATTTTTTTCTTAATTCTTAAGAAACAAGAACATTAGCAACAAGTGGACCTTATGGCAGAAGTCAAGATACAGCTTTACTTTACTATTGTCCAAAAAGTGTTTTCATCCATACTTAACTTTATTTCTAATCACATTAGTAGGTGGGCAATTTGAGTTTCTTTGAAGGTCCTTTAACGCCATCTTACATGGCCCCTCCTGCTCCCAGTGATGGTGATGGCAATGGCCGGAAGTGAATATTGAATGTAGTTGACTTAGGGGCTTTGGGAATTCATCATTCAATATTTTTATTCACCAGAGTCAGGGTATGAGTAACTAGCACAAAGGCCTTGCAAAAAGTTCATGGAAAATGGAATTAAAACATAAGGCTATGTAGATGCAACAGTTTTTTGAAACCCATATGTAGTTTTTTCATAATACATGTATTTTTGTGAATACCCCTTGTGATTATCCTGGAGTTTGAATTTGAGGCCAGAATAAGACGCAAAAAAATCAGGGTATTTGTGAATGAGCCACATAGTGACCCAGAGCCTGTATCTCTTGTCTGCCATCTACCTAGTAGTAGCTCTCACAGAATGATCATTTGTTAGTATTCATCATTACTGTTTAGATTTTACAAATTTTATTAGGTTCATGTTAGGTTCTGACATTACTGTAATAGTGATGTCATTGGCAATAGTGGGAAATTATTGCTTTGTGGCAGATACTATTTTGTACATTTTTACCAGTTCCTTTGGTACTACTGTATTTGTCACATTAAAGATGTATCACTAATGAAATAGTCCATGACCAATTCATTATATTTTAGGGGGCAACTTATCTGTCCTTGTAGTATTTGCAAATTTGGTTTCAGGAATGTTCGTGAATATGTTACCCTCAACTGTCAAGGGTTTGCATACAAGATAAATGCACGCTCTGATATTATCACAGAAGGTGAGAGAAAGTGCGGAGGTTGGGAAGTAAAGACAAACGTGGCACACTGATTGCCATGGGTCGTGTTCATTGAGCATCTTGTGTCCTTTCCAGTGTCTGTAGTATCACCACTTTGACCTTTGTTTTGAGAGAGGAGGAAACAACATCCCCGTGCAAATTTCACAGGTGAGAAAGGGACACAGAAAAGGAAGGTGGCCTGCCAGAAATCCACGCCAAGCAAATGACAACACCAGGGCTAGTCGTAGCAATAACAAGAGTTACCGTGATTTTTAACACCTACCTTTGAGCAACCCTGTATCACTCCACAGTTGTTCCCGTTTTACAAAAGAGGCGACTGAAGCTTACTGTCTTTTGACGGTCCAAGAATGGTCACATAGCTAATAACTGGAACTAAGGTTCAAATTCAGATCTGTACTGCTCCAAATCCCAAGTTTTCCACTCAACACTGATACCAAGGCTTAGGTCTCCAGGGTCCTGTACTGGCCTGTTGGACTTTCCACTTCTTTATGTATATTTTTGTTTGTTGGAAAGACAGAGAGAGAGAGAGAGAGAGAGAGAGAGAGAGAGAGAGAGATCTTTATCTGCTGAGTCACTCCCCAGATGGAACAGCCAAGGCTGGGCCAGGCTGAAACCAGGAGCCTGGAACTCTATCCAGGTTTCCCATGTGGGTGGTAGGGACCCAAGCACTTGGACCATCTTCTGTTGCTTTCCCAGACATTTTAGCAGGAAGCTGGATCCAAAAGCAGAGCAGACAGGACTTGAACCAGTGCTCATATGGGATGCTGGCATTTCCAACTCCATACTACAATGTCAGCTCCCTTTCCGTTTCTTACATGAGGGTACTTTAAAAAGTTTTTGGAGGCCGACGCTGCAGCTCAATAGGCTAATCCTCCACCTGCAGCGCCGGCACACCGGGTTCTAGTCCCGGTCGGGGCGCCAGATTCTGTCCCGGTCACTCCTCTTCCAGTCCAGCTTTCTGCTGTGGCCCGGGAGTGCAGTGGAGGATGGCCCAAGTGCTTGGGCCCTGCACCCGCATGGGAGACCAGGAGAAGCACCTGGCTCCTGCCATCAGATCAGCGCGGTGCACCTGCCACAGTGCACCGGCCGCAGTGGCCACTGCGGGGGTGAACCAATGGAAAGGAAGACCTTTCTCTCTGTCTCTCTCTCTCACCGTCCACTCTGCCTGTCAAAAAAAAAAGTTTTTGGAAGGGCGGTTATTTGGCCTAGCAGTTAGGATACCGGAATGTCTGCATTCCACATCAGAACACCTGGGTTCAGTTCCCAGCTCTGGCCCCTGACTCCAGCTTTCTACTAAGGCAGACCCTGGGAGGCAGCAGTGATGGTTCATGCGATTGGGTTCCTGCCACCCACACGGGAGGCCTGGATTGAATCTGGCCGCTGGCTCAAGGCCGTTTTGGCATTTGGGGAGGTGGCAACTCTCTTTCTGTGTGTGTTTGGAGAAGGAGGGGGAAGGGAGGGTAATCTTTATCTCTCTCTGTCTCTAGGCTTCTCAAATAAATTATTTTCTAAAGTTCATGGAAAATGCAGATTATGAAAAACTATGCATGGATTTCAAAAATGTTTTGCACCAAAATAAATTTCTCTTTTCATTCCAGTTTTCCATGAACTCTTTAAATTATCCCTGTATAACTGTTACAGAGCACCTGCTTGTTACCGCTTCGTGTTCTGGGTGTAGATATCCAAGAGGAGTGTCCATCCCTATCCATTCACATCTGGGGAAAGCAATGAGGAAACAGCTGGATTACAGTGTAGCATGGGTGGGCAGTTTGAAGAGCAGTGGGCAATGTGGGTGAGAAAAAATGACAATGCAGCTGAGTATCAAAGGACGTAGAAGTCTGCTGAAGAGAGACTGGTTTCCAGGCAGGGAACTGGATGGCCTGAGCCACAGCAGTTTCGGTGTGGAGGAGACCATTGCTGGAGAGGGAGAGAAGAGAATGTGAAGGGCATTTGTGCCTAACCCAGTTGTTTCCAATCTTATTTCCCCATTTGTATAATCTGGGATCTTTTACAAATGTCAGAACATAGGTCACATCCCAGACCAATGAAGCCACCATCTCTGGGGCTGGGACACAGGCATTGGCACATTTTCAAAGCTGCTAGGGGATTCCAAGGTGTGGAGTTTGGTAACCATTGGTCTAACCCACTAAGAAGGACTTAATCCTGGAGTATAGTCAACTGGGGTTTCTAGAAAAGGAGAGACTTGGTCATATTCATTTCCGGGAAAAGGATCTGACCTCACTGAGAGTATGCCCAGCAAGGAGTATGGGACCACCAGCCAGCAGAAGCAGCAGCTGTGCAGGGACCTGACAGGGCTCTGCGGGAGGAGCCTGCTCTCTTTCTATTGCGCTCTCTCTCTCTCACACACACACACACACACACACACAATACTTGTCAGAATGTGCAGCATGGACAGACATCTATACATCTTAGTGCCCTGAACACAGTGGAATAGTAATAGAGTGGATATTTTGTGGTAGGCAGGTTAGAATTTCAGATAGTGGGAAAGGTTGGAGGAGAAAAGGGAAAAATATAAGGAGGATCCAAGGATGCCTGGGAGTGGGTGAAATGAGAGCGAGAATGTGCACAGGGAGAAGAGAAGGAGCCAAGCATAGAGCTTTGGGAATGCCAACAATTAAGGACCAGGCAAGTAGAGGAAACAAGAAGAGGAAGAGAGATTTAGGAAAGACGTTATCTGTGTGGTTTGAGGACCACTAGGCAGGCGTGAAGTCCTGAGGTCTGAGGGTGACCATCAGGCAATTCCGCACAGAGTTCAAGGTCAAGAGCTGGAAGATAGTATGTGGTTTTACATCAACCAAGGAGAAGGAAGATGCCATCTTTCATTTCAGGATATTTTTTATACATATGTTAGAGTATTTTTAAAAACTATCATGGAAAATGCATATTATGGAAAAACCATGCATACATCTCAAAAATTTTATGCACCAAAATCAAGTTATCAAAGTTTATGAAGTACTTCTGTATATAATATCTGTTTATCTCTGTATATGTATAAGCAGTTATATGTGTGTATAGGTGTACAAAGGGACTTCAAAGGGTTTGTGGAAAGTAGAAGTAAAAAATACCATTAAAGTGCAAGCTTTATTTCTCACCATAAGCTCCATCAAGTTCAAGATACTCTTGTAAGCAACGACCCCAGCCATTTAGGCCATCCCTACAGAACAGAGGCACTTGGGCACGTAGCTGTGTCAGTGCACAGTGCTTCATGTCACTGAGAAAAAATGGGGGCCCTGTAAAGACTTTGTAATATTAGAAACAAAAAGGAGTCAGAAGGAGACAAATCAGGATGGTACAGCCGATGCCTAATGGTTCCCTCTCGAAACTCTTGCGAAATGGTCCTTGCATCCTGAGAGGAAGGGGTAGGAGCATTGTGCTGGTGGAGAAAGACTCTCTGGTAGAGCCTTCGCAGGGACTTGTGTGTGAAAGCTTTGGCTAACCTACTCAAAACACTCTCATAATAAGCAGGTGCTCTTTGGCCTTATGGAAAGTCAACAGGCAAAATGCCTCAAGCATCTCCCCCAACATCACCTGTTGACCAGTGTGTTTTCTGCCCTAACTGGACCACTTCCACCTCCTGTAGCCATTGTTTTGACTGTGCTTTATCTTCAGGATCCTCCTGGCCAAACCATGTTTCACATCCTGTTGCAGCTGAGAGAAATCCTTCAGTTCAAGGATTTCTTGATCCCACTTGTTTAAAATTCCCATTGAAAACTCTGCTCTTGTCGGCAGCTGAACAGTTTTGTCACTCACTGAGCAGAAAGTTTGCTCCACTTTAATTTTTCAGTCACAATCGTGTGAGCTGAACCAACTCAGATGCCTGTGACGTCGGCTGCTGTTTCTGCTGTCAATCATTGGTCTTCTTCACTTGGGGCATGAGCAAAATGGTTTTTTTTTTTCCTTGCAAATGGTTGTGGATGGTCTGCCACGGCGGGGTGGGGGGTGTCTCATCTTCACTGGGGGGCTTCATCTTCTCATTCCTCCTTAAAGTGAGTTACCCACATGTGAACAGCTGCTTTCTCTGAACCATTGTGTGTCCCCACAAGCTTGCGTAAAGCATCAGCGATTTCATCATTCTTCTACCCAAGCCCCACCATACATTTGATGTTTGATCTTCAATTTTAGCAGAATTCATGTTGCCCTGATGGGGACTCTTTTCCAACTTGAAACTAGATAGTATTTAAACATGTTATAAGAAGTTATTATTATGAGTTTATTGGGGTGCAAAAAATTTTTGAAATAAATGCATATTTTTTTCATAATATTCATTTTTCCAGAAATTTTGAAGGTCCCTCCTGTGCACACATGTATATGTACATATATACTCAGACACACCTATATACATACACGTATATACTCATACACACATATTCTAAAGGCTAATCAGTGCCCTTGTGGGAGTGATCCGTGACACAGCCTGAGAGGGGCCAGAGCCACGAAGTTATGGCCGACCCAGAGCCCGACAAGGTGGATGCAGAACAGTGGTCAAAGTGAACACATTGATCTGGCTCTCCTCCAGTTTCAACAAAATCAGGGAAGTGATTCAGTCATAGTTTTCTTTATTTTGTGGGAGAACAAAGGTTGGCTAGACAGGGGCAAGAGAAAAATAGGAGACAGAGAAGATTAAAGGGCAATGGAGTTGGCCGTGTTCTGCTCTGGGAGAATGCATTCTGGGAGCTGCCCTACTCACTCTGTGGGCTCCATGGCATGGGAACGTCCTCTCACAGAACCGTCTGGAATACGGCCTCAAGAAACCCTCTCCCAGGTGCTTTGGAAAGAATCCATGGAAGCATCCTCTGAAGAGGGGTCTGTGGGGTAAGACTTCCAAAGGCTGGTAGGAAACCCTACAGCCTCCTTCCACAGGTGCTGGGGTGAGCCTGGCTCCGGGTAGAAACTGGAACTGACCCCCTCCCCTGGCAGCTGGCCCTAGGCTCTGCAGCGTCTCTCCGGAGGCCTGCTCTGGTCACACGGAGGCACGCAAAGAACTGGTCTCCAGCTCTACGCTGTCTGATGCCTTTGCTGCTTTTGTGCTGAGGCCACGCTGCACACGGCCACTCTCAGCCAGCGACTGGCTAGCACTCCCTCACCAGGGAGGCCCAGCATACCTCTAAAGGCTAATTTTGGTACTTATTTCTAGAGGGGGGAGGAGCACCTAGAGAGAGAGAGAGAGAGAGAGAGAGAGAGAGCACTCCCATCCCTACTCATTCACTCCCCAAATGCATGCAACAGCTGCGACTGCCCCAAGCAGAAGCCAGGAGTTCAGAACTCAGTCCTGGAGTCCTACATGAGTGGCAGGGACCCAAGTCCTTGAGTCACCAGGTGCTGTCTCCCAGGGTGTGCATTAGCAGGAAGCTGGAATCAGGAGCAGGGCCAGGCTTGAAACCAGGCACACCGGTGTGGGATGTGGGTGTCCCAGGCTGCATCTTAACTGCTGCACCAAATGCCCACACCCCAAGGCCTACTTTGACTCGGGACTCTAGCAGTCATGCTCAGTCTCCCCAAGACCCAAGACCTTGCGACCCAGGGAGGCTGCCCACTGACCTGCCCTCTCTGGACAACACTAGGGCAAACGGACATTATGCGGTCCCTCAAAAAGTCCATGGAAAAGTAGAATAAAAGATGTGTATGTTGGTGCAAAAATTGAAATTCATTACATAGTTTTTCATGATACACACTTTCATGAATTTTTTTTTAATATTTTTTTATTTTTTGACAGGCAGAGTGGACAGTGAGAGAGAGAGACAGAGAGAAAGGTCTTCCTTTGCCATTGGTTCACCCTCCAATGGCCGCCGCGGCCGGCGCAGTGCGGCCGGCGCACTGCGCTGATCTGATGGCAGGAGCCAGGTACTTCTCCTGGTCTCCCATGCGGGTGCAGGGCCCAAGCACTTGGGCCATCCTCCACTGCACTCCCTGGCCACAGCAGAGAGCTGGCCTGGAAGAGGGGCAACTGGGACAGAATCCGGAGCCCGGACCGGGATTAGAACCCGGTGTGCCAGCGCCGCAAGCGGAGGATTAGCCTAGTGAGCCGCGGCGCCGGCCCACTTTCATGAATTTTTCAGAGTTCTCATATGTGTGGATTTCATTGGATTTCTATTTTTTTGTGTGTTAAATGTTTGCATGTTTAACACCTTCTTAGCACCCACTTGGAAGACCTGGACTAACATCCCCTGTATTTAATAGGATAAGTATTAAGGCTGTGGTTAAGCTTTTGCTCTTAGCTCATTACGAACAAAGGAAATTCACATCTCTGTCTCAGTTTTCTCAGTTTGGGAATCATTTTAGTTTATTTCTCATAAAATTGTAATTGTAACATAATGTATATAAGGAGTGGGTGTTGTGGCACAGCAGGTTAAGCTGTTGCTTGGGACACTCACATCCTTTATTGGAGTGTCTGAAATTGAGTCTCTCCTCTGCTTTTGATCCAGCTTCCTGCTAATGTACACCATGGTGGGGAGGGAGGTGACGGATGATGGCTGAAGTACTTGGGTTCCACTCCCAGAGACCTGGATGGAATTCCTGGCTCCTGGCTTTGTCATGGCCCAACCCCAGCTGTTCTGAGAGTTTGGAGAGTGAACCAGCAGATGAGAGTGTGTGTGTGTGTGTGTCCCCGTCCCCCTCTCTCTGCCTTTCAAATAAATAAACCTCTAAAAAATATGAAATAAGGCATCTACATCTATTCACAGCACTCTTATCACTTAGTAAATTCTCACCATTGGTTGTTATTTTGAAGTGAACACTAATTTCAAGGCTCATGATTCCAAAGTACCTCAAAGTATTTAATATAGTAGAACCTCTGATAATGTTTGTGGTGTGAAAAGACTTTTTGGAAAGAAATCTGGGCTATCTTTCTTCTAAGTGCACAGCTGGCCACTTGATTTGGTCTCCACATTGGCAGCTCCATAGCATCCTGAGACACTCTTGAATGTGGTTGTGCGGCCATGGGCTGCCCTTGTGTGTTAGGATGTGACAGTGTTCTGAGAGCATAGCCAGAGCCCATGCTGGCGTCCTCCAAGCCCAGGGGACACCTCCAACTTCCCTTTGTTCTCACTTGTGTTCTCGACTGCAGTCTTGCTCATGGTGGCCAACACTGCTCATCTGGAAACCTTCATCGCCAATGATTTCTGGTGCAGTAATGGCTCGTTTCAGCCTTGGATGATGTTCGTCTCCTAAATTTCTCAGTGTCCAGTTAGAGCCCCAGTCCCAAAGGCATTATACCCTGGGCTCACTCACCAGTGTTACTGTCACACGGAGAGCCCAGGAAAGCTTCTGCCGGAAGAGAAAGGCTGGGGGGTGACGGAGCAGGCAGTATGAAAGAAACTGTTTGCGTCCTACCCTGAAGCTGCGGGCGATGTCATAGCCACCCTCCAGAGCTCTCCCAAGGGCTTCATATTTCAGAACACAATACTCCTTTCAGCAATTTTTCCCGAGTATTAACTAGCTGTGTGGGATGCAAAGAGGCATGTGACGTAGCTTGAGCATTGAAGAAACACACAATGAATTCATTTTTTAAATGAAGTCTTATAATTTGACTAAATGGGATAATTTCCACTGGCATTGCAAAAATAAAGGGGCCGAGAGTCATCAGCCGACCCAGCCATAGTTCTGTCCTGGTGAAAAATGTTATGAATTACTTGGATACAGCTATAAAAGGCACGTTTAGCAAGTTGGACATGACACGGGACTGGTAGGGATAATGAATACAGTACATTGAAGGAAGGAATGCAGATCTAAAGAGAGCTTCATAATTTGAAATCCTGGGTAGAATCTGTCAAAACGGAGTGTACCAGGAATCAACCCAAGGCTCCTCAGTAACTCTGTGACTTCAGACAAGTTAACTCTCCATGTCTTAAGTGTAAAATAGGAACAATGGTAGTGCTCAGCGAAGGGACAGTCTCAGTGTTGGGGTCAGTACACTCACGTGCTTGCCACGCCTGTCACATTGTGGGTCCTCAGCGAGTGTAGTGAACGCTGTTTTCAGTCTGCCATTGTCTGGGGCAAGTACTAAGGTGCTTCAAACAGTTCGTGGGAAAAAATGGAATTTAAAAATACATCTATCTTAGTGCAAAAAAATTTTTGAAATCCAGCCACCAATTTTTTTTCCAAATATGCAATTTCCATGAACTTTCTGAAGACCCTTCACATATGGTCATCCAAAGAAAGGTGGGACTGGGGCTGTGAACGGTGCTTGTCAGACCACGTGATGTGGCACGTGTCCAGCAAATGCCACACTTCAAGGGAGATAGTGAACCTGGACTGAGTTCACAGGAGAGTAGCTGAGACACTTAAAGTCATGTGATGAGAGCTTAAAAGAGTATATTTTGCCTGAAGTAGAGAAGATTCAAGTAGTATATAATAGCATTTTCTAATATTTGAAAGGTTCTCATATTATAAATGGTTTAGATTTATTTTCTACCCGGGAGCCAAAGGTGGATATTTCAGAAAGACAAATGTGGGCTCAGTCTCAGAAAGAATTCTCAGGGCCGGTGGTATGGTACAGCAGGTAAAGCCACTGTCTGCGATGCCAGCATCCCACCTGGCCACCAGTTCATGCCCCAGCTGCTCCACTTCCGATTCAGCTCCCTGCTAATGGCCTGGGAAATTCAGCGGAAGATGGCTGAAGTGTTTGGGACCCTGCCACCCACATAGGAGGCCCAGATGGGGTTCCTGGCTCCTGGCTTAGGCTTGGCCCAGCCTTGGCCATTGTGGCCATCTGGAAAGTGAACCAGCAGATGGAATATCTCTCTGTATCTCTCCCTCACTCTGTAACTCCTCTTTCAAAATAAATCTTAAAAAAGAATTGGCTAATTTTCAGCACTACTCAGGATGGTAAGAACCTCTTCAGGAGGGGATGAGGTCCTTGTCACTAGAGGTGATCATAGACCAAGTGGCCACTTGCTGAATTAATGTGTGGTCTCAGTGACCTTTCATGGCCAGTCTCTGAAATATTGTGATTCCGACAGTAAACAGGACTGATTGATTTTAGTCAACAATAGGCAAAAAAAAAAAAAAAAAAAAAGCATCTTATCATCAATGTATCAGGGTATTACATGCCAAGGAATAAACTCCAGAGCCACCGAGTCAGGATCAAGGGATGGCGGTTGTTTTTCAGGTTTACGGGGAGCTCGGTGGAGGGACCCCTATTGTATTGCAAGAGCGTGAGCTCCCCGGTTGCTGGGCTCCTGGCTTTGTTGGGCGTATGGGAGTCCACTAGCTCCAAAACAGACCTTTGCGCTTGGCTGGGTGCTCACAGCCAAATAAAGAGTGGCTCAACAGACTGCTTCTTGTGTATCTTTCTTAATCTCCTTTAAACCTCTTCCTGCCTCAGCCAGCAGTAAACCAGTTGCAGAGGTTAAGCTGACTCCACACTCCTCTTTCTCCTGGGTGTTTAATGTCACTGATATTTGTGCTTCCGATTTGCTTGGGGTTCAATTTATTATTTAAAATGACAAAACTTCATTATGCCATGCTAATTAATTCTTTTATGTTTTATTTTTGTGATTTTTTTTATTTTTGTGATTTTTTTCTTGTTTGGATTTTCCTTCTGTGTTTCACTACTAGAACTTAAAATTCAGAGCTACAGAGATACTCCTATGCACTTTTGCCTCCGCTGTATATTTAGACTCACTGTTGCCTTAAGCATCTGTTAATGTTACAAACTAGCACACAGATATGGTTTATTAGATGCAGTCTCCTAAGAGCTAGAAATTATATTCTTCAATAATAGCCAAGATTATATTGGCTGATGTGTTTTCTTTTGGCGAGTGCAATGGGGCACCAGAACTCCCCCAGTACTCTTCACGAGTCACAGAATTTAGAGGTGAACGATTGCTGACTCTCTTAAAGGGACACACATGTCATGGCTTGTGTGCAGCTGCAGCTTGGGCTGGAGCACTTCACAGCTTCCCAGGAATTGCACCAGAGACTTTACTTCAGCCTTTAACTGCCTGCACACACAGAGCAGGGTGAGCCTCCCCTTCGCTTCCTGATCACCGGTAGTTGACTCTGCGAGCACTGTGTGTGCATTCCACTTTGCCAGACTCTCTCCGTTCAGAGAAGTGCTCTAAGCTGGGCTGGAGAGGAAGATCAGTCACTGCTTGTGTCCCGCCAGGTTTCCACCGGTGCAATCCCAGTGCTTGTCCTTTTTCCAGTAGGATCCTCCCCGACTCCTCTCCTCTGCCCCCATCTGAATTGGACCTCATAAATGATAGAAGTTATACTCATCTTGTTGCTTAAGCATACTCTTTAAAGGGCAGGCTCTTAGCCTGGTAGTTAAAATGCCTGTGTCCCACATGTGAGTGCCTGGGTTCAATTCCCAGCCCCAGCTCCTGACTCCAGCTTCCTGCTAATGCACACCTTGAGATACAGTGATGAAAACACAAGCGCCACCCATGTAAGAAACCTTGATTAAGTTCCTAGCTTCTGGCTTCACCCCCTGCCCAGCTGTGGCCACTGTGGGCATTTGGGGAGTGAACTGGCAGATGGCACCCAATTCATACTGCACATTTCCCATAAGGTACCTAGTCCCAAAGGTGTCATCTCCATTTATTGCATGTATACCCAACACTTACCAAATGGCTTGGACTGTGCTAAAGCGAGCACAAGGAAGGTAAAGACAGGACATTGTCTGAGGCTTGTGGTCTTCAGTGTGGGATGAACTGGGACCCTGGGCAGCACAGGTGCACCTGGAATCTAGACACTGCAGATGGAGTTGGTGTATGGCAGACCACCTGGAAGGGGGGAGAGCTAAGCAGTCTGAAAGGGTGCCTGTGAGTTTCCCAGAGGGGACATGTGGAATAGAACAAATTTATAAGAGATGTTTACCACTAAGCATGCAGTGATTTCTTCATAATGAGTTTATTTTGTTTTCCTGCGGGCTCATAAAATTTGCTTCTGCCGTATGAAAATGAAGCCTTGGAAAGCAGCAGTTTGTGATGCCTTCTCCACAGACCTGGACTAGTCTCCGGCTCTCCAAACAACAGCAGGCCCTTGAGGCCCTGCTAGAGACGGGGACGTGCATTTCAAAGCACTTCACAATGTAAGGTTTTAGGATTATCAAACACCGTTCACGGACTAGTTTTCGCTCCTTATACATTCCTGGGTGGTTTTGAAACCTGAAAATCTGAAATCCTTCGGGAACAGGAAGCAAACAACACTATGCATGGCGTGTAGCTATGCCACTAGGACGATAAATCTAGTACGTGGGCTGGAAAACAGGGAGAAAGCCAGAGAGGGGCCTTTGTAAAATTGCTTTAACAGTTAAGCATCCCTGAAGCCATTTTACTTGGACCAGCGTCTTCTCTCTAATATATTCCTTGATAAACTTTTTATTCTGACATTGTTTCATCTCCTTGCATGAAATGCGTTTTATCTCGCAGCAGCTTCATTCCCTCAGACCTGCGAAAGTGTCAGGCCCTGAGATTTATTATCCACCAGCCTGTAGCATAGGATGAAGCTCATATTCAAATCGAGTGAGGACAGGATTGCTTACCATAGAACACCTGCTCCAGCTACATCCCGTTCTGCCTCTGATGAATCCTCTGGAAACCCCAGACATCTAAACATGCCCAGCATGGATGGGAGCAGGCAGAGCCAACCCCCAGCCCCGGAGGCATTGATGTAGAATGGAAAGTGGATCGAGGTTGGGGTGGCGGGTGAGAGCACATGGACAACTCCGGAAGTGGAGGAAGTGATCACAATGAGCCTTGGGAGCTTAAGGCTCAAATTCCATACCAGGCTGGTGTTCATCAACAAAGCAGGTGTCTTCCGGTGGGGGCTGTCTCGTAGCCACCATGCCATGGGAGAGGCCCCTCCATGACCCAAGTACCCACTCTCATCTTCTGTACCAAAGAGCAGGCCTCACTTCCCAAACAGCCTTCAGCTCTGTGAGTGACCTTGAGCGTGGAGTGGGACAGGTCCTGGGACAGAGACCTTCCAGGACAGAGCTCTCTAGGACAGGGCACCACGGTGATGCTCCATGCTGTTGCTACCAGGCCTGAACTGGCATGGAGTGAATCCTCTGTAGCTTGAGGCTGTCCATGAAAATCCCCATCTGGGGGCTGGCACTGTGGCACAGTGGGTTAAGTGGCAGCCTTCCGCTCCAGAGTCCTGGCTGCTCCACTTCGGATCCAGCTCCCTGCGGGTGCACTAGGGGAAGCAGCAGAAGATGATCCAAGTCCCTGGCTCCTGGCTTCGGCCTGGCCCAGCCCCAATCATTGCAGCCATTTGGCGTGAACTAGCAGATAGAAGATTCTCTCTCTCTCTCCCCCTTACTCCCTCCCTCCCACCTTCCCTCCCTCTCTCCTTCACTCTCTGGAACTCTGCCTGTCAAATAAGTAAATAAATCTTTTAAAAGAAAAGAAAATGCTCCTCTCTGTTGACATAGAAGATCGCGCCGTGGTTCTGCGTGCTACTGTCATTCAACTCCTTGATTGTGTACACTTAGAAGGGCGCTGCTGAGTGTGCATCTAATCCACTGGAACAGATGCTCAGCCCTGGGACACACTGAGATCAGAATTAGCGGAAGATGGGGAGGGAAGAAAATGTAACAGAGCAGTGGGAAACAGACGACGTTTATAGTCTACATTTGGTCATTTATCTGAACCTTGTGGGTTTGCGCAAAGGCGCTATAGCCCTCTATCCCTCCGTTTTCTCACTAGGAACTGGGGAAGCTGAATTAGTTGCAAAACCACTGACATTTCTTGAACATTAACCGCTTATGCTAGACACTGAGCCAAAGCTTTGTAGACTTCAGATTTGATTCTCAAACCGCCTGTGGGGTCACATTCCTCAGTTTTCAGGGGAAGAAACGGAGGCACAGAACGGATGAGGAACTTGCCCAAGTTGGTCTCAGTGCTGGTAAACGGCAGAGCTGGTATCTAAACCCAGTCTGGCTTTCTTCACCCTGGCAGACACTGAGGCTTCCCAGGCCCCCAGTTACCATCCTCAGATTGCTGGCTGCGCTGCCCGAAGACTTTAGCAGTGCATAAACCACCCAGGTGTTATTAACAGCCCCGCTGCTCTCTCCAGCTTCTCTGAGAGGTAAAACTCTGAGATGACCAGAGATCATTTGGCTCCTGAAGAGGTCTTGTGTTCATCTGGCTGAGCATCTAAAACCCTGTCCCCTGGGAACCTCCAGGCCAGCTCCAGAATCCTCAAAGCCTTCTTCCAGCTTCCCCCCTTCCCCATGACACCCAGCAAATACACCTGCAGCCCCTCCTCCTGCCTCCTCTCTGTCACTTTGTTTATTTGAGAACACACACCTGCCTATTGTGTACCAAGTATACGTGAGCATTCTCAGTGAGGTTGGTTAACTAGTTTGCGTTTGATCATTGTTCAAGGGGGAACATACTATTATCATGAGAAAAGGAGCAACTTTGGCTGAGACTGATGAGACTCTGAATGCAAGTTAGAAGCCCATCCTTCGTCTATGTGTGCAACGGAAGTGAGAAGGGGCACAGCAGCCTGGATGGGGCAGTTCTGTCATGGAATCCCTCTGTGGTTCCAGTCACTCAGCCATTCTCTGTTGACAATTCTTTGTAACACAAGACAACAGTGATGACCTGTGTACCCTGTGTTCCCACTTACATGTCATTGTCGCATACGTGTTCTGTTCTTTTACCTAAGAAGATGCAAAAATAGGAAAATGGAAGCCCCTCAGAGAGGACACGAAGACTTGACCAAGATTACTCAGCTAATAAAGGGCAGAGAGAGAGACAAACACTGTATCTCCTCTTTCCATTTCATAGTAGCTGAGTCCATGAGGAAAACAGAGAGAATCAACCAGAATGTGTCCGTTTGGCAAATGTGAAGCTTTGGGGATGGAAAGTGAAAAGTACCATGTGAAAAGTGCCATGCAACAAAAGCCATGGTTCTCTGGGGCCTGGTGAGCCCTGGGAATAAAGTTAAGCTATCGATGATAGGCTGCATCTTTGGGCTCATGGAGCTTTTTATGTCTCTTTTCTTTTTACTCTGAGACTATGACATGGCATGTAGGTTGATTGGCCCATGACTCTTACCTTCCAGAATTGCTATCCCTTGCAAAGTTTCCATCTGGCTTTGTTCAGGACTGTGGTGGCAAACCACTCGACTAACTGGTCTTCAGCAATACAGAGTAAATGCAAATGTCCTAGAGCTTTAATAATTCCAGAAGTTTTGCTTACCTCAGGTCTGATTCCTGTAGGAGGCAGATCTATAAATCTGCATTATTCTGGGAGATTACTCTCTCCTCTATTAACAGATGGACCGTGGTGTGGAACTCTGTGTGGCTGATTCAACCCAACTTTAATTAACAGCAAGCCACAAGGCCTCAGGGCCTCAGAACCCCTTGCTTTGTTTTGGAGAGAGGGGGAGAGAGAGGGGAGGGAAGGGGAGAGGGAGGGAGAGGGAGAGAGACTATGGGCAGACTTGGAAGGGCAGCTTCCACTTCTCTGCTTCCTATCTGTAACCCTTCAGCTAGGCACTCAAGAGTTTCCTCAGGTGAGGTGCATGCAGGAACACACTTTCTCCTTCCTTAAATGATCAGTTGTCCATGTATGGCCTTGAACGTCTACCTGCTGGCTGAAATCACCACAGTTTTCAAGCCTGATCATGCTGTCCCATTTCTTTTGCAATCTCAAGAGGCGTCCTGAAGCCATGTACACAAAATCCACTTTCTGCTTAAGGGCTTGAGCCAGTGTATGCGCCCAAGCCATCTTTTTATATTAACCAAATATTGCCACGCATCGACGTGGACCCTCTGTTCGGAAAATAGCAATAATGAACTATATGTTGGTTGTATTTGAGAAGAGAAAAAGCCTAAGGACATCCTGTATTCTAAGACCATTTTTTGCTCTTTGTTTTTTCCCTTCCTTTTTGTCCACAGTTCCCTCCAAGCCCCAGGGTTTGCAGTCCTTGGCATTTGCAAGGTAGCATATATTTTTAGAACAAGAGGAACCTGGCCTTCTTTGAAAAGTCTGAAAAGGCTCAGAAGAAGAAAGTAGTCTGGGAACTGGCGTTGTGGCCACAGCTCATTAAGCTGCAGCTTGCAACACCGGCATCCTGTATCAGAGGACTCATTCAAGTCCTGGCCACCCCACTTCCGATCCAGCTCTGTGCTAACGATCTGTTAAGACAGCAGAAGATGGACCAAGTGCTTGCGCCTCTGCCGTGCATATGGAAGACTCTGATGGAGTTCCTGGTTGCTGGCATTGTCCTGGCCCAGCCCTAACCATTGTAGCCATTTAGGGAGGGAACTTGCAGGTGGAAGGTCTCTCTCTCTTTCTCTCTCTCTCTCTGTTTCCCCCTCTCTCTGCCATTCTGCCTTTCAAATAAATAATATTAATCTTTTAAAAAATGAAAAAGGAGTCTGGGTGGCATGTTAAATCTGTAATATCACAGATACAGTTCCATGTGATAGGAGACCTAGACCGCAGGTAAACAGCACACAAAAGGAGACTTGTCACTGAGTGATGCTCTGTACGTTAGAAAAGTCTGGCCCTCACTTTCTGGTTCTGCTAAATGCTAGGAACCCCAGCTTTAGGGCTCTGTAAAATTATAGAGCTACTAGTACCTTCAGAGAGAGAATGTCAGGATGGAACGTACTTAGAGAAATTTCTGGAACCTTATTTGCCAAAGTACTGAATGGTAAAACCCCAAAGACATTTCATGCAAAATTACTATAGTTTCCCACCTTTGTGGAAAGAGGCTCTTAAAATGTGGATGATTTTCTAGAATCAACCATACTGTAGATTTTGGTAGAGTGGTCTCTCTTTCTTTCCTCCCCCCCTCCAAAACTTTTTATTAAGTAATACAAGCTTCATACATCTCATAATTACAACTTCAGGAACATGGTGGTTCTTCCCACCATGCCTGCCCTCCCCTTACTCTCCCACCCCTCTTCCTCCCCCCTCTCCTAATCCCATCTTATTTTTCACTAAGATCCATTTTCAATTAACTCAAGTAAAGAGTTCAACAATACTACGGGGGAAAAAAACTGTTCTTCAGCCGTCGAGACAAGGGCTGTTCAAAGTCGTTGCTTCTCAAAGTGGCGATCTCACTTCTACAGATTGCTGTTTAGGTGCTCGATTAGTCATCTCAGGTCAAGCAGAACATGGTATTTGTCCTTTGGCAACTGGCTTTTTTTACTAAATATGATGTTTTCCAGTTCCATCCATTTTGTTGCATACGACCAGATTTTAGGAGTTTTTGTTTGTTTGTTTTTACCGCTATGTACTATTCCCATACATGTCCCATAAATTCAGAGATGGGCATTTGGGTTGATTCCATAGCTTAGCTATTATGAATTGAGCTTCAAAAAACATGGGGGTGCAGATAACTCTTTTATTTGCTGACTTCATTTCCCTTGGGTAAATTCCCAGGGGTGGGATGGCTGGGTCATATGGTAGGTAGGTCTATATTCAGATTTCTGACATATCTCCATACCGTCTTCCATAGTGGTTTTACCAGTTTACCTTCCCACCAGCAGTGGATTAGGGAACCTTTCTCCCCACATCCTCGCCAGCATTTGTTGTTTGTCTCTTTCTCTCACAATAGTTCTGTCTACACATGGGTATATAGGAACATCAGAAGCTTTATTCTGAAGCATCTGTGGGGAAGTTAGGAAAACAGATGAGGTTGAAGTCTGTGTGGAAGCTACATGCTGACGACACAACTAGCCTATCTCGGGGACTAATAGGAAAGCCTTGCACAAGACCATCTAATTATCATCCATAGCGGGACACTCTTGAGGGTGGAAAGAGGCAGTCCCCAAAGGGGTCGCCCAGGCAACCACTGAAGACTGGAAAGTTCCTGGCAAGTCAGGGTGTGTGGTCACCTTCAGTATACTCAGGGAGAGCCACTGGGTGAGCAGGGAGCACCAGGATCTCCGTGATGACTGGCAGCTGTCTCTCAGGGTTCTGCCTTGCCATTGTTTGCACGTTAACATCTCTTCTTGATAGACCCATGCAGAAGCTTAGATGTCCTAAAATACTGCATCCTCTTGTTGTTGCTGTTATCTTATACCACATGTGGGACAACTTGCTACCAACAGGGCCTAGAGCAGGGGTGGGGAACCTTTTTTCCATCCAGAGCTATTGGATATTTCGAACTTCATTCACGAGCCATTCAAAATGATCAACTGAAAAATTAGCCTGCTGTAGATTTATTGAATTTTGAGTCCTGCCGGAGGTGGCCTTGGCAGGGCCAGACCAAATGGTTTCAGGGGCCTTATGGAGCCCGCAGCCTGGACACTCCCCACACGCTGCCTGGAGGAAGAAAAATACACTGAATCTGAATTTGTGCTCAGCAGTTAAGGATTCCTGGCAAACTAAAAAGGTTGTTTACGATACAAGTGTTGTTTGCCTGTAAATCTCATAGAACTCATAAGACACAATTCGATATATCTATATAGTTTTCAAAAAGCTCATGGAAAGGGCAGATTATGTAAAGAACTACACACAGATTTCAAACTGTTTTTGCACCAAAGTACACTTACCTTTTAATTCCACTTTTTCCAAGAAATTTTTAAAGTACCCTTATATGTATTTTTGTTTATAGTTAGCATACTAAGCCATGTTTGCTAATAAGGTGATTTTCTCTGTAAGTTCTATAAACACACCAAATATTATTGGAGATGTTAACAATTACAGAAAAAAAATGGCCTTTCTGAATTTTGTGTAACATTTCAGAGAAACACACTGGACCACAAATGAACCGTAAAGGGATATTCAGATAGGCCAGAGCAAATACTGACAAATTAAAATACGCGTGGTCGGGTTACAGCAGCTCTCATTTGGGTGAAGTAATCCGTACTTTGGGGTCCTGTTGCTATGGGGCACAGTCCTGCTATGAAACAGGCAATTTTCAGACTCAGAATTTCAAATTATTCTTTTCTAATAAGGTTCCCTTTGCCTTCATCGTCACCCATCCATGCTGTTTCGTTTTCCCATTCTCTGAACAAACTCGTATTTAACCTCTTAACCAGGGAGAGGCCAACCCAGGTGCACAGTTAAGATTGTTTATCAACCGTGAGAGCAGATTCTGTCTTATTTTTTGCCCCCTATTTCTTGTAGACACAGAATCTGGATCCTTCTTTCAATGTATCTGCTCTAATCCTTTTCTACGGGAAGTTCCTGGGGACCAATCACTGCTCAGCAGTTAATACAGTTTTCCTTTTAACTGTTTAGTCACCAGGCTTGAGAACGCCTGGAATCCTTTTGTAGAGTCACAAATCTTTTTTTTTTTTTTTTTTTTTTTTTTTTTTTTTGACAGGCAGAGTGGACAGTGAGAGAGAGAGACAGAGAGAAAGGTCTTCCTTTCCATTGGTTCACCCCTCCCCCAATGGCCGCTGCGGCCGGCACACTGTGGCCGGTGCACCGCGCTGATCCGAAGCCAGGAGCCAGGTGCTTCTCCTGGTCTCCCATGCGGGTGCAGGGCCCAAGCACCTGGGCCATCCTCCACTGCACTCCCGGGCCACAGCAGAGAGCTGGCCTGGAAGAGGGGCAACCGGGACAGAATCCGGAGCCCCGACCGGGACTAGAACCCGGTGTGCCGGCGCCACAAGGCGGAGGATTAGCCTAGTGAGCCGTGGCGCCGGCCTGAGTCACAAACCTAAGTTTTTGTTCACACACGCAGAGCAGTTCAAGTGTATCTGGTGTTGCTGTCGGTAATCCTCGTGCTTGTTCATTATTCTTCCTCTTTTCCACTACTAAGTAGGAGTCTATTTGGAAAGACAAAAACAAGGTATGAATACACAATGCAAGAAACAGGAAGACTGAGTAGTGTTTTAAACATGTGCACCAAGAAACAGAGCAGGAAAGGGGCTGAAGAGATAACTGAGGAGGAAGAAACAGAGAGAACCTGGAAGATGGAGGGCTTCACCCCAGCAGGTGGAAACTTGGGGCCGTCTCTGCTGAGCTAATTTTGCTCAGATGTGTATAATCTGAGCCACAAGTATGAATCATACGTTGGTGTCATTTCATAGCATGAAGTGTGGCCTTTCTCTGATCACTGGAGCATCTCTATTGAATTTCCTCTTAAGGCTGCCTCACCTTTCCTCCAGCCTTTCAGGAAAAACATCTTATTTCTCGCCTAGTTCATAGCTGACACTTAGAGCCTGCTCTTTTCTCTTGTTTTGTGTTTGTTTCTACAAACTGTAATCACGTATCTCTCAAATGAGCCTGTTTTCCACTGGTCAGAATTTCATCATGACATTGTTATTTTTGCTTAATTTCAGAATTCCTAGTGAACCTTTGTCTTAGTGTCAAAAAACCCCGCTTATGTTTATTGTAGAAATGTGGGGTTTTTTTTTTAATACAGACAAGCAAAACTTGTTTTAAAATTAAAATCACTGGAATTCACAGTGCTCCACAGTAACCCCTGCCAGAATTACTGGTGTGTTCGATGCTTTTTACAATCATTAAAGAAGCATTTTTGAGGGAAATCTGCCCATTTCAACCCTGTCGGGTTTGTAGATGCATGTTTCTCATGCATTAATGCTGCTGGATCTATAGGCTAGAATAGTGTTTTTAATGATTGGAATATTTAACCAGGAAATATCTGACATATGCAGCCTCTGTCTGAGCTCTGACGGTGCCCTGGTGAGAGGCAGCCGTCGATGCTGTCATTTCTGTGCACACACAGACAGCCATCCATCATGAATATTTAAAATTCAATCATTAGGTGCAGCAGCAGCCATGGCAGCATATTTGTTGCAACTGATCAGCCACTAATGGTTTAAAAACTTAGAAATTGGGGGCTCCTTTTGTCAATTGAAGAGGATTATTCCAAGCCACTGAAGCTCCTTGTCAGAATGGAAAAGTGCATTAAAGGAGATGGGATTGCACACCCCAGGGTCTCTCACAATATTTCATTTACTAAGCACACATGCTTAAGAGAAAAAGAGATCAAACACAGGAGACTGGAGCTCCCTAAAATAGCCTCCTACCCACATCAAGCACACTACCGAACAAACAAACAAACAAAACAGCCAAAATTCACCTTCCCCCTGCGCCCCAGCCCCACGGAGACGGGGATTCCCTGTTAAGAGGGCCCTGGGCTTTGTGACCCAGGCTTCCCACTCATTTGTTCCTCTAGACTAACTTGCCCCGTCTGAGGGGGCTTTCGCAACAATAGGAGCAGCAGCGTGTTCCACTGTCACAAGAGCCAGGGGAAATATGTTTGCCGGCTTTCCCGTGGGCTTGGTGATCGGCGGCAGGGCCTGGGTGGAAAGTGTTTTGGAAATCCCAGCACTTGTGCTTCACCAATGCGGTCGGCTTCCTGGCTTGCGCTGGCTGCAGCGCGGTGCTTCTTCCTCAGGCCCCAGCAACCTAATCATATGTAAAAGGCTTTGCACAGAGGACCAGGAAAGGGTGTTCCAGTTTATCTGACACCTCCCGGTGACCTGAGCTGTCATAGTCCTTGAGAGAGAGATACGGTATCAGGTCTGCGTGGAAACACGGGTAAAATAGGCACTGTTGAATTCCTCGTGCCCCTTGCAGGACCCTTGGAACATACCCTGTGATTTGCTCTGTAGATGGGGTCAGCAAGAGGTCTTGTTCTCTGCCGTCTGCCCTGGGCCCCTAACTGGGCACACTTGCCCGGACCAACAGTGACCGAGAGGGACCAGAGGAAGTGAGCATGTGCGTGTTTTCACAGGACCTGAGTGACGGAGGAGTGAGGGAGGGGGAGGGGGAGAAGGAGGGGCTTGTCCAGCCATCAGTCTGTACTGTTCGCAAGTCAGTTACAGCTCAGCCCCACTATCTCGTCTGTGGCCTGCCTTTTCTCAGCTCCGGAACATTCTAAGTGTGACCTCTGACAATCTTCCGAATGACGTGAGAAAAAGCAGGTGCAGCCAGGCTGATTATCCGGTTATGGGGTTCCCTGCCACGCCTTTGTGCTACCCAGGAGCCATGTGTGACATGGATTGGTAACCCCAGGGACAACCACACAGTTCTCCAAATTATCAAAATGAAACTCTTTGATTGTCCAAATTAAAGGGTACCTTGATAATGCCACATGTTAGATATGCTTAAGTACAGAAGAGAAACCCAGGGGTATAAATGTTTAAATAGAGCTCTGTTTTAAAGACTAGACCTGCACAAAGAAGTGTTATCTGCCATCAAAAGATAAACTCGAGACTGTTTCCAAGTATATCTTTAAATATAAAAATAATATTTAAACTGATATTAGTTCATTTATTTCTTAAACTCTTCTCACAGATAAAAAATGCTGATGATAGAGTCTGCCTACTAAAATAGATAAATAAACTAAATAAGATGCAATGCTAACCCGTTACAATGCACAGCTCAGACAAAGCTTCCGGCAATCTGCAGGAAGGGAAATTAAGGCACAAGATGATCTACCGCAGCTCACATAAAAAGTCAGCCACAAAGCTGAGGAGAAAAGCATTCCAACTCTTGAGTTTTTTTGTCACTGTCAAGCTGTCAGAAATAACTCCAAGAAAGTCTGCTTAGCACATTTCAAACTCTGTAAATTCTTGATTTATATAGATGTTGGGATTTCCTCCCACTTCTAAACATAGATTCTAGACTAAGGGTTAAAGATCAGCATTACCCTGATACACCTTACTGTGACTCAAGATTTACTTAACCAACTGTCATTTTACTACTGCACAGATTCAATCTGTTGAGCAAATAAAAATCATTTTGAAACTGACCTACCTATGTATTTATTCAGTTTGTATTTCAGAATTAGCATAATTCTGGGCATAAGGAGGTGGTGGTACCAATGAAACTCTTAAATGCCACTCACCATAGACCTATAAATAGGACTACAAAAGGGAAAACAAGTCACATCACATGAAAAGCTTTGGTTCAGTTAAGGTGAGCATCTGTTTCAAGTACGAAAACATTCAGACGAGGAAAATTATATTCAAAGGAGCCTCCTGCTTTGCCTTGGTCTCAAGCCAATCTGACTCCTGATATCACTCACTGTGTGGGATCCCAGTACAGTCATGGAAAGAGTATTGGCATCCATCGAAACTTCTGGACCATATAGCAAAGCATAATATTCTTGCAAGTACCTCATTTTTCTAGCCTCAGTTTCCACATGATGTTCCTGCCATTTGACCTGAGTCATGCATGCTGAACTTGGACAAGGATTCCCACTTTTGCTTTCATTCTTAATTTGTGTGTCTTTTCCCATTGCTGTGTCATTGCCTCCTTCTGTCCAGTACAGCCCCATGTCTACTTCCTTGCCGTTCTGGGTCACTGTACAGCCCCATGTCTACTTCCTTCCCGTTCTGGGTCACTGTTCTCAGTTCTCCCTTTTTACTCTTTCATTCTTTGCTGTGTCCTCTCCTATAAGATCATGTGCCATTCCCCCCTCACCCACACACACACACACACACACACACACACCCTATCCTTGATTCCTACCTTCAGGATTAATTATTTTTTAAAGTATTTATTTTCATTTTATTGAAAGGCAAAATACAGAGTGAGTTGGGGGAGGGGGCACAGACAAAGGAACAAAAAGCTAAATACCCTATTCTCTGCTTCACTTTTCAGACACTCAGAACCTCCACAGTTGGACCAGGCCAAAGCCAGGAGTCTGGAACTCAATCCAGGTCTCCTGTGTGGGTGGTAGGAACCCAAGTGCATGAGCCATTGCTGCTGACTTAGAGGTTTGGCATTAGCAAGAAACTAGAATCACGCAGAACCAGAACTCCAACCCAGGCACTTGGTTTCATGGTTTGCTTGTGTCCCAAGTGGCCTCTTAACCATCATACCAAACACCTGCCCTAGCCTTCAGGATTAGATTCTAAGTATAATCATCACTAGGTGTCCAACTAGGCAGTTGTTCCAGGAGTCCAGTTGGATACCATAATCCACAGAGGCTCAAGTCCTTTTTAAAAGATAGCACAATATTAGCATAGAACCTAAGTGCATTCTCCTATACACTTCAAGTTACCTCTAGATTACTTATAATACCTAATGTCATGCGAACAATACGTAAATAGTTGTATTGTTTGGAGAATAATGACAAGAAAAAGTCTATATCTGTTCAGTACAGATGCATTTTCCTCCAAATATTCTCAATCCATGGTCAGTTGAATCCATGAAAGCAGAACCAGGGATGCCAAACCCAAGAAGATGAGGTAATCAACAGAGTCATTATGCTTGAGTAGCTGACCACAAAACCAGTGCCCATTATTTCATATAAAAGAAGAAGCCACTCTAGGGGAAAACCCATGTTGATGAAATAAAGGACAGGAGGGCAAATAGTGTGGGCCAGAAAAGACCAAACCAATGCCAAGCACTTGTGCTACCCTCTGGCCTCTGAACAGACACTGTCATCTGTCTGTTCCCTGACTCCAGTCTCTGCTGTCTTGTCTTCTAATCCAATTCTGTATCATTGTTATTATTTATTTGCTTGAGAGACAGATGTGTCAACAGAGCTCCCATCTGCTGGGTCACTCACCAAATGCCTGCAATTGTCAGAGCTAAACCAGACAGAAACCAGGAGCTGGGAACTCAGTCTAGGTCTCTCACATGGATGGGAGGGACTTAGTCACCTGAGCCCTTCCTGCTGCCTCCCAGGGCCTGCCTCCCAGGAAGCTTCGGTCAGGAGGTGGAGCTGGTCAGCAAATCCAGGTGCTCTGATGTGGGACATGGGCCTAACACCCACCCCAGCCACACAGCTCCTCTTTCTGTGCTGTCAAGCTGCTGGTGTTGACTGTGTAGTGAGATACAGGAGTGGTGTGTAAAACCATCCGAATGTGCTGTCCATCAACAGTGAAGTCACAAGGCTAATGCATACCCTGGAGGCTGCAGATCATGGCTGAAGTGATGGTACTCCTGCCACCCATGTGGGAGACATGGATGAATTTCTAGATCGTGGCTGCAGCCTGGCCCAGCCCAGCCCTGGCTGTTGTGGGCATTTGTGGAGTGAACCAACACATGGGGGCTCTCTCCCTTTTGTTGTATCTTTCACTCCCTCTCTGCCTTTCAAATAAATTGAATAAAGGGAAGAGCAGTGTCACTCACTGGGTGAGAAGGGTTACTATCTATGACCAATAGAGAGATGCTCGCTAAGCAGACAATCAAGAACAGTATTTGGGGCCAGCGCGGTGTAGCAGGTAAAGCAGCCACCTATGTTGCCGGCATCCCATATGGGCACCAGTTCGAGTCCCAGCTGCTCCACTCTGATCCAGCACCCTGTTAATGCTCCTGGGAAAGCAGCAGAAGATGGGCCAAGTCTTTGGACACCTGCACCCCCATGGGAGACCCAGACGGAGTTCAAGGCTCCTGACTTCAGTCTACCTCAGCCCTGGCCATTATAGTCATCTGGGGAGTGAACCAGTAGCTGGACTATCTCTATGTATGTGTGTGTCTCTCCCTCTCTCTCTGTAATTCTGGCTTTCAAATAAATAAATAAATCTTTAAAAAACAATAAAAAGAGCAGTCCTCATATACCCTGCACTAATAGGATATATGATTTCCACATGTGTTGGCAGTAATTCCGAAGTCTGTAGAAAAAGTACCAGGTCTTAAGGGATTGAAGAGTTCACCAATGGTCTACTCTTTGCAAAAGAGTATGCCCAGTGCAGAACTGTCAACCCTCCCATCATCTCTGTGCCTAATGAACAGATAGAGACAACAGAATGCCACCAGCAACTAAACAGTGGCATCTAATTGATTTTAATCTTAGTTCAACAGTGTGACCAGAAGGATGTTTCAATTACCACCACCATATGGGACACCGAGTGTCTGATTAGTAGGGATGCTCCTGTTCCCTCCTTCAGCAACTGGTCACTATTCCATGAGATGAATGAAAGTGCAACTGTGCTCTAGTGGGTTCTCTTACACATGCAGGTGCTTAGCTTACAGCCAGAGCATGGCAAAGGTTTCAGACCAAGCAGGGTCGCCCATAAATGGATCCTACCACAGCCAGTGCTAGAGCAGCTACCCACTTCTATGCTAACCTCACCTCACATATTAGTTGTGAATTTGATAAATGCCATCCTGAAGAGCAATTGATTTATTAATTAGCTGATTCAGAATGTTCTTAGGGCTCATTTGGGATATGGAGTCATTATAATTTAAAAATGTCAGTGCAGTGCAATAGAAGACGAAAATGGCACCTCCCAGGGGTCCTGCGGGCAGAGCTTTTGCCTTTGGTGGGCGGAGTCTCCTGCACAGCCACAATGCTGCCCCAGGAGTCACATCAAGCCCAAAGAGGGAGACCCCGAGAAATGAGGGGAAGCTTGTGTTTGAAAGAGAAGCAGAGGAGCAGACCAGAATGGAGCCAGACCAAGAGGGATAATAATAATAATAATACTTGGTCCGTTAAACCGAGGTTAGTAGCTGTTTTATGAAGACTCCAAGTAATGAAGCTGCTTTGGTTTGAAAGTGACTTGTGGAGAAACCCCAGCCTGCTGCAGTTTCCGACATCTGTGAATAGGGAGTCCATAAACTTCTTTCCAGCACAAGATTTGGTGAGCTGAGCAGGTGCAAATAGGGGCTCAATTATCATAAATGTTAACTAGTCCAATTTTTTGTTTTATTTGCGCATTGTCATTAAACTCATATAATTTAGACCTGACAGTGCTGTGAGCTGGCATTTTAGTTTAGAATTTTCAAAACACTCTACTTCCCATGCAGAGACTCAGTAGTTAAATTTTAAAAATTGTGATATGTCAGGTTATGGCCTGGTCTGTTTCAAATGTGAGCCCCTATACCCAGAGAGGGGAGGTGACTTAGTAACATCCTCCCTCATCTGTGGACAAAGATAGACCGCATGTGCTTCCTATTGTCTGCTGGCCACTGCAGGAGATCTGGGACTTGGGTCAAGGGCAATGGTCTCGTTACCAAAGCCCATTATCAAGTGGGTACACATGGAGCTCTGGGGAGGAGCAGAGGGGTCTGTTAGAGGTCTAGTGCTACCTCTTTTTCTGAGGGAAAAGGAGTTGAAGCAGCAGCAACCAACAGGAGGAGCCACGCTCGGTGGCTGTGTGAACCTTCCACTGACGGAGAAGGGTGCAGGTGCCTAAGAGCATCCTGAAGTCCCCAGCGATGCGCAGAACATTCTCTGGGAGCTCCAGAATTGGATACCTGACAGTGAGCTGTGCAGAATGAGACAAGCAAAGACTAAAGTCAGATGGGCTCCAGTGGGCACCCAGCCCAAATGTGTGGCTTTGAGCAAGCTCCTTAATCTTCTTAAGCCTCGGTTTCCTTAGCCCAGGTGTACATGTACCTAACATTGCCTAGTGCTAGGGCTGTGGAGGCCATTAAGACTGATAACAAGCCTGCACCAGGGAAATTCCAGTGCTTGTCTATTTCCTTCATTAGAAATATGATGGCCGGTGCCGCGGCTCACTAGGTTAATACTCCACCTGCGGCACTGGCACCCTGGGTTCTAGTCCCGATTGGGGCGCCAGATTCTGTCCCGGTTGCTCCTCTTCCAGTCCAGCTCTCTGCTGTGGCTGGGAGTGCAGTGGAGGATGGTCCAAGTGCTTGGGTCCTGCACCCACATGGGAGACCAGGAGGAAGCACCTGGCTCCTGGCTTCGGATCGGTGCAGCGTGCCAGCCATAGCGGCCATTTGGGGGCTGAACCAACAGAAGGAAGACCTTTCTCTCTGTCTCTCTCTCTCTCTGTCTAACTCTGCCTGTAAAAAAGAAAGAAAGAAAGAAAGAAAGAAAGAAAGAAAGAAAGAAAGAAAGAAAGAAAGAAAGAAAGAAAGAAAGAAAGAAAGAAAGAAAGAAAGAAAGAAAGAAAGAAAGAAAGAAAGAAAGAAAGAAAGAAAGAAAGAAAGAAAGAAAGAAAGAAAGAAAGAAAGAAAGAAAGAAAGAAAGAAAGAAAGAAAGAAAGAAAGAAAGAAAGAAAGAAAGAAAGAAAGAAAGAAAGAAAGAAAAGAAATACGATGCAGGAGCCAGCGCTGTGGTGCAGAGGGCTAAGCTGCAGCCTGCAATGCCAGCATCCCATAGGAGTGCCAGTTCGTGTCCTCGCTGCTCCATTTCTGATCCAGCTCTCTGCTAATGCACTGGGCACGGCAGTGGAGGATGGCACCCATGTGGGAGACATAGATGGAGTTCTGGGCTCTTGGCTTTGGCGTGGCTTAGCCCCAGCCGTTGAGACCATTGGGGGAGTGAAGCAGAGGATGTTAGATCTCTCTGTCTCTCCCTCTCTCTCTGTAACTCTGCCTTTCAAATAAAATAAATACAACTTTTAAAAAAAAAGAAATATGATGCAGTGACTTGCGTACTCTGTATGTTAGTTCCTTGTTTGTACAGTGAAGGAATAATAATGTCCACAGACACTTATCTACTTAAAATTCTCCTGTTAAAATCATCTGTTTTCCCATCAATAAAGCAACTTCCCTTCTGCTTTCTTTGCTCATTTGACATCCGTCAAACCTCTCTGATTTCTTCAAATGAGAACTTCAGTGCAGTGTCTGGTCACGGCGCCCCAGCAGCGCTGTGCTCTGGGCAGGCTCTGAACGCATCCGCCGTGTTCCCAGGGGACGCCTTGTCTGCAGGTACTGCCCCCAGCCTGCAGTGAACTCTGGACCTTTTATTGATCTTGCGTGCAGCTGGCTCCACTCTGATACCAGGAAGAATGGAGGTTGCTGGCCCTGGCCTTGGTCCTGGACAAATAAATGTGTTTGTCAAAGCCCTTTCCTGACATGGGTTGCCTCTAGCCCAGGTGGCACTGCGGAAGGTAATTAGTTCTCTTTATTGGAGGCACCGTCAGTTAGCTCACCACTGCTTACCAGTGGACACACGCAAAGATCGCGTTCATGTGGCTGTTGCTTGCCTTTTCATCATGCTAATGGGCAGCCTGTAAGAAATTTTTAACTTCCTATCGCCGGCACCAAGCAACACCTATCAAACAAAGCATTGTTTCTTCTCACTGTTGATAAGTGTGACTTGTGGAGGCCAGTGATAGGATGCTCATTTTTATCTGCTAAGTGCACAGCGCTTGTAAAAAACCAGCAGTGGCCTTGTTACCACTTGACATGACACTAGGTTTAGCTGTTTACACTGACACGCGGCTGCACCCTTTTACAGCTGCAGCCGGGGGTCAGATTCATTAGAGAGTCGCAGCGCTGATAGCTGATAGCGAGGCAACATCTGCTGGGATTCTCCGCTCCGCTCCCGCTCCCGTAGTAAGCGGCTAGGCGAGGGGCCTGCACCTTGCAATGGGTGACTTTTAATTCTTTTCTTTGTTATGATGATTGGAGGGTCCTTGTTTATTCTTTGAAGATGAGAGAGAAACAAAGATCTGAGCATAGCATTCAGTGGGGCAGCAGTGAGCCATCAGAACGTTGGGCCGCTGCTTCTTGCCCGTTTCTTTGCTAACACGTGCCTCTTTGTTGCCCTGAAGAGCTGCAGAAAGGGAGGGAAAAGCACGTGTCTTCCACGCCACAGCCGCAAGGCTGAAATGCAAAAGTAAAATGAGCGGACGTTATAACCCATCCCTCGTGTCCTCCCCTCTCCTTGGCCAATTTAGTGACCAGTCTTGAAGCCACGAATCTAGTATTGGGATCCCTTCGGAAATGGGTTATGATGCTGAAGAATCCTTGGTTCATTTTGCAAACACGGTGAACACACAAAGTCGCCAATGACCTAGAACAGCCAGAGTGCCCACAGCGTGGAGAGCCAGAGCCCTGGCCGTCACTCCTGCTGCCCAGGAAACCATCTCCACGAATCGGCACACAGAAGGGACGTGGGGCAGGGGAGACTCTGCCCTTGGAGCCCTAGCCGGATGCTGTGGGAGGGCACGCCAGTGCAGGGGGCCAGCAGAGCTCCATCATCCAGAACTTCAGGACCTCTGATAGCACCACCAATCATCACAAACTTCACATCTGCCCCCACGTCCTGGTGCAACAGCTGTAACTGCTGCTTGCCACCACCACCTTTCTGTTAGGACGTCAGCAGAAGCAGTGCATCGAGGAGCAGTCACCACATCCTTCTGCCCTTGCCCTCGGGGACCAGATCACTTCATTTAAAGAACAGCCCTTGCCAGGCCTTTTCTTCCAGCTGCTGCTAACACAACACAGTGGGTGCTTTCGTCTGAATGATCCTTGCTAAAACATACCAGGCGGTACTCGGGCATTTTCCAAAATCACATCTGATGAAATAATACTGCCAGTGAGTCAGGAAGTTCTGAGAAGTTCTGTCAAGACCTGTGTTAGCTCTCTCGCAGTCCAAGCATCATCAGCTTGCAAATCCAGCCTCTTCCACTGGCCTGGGGCTCGAAAGCTGCTTTGTGGAGATCTCCCACCCCACCCATCAGCTGTGTTTGTATCTGCCCTGGGGCACAGCCCTCAAGGGAGACTCCTGAGCGGTGTCTTTGTGTGGCTTGTGTGTGTGTGTGTGTGTGTCATTCCAGTCTCCTGCCAGGGCTTTTCTAGACCTGGGGACGCTGCCAAGACCTTCCACACTCACGAAGAGCTGGATGGTGATGATGGTGGTGAAAGGACTGACACACCAGGTGCTTTTCTGTCTTGGGAGGGGCTTTTGACACCTTTCTGTCTGCCTGGAGTCGCAGCTAAGAAGTCAGGCACTCTCCTGGGGCTCCCTGCTGGGTTGGGAGCAGGGGGAGTGGACTCTGGGGCCTCCTCGCACTGCAGCCTCCTCCAGCTGCTGCCTGCCCTCGCTCCTCCCCACAGCTCCGCTCCACACCCACCATCTCCTTGTCTCCTTGCAGGTCATTTATAATCAGCAGACATGGCGTACAGGCCTCATTAGTGATATAGCCATTCCTTCAGTGCTTCAGAAATAATCATTTAGAAAAAAAAACGCGCGGTTTCCTTCCCTTGAGAGCCCATGAGTGATGAATTTATTTCAGTTTGGCTGGCTTGGCTGTCTTGCTCAGCCTTATTTCCATATTTATTTCAACAAACAATGTAGGGTGGGAACAAGAAAACACATGCTTGGGTGTGCACACTCCCTGCAGATCAGCACCCAAACTCGATTCCTCCTGGGAAAGGTGTAAAAGGAATGCCAACAAAAGAACCCCTCTGTTAGAAAGAAAAAAAAAATTGTTTTTGATCTGTTGGACTGGGATCGGGTGCTGAAGATGAGCCAGTTCACGATTACTTTATTGGAAAAAGTGTGAGTAGCTTGCCAAATGCAATGGATTCCTAACCCTCATCTGGTGAGCCTTGACCCCATTGCTCTTGTAGGATCTGATTCATGTGGCTGTGGATAAGGATGAACTTTCTAGGCCAACAGAGAATCAGGTGCCTCTGTCTGATTCTCTTCGACTAATCCCCTTTCCGTGTGATGGTGGGGGGTGCGTGTGTGGGGCTCGCAGGCTGCTCTGAGCAGGAACGCTGCCAGCAGGTTCTCCATGGCATATGGTGTCCGAGTCACTCTTGCAGATGTGCAGGCCACCTGGCCCCCAGAAATCTGCTCTCATCAGGCTTTTCCGCTTTATTGAGAACTTGGCGAAGGTTCAGCACTTAGCCCACCTGAACTTTTTAGGATGAATGTTTTAAAAATGTTTATTTATTTACTTGAGAGGTAGAGTAACAGAGAAATAGGGAGGAGAGGAACAAAGGGAGAGGGAGAGAGGGAGAAGAGAGAGAGAGAGAGAGAGAGAGAGGATTTTTCATCCCCTAGTTCACTCCCCAAATGCCCACAAGCCAGTGCTGGGCCAGATCAGAGCCAGGAGCCAGGAATTAAACCTGGGTGTCCCACGTGGGTGGCAGAAAACCAAACACTTGGGCCGTCTTCTGCTGCCTTCCCAAGTGCATTCGCAGGAAGTTGAATTGGAAGTGGAGTAGCTGAGACTAGAACCAAAACTCTGGCGTAGGAGGTAGGCTCCCATCCCTAGGGTAAATGTGGTCAGGTGACTCTAAGCAAAGGTCAGAGAAGACCTCAGAAATCTGTTTAGAACTACAAGGTTCTAAAGTACAGCTATTGCAAACAATTTGTGAATAATGAATTAAAATGTAAGTTTACTATGACACACACAAAAAATTGTTGAAACCCACACGTGTGTTTTTCATAATACACATTTTCCATGAACTTTTTGCAGACCTCTTATAAGTCATGGACACTTGTATCCAGGGATCAGCCTCACCATTACTGACCTGAACTTCCAAGCCAAGAAAGAGAGCAGGAGCACATCACGTCTTGACTCTATAGAGATGTCTTAAAAGTGATGATTAGTGTTTTATAGCAGTAGTTGTGGCGATAATAATAAAGACTTTTCTGCTCCAGGGAGAAAGGAACTAGAATGTTCAGCAAAGCATTTTGCCCCTAACATAACAGAGTGCCATTTTTCCTACAGGAAAGTCAGATGTTATATTCTTTTTATAAGACAAGGAATGGAAAAAGCAAATGAGTAGAAGAACCAAGGATGAAAATTTTGATTCAGGTCCCTGAACAGCCACGTTGCCAGAATCTCTTCTCAGAAATGCATTTAGCCAAGCTTAGGATTCTTATTGCTAAGCAAGACATCTTGCTTTTCCCCAAACTGCTACATTGGACAAAACAGGGATGATCAGGCCTGAAGAAAAAGATGAACTGAGAAACACCTAATGGTTACTGGCTGCCCCTGAGTTGCACTTGAACACCAGATGGGAGAGAATAGCTCAAGGCGGGAGAGACACCCGTAAGGTGGTCTAAGCAAAACTAAACATCTAGTGCTTGCTTGAAAAATTAATAGAAAAACTTCATAGCAAATGCCTATTGTAAAAAAAGTATATGGATTTCAAAAATTTTTGCCCCAAATATATTTATCTTTTAATCATATTTTCCACAAATTTCCTGAAGTACCCTCACAGGAGATTGACACTAACATTGCTAAAAGTAGCCTTGGGACCAAATTAAAAGCTCCTTTATTAACAGAGAGAGACTTGAGAGGGACGTACAAGGCTGCCTCCAGCTACCCTGTGATGGTGGTAATGATGACCTAGCACAATGTGTTCCAAGCCCAGTCCTTGCTGATCCAGACCATGCCATTATTGGACTGCAATCTTTTGCTCTGTCCTTTTCTTCCTTCCTTCCTTCCTTCCTTCCTTCCTTCCTTCCTTCCTTCCTTCCTTCCTTCTTTCTTTCTTTCTTTCTTTCTTTCTTTCTTTCTTTCTTAGATCGATTTATTTATTTGAAAGTCAGAGTTACACAGAGAGAGAAGGAGAGGTGGAGACAGAGAGAGAGGTCTTCCATCTGCTGGTTCACTCCCCAGATGGCTGCAACTGCCAGAGCTGTGCCAACCCGAAGCCAGGAGCCAGGAGCTTCTTCCAGGTCTCTCACGTGGGTGCAGGGGCCCAAGGGCTTGGGCCATCTACTTCTGCTTTCCCAGGCCATAGCAGAGAGCTGGATGGGAAGGGGAGCAGCCGGGACTCTAATTGGCGCCCACATGGGGTGCCGGCACTGCAGGTGGTGGCTCTACCTGCTGTGCCACAGCACTGGCCCCTGCTCTGTGCTTTTCATCGAATGCAGACGGCACTGGGTGTTTTCTGTTATTCTTAGGACTAATAATATCATGAAATAATTGTGTGGTGAAGGTGGAGGTGCCTTCTCTTACCCCACCTGAGAGCTCAGCTCTGCTCTTGTAGGAAGAGGGACTTTGACGAGGGTGCTGTTGGGTGGTACTGGCGTTAGTAACTCTAGTCCTAACGTGGTCCCTTCTTAGAGAAATAGCTGAAAGGTGGCAGTTCTGTATGTGGGAATAATGACTGTTGTTTTCCATGGAGAACGACACCTACCCCCAGCCTACAGCATGCTGGGCCTTTGGAGAAAGACGCAGGTGCTAGGGAGCTGGGAACGTGTCCTCTTGCAGTAGTGCCAAAGGAGGGCTCCAGCGCTTCGCTGAAGCCCTGGGGCTTGCTTTCTGGAATGGCTGTACCCTGTTTTTATAGGTAATCTGACGGCCCCTCACCATAGCCTCAAGACAGTGGAAGTTGAACATGGAATAAAGCCCTTCCTCATGGTTGCGCTGAATCAGAGAACTGTTCTCATAACATCTGAGGGTATTTCCTATCGCCGACGTAACTCCTGCTCTTGCAATCTTACACTGTATGGGCCTGTGATTTTTTTCCCCCACATTGATGTATTTCTCCCAAATGCCCTCTGTAGCTTTTTTCGTTTACTGACGAGTTGGCAGACGATAGAAGGGTGAAGCAGTTGAATGCACTGATTAGCTGAAACGAGCATGTTTGCCCTCAGTAGCACCTTTTGACTCTGTTAATTTGTTTCCATTTCTGTGGCTGTTATTTGGGCGCATTTTGTGATGTAGTTTATCCGTAGAGGCTGCTGTGGAAGGGAAGAGACAGCAAGGTGAGCCAGAAAGACGTTTCAGCCCTGGTGGCCCAAGGGCACAGGGTCCGCCTCCTTTGCTGGCTTCCTGATAAGGACCAGTGCCATCAGCTGTCTCCTGCAGAACCCCATTAGCACCCTTCCATGTTGCCCCCAGGTCCCTTGACCTTCATGAGTAAGCAGCAGCCATGGGACCCCACAGATCAGCTCCCTGACTTGGGAGGTATGCTGTGGTTTATGTAGGTGGGATTTCCCTCACAATCTTTGCATTTAGATTTATGCACCACAATCAGTTCCTTCATGGACATAATATTTGACTCTGTCATTGTACGAGGAAAAGTAAGGACCTTTTTGGAAAAGTTATATTAAACCTTGGGTGAGAGGCAGTAGGAAGTGGTAGAAAAAACTCAAATGAGAGTTAAAACGGTTGGGTGCAAGTCAGGGAGCCAATGGAAGCCAGGTGCTTGCTTTGCCTCAATGAACACAGGTCTTGAGTCAAAGTAGGGGACATTTGACCAAATGGAGAGGTCCATTTAGATTGCTTCTACTGTCCTTTCAGCCTTAGAATGACTTTTCTAGCCTGCTACATTATCATAGATAACTGTAAGTTATACCCACTGCCAAGTAGACATTTAAAATCATAGTTTCCTGGTTCACAGAAAGTCATAGGTGCGGGTCAGCCCTGTGGTGTATCAGGTTAAGCCCCTACCTGTGATGCTTGCATTCCATGTGGGCCCCAGTTCAAGACCCAGCTGCTCCACTTCCAATCCAACTCCCTTCTAATGACCTGGGAAAAGCAGAAGATGACGCAAGTTCTTGAACCCCCCACCATCCACATGAGAGACCCAGAAGAAGCTCCTGGCTCCTAGCTTTGGCCTGGCCTGGCCCAGTCCCAGCCACTGTGGCCATTTGCGGAGTGAATAGCAGATGGAAGATCTCTCTGTGTCTTTCCTCCTCTCTCTAACTCTGGCTTTCAAATAAATAAAAATTAAATCTAAAAAAAAAATAATAAATCATAGGGTCAGAATCTGGAAGGAATGCAACAAAGACCAAAATAAATTCAGGTTTGGGACACTCAATGACAAATGTATGCAGAGATCCTCTGTCTGTAGTCAGTCAGCAGCCTTCATGGAACACTTTAATGTTTGTAGCAAACCAGGGGCCCCAAGGCCTACGCGTCAAGCCATTCACCACCAGTACAGGAAACACCAACGCAACCAGGCTACTTGTACGCACGGCCAGCACACGAAGCCATCTCTGAGCTTCTCTTCATATTCAGCTCATGGAGAAAACACTTACCTTCGTTTTATGTTTTAGTCGATGTAAGTCATGTCCAAGTCACCAGAACATGGCTCAGACCCTCTTGCTGCCACTGCCTGTGGTTGGGGTTTGGCTGTGCAGCTTGCCCCCTGGCCCTTTCTCCCAGAAAGCAGTGCCCACCCTTCAATCAATTTCAATCATGTCTCTGGAGTTAATTCAAAGTTTTCCGAATTACTTTGACTCAAAAGGAGTAAAATTCCTAGAGCGATTAAGCTTGGGGCTTCGTGTGGGGAAACTCCGCCCTAGTCTGTCTTCCCCTGCATTGGCCCAGAGCATGGGAGGAGAGGTGACTACAGCCTTGCTGCTCCACGTGTGATTCCTGGGTCCTACCCCCGAGCACCTGAGCTGGGTCCTGACTGCTTCCAGTGTGACTGCTGTGCACCTTCAAGCGTGACGAGCGTAAACAGACAGTGCTGGCCGGGCATGGGAACAGGCTGTGTCTAGTGAGGTGGAACTGGGAATGACCCCCTTCCAGAGAGTGGCCAGATCTTTCAGGCTAGCAGCTGTGATCCACAGAACGCTCTTGTTCCAAGAGGCAGAGAGATGGATAGCTCACCCCAGTAGAACCCTTAGTCTCATTAACTGTGTCTAATAGAGACTCCAGCAGAAGCTTTATGTGTGGAAATGGAGATGAGTTTCCTGCAAAAGCCCACAGTGAATGGAAGTCTCACGACACAATGGCAGCGTTCTGTGTTTTGCATTTCTCTTTCTCTTGCACCTGCCTCCAAGGTGCGTAAGTGATTTTGGATTTTTGTGAAGGTGAAATTTTCATGTCAGCCAAAAGCAGAGGGTTAGGTATCCTTTCCCCATCCCCAGCTTCTTGCTGATTTTTGTCCCCTTAAAAAAAAATCCTTGCTGTAGATCTCTTTGCACTAGTCAGGAAGCCCACCCCCAGCCACCATCCATCAGAGGGGCATCCCACTAATGCACAGCCCACGTGTGAGACGGGCTAGTGTGCTTGACTCTTCTAAAGAGCTCAGGGGAGAACCCGTGCCCCCCCCCCAACTGTCAGCAGCCGCACCCTGCTTCCGACAAAGCTGCCTCTTTCACCAGCCCCTGGAGACTGCAGCAAATGGGCAGGTCCGTTTGTCCCCAAGCCACAAGCCTGGTAATGATGATGGAGAACTTGAAGCGCCCAACCCTTGGCACTGCTGACTTTGAATAGGGAGGGAAAGCAACAGCTGTGAGAAGGAATTCTTTCATCTCAGACTTGAGGCCTCTGGACCCGGGGTGGAGGCGCTCACTTTCGCGTCAGATGCCTCCCAACTGGGGATGCCTTCTATTTCTTCGGTTTCCTCCTGCCTTTTCTCTTTCCCCTTGGCCGCCCCCTCCCCTTCCACCCGCTCCAGCCTCCTCGCCTTGCTCTCCCACTCCCCAAATGGAACATGTACAGATTTTACGGTTCACTGGAGAATAAGTGGCTGTCATTTCACAGACGGGCCAGGATGTAATTAGCCACAATGCATTGGAGTAAAGGAACAGATGTCTCTTTGTAAACCGAGTTTGCAGCAGAGCACCTACCCACTGCTCCAGGCCATTCCACACTGCCCCTCCCCCCCTTCTCTGCCTTGCTCTGGCGCCTCTGTGGGTCCCCCGGTCAGAGGCCGGGCTGGCTGGAGTGCTTGTGTGCGGACCGTTTTGTTTCCCTTCTGTGTGCTTGCCTGGCTCACTTGTGCTGCTACAGAGTGGCTGGTGATGTGAGGAAGAGTGAGGGAGCTGCACCTCCAGTTACTGATGTAGTCATTCACAGCTGAAATAGGTGATACCCCTCTTAGGAGATAATTGGCAGTTTCAAGTTGCACTTATTACTGGATGATAATACAGCAGCAAAATCATAAATTACTGTTATGCTCTCTGGCCTGTTGTTGTTTTTCTTAACTGGGAGTAAAGGAGATGTGCCTCGCTTCTTCCAAGGTTATTATCTGAAATTTAAATAATGGTCACAGAAGACACACGTGACTAACAGACCCTTAAAGTTGCTGCTAAAGAACCTTCCAGATCATTCCTGTACACAGACGATGTGACTGTGGAGCTCTCTGCACTTTACAGAGGTCGTCTCTTTAAACAATTGTTTTATAAGAAATAACTGGTGTACCTGGTTCTTTGGGGGCTGAGGGTTTAGCAGGCCGAGTTCTCGCCGGTAGGTCAGTAGCCGAGGAACGTGTACAGCACATGGCCCATCGGCAAGGAAAGCACGGAGGTCGGGAGAAGCAGTGAGCACGGGTTGAGGAGGCTGCACGGTGTGTAGCTTCTCCTCCCGTGAGAAGAGTGAGAGGTGGAGAAAGCAAATGTTTGCAGCTCCTACCGCCAGCCTCCACCCATTTTGAGGAACACAACCCTCATGAAAACCTGGAGAGATTCAGCTCCCCCGGACGGGCCTGGCTTTTGTTCCTCAGGGTTTCAGGTTTGGTTTGATTGATTTTCCCCCCTCCAAGCCACGTGCTCCGAGCTTAGCTTTGGTCACACATAGGAGGCAAGCCCTGGCTTAAGTCCAAGGTGGAGTCCCAGTGTGTTCATATATTCAGTGCCTTGGTCACGTGAGAAGTGCTGCTTGGGGTCACTGGTGTTAGCCAGCCTACACCCTCTTGGTCATGGATGGAAAACATTGCTGTGTGAGACATGGCTTTATCCAGAAATGTCATATGGGGAAACAGACCACAGGAAGACAGGCACTTCTAAATTTGAGGCTGTAGTTGGGATTTGGTATTAGTGAATTGAAAATATTTGGTTAATTCAGATTATTTTATTTTTAAAACTTTAGGTGTTGGCTGTTTGTCCCCCGAAACAGATCCAAGGACCCTCATTTGGGCTTTAAAAACCATTAAAAAGTGAAAACCAGCAGTCTAATGTTAATTTTTACCCTGAGGATTTTGTAATAAATAATAGGTGGAATAGATCTCTGGTGTATGAAACTGATACTGATGCTTCAGCAACACGTAATTAGAGACCTCCTCACCATGACCTCATTGGTTGTCCCTTGCTCATGAAAGTTGAGACCTCCTCTATTCTCTGAGGGGTCTTGGTGGCTATGAGTGTGTCACTGGTGCAAATTTGGAAGGCAAAGCTCCGTGTAGCCCAGCCACCGAAGGCGGAACCCTGATGTGCTCAGCACGCCGTCAGTACTGCTTTTGTTGTTTGCTTTCACATCTCAGATGAGTCCTTTGTCTCCTCCAAGTACATTAGAAGTTCTATTGTTAGGGTAACTATTTCTGAGTGATTTCTGCTTCTTGATTAATGCCCAATGGAGATCGATCCTCACTTTTCTAGGAAGCCCCTGGTGTCTGCGGGATCATCTGTTGCTTCCGGAAGGAAAAGGAGACATGATCTGATCGTGCCTTCTTTCTGGATCCTCCTCGAGAGCTAATACAGCAACGAAATAGTTCCTGACTATTTTAACATGAACTAGATTTCCAGAGACATACAGTATATGAGATCATTGAGCATTGCAAAGTTATAGATATATGGTCTAGCCAGATGTACTGACACTTTAGAAAATGTAGGGTAGAGTTGCTGGCACAGTGGCATAGCAGGTAAAGCCACTGCCTGCAGTGCCGGCATCCCATATGGGCGCTGGTTCTAGTCCTGGCTGTTCCACTTCTGATCCAGCTCTCTGCTATGGCCTGGGACAGCAGTAGGAGATGGCCCAAGTCCTTGGGCCCCTGCACCTGTGTGGGAGACCCGGAAGAAGCTCCTGGCTCCTGGCTTTGGATTGGCGCAGCTCCAGCCATTACAGCCATCTGGGGAGTGAACCAGCGGATGGAAGACCTCTCTCTCTGTCTCTACCTCTCTCTGTAACTCTTTCAATAAATAAAATAAAGATTTTTAAAAAAATAAAGAAAGAAAATGTAGGGTAGAAAGGATGCCCAGTTCAACCTCTCGCCAAGAATGGGAGTCTCCTCTGAACACTTTTTCAGGGTTAGCATCGCGTCTCTGCTTGCCATCCATGTCCGTTTTTTTGGATATGGAGTGATGTGAAAGCCCTTCCCAGGTGCAACTGAAACCCATCTCCAAAACTTCTACCTTGTACCTGTGCTGTGACAGAGTAAACCATTCCTCTTTTCAAATGCGACCTCTCTTTAAAAAAAATAATTTGAGAGGTAGAGTTACAGAGAGAAAGGTCTTCCCTCTGCTGGTTCACTCCCCAAATGGCTCCAACAGCTGGAGCTGCGCTGATCCAAACTGGCTCTCCCACACAGGTGCAGGGGCCCAAGCACTTGAGCCATCCGCCACTGCTTTCCCAAGCTGTATCAGAGAGCTGGATAGGAAGAGGAGCAGCCAGGACTTGAACCGGTGCCCATATGGAATGCCAGTGCCATAGGTGGAAGCTTAGCCCACTATGCCACAGTGCCGGCCCCTAAATGCAACCTCTTGGGAGCAACACAAGCTTTCGTATTTCCTTGTCTTCTTCACCCCACTCCAAACATTGCCAGTTCTTTTACTTATATTAGTGTGATTGTCTGACCCGTTATCACAAAGGTTGTCTACTTTCTATTTTTAAATTTATTTTATTTTATTTTGAAGTCAGAGTTACAGAGAGAAAGGAAAAGACAGAGATAGAGAGAGATCTTCCACTCACTGGTTCACTCCCTAGATGGCTGCAACAGCCTGTTGGGGCAGGCCAAAGCCAGGAGTCGGGAGTTTCATCCAAGTCTCCCACATGAGTGGCAGGGGCCCAAACATTTGAGCCATCTTCTGCTGCCTTTCCCAGGGCATCAGCAGGGAGCTGGATCGGAAGTGGAGCAGCCGGGACTTGAACCGGCACACAAGTAGGATGCCAGCATCACAGGTGGTGCTTAACCCCCTAAATCACAATGCCAGCCCCAAGTCTACCTTCCATTCTATCATGCTCAGAATAACTGAAGCCCCTTTACAAATGGAATTTTCGTATCCAAATATAAAATTTCAAATGTCATTTACCCAATGCAGAGTTCATTAACATGTCTGCAGCCTAAAGGTGCTTGACTCAATTACAAACCTCACTTCTTATAACAAAGACGACAGATAGAGAAGATTTTCCCAGCACAGCACGAGAGCAGTTAGTGTAGGCGAATCTATTTGAGCATGAATCCTTATCTCTTCTGGCCTGGTCAGATTTATTTTTTGCTTCTAATTGTCATGCTTCTTGCTTACCATGCCAGTATACAAATGACCAATTCCAAGGGCAGCAGGATTCCCTGAGGGTTGTCCATCACGGCCAAGTAGACTCCAGCTCCTGAGGAGGTCACCCAGCTTTCTCACCTCCCTACAGCACCCTCGGCAACCTCATCTCTTCCCTTCCCTCAGACGTCCTTCAGGGATCGCCGAGATCATGTTCCTCCTGTCTGCACCCAGGCTCTTCCGCTGCTTGGAAGTCTTTAGCCGCACTTGAAGTGGCTCAACTTCTACTCATCTTTTAGGGCTTCACTCGAGAAACAGCCTATCCTAAACCTTACATCAGGATGATGAAGGAGATGCACATCAGAGAGTTTTCACCTCTCAACCAACTCTCCACGCCAGCATTCTGTGTGTGTTTTTGTTTTGTTTTTGCTTTGAGAAAAATAAGGCTTAAAAAATTAGCCACCTCTTCCACAAAGCCTTCTCTGACCCATCTGCAGTCTTCCTCTTTAGCACCTACTGTGCACTACCACTGCGCCATGTTGGACTGTTTGGCCTCACTGGACTTTCAATCCTTGATGATCAAGGCTCTGTTTATTCCGTGGAGCGCCCCTGTCTAGGACAACGTCTCATATTTGGTAAGTTTCCCTATGTAATGAAATCTCTACGTGTCTACCAAGACATTTGACTCTCTTTGTTCAAAGGGATACCCCGAGAAGTTCGATTAAATGTTTTGCTCTAGCCAAGTCACCCTGACCTGTCCATGTCAATACTTATTTGTAATACTTACTTTTAAAAGGAGAAGTGAGCTTTGGTGACTGGTTTGGGTTTTTTTGTGTGTGGATTTTTGTTATTTCCTTTTAAAATGTTCAGGCTAACCCCTGGTGTCATAACATCAAGGCTTCCTAACCATGCTGAACATCCACTGCACAGACTATTACAAATGCTATTATGGCTGTATCGTAAGCTGTGTTATAATTTTTCCTAAATGTTAATGGAGTTATGATTAACTATAATTGTATATAGGAACCCACATGGAGAACTAATTATAGGTGCTTATTCACTCACTTTTTAAATCCCTACTATGTGCAAATGTGTCAGACAAATAACATCTTGACAGCCCTGTAATGACTGTGAGGATAATCAACAGACAAGAGGGTGCTGAATTCTTCAATTACATGCTCACTTTCTCAAGAGTTGACATACCACCACTGTATTTATCATCAATTAAATTTCCCCGTGTTAGTTACTTGCAGTCATTTTTGAGGCAATCACCTCAGCTCAAATTGCCATAGCAAACCACATAATCTTACCAAATAGAATTATTATCAGCAGTCATCATCCTCATCAATTCTTTATTAAAGACTCATTTCTCAAACCATTTTAAATTGTGGCTTAGAGTAAGTCATTTATAACCACATTTTGGAAATAGGCACATTATACTTCCATTTCATAAATATGTTTTATTAGTAATGAGTAGTATAGTATTAGATTACTAATAGTATTCTCATCATAGGTTGGAAAATGCTTAATTAACGAAGATATTGGATTGGAAAAAAATGACTCTGGGCATATTTCTTCTTGACCAAATTATTATCTATGTTTTCCCCACCAGTCCTTTGTAATTTTTAATTGCATTCACCTAACCCAAAGGATATATTTCCCAACCTCTGTGGAAGGAAGCTGAAAAAAAGCAATGGAAGCGGAGTTTCTGAACCGACTTCCTGCTACTGTGTCAGGACCTTCCAGCGCTTACACGCTGCCCCAGGTTTCTGTGCAGAGACTGTTGGTGGTCAGTCTTTGTTGTTGAAGGGCCTTGCTGGGAATCTTTTCCATTACACATCATAGGACAGCTCAGCTCGATTCTAGTCGGGTTGAGGTCACTTTAAACTGGTACTGGAGATCCGGAGCCATTTTCTCAGTCGCTCTTTGGAGTGTCTTTAATTCTGAATACACACTGTGTTCTGGGTACTGAATAGTCCGTGGCCCATGCTCTGATTTCGCTTCACTCTCCGGAAGTGCCACAAGGTCACTACCAGGGAAGCTGCCCCGTGCCTGCCCTGGCTGCCATGAGCAGAGACCACACTGACCGTGGGCAGGCACAGCGGTGCTTCAGGCAAGACCTTTTCCTAATCGCTGTTGTTGCTTATTTTTAATTAACATTTCTGGCTTGCTTGCTTTTTGTTCTCTTGTTGGAATTCTTGCGTTGTTTCCATTTCATTTGCAGTGGTAGCTTCCTTGTCTTGTGTGAGATTGGTGTGCCCTTTCCATTATTTTCCATGATTCATTTTCTGAAGAATTTTCTAAATTCATTTTCTAATTTTCTAATTCATTTTCTAAAGAATGAGCCTCTCCTTGTGATGGTGTAAAGATGTCCCCGCAAACGTCCAGTATGTGTTCTCTGAAGAGGCTGCATTTGGGGGCACTTGGCTAACACCAAAGAGCGTGGGTTTGTGTTTCAACTTGAACGACAGAGTTCTGGATGGCTCTCATTAAGGTGGCTTGCTGGTTCCCTAAGCGCAGGCAATGACGTTACACTCAGGACCCCTGTGCAGGCTGCTCTTGCGCAGTGGTCCGAGTGGCCAGGAGGAGCATCAGGAACACGTGAAAGACATGTGACTTCTCCTCGGTGAGCGACTGCCCACAATTGTGTCCTGACTGTCAGTGTGAGGATGCTGGTCTGCCTATAACACTTCATGTTTTGTTCAGCTCTTTCCCAAGGTCCCTAGTTATGGGATTCGTGTTCACAAAAGCTTCTAGTATGGTTCTTCTCTACCCCCACAGGTGAATAATCCCCAGGATAATAAGAAAGTAACCCCCCCATGAACACAGCTTTCCAAGACCCACCCCAGCTGTGAATTCATCCTGTGAGGGACAAGTGACCTTTCCCAACATCCCCTGGGGCATAAACAAATGAGCCACCCCAAGACCACTTTTCCAGGTGGAAGAAGGCACCGGCTGGGGCTGCTCAAGTGCCAGCCTGGGATCAGGGATGGCCACTGGGAAAGGCTGTGCGGGAACAAAGACAGTGGCCGCCCGGCTCTCCTCCTGCTCCTTCTCGGGAGAGAAGGGAATGGCTCTCCGTTAAGTGCTGCTGTTCTCCTTGGATCAGAGACCTGTGCCTCCCAGTGAAAAGGATCAGCCTGGCTTGGCTGGGGTGTGGGAGCAGTGTGGCAGAAGCCCCCTTCCTCCTGTAGGCCTTCCCATGGAAAAGCTGACAAGGGACACAGAACCGCTCCCAAAGTGATGTCCCGACCCCAGGTTACAAATGAGGATTGATGCTGCGCTGAGAAACTGTAATGGCCTTATCACAGCCATCATTCTAGAACAGCCACCTCTCCTCTCTCCTCCCTTCACATCTGACTGGTTATCTATTGTTCCTCGTTGCCAGTGCTTGTTTGAAGAGCTCTGCAGCGTTTGCAGGTATAAAAGAATGTGCAACTTTTTCCACCCCCTCCTCTTCTTCCTTGAAGTCATTGTCTATATTTAGGTCAGTGACGTGATGAGAGATGTTGATGTGTTTTGTGCCTCATGCTGAAAATTGCCTCTCCGGATACAGAGGCGTGGGGAGGCTCTGATGCCACTGCGAGCCTTGCAAAGCCGCCGCCCGGTCCGAGGCCGCCAGCGCCCCGAGGGTGGACTCTGCCCGGCCTCCCTCCCCCGCGGCCACCGCACTGCACACTTGCACGGTGTCGCGGAAACCTCCGCCTTTCGCCCAGATAGGTGGGGTGATTAAGGGGACTTAGAAGAAGCTGAGCGGGGAGGTCGGAGGAAGTTGCTTTATCCTTTACCTGCAGTGGGTCCCCTGCACTCTGCTCCCTGCCCACAAAGGAATTGTGCCTCTTTAACATGCAAATGCTCAGTCAGAGAAAGTAAATAGATATCTCCTCCTCCCGGGGACTAGGAGACTTCGCGGCCACCCCTCACCCACACCCAGCACCCTTTCCCTTTCCTCTTCCATTCGAAGGGAAAGAGATTCTGATTTTTTTCGCCTGTTATTTTTTTTTTAAGGGAGGGGAGGACTTGCATTGAATTGCTCTTAAGCCGCACTGTCTTCCACCCCAACTAGCTAGATAGGCTTCATTAATTTGATAAGCCGACACCAAAAGACAGGGGTGTCAGTGGGAGGGGGCTGGGGATGGCGGGAGGGCTGCCTAGGGGCGGCCCTGAGGTTTTAGAAGATGAACTGCTAATGATGTTGAAGACGTACCTTTTCAGACTGCCTGGTCCCTCCGGAAAATCAGGGTCCTGTTCCACTTATTCTGATTGTACTGCAAGAACTGAAAAATAGAGCCTGGCTGTGGGCTGGGTGGGGGTGGTAAGCAGACACAGGCGTCTCCAAGGAGGGCCAGGAGACACAGTGACACAGCTTGAAGGGGCTTTTCTTTAACAGGATGTCTGATATTGTCATGCTAAAGAGTTGGAAACTAATGGAGGGAAATAGATTAATTTGCTAGGTCAATTATTGAACAGTCTTGCCTGATTCTTACAAACTAGAGAAATTAGTGCAAATTGGCCATATGAATATTTTGATCAACATCTGTGACCTTGAATTCAAACCGAATGGGATGCAAACCACAGAGCTTCTGCCATTTCCCACTCACGGATCTTTGCCAGCCCTTTCCCATCTTCCTATGTTATGGAAGCTGATTTTTCCTGGGACAGTCATCTGTATACTCTGCCCAAGATAGCCCCAGTCCATGCCAGTTGCCCTAGTTTGGGTGAAAAAAAATTATAGATTTACCCTAATTATACTCCTCAGCAAGTGGGAGAAGCTGAGAGATCCCTGGCTTCGGAATAAGTTTATTTTTGTTCTCTGGTCTCCTGCGTACTTCCAAGACCGTTCCCAAACATTTAATGAAAACAAAATTCCATCTATTTGGAGGATAGAAAGACTTAATTGAGCTAGGATCTTTTCTGGGTGTAGTTAGTGGCCATATAAGCAATCTGCAAATACGACAAAAATCTTAAATATTCTTGAATCACAAATCAAAATCCTTTGCCGACTTGTTTTGCTTCTGAAATAAATGGCAAGGTGGTGTGGGAGTGTCAACGGCCATCATTAGTTAAGTGACAACAGCCCAGGCTACTGACCCCCAGAGTTTCTGCTTCAGTAAATATTTTACTTCCTGCTCAATTTTACCAAGTGACAGTGATTGCTCGGCGGTGTCACAGCCAACTGCCATGTGGCTACTGGAGCAGCTTGGAGCCTGAGGGGTGGAGGAGGAAATATTTCAGATGAACAGATCCAGGCCTGTAGACTTATCAATTGCTTAACTAGAATCTACATTAGAGCAACTAATAAACACTGATTCATTAAACAGATATTGATTGAGTACCTATTATGTGCCAGCCACTGTTCTATATGCTTAAAATATGTCAGTGGATAAAAATAACAAAAGTTCTGTCCTTGTACTGCTTGTGTTCTAGCGGACATTGAGCAGAATAAATAAGTGCAAATCATATGCGAGTGCATCACAAAGTTCATGGAAAATGTGCATCATGAAAAAACTAAGTGTGAGTCTCAAGATAATTTTGCATGAAAATAAATATCTTTTTTTGAGAAAGGCAGAGAAAGACAGAGAGGGAGGGAGAGGAGAAAAAAAAACCAGCGTTCCCATCCACTGGTTCCCTTCCCAAATTTCTCTACAACTAGGGCTGGGCCAGGCTGAAGCCAGGAGCCCAGAATTCCATCCAGGTCTCCACGTGGGTGGCATGGACTTAACTACATTAGTCATTACCTGCTCCCTTCCATGGTCCACATTAGCAGGAAGTTAGAACCCGGGGTGGAGCCAGGACAGGACTCAAACCCAGGCACTCTGATGTGAGACGTTGGCATCCCAGCTTGCATCTCAACCACTAGGCCAAACACCACCCTCACCTGACTTTCCTTTTTTTTTTTTTCAATTGACAATTTTTTAATGTTTATTTATTTATTTTCATGTATTTGAAAGGGAGAGGTACAGAAAGAAACAGAAAGAGAGAGCTTCCATCTGCTGGTTTACTTCCCAGATACCCCGAAGAGCCAACACTGGTCAGGAACCTGGGAGGTCATCTGGTCTCCCACATGTGTGGCAGAGGCTTAATTCCCTCACTCCATTGTTCCCTGCCTCCAGGATGCATGAGCAGTAAGCTAGTTGGGGAGTGGGGTAGCTGGGACTCAAAGCAGCCCTTCATTGTGGGATGCAGGGCACCCCAAGGAGCATGTCAATGTACTGTACCACAATACCCACCCTCCTAAACTTATCTTTTAATTCCATTTGCCATGAGCTTGTTGAAATGCCCTTGTTAGTCTGTTAGCCCCTCATAAGTGCTATGAGAAAAGAAAAAGTAGAGCAGGTTGAAGGAAGGTAGGGTAAAGATCCAAGACACTTTAAAAAAAAAAAATTGATTAATTTAAAAGGCAGAGTTACAGAGAGGAAGAGGGAGAGAAAGAGAGAGAGAGAGAGAGGGAAGGAGGGAGGGAGGGAGGGAGAGAGGGAGGGAGGGAGGGAGGAGAGGTCTTACATCCTCTGGCTCACTCCCCAAATGGCCACAACAGCTGAATCTGGGCTAATCTGAAGGCAGGAGCAAGGAGCTTCTTCCAGGTCTCCCACATGGATTCAAGGACCCAAGCACTTGGGCCATCTTCTGCTGCTTTTTCAGGTGCATTAGCAGGGAGCTGGATCAGAGGTGGAGCAGCCAGGAATCCAACCAGCATCCATATGGGATGCTGCTGTTGTGGGCAGAAGCTTTACCTGCTCCGCCACAACTCCAGCCCCTCAAGACACATATGAAGCTTATGATCTGCTGCTTATGAGCAGCTGGTGTCTTCATTTCTGCCCTTGGACTACTACTGTCCCCAGCTTGCAGCAGGGCCTACACACAAAGGCCAAGGGTGAGCCAGGCCAGCACTCGCAGCTGCAGACTCAGAAGTGTGACACAACAGCAGCCACAGTTCATTCTCTTTGTACCAGCCCTGGCTGCCTCAGCCAGTGGTGCTGTGTGTTTGCCTCTCCATGAAAGGGTACAGGACCGGAAGGTGGGCTGGTGGAAGGTTCTGCCTTTGGGGTGGAGGGCCATCTGCAGCAGTCCCAGTTCGGTTCAGGAATTCTGGGTTCCTTTTCTGCCTTTGTCAGCGGCTCACCATGTAGCCTTTGATGTGAAGCTTATCTTTCCCTGACAATAGTCACATTCCTAGAATCACAGGTGTGAAGCATGTGGCTGACCTAGGTGACCTGGAATCATTTATTGATGTTGCAAGAAGGATTGCCTCGGTGTTATTAGTTCCTCCACCAGAGATAACCCAAAGACAAAGCTGCACAATGCCTAAGCTTCCCTATATTGGTTCCATTTTACTAATTTAAGTTTTCCCCATCGTATGTTCTATACTTGCCACTGAACAAGGAGGACCAGGGTAGATACCCCATGCCCAGCCCCCTGCCTGGGTTTGGAGCCCTTTGAGGAGAAATACCAGACACCCATTTCTTCTCTTCTTCTGAGTCAATGAGGTGCCCCATACATCACTGCAAACGTGAAAGTATCGTTATGGTGGAAAAACGACACACCGAGCTCTGACTCCTCTCTCTCTGCTTAACTGGGACTTACATTAGGATTCCTGGCCCTCTGCCTGATTCGGGTTGGAGACAGGGCGGGTGGCTGCAGGGGTTCCGTCCTACCCATTGCAGGCAGCCATCCTCCTGTCTGTAGGTAGCTCTGCAGCTGCCTTCGTTTTGTGTGTGGTCCATGAAGGGAAGACCACCCCATTTCTGATGGGACAGATGCAGTGCTTAAGTATGGAGAACAGTGAACTTGGGAGAAACGCCCTGCCAAATGTTTAGGGCCATAGCGGGACTCCCAGAGAGGCCCAGGAAAGCTCACAGGAGGCCTGAGGCCCAAACTCACACCAGGAACACAGCAGCCAGCACAGAGCGGGAGGCACAGGCCAGCAGAAGCCCTCTTGGTCCTTATTCCCTGTTTTGCCTCTGTGACAGTGATGATGATGGTGGTGGTGATGATGAGGATAATAATGATGACAGAGATGATGCTGATGTGATGATGAAGAAGGTGCTAATAGGGATGATAACGATCCTGACTTTCAATCGCATTACCAAGAAAAAGTACTAAGAAAGTTGTGTGAACTTTAGAAACTTCTGATCCCAAATAGACGGTTTGTAACTACAGATGCTCTGTGACTTACAATGGAATTACATCTGCTAAACCCACCATAAAGTTGAAAATGCGTGTAACACACCTGCCCTGGCAAACATCACAGCGCAGCAACACAGCAAGCTGTGGAGGTCAGCTGGGCACCATCATGGCCATGCGCCTCACTGGGAGCTGCCCCTCCCTGCCACTGTTCAGCATTGCTGGGGCGATTCAGACCCCATATCACTGGCCTGGGTACACGGAATTAGTATCTCGAATGTATGTGCGTTCTCACCATCATAAAGTCAAAAACTCCTAAGTCAAACTATCAGAAGTCTAGGGCCATTTGTAGTGTCATCTGTTCCCCTAATAGTGAACTTCCCTTGGCAATTATAAGCATGTAGTTGATAAATTTCAAAGTATTTCCTCAACGCTTGCAACTCACATATGGTAAGTGTACCATCCCACATCTTTTGCCTGTAAGCACTGTTGTCCACATTACAGAAGTGGGAAAAGTGAGCCTGGCTCACAGTTACCCCCTGCTGTGCCACGGTCGGGTTTGGAATCTAGAAGTGGCAGGTTACAATGCCAGGCCAAGGTCCCTGAGCTTCTCCTACACGCCTTCTCTTCTCTGCGTGGTATACAGTAGAATGGCATGCCTTGCTGCATTGCTCTGCTTACTTGGAATAGCTTGCTGCCTAAGACATGTGTTCCACAACCTTGGCAGTACATAGTTTCTCTAATTCATTTAAAATGAAACGCAGTGATCAGCTCCATACAGGTAGCTGAAATAATCCAGGCCTAGAATGATAACAGTCAGTTCACTTTGGTAACAGAAGTTGCAGCTTCCAATCAATTTGACAATGGTGTTTCTTACAGGAGTGTTAAATCTTTGTCGCCAAACTCTTTATATGTGGGAAGAGGACATAGAACAATTTAGCAGTATGTATAAAGTGACTCAAAACCACAGTGGCCTCTCGGTTTCCATGAGGGATTGGTTCCCAGACCCTCTGTGAAAACCAAACTCAGCAGATGCCCAAGTCCCTTGTGTAAAACAGCGTACTATTTGCATATAACCTATGCATACCTTCTCATATACTTGAGGTCATCCCTAGATGGCTCACAACACCTCCCATGCTGTAAGTGCTATGTAGATAATTGTTATATATGTTGTTGGAGGAATAAGGACCCCCCCAAAAAATCTGTACATATTTGACATAAACACAATTATTTTCTCCCAAACGTTTTCCATTTGAGGTTGGTTGAATCCGAGGAAGTGGAACATACAGAGAGAGAGGACCAGCTGTATCTGATGTAAGCTGGTATCTCCACACTTTCATGTTCCTTCAAAAGCAGTTGCTTTCAGGGAAAAATAGAGGTGGCCCTCCCATTTGTGTAACTCAACAGTGGCTTCGTTACCAAGATGCTGAGACAAGTTGATCATTTGGTTGGCAAAAAATATTGGAAATGTCTACTTCTGATGGGAGGACTAACAGTCTGGGAGAAAGGAGATCACATCTTTACTCTGGGAGTGCAAAAGACGGGGAGAGGCTTAGGCTATTGGAGTGCTGAGCGCAGCACCATTGACTGACTGAGAGAGCCTAAGTCAGTTGCTTAAAATACCATCTCACTGCACAGGAACCAGAGCAGGAGAACATCTTCAGCATGCGGGGAAATAGCTGTAAGTGAAGACTACGGAAGCACTTTATACATGAAGCAGAAAACGTCGACACTCAGAGTCAGTGGAAGGAAGTCTTCAAATCTGAGTAGGGCTCAATGAGAAAGATAGGAGCCAAGAGTTTGTAGGAACGCTACATAATTATGCCTCGTATTTGTGCTCACCTCACAACTAGTCAAATGAGAACACTTGTGTGTTTAGAAAATAAAGTCATAGCCACCTGTGACTGCTTACCTGCTAGCATTGTAGTCCAACTGGAAGAAAATACCCCACAAAAAGTGGGAAACCAGTTGAAAACTAGCCTTGCCATGCAAGCCAATCAAATGACTGTGGACATCACACCCATCTTCCCTGAGCCAGACCTAATTTTTAAAAAATGATCAGGGGCCGGCGCCGCGGCTCACTAGGCTAATCCTCCGCCTGCGGCGTCAGCACACCGGGTTCTAGTCCCGGTCGGGGCGCCGGATTCTGCCCCAGTTGCCCCTCTTCCAGGCCAGCTCTCTGCTGTGGCCTGGGAGTGCAGTGGAGGATGGCCCAAGTCCTTGGGCCCTGCACCCCATGGGAGAGCAGGAAAAGCACCTGGCTCCTGGCTTTGGATCAGCGTGGTGCGCCGGCTGCAGCGTGCTGGCCGCAGCGGCCATTGGAGGGTGAACCAACGGCAAAAGGAAGACCTTTCTCTCTGTCTCTCTCTCTCACTGTCCACTCTGCCTGTCAAAAAAAAAAAAAAAAAAAAAAAAAAAAAGATCAGATAATGAGGCCCCTTCAAACAGAGGATACAATTGCAGCCATGCTACCCACAGAACAAAACACTAGCTCCTTAGCACTACATTTGAGATTATATATAATCGGACTCCAAATACCTGTCCAGCTTCCTCTCCCCTCCACAAGGCCTCTCATCACTCAGGCATCCCGTCCATCTCTCATTCCCGTGAGTGACCCACACATCAAGGAGATAGAACCTCAGCCCATGAAGCTGCCTGAATGGCCCGAAACACTTTGCTTCATTTCTTTGCCCGTCACAATCCCTCTCCACCCACCCTGGCCAATCAGATACCACTTCAGAAATGTTCTAACCTTCCCAGACTTGTAGATCTTTAGAGATGCCTTAATTTCATGTGTATTTGATTCTGCCTTACATGGTAGCTGGTTGTTGATCATCAAATTGTTACTCATCTGACTATACCTCTGGTGTCAAGCCAAATGATTTCATATAGTAGTTGCTTAATAAATGCTTGTTGCATTTAGTCAAATACAATATATAGTATGAATATTAAGATGTTTGATACAGACCCCACGTGAAAGCATATTTTCCAGACAAAAACAGGTCAAGAAATGTGACTTCAGAGCGCATGATTTGAAATCAGAATGTTCATAAAACACAGACTACTGTAATGCCAACCATGACGGCTAGCTAAATTGTTTTTAAAAATTTATCTGAAAGGCAGAGAGACACACAGAGAGAGTAAGTAAGCCAGGGCTAGGCCAGGTCGAAGCCAGGAACCTGGAACTCCATGTGGGTCTCCCATGTGGGTGGCAGGGACCCAAGTACTTGAGCCATCTACAACTGCTTCCCCAGGCACAATAGCAGGGAGTTGGCTCAGAGGCAGAACAACAAGGACTTGAAACGGTGCTCGAATGTGGGATGCCAGTGCTGCAGATAGTGGATTAACCCACTGTGCCGCAATGCCTGTGGCAACTAAATTTCTATAGCTAGTGTTTTTGAGTATTTGCTACATCCTAAGCACTACACTAAGTTCTATCCATACAATGTCCCAGCACAAGGAAGTGGGCCTCCCAGCAGGCACCAGGATCTTTTGTAACAACTTCTCCCTGCTATCATTGGTATTCAACAGAATTAGCACCTTTCCTTTTCTAGGAAGCCTCTGAAGTATATCAACCCTGAAGTATCACCCAAGCCGGACAGTCATGCCTGGAAAGTAATGGTGCTGTGCCCTCAATCGGCCAGAGAAACTGTCCAGGAAGAGACTGGTCCAGCTGTAGCACACACAGTATGCCACGGACTTAGTACCCACTTGGGATAGAGACTAGGGGGGCATCCCTAACCTCACACACAGGAGCCTAACCACAGAGACAGACATTAATGAAATAACTACACAGATATGCAGTTACAGCCCTTAATGAGGGCAAGTGCTGTGAAGGAAACATACAGACAGGCTGTGAGCATGGATAACCTAGTCCAGGGGATGAGGACCAGTCAGTGAAGGTTTCCCAAGATCCAGAAAACCATGGGAAAGTGACCAGGGCTCTGATCGTCAACATGTGGGTCAGGGACTGCAGCATGGGCATCAGGTGGTGGAGTTGTTGGAATTATAACTGATCAGGGCCCGGAAACTCTGGAGGTGGCTCCTAGCGTGGTGGGTTTATTGTAAGATTTATGTATGTATGTATGTATGTATGTATTTGAAAGAGTTACAGAGAGACAGAGGCAGAGAGAGAGAGAGAGAAGGAGAGAGAGAGAGAAAGAGTAAGAGGTCTTCCATCCACTGGTTTACTCCCCCAGATTGGAGCTGATCGGAGCTGAGCTGATCCGAAGCCAAGAACCAGCAGCCCGGAGCCAGGAGCTTCTTCCAGGTCTCCCATGAGGGTGCAAGGGTCCAAGGACTTGGGCTGTCCTCACTGCTTTCCCAGGCCATAGCAGAGAGCAGGCTTGGAAGTGGAGTAGCCAGGACTCAAACTGTTGCCCATATGGGATGCTGGCACTGCAGGCAGCAGCTTTACCTGCTACGCCACAGGCCGGCCCAAGCCTGGTGGGTTTTAACAAACCTTCGGGCAACTGGGATGAACTCTGAAGTTTGAGAATCACTGAATTAACAGAGAGGTAGGGCAAGGACGGGGCCAAGGCAGAGCAGCCTGGCTAGAAGAGAGTGTAGTGAGACCCACTGCTGGAGGGAGCACAGCTGGCAGAGAGAGCTGTCAGGAGCCCTGTGCAGGGCCAGAGGAAATGGGAGGGGGCAGGCGGGAGGCAAGGCTGGGGGATGTGTTTAGGTCAGCTTGGTAAGGATTCTAAGCACTGTCCCAAGGGAGGAGGGGCAACTAAAGAAGTATTGTTAAAAAATATTTGCTTAATCTTATTTTATCTTTTCTGAAAGGCAGTGAGAGAGAGAGAGAGAGAGACAGAGAGAGAGAGAGAGAGAGAGAGATCTTCTATCCACTGGTTCACTCACTCTATAACAGCTAGGTTTGGCCAGGCTGAAGCCAGGAGGCAGGAATTCAATCTAGATCTACGGAAGGCAGGGACCTAACAACCTGAACTATCACCTCTGCCTCTCAAAGCGCGCATGAGCAGGAAGCTGGAGTCACGAGCTAGAGCTGGGATTCAATCCCAGGTACTTTGATAGGGAATGCAGGCATCCCCAAAGCTGTCTTAACTATGGCACCAAGCACCCACCCCCACCAGAGGGTTTTTTAACAGGCAAATGGCAGAATCATATTTGCATTTTAAAGTCTTTCTCTGAGCACAGCATAGGTGGAAGGGAGTGGTCCTGGAGAGACGTGTTTGCAAGTGACTTCAGTTCTCTAACTTGAAAACTGTTGGGACTGGAGTGATGGGGTGTGGAGGCAGAGCGAAGTAAATGGAGATCAGTGCATCTCAGATACTGGGAAGACAGAGTCCCAAGGAAAGGCCTTAGGCAATATTTTTGAAATGGAGACCGAGGCAAAAGAACGTGCCAGGCTGGATCCTAGGTTTTGGGCTTGTGAACCAAGGTTGACCATGGTGGTTGCAGTCACTGAGATACAGAGTGTAGAGATCATGAGTTTCACTTGACTCAGACAGAGTCTGGGGTACCTCTGGGATATGTACCAGACCTTGGCAGAAATTTCATGGATGAAAGCCAGGGATGGGGCGGGGGTGGGGGTGGGGATGATTCTCAAGAGGGAGATACAGTGACCACATGAGCCAGAAGATAGAGAAGGAAATGAATTTGTAAATGTTTGTCTGTTATTCATTCTATACATTAAACCCTCCCAAGAACATGGGAGAATTTGAAGGAGAGAGGAGGGGAAGATTCAACGAGAAGATGAGCAGTGGCTGTGGCAGATTTGAATTCCAGGCTATCAAGGTTGGATGGCCATTGAAGGCAGTTAGGGGAATGTGATGATGCAAGGATGTTTGAGCAGGATTGCCCTAGCAGTGCTTTGTGTAGCTAAGAGACAACAGAGGGACCATCATGGACTCAAAGGATACTACATAAAGCACTACCTCATTCTTTCCTATTGTTATGTAAAGTTAGCACTAGCAACACTATAAAATTCACATTCTTTCTCTCTTTTCCCACATATGTAGCTATGTCTCTTTAACTTGTATAGCCACATAGTTTGAGATTAAGATAAAGTAAATTTTAGGCCGCTGCCGCGGCTCAATAGGCTAATCCTGCGCCTGCGGCACCAACACACCGGGTTCTAGACCTGGTCGGGGCGCCGGATTCTGTCCCGGTTGCTTCTCTTCCAGTCCAGCTCTCTGCTGTGGCCCGGGAGTGCAATGGAGGATGGCCCAAGTGCTTGGGCCCTGCACCCGCATGGGAGACCAGGAAAAGCACCTGGCTCCTGCCTTCGGATCAGCGCCGGCCGCAGCGGCCACTGGGGGGTGAACCAACAGTAAAGGAAGACCTTTCTCTCTGTCTCTCTCTCTCTCTCTCACTGTCCACTCTGCCTGTCAAAAAAAAAAAAAAAAAAGATAAAGTAAACTTTAAAAATGTGGAAATGAGTTATTTTTCCCATTTTAGCTTTCTACGACCAAACAACAGTTGAGTATTTCTTAATTAATTAATAATCTTTTATTTATTTTAAAGGCAGAGAAACACACACACACACACACACACACACAAGAGAGAAAGAGGAGAGAGAGACAGAGAGAGAGAGAGGTCTTCTATCCACAGGTTCACTCCCCAAATGCCTGCAACAGCCAGTGCTAAGCCAGGCCAAAGTCAGAAGCCCAGAACTCAATCTGGGTCTCCCACATGGGTGGTAGGGACCCACATACTTGAGCCATCACCTGCTGCCTCCCAGGGTGTGCATTAGCAGGAAGCTGGACTCAAGAGTGGAGCCAAAACTCAAACCCAGTCATGCCAGGGTGAGACGCAGGCATCCCGAATGGCATCTTGACTACTACACCAAATGCTCACCCTGAGGCAGGATATTTTAGTGAAAGGTACTGTTAATTAAAAATGAAAAGCCAGCACATAGTAGGTACCCGAAAAGATCTACTAAGTTGAACTGGATTGACACCAGTGCAAGGTGGCGCAGCCACGTGAAGCTGGCCTCCTCAAGGAGAAAGGGGCGAGCACTGGGGGCCCTTGCATGAGAATTAGGACCTTGGTGACCCCCATCTGTTCCTCCTCTTCCCCCTTCCTCCCCTACCGCTGCCATGGCGACAGATCTGGAATCACAGTAAGCCATACACCCCAGAGAAAACAATCCTCTGTTTGAATGGTGTAAGTTGGCCTCTAAGCTCGCGGTCTGCAGGCCCCATCCCCCACAGTCAGGGGCTTCTTACAAAAGGCAGCTTTTCACCAGAGGGTCAGGGCACTGCTGCTCATCGATCTGAGCCCACTTCATCCCTGGGCACTTTCCACTTGTTTGTTTTTGAACTCATACCGCAGCCGCAATGCTGTTGGTCTGTTTGGGCGTGAAGCACCTGATGTGGCCGTCCCCAGCCCCTCTGTTCAGCCCCACCGAGCATCCTGCTGCTTTCTTGTTTGTGTCTTCTTGTCGCCGCTGTTGACTCACCGGGTGCAGCTGAATTAGTAACAATGCCATCAACATCTCTATTTTTATCTTGGCTTCCCCCTCCAGCCCTTTCTCCCTTCCCAACTGATTCACTATTTCTAGGTCTCAGAACTTGGCAGTCTTAAAAGAATTATACCGGGGCTGAGGAGAATATATTCACAGATGTGATATCTCTACCATTCAGCACAATGAGTGTTGTCTTTTTCTTCCTAGTGGCACGAGGGTTCAATCGTTAGAAGGATTATTTATTGTGCTCATCGTCATCCTTATGGCTGCTGTGTTACCGCTCAAGCTGCTGTTATCTCCCGAGGTCTAAGATGAATCGCAGGCAAGGGAGGGAGCCGGGATTTGATTCCTGAAAACTCCATCTTCAGAGAAAACTTCCGTTTTGAATGGAAACTTTTAACTTTATCCTGGTCGAATTCTGGAAGCCTGGGCCGAACTCTGTGTAAAAGATATACCAAATGCAATACAGGAGCGTTATCTTTTTAAGAAATGCACCGTTACAGGGTGGGGCATGTTGTCTAGTCCTTAAGCTACTGAGTGGGAAGCTGACAGCCCACACAGGGTTACCTGGGTTTAAGTTCCACATTAGAGTCCCGGCTTTGCTCCCAATTTTGGTTTCCTGCTGATGGGCACCCTGGGAGGCAGAGATAATGGCTCACGTGGTTGGTTCCCTGCCACCCATATGGGAGACCCAGATGGAGTTCCCAGCTTCTGGTTGCAGCCTGTCCCAGCCCTGGCCCTTGCCACCATTTGAGGAGTGGACCAATGAACGGGAGCTCTGTCCCTCTGTCTGGCTCTCTCCTTCCTTCTGCCTCTCAAATTAATCAATTAATTAATTTAAAGATTGGACCATTAATGCAAAACATCTTTTCCTGCATAGGCCTCTGAGTTCCATTATATTAATTGTATGGTTCTTAGAGCTAGATGTGTTTACAAGCCTAGATTTTTGGAACCTGGATTTGAATGCCACCTTGCCACTCATTACTTAAGTACTCTGTGTCTTAATTTTCTCTTGTTTGGTAAAATGGAGAATTTTATATTTTATACATACATCGTAGTACATATCCCAAAAATTGTTTTGAAAGTTAAATATTGTATTTATAAGGGGCATAAAGCAGTGTCTAGCATGTATTTATAATAAGCTCTCAGTAAATGTTTGCTATTTTTCTTTTTTATTTTTTTAAAATTGTTTTAAAGGTAGAGTTAAAGGGGGGTGGGGTGGGGAGAGATCTTCCTTCCTCTGATTCACTTCCCAAATGGCCGCAATAGCCAGGGTTGGGCCAGGCAGAAGTCAGGAGCCAGGAAATCCATCTGAACGTCCCATGTGGGGAAAGGGGCCCAAGCACTTGAGCCATCTTCCATTGTCTCCCAGGTGCATTAGCAGGGAGCTGGATCAGAAGTGGAGCAGCCGGGACCTGAGCCGGTGCTCACACAGGATGCTGGTGTTGCAGGCAGTAACTTCACGCACTGCACCACAGCTCTGGCCCCGCTACTATCCTTTAGAGAAAGGAGGCAGCCCTTAAAAGAGCTTTGTCTTAAGAAGCACAGTATACTGCAGGATTTTAGCTTCCCTTACTTCTGAACTTTTAAATCATCTATTTTATAGATAGTAGGTGGACACTTAGTTACAAAACAACCTATTGGTCTTTCCTTCCTAAGCAGTTTTCTCGATTCCAGGTTCATCTTTCACATAGCCAGAATTTGAGTCTCGTTTCATCAAAATTAGATTCTGGCACTCATGTGATCCAAATCCAACTGCACTGACTTCTTCCTCTGCAGTTAATTATATTTTACACACAGCGTCTTTTCCTTGCCTTAGCTAATGCTGCCTCATTAGACGCTAAGCCCTAACGACACTCCTTCATTTCATAGAGTGAGAACACGAACAGACTCGGAGCGCAGAAGACTCTCGGCGGAAGTGTTTCTTTCTCTGTCATCACCCAGGTCCCTCCTTCACTTCCAGCCCAACCCTTTTACTGGATGTGGGAGCCAAGGCCAGTTGGTGGCCTGGTTTGTCAAGAGTCCAAAAGGAGGGTCACAAAACTCAGAAGCAAGTGGGCTTAAGAAGCTCCACAGAAAACTCCCAGCCATTTGGTAGGCAGAAATTACGTGATAGCGTGGTGGCTGAGCCTCGCAGGATCACACCCACCACCTCTCAGTACTGGAGCTATAGCAAAATTATCTGAACCACAGGCTCACTGCAGTTTGGTTCTATCTGCACAACAGCCTCAAATCAAGGCTCCAAAACTCCAAAACTCCTGCACACCTGACACCAGTCGCCCTCGGCCTCTTTAGGTGTTCAGAAGCAACTGGTTAACGCTCTGGTTTCTCAGTCAATATCGTTAACCAATAACTCAGTGATATAATTTGAGCTACCCCAGAGTCCTGGAAAGATTTTATGGTGATCTTTCCTGCCCCGTCCTCCTTCCCTTCCTGATTTCTCTTCCCCAAACTTTATGGTCTTGTAGGTATTTCTTCTGCTATGAAGCCCTTTCTAAACAACTGTCAATCAATAAGCTAGCTCTTGATTATTGTATTCTAGACATGACAATAGGATTGCCTCACCAGCAGTTCTCCCTTCAGCTGTCAAACATGCTCCCACTTCTACCATCTTCCCAGTTAGTGCTGTATCACACCTGTGGGTGGCATTAGTATTTTTTAAAAAGTTTATTCATTTATTTGAAAAGTAGAGCATGAGAAAGAGAAAGGGATCTTCCATCTGTTGGTTCACTCCCAAATGGCCTCAATAGCCAGGCCTGGCTGGGCCAGGCTGAAGCTAGGAGCCAGAAACCATATCCAAGTCTCCCTTGTGGGTGGCAGGGGCCCAAATTCTTGATTCTTAGGACATGAGCGGGAAGTTGGATCAAAAACAGAGCAGCTGGAACTCCAACCAGCACTCCGATATGGGATGTAGGTGTTGTAAGCTGCCACTTAACCCACGGTACCACCATGCTGACCCCCATTAGATTAGTATTTTCTGCGTATTTGTGTGCATGAGTGTGTGTATGTGTGTGTCACAGCTAGAGAAATACCATTCGCAGCTAAGCCAAGTGGTGGACTTTGGTGATATTTCCATTGTGTGCAACTTTTGCTTTTCTGCAGTAATTGGCTGTATTTCATTGTGTGCTTGCTCAGATTTTTATGCTGTTGTCCTTAAATCATTCACGGAATCTTCACTGGAGGTGTAAATCTTCTCTCAGTACATTTGCAAACATCAGTCAGCCTGGTTCTTTTTCTGTGAGCTCTTCCTCCTGCGTCCTGCCTCCTCTGCTCCCACCTGGACTGGGGCGGGGAGGACGCCACACTGCCGTCCTGAGCCTGCATTGTCCCTGCGTCTCAGATGGATCCCTGTTCATGGACTCTGGGTCTTCTCTGGCTTGGTTTAGTTCCCGTTTTCTGGGAATGGATTCCCTAATCACTGCTGAGAGATACTTGAGGCCTTGCCTCAATGAAATGGCTTTATTCTTCTCTCACATATGAGAGAATATAGGATTCTAGGCAGTTCATAGCTTCCAGGCGAGAGCTTTTGTGCATTGTCTCCTGGTGTCCAGAAGGATTGCTGTCATTAAGTCCACTGCCATTCTAATTCCCACCCTTCTGGGCTTTCTGAAATTCTACACTGATGTGCCCTGGCTTGTTCAGAGAATTTTTTAGGCCCTTTAAATCTGAAGGCTGATATCCTTGAGTTCTGGAATATTTTCTTGCGTGATTTCATTGATAATTTCACTGTTTCTCCCAATCTGTTATCTTTTTGTCCTCCTAGAATTCCTATTATTTGACCTAATCTTCTACTTATATTTTTCTTTTCTATCTCTGTCTCTTTGAATTTTGGTCAGAATATTAATAATTCCTGGGTCCTTTTTTGTTGTTGTTGTTTTTCTGAGAATGTGTTAATGATCTTCTAAAAATGTGCTTTCATTACCTTAATTTTCTCTTTTCCATTTTTTTGTTTGGACTCTACATTTTCTGTTAGAGGCTTTCCTCAAATGTGTTGCGGTCCTCTCCGATACAGTAATTGTTTCAAGCAAGGTATTAACAATCTAACTGGGAGCCTGTATTTACATGTGAAGACTCTCAAATTGTGGTGATTGGCTTGGAACCCAGACATGGGGAATCTAAGATCTATTAGTCATTTTTCATGGGCTGGTTCATTTCCCTAGAGTGGAGACCACCAGTCTTCTGTCTAGCAGATAGGAGATTGCGAGAGCTCTCGAAGCCAAGTGGCAGTAAGGCTGAGAGTGAGAGTGAAGAAGGGTTATCTCACCATTGAGTTGTTAGTTTTCCACTTAATTGCCATTTCCAGTCCACCACTCCCACTCTCACATGTGCTTTGTGTCTCTGGGCCAGATCCCTCTGCTTCTGTATCTTCAAAGAGCAAACTACAGGCCTTTTCAGGAATAGTTGTGTGACCCTGCTCTGTGCACAGGATGAAGAAAAAGTTGAATGCTTCTTACACAGGTTTTCAACCAGCCGTCCTAATTTTTAGCCCCATCTGCACCCCCATGCTGTCCCCAATTCCAGAGATTTTTAAGGTCCTCATCATGCATTAATTTACTTCTTAGCTTTTCCCTACTAAAAGTCTAGATTTCAGCTTTTTCTTCTTTGCCAAATTAGTTACTTCTCACTCATTTGCTTTCTAGTTTCCAGAATTATGTTGACATCTCGTGTCTGTTTTTATCTCCCTTCCTATCCACTCTAGGTAGAGTTTTGCTGCTTAAAATGTCTCTTTTTTGTCATTTTTTGTGGAGTATGAATATGTACAGTAGAAGAGAAGTAAAAATAGAAAAATATTGATCTGCCATGTTTAACTGCAATTCACGAACTGACCTTTTATTTCTAAGAAATACCCTGTTTCTATTTGCATCAAAGTAAAGCTGTCTGGGTTACTTGGCAAGTCCTTCATCCGGAACGAGTTCCACCTGGTGTTACCAATGTGACTTGTGTCTGCATCCAAGCACCCTTAAGAGATGCAATGTGGTGGCAGCATTTGGCCTAGCAGTTAAGATGCCCACATCCTATATCAAAGTGCCTGGGCTCAATTCTCAGCTCTAACTACTGATTCTAGCTTCTGCGAAGGCAGACACTGGAAGGTAGCAGGTGGTTGGATCCCTACCACCCACATGGAAGACTTGGATTGAGTTCCTAGCTCCTGGTTTTAGCCTGCCCCATCCACGTCTGTTGGGGCATTTGGAAAGTGAATCAACAGACTGGGGTGTCCTCTCCTCTCCCCTCCCTTCTTCTCTGCTCTCTTCCCCTCCCCTCCTTCCCCTCCCCTCTCTCTCCTCTCACTTTCTCTCTCTCTCTCTCTCTTGCTCTCACTCTCGCTCTCACCCTTGCCCTCGCTCTCACTCTCTCACTCCCCCCTTTCTCTCTCCTTAAACTATATTTTTTTTAAAAAAAGAAGGAAAGCAAGGAGGGGTGTTGGGGGAGTACAATGTGATCTGGAGCTATCCTAGGTAATATTTCAGATTTGTGCAGTTCACCAGTGAGTAGTCTAAAATTCACCAAAGAGAACAGCCAACCTTTTTCCTGGATTCTGCCCTGAGATCCAAGATCAAATTTCCAACCTAAGTAACCAGAACAACTCAAACCCTAGGTCTCCATGTGAATTGCAGAGGTCAGCCTATGCCCACCCTGGCCCAGGCTTTCCTGGACTGTTAGTGCTCTGAAAACACAGGCTGGTATCATATTTTAATGATGGCCCTTAGGTAGATTAGGCTTAGGTTCAAATGCATCTCTCTCTCTCTCTTCCTCTCTCTCTCTCTTTTAAAGATACGTTTATTTCATTTGAAAGGCAGAGTTAGAGAGGAAGAGACAGAGGTCTTCCATCCACTGGGTCACTCCCCAAATGGCCACAATGGCCAGGCCTGGGCCAGACCAACGCCGGGAGCCAGGAGTTTCTTGTAGTTCTCCCACATAGGTGCAGATACTCAAGTACTTGAACCATCCTCTGCTGCTTTCCCAGGCGCATTAGCAGGGAGCTGGATCGGCAGTGGAGCAGCCAGGACTGGAACGGGTATGGCATGCTGATGCTGTAGGCGGCAGCTGAACCCGCTGCGCCACAGCCCTGCCCTGCAGTTCTGTTTCTTCATAGGATGTCAGTTCAGATCAAATGTGACTCATGTAGAAATCATTGCTCACAGAGGTTTTCTGTTAAAAGTCTTTTATTTTCTTCACGTAGTAAGAAGCCAGAGGCAGGTAAATGAGAGAAAATGCAACTGACCGGGATCTCAGGTATTTCCATATCCTTCTATATTTCTACCCCCAGATGGGGCTTTTCTCCTCAGGCTTATTATCTCAAGGTCAGGAGATGTTTTCATTGCTAGCTTACATCTGCACTCCAGTTCACAGGAAAAAGAGGAAAGCCGGGGGGGGGGGGGTGAGGCCTATCACACATTCCTGGCAGGCATCTCACTGGCCAGACGTGCGGTACACAGCCACCCAGAGCTGCAAGGGAGGCTGGAAACACCCCCCCCCCCAAATAAAAGCAGGATTCTAGTGAATAAAGGAAAAGGGATATTAGACAAGCAGCTAATAGTGCCTTTCACATTAGGTAAGTTAGTTAGCCTCACTTGATACCCTACCCTTATTGCTAATGTGAGAATAAAAATACCTACCTTGGAGCAGGCATTAGACCTCACTGTTGAGACACTGGTTAAAACACCCCCATCCTAATCAAAGTATCCAACTCCTTTTTTTTGTTTGTTTCAGATTTATTTATTTATTTATTTGAAGGTCAAAGATATAGATAGAGAAGCAGAGACAGAGAGATGGTCCCTCAGATGGCCACAGCAGCCAGGGCTGGGCCAGGCCGAAACCAGGAACCAGGAGCTTCACCCAGGTCTCCCATGTCGGTGAATGAGGCCCAAACACATGGGCCATATGCTGCTGCTTTTCCCAGACCATTAGCAGGGAGCTGGATCAGAAGTGAGGAGGGACCAGTGCTATGGTGTAGTGGGTAAAGCTGCCACCTGCAGTGCCAACATCCCATATGGGCGCCTGTTTGAGTCCCATCTGCTCCACTTCCAATCCAGCTCTTCTGCTATGGCCTGGGAAAGCAATGGAAGATGGCCCAAATCCTTGGGCCCCTGCACCCATGTGGGAGAACCAGAAGAAGCTCCTGGCTCCTGGCTTCAGATTGGCCCAGCCCCATCAGTTGTGGTCATTTGGGGAGTGAATCAGTGGATAGAGGACGTCTCTCTCTCTCTCTCTGTGTCTCTGCCTCTCTGTAACTCTGCCTTTCAAATAAATAAATAAATCTTTTTTTTTTTAAAGTGGAGGAGCCAGTACTCGAACCAGCGCCCATATGGTATGCTAGTGTCACAGGTGGCAGCTTTACCCTCTCCGCCACCACGTCAACCTCTAGCTGCAGCTTCCGACTTCAACTTCCTGCTAATGCAGACCCTAGGAGGCAGTGGTGAAGGCTCGTGCCTCCCACAGGGGAGATCTGGACTGAGTTCCCAGTTCTTGGTTCCTACCTGGCCCAATCCAGCTGTTGTGAGCATCTGGGGAGTAAACCAGTAATATTCAAATGAACGAACAAAGTAAAAACACATTATAGAGTTGCAATGAGGAATAAAGGAGAAAAAGTTTGGAAGACGCCTGGCAGCACACCTGACGCATAGCGTGCCCCTCCACAAATGTGAATCCCCTGTTCTGAGAACCCTTTCCAGAATCCCGCTATGATCTCCATGGTCGGACTTCGGAACACAGCACACTCTCAGCACGTGCCATGAAGTCCTATCCAGACAGACAGGACTGGACTAAAATTAATTTTGTTTTCAGCATTCCTAACAGCTCTTGACAGAGCATTAAGAAAAATGAAATTTGGAAATCATAACTCAAAAACTGTATTTTCAGAATGTTTGACTCTAAGACATATAGAGTACAAGAATATAAAGATGGTTTTAGACTCCATGGCTTTTATTATAAGCCTTAATCTTCCTTGATATCTGCTCACTTTATAGCTATCCCACCCAGAAACCTTGCTTTACCCCTCATCTGTTGATTTCTTGAAAGCTTCCTTAGTTGATATTTACTACTGTTTATCTACAAGACTTTATGATGCGGTCATTGGAACATCATTGTGTGCGTGTGTGTGTGTGTGTGTGTGCAGGAGTGTGCATCGCTGTAATCAGCCCCCCCCTGGCAGACCCCGCCTTGGCTGCCTTCACCCTGTGGAAGCAACTTGGTGTGGGGAGATGGGAAAGCAGGTGTGAGGGAGGGTTGTGTGCAGCCATGCTGACCACTGAGGATTTATGAAACTGCAGTGGTCTGTTAGAGTCAGGTGTCAGAGGCTGAGAACACATGTGGTTTCTCTGTGAACATTCCTGGAGTCTCCCTGCCTCCCCAGTTCCTGTGCATTCCCATGCTGCCCCGCTGCACACCCCATGCCCTGTGACCTGACGCGTGCCAGTGCCATGCAGCAGAGACTGGGGGGCCAGGATCCCATCTCAACAGCTGCCTTGGAAGGGGCCTTTGTTTTCTTGTCTCCGGCATGATAAGCGTAGCCAGCAGAGCCCCGGGGTCTGGTGCCTTGGCTGTTTGGGGGGTGGGGGGAGGAAAGGATACTGCAATCCTGCATGAGCCCGGCTGCCTCCTAAAATCAGCAGCTAGGAACCCTTCCTCCCCAGGTGCACGGGGGAGGGGCGGGGAGGAGCGAGGAGCTGCTTCTTCCCCATTTCCAAACGTGCCCCTCCCCTCGTGGCCCTTGTCTGGCGGGTCTTTGCCTCCGCGGAGCCCCCTCTGTCTGTGTGGATACCAAATGCCACAGTGCAGAGGAGCGGCTCTTTCCCTGGGAAAACAAAAGGCAGCTGTCAGTTTAATCCCAAGCTCCCCGATAACATTCCAGCAGCGCTCCTTTTTCTGGAGATGAAATAAGAACCCTGGCAGGCCCTCTTGACTGGCCACATAAATCATTTGTAGTAATTGCTCTGAGAGCGGAGAGCCACTCGGGCTCCGCAGAGCACGGGGGAGTCACCCTCCACCCACATGCTCATCCTCTCTCTCCCCCACCCCGGCTCTCCCGCACTGCCCCACTCCCAGGCGCCTCCCCGAGCGCGAGCGCACCCCTGCCAGCGGCTCAGCCCGGCTGTGTGTGCGTACCCCCACACGCACCACCAGCTCTCTTTCTCACGGCTCGCTGGCAGGAGTTGCAGGAGTTACTCAACTCATCCTGGGGGAAAAAAAGCAGCATTAGACAGAGCATAATCGATTGTCAGCTTTATGTTTGCTTGTCTGAGGCTGAGCGGTGTAGATTCTTCTGGAGGATCATTTGGGAGGGGAAAGAGCAGAGAGGTAAGAGGGGGATGGGTGCAACCGGGCTGCGGTAGGCTCATCCATGGCCGTGCACCGCGTCGTGTGTCGCCGGCTTCCTTCCTGTCGCCGTTTCTGGTGAGAACTGAGATGGGATCATAAAAATGCCCGTTTCTGTGATCTAGGAGCCACTGCTGAGGCTTGGCAGTTCACTAAGGACAGGACTCTCAGAAGCCACACAGCCGTCATACCCCTTCCCCTCTGTGGCCAATAAAGATGGTGATAATCAAATAACAGGGCTTAGAAGTGGTATGGTGCCTGCAGCGGTTGGCCACAGGCCCGTGATATACACCCCTCACTTGCACGCTGATGTATGTTCATTGAAAACACGGAAGCCACCAGAGGCGGGGAGCGGGGAGCGGGGAGCTCCCTAGGCACACACAGCTGTTTGAAGAGTGAATGGATGGATGGCTGAATACGTGAATGGGTAGACGGATGAGTGAATGATGGATGCCTGGAGTTCAGTATTGCTCGAAGAGGCAGGAACATTGCACAACTTCTCTGACAGATGCCTGCCTGTCCCTCTGCACACTGAGTTATAACTGTCCTCAGCATCGTGCCCGTGGACAGAGAAGTAAAGGCAAGGAAGGGCTAGATCTGTGTAGGGGATGCACCTTTCCCCCACACCACCCTTAAATCCTGAAAAAGCCCTGGCCGTGAATCAGTGCTGCTGTTGAATGCAGACTCGCGACGCTCAAAGTCATGGTCATTTGTTTTGTTTGATAAGAACACAGATCAGACTTGGAGTGCATCCTTTATGCGCTCTGTACCCATATGCCCAGAGCCCATTTCGCCCTTGTCAAACTAATACTAAAATCAACCTTCTTTATTTATTCCCCAATTATTTGACACCAGTGATTTCGCTTCAAAGGCAAGCAAACTGGTGCTGGCAGAGAACAGTGCAGCCCAGGTGTGCAGCTAGGTACGCTCCAATCCGAGTCACTTGTGCCTCTGCGGCGTGGAGTGTTTGAGCCGCGCTGTGCAATCTGGGCTCAGGCTGTCCTTGGTTGGTTCTTTCTCTAATCTGCCCCACCCACACGCTGGATGTAATTTATCATTCCCCTCTCGGCTAACAGACCAGTTGTTAAGGATCATTATACGCATGTATACTGAACCGAAGATGGCTTCTGTCTGTGAGAAACAAATGCATATATTATTTTAAGATTTTTCAGAGTCAGGACTTCTCAAATATGGGTTGGTAAATTTTTGCTTTAATCTGCAAGGCCCATTTTCGTTGAAGCCCTAAACTCACACACAAAATCCTAATAATAATAATAGCTTAGCTTTGTATGATCGCTTACAGTTTGCAGATCAGCTTTCCATATGGGAAATCTTGTCAACTGCTATTGTTAAGCTAAAAAACAACAAAGCTTAGGGAGAGAGAACAAGTGCCTTGTTTAAGGTCATGGAGAAACTGGTAGCAGAAACAAGAATGGAAACCAGACGATGAGACATCTAATCTCATTTACCACTGAGCACACTAAATTGCCTCTCTAAGTTATTGTGGTGAACTTTACGAATTACTTTTTGCATGATATTTTGACCCTGAATCTGTTTTATTTTGGAAACAAAATATATATATGCATATGCACATATATATTTTAAATACATTTTTGAAATCATACAGGGTCAGACATTGTGGTATAGCTGTTAAGCCACCATTTGGGACACCCACATCCCGTATCAGAGTACCAGTTCAAGTCCCAGATCCTCCACTTTAAATCCAGCTTCCTGCTTATGCACACCCTGGGATGGCACAAATACTTGGGTCCCTGCTGTTGTGCCTAAGCGAGTGCAAACAGGAGCACCACACCTTGATAAAATTTTATGGTCCTTTATTGCTGGCGGTGGAAAGCAGGCCCATGCCCTAAAAAACTCTCAACCCCGAAGCTCAAACCGACAGGGTTTATAAAGGCAAAAACCACAAGGAAGGAGGACGAAGATATGGTTGCTAAGACTGGGGGAATACATGGTTACTAGGGTCAAGCTGACCTAAGGCCTATGTGAAACTAATATCAATTATAATCTTAACAATGCCAGCTAACAATCTTAAGTTTCAATTATAATTTTAACATTAATCCATATATTGACCTAAATCATATGTGGGACATAGACAAATTACAGTCTTATCATTAACCCAGGTACAGCCTATCTGTTTGAAGCTTGAGCGATCATGCTAGGGAGTTTCTATGCTCTGCCAAGTGGGATGCAGTGTATTGTTATTGTATGAGTACTGTTATTGTCTGGGTTTTAGATCATAGTTTCAGACCAAAATCTCACGGTGGGGGGTGCTTTCACCAGATGGAGTCTCGGGTGCTCTAAAATGGCGTCCCTATTGCCAAGGTGTTACTTCACTGCCACCTATGTGGGATTTGGGGATTGAGTTCCAGGTTCCTGGCTTTGGCCTGCTGCAGCCCTAGCTATTGCAGCTATTTGGGAAGTGAACAAACTCTCTCTCTCTCTCTCCCTCCCTCCCTTCCTCTCTCCCTCTATTGCTCTTCCTTTCAAGTAGATGAAAATAAATAAGTAACTAAACATTTAAAAATCATATGTAGTCCTATGATCCAAGATAATATTTCAAATGTCATGTAGAAGTGAGTCATGCCAGTCATTTTCTCTGTTTTTAAGACTAATATAAGGTCTTTATTATACAGCATTAAATTTTGATCTCATACTAAGATGCTTCAAAATGTTCCTGGAAATAGAAATAGAAGATAAATTTTACAAAAAATTTGAAACTTATGCCTAGTTTTTACACAATGTACATTTCGATGAACTTTTTGAAGATCCCCATGAATACTTTTTTCACTTATCTTTTTATTTTTTTAAAAAAGATTTATTTTATTTATTTGAAAGACAGAGTTAGAGAGAGAGGTAGAGAGAGAGAGAGGTCTTCCATCCACTGGTTCACTCCCCAGATGGCCGCAGTGGCCAGAGCTGCGCTGATCCGAAGCCAGGAGCTTTTTCTGGGTCTCCCACACAAGTGCAGGGGCCCAAGGACCTGGGCCATCCTCCACTGCTTTCCCAGACCATAGCAGAGAGCTGGATCGGAAGAGGAGCAGCCCATATAGGATGCCAGCGCCCATATAGGATGCTGGCACTTCCGGCCAGGGCTTCAATTTGCTGTGCCACAGCACCAGCCCCTTTTTTCACTTATCTTGAGTGAGGTTTTTTGTTTTTTGTTTTGTTTTGTTTTGGTCATCAAACATTATTTGTAGATCCATAAATTATTTAGAATTTAATCTGGCCGACGCCGTGGCTCAATAGGCTAATCCTCTGCCTAGCGGCTCCGGCACACCAGGTTCTAGTCCCGGTCGGGGCGCCGGATTCTGTCCCGGTTGCCCCTCTTCCAGGCCAGCTCTCTGCTGTGGCCCGGGAGTGCAGTGGAGGATGGCCCAAGTGCTTGGGCCCTGCATCTGCATGGGAGACCAGGAGAGGCGCCTGGCTCCTGGCTTCAGATCAGCGGGTGTGCCGGCCGTGGCAGCCATTGGAGGGTGAACCAACGGCAAAGGAAGACCTTTCTCTCTCTCTGTCTCACTGTCCACTCTGCCTGTCCAAAAAAAAAAAAAAAAAAAAAAAAAACAAACAAAAAAAAGAATTTAATCTATCCATATTGTTGAACATTTTAGTTGTTTACTTTTTTTGTTTATGAACATTCTTCTAAACAAATCTTCAGCAGAATTCTGACTGTTTTTAGATTCTTAGAAGAGGAATTGCTGGATTGGACGTTATTGGTGCTTTCTGGATCTTGACCTGTGTTGTAGAATTAGTTTCCGGAAAGATCTTACCTGAATAGGCTCTCTCACCACACCTTTTCCAGCTTTAAGAATTATGATGTAAGCATTTTTCCAAAATAATCATGAAAATATATTTTAATATTTTCATTTGTGTGATAATTAGTGAGGTTGAGTGTTAGTTTAAAAATCGCTCGTCTAAAGTGTAGTTTTCGAAGACTGGATAAAGAAATTATGGGTTATGTACTCTATGGAATACTACAAAATGTTAAAAAAAATTAAATCCAGTCATTTGCAACAAAATGGATAAATTTGGAAAAAAATCATATTTAGTGAAATAAGCCAGTCCCAAAGGGATAAATACCATACGTTCTCTCTGATCTGTGATAACTAATAGAGCATCTAAAAGGAAATCTGTAGAAGTGAAATTGACACTTTGAGAAGCGATGACTTTTTTTTTTAACTTTTATTTAATGAATATAGATTTCCAAAGTACAACTTATGGACTACATTGGCTCCCCCCCGCCCCATGACTTCCCTTCCACCCGCAACCCTCCCCTTTCCCGCTCTCTCTCCCCTTCCATTCATATCACGATTCATTTTCAATTTTCTATATATACAGAAGATCAGTTTAGTATACATTAAGTAAAGATTTCAACAGTTTGCACTCACATAGAAACACAAAGTGAAAAATACTGTTTGAGTACTCATTATAGCATTAAATCTCAATGTACAGCACATTAAGGACAGAGATCCTACATGAGGAGTAAGTGCACAGTGACTCCTGTTGTTGACTTTACCAATTGACACTCCTGTCTATGGCATCAGTAATCTCCCTATGCTCCAGTCCTGAGTTTCCAAGGCTATGGAAGCCCTCTGAGTTCTCCGACTCTTATCTTGTTTAGACAAGGTCATAGTCAAAGTGGAGGTTCTCTCCTCCCTTCAGAGAAAGGTACCTTCTTCTTTGAAGACCTGTTCTTTCCACTAGGATCTCACTCACAGAGATCTTTCATTTATTTATTTATTTATTTATTTCGCCAGAGTGTCTTGCCTTTCCATGCCTGAAATACTCTCATGGGCTTTTCAGCGGATCCAAATGCCTTTAGGGCTGATTCTGAGGCCAGAGTACTGTTTAGGACATCTGCCATTCTATGAGTCTGCTGTGTATCTCAGAGAAGCAATGACTTGAACAGCCCTTATCTTGACTAAGAAACAGCTTTTTTTTTTTCCTTAATGGAGAATGTGACTGGGAGAGGGAGGAGGAGGTAGGTTGGGAATGGGGGTGGGAAGGCAGGTATGATGGGAAGAATAACTATATTCCTAAAGTTGTACTTATGAAATTTGTACTCATTAAATAAAAGGTTTATTTGAAAAAAAATAAAGTGTAGTTTTCACATTTAATTTATCCTAATCTTTAATCTGCCTATGAATTTGCAAGATTTTTTTATGTTCAAGTTTTGACTTTTTGTATAATGAAAAATATTAACTTTTCCTTTGTAACTTCTGGTTACTTTTTACTTAAACACTCTCTAACCAATTTAAATACTGATTTTTCAGCGTTTGGGGGGAGTTCAGTTTTTACAGTTAATTATATACCTTTGGGGAGTGTATTTCAGTGTAGTCTTGAGGCACAGAGCTTCTCCCCTAAAACGTGTCTATTTACTTACTAACGTTCCAACAGATAACGAAGTCTCGAGGTCTCTTTCTGGACTTTCCCCTCCCCGGGTCTGGTCAACCTTCTGCCGTGGGCCCTTCTCTATGATTCCACCTTCAGAGTGGGTTTGAACAACTCAACACTGCTTCCCTTTCGTTTCCTGAGCGCCTTCCTCTAGTCCGTTTTTCCAGAATAACTATAAAAACATTTCACTGGACCCCTAAGTGGATCCCTCTGGAGACATTTGCAGTAATTTGGGAAGAACTGACTTCTTCCCAACATCCAGTCTTCCCCATCAGGCACATCACCATGTAGCTCACTCTCTTCTGTGCTTCTCCAATTTTTTCCATGTAGCTTCTGTACATCTCTCATTGAGGTTGTTCCCGGGTAACACAAGTGTGTAATTATTCCTATTTCTGAAATCATTGCAAAGTGGCATATTGAAAAGGAGGGTCCTGATGAGCTAAATTGAGGTTAGACTAGGAGAAAACCCAACAGTACTTGACAAGCTAGAAGTCATTAGTAATTAAATAGTTTTCATCTGAAAATTAATTGGATTAAACCCATTTTAAGGTACCCTTGCTCAGACAAGAAATATCCAACTGTTATTCTCCTATTACCTTTAGAGACTGTCCCTAATAATATACACCCCACTCCTAGTCATCAGGAAAATAAGAAATAAATTTCATACTTATAATGGATTTATTTTTAAACAACAGCGATGTTCTAGATACTTTCCTACTTCTAAAGTCACACGTCACATCTAAGTCAAGTCTCAGCTTTAGCTCAGTAAAACTTTTCTTTTGATTTCCCAAAACATACATTTTTCCATTACAAAAGTAAGCACTTTACTATCCTCCTTAAATCTATGCACACACATGGGACTATCAGCGTATATACATTAATATGCTTATAGAGAGGCTGCACTAGAGAATTTTAGAGACTAAGAAGAATTTTTAAAAATCAACTAGCCTAAGCCCTGTGGTCTTTGTGGGCCCATGAATCCCCTGAAGTCATAGAGAGAGAGAGAGAGAGAGAGAGATGCCGCACGAACGTGTGAATCTACATGTGCATTTTTCTGAGAAGAGTGGGTAGCAGAATTTCATGTGATTGGCAGCTTTCTAAGACCCCAGAAAGACTAGAGAATGGCTGAATGACTGCAGCTCACTCATTCATCATATGAGAAGGCAAGGCCCAAGTTGCTAAGGAGATACCCTCACACACACAGCTCCTCTGAGGCAGAGCCAGGGCAGGATCTGGGGTCTCCTGATCCCCAGACTTTTCTGCAACCCCCTTCTGCACACCCTGTGTGATGGTGCCAGCAGATCCTTGCACACCCAGTGTGCCTGTTCTTAGGAGCTGGGTGTGATGGAATTAGCGGAGAATTTGAAGGCAAGCCTGCAGATTGAGAGTTGGCTGTGGGCTCCACAGTTGTGTGACCCTGACAAAGCTGGCCTCCGTTTCCTCTCCTGTGGAGCTGAGTTGCAGGAATAAGACGTGGCTGTCTCACAGGGTTTTAAAGAGGATCCAATGAGATGATGTGTGTAGTACGTGCATACCAAGGTACCTTATAGCCTGTGAAGCACCTGGGAGTGTTGGGCTTTTCATCGGAACTCTGGGGGAGCTGGAGTAAGGGAAACCCAGTGCAGGCAGCTGGCAGCTTGAGTAACTTTCAGCCCCCACCTTGGGTCCCCCAAGCATCTCCTCCACCACCAGCACCAACCCCCCACCCCCTGGCCTTGCTAATCAGACCTCCCCCACTGCTTTGATGGCAGATGGCAAGCATGGTCATTACCTTACACCTCTCCCAAACACCTGCTGATGAAAATCCTCTTTATGATGCTCTGCCTAAGAAAAGGAGCATGCAACTATTGGAACTCCGTAGCTGGGGTCCAGTTTTTGTTTTGCTTTGCTTTAGAAAAGCTTCCCCAATCCTCCCCAACCCCCCCCCCCCAAAAAACAGTCAACTATACTATCTCAAGAATTATGATAAACTATGGTTAAGGAAATAAAGTTTCTTTTAATCTTCTATCCAGAAGCACTGTGTTTTGAATTTTCCAAAAACTTCCTGGAGAGTTCACCAGTTCATATCATTAAGCATTTGTAAAGGATCACAAATCTGGATATTTGAGAAGATTAAAAAAATTTCCTTAAAGGAGTATTTATACAATTTCTCAGCACCATAATATATATGCAGTTAACACTATTTGCTTTGGAGTAAAGTTGGGTATAAGACATTTTTGTCATTGAAGTAACCTGCTACTTTTGAAAAGAGCTACTCAGTTTTCAAAGTACTTTTACAACATTATATTTAATGTATATGTTATATTAATCTATAATTCTATTTAATACTCTCAACAGTCCTGTTAAGATTGAGTAATTATCACCATTTTTAAAAAGAAGAAATGGAGGTTGACTGGCTGGATGCCGGCACTTAACCAGCAACGTGCTTGGCACCTGCGTGTGTTGGCTCTGTGTATTCACGGCTCAGCCCAGGGCCCCTGCTCCTGAAACAGTTATACTCAGATTGATTCTCTAAAAGAAAATAGCAATTGCTCTTTCCTCTGTAATGACATTATCCCAATATTTGAGACAGAGAAAAAGATAGAGGAGTATTCAGAGGATAGATGAGCAAGAGGAAAAACAATACGTATTGGTAAGGTAATCAGAGGAAACCAGGCATAACAGAGAGCAAAGAGGAGTTCGTTCAAGGGGAAACTAAACTAATGCTACTTGGGATTGGAAAGACAGAAAACCAAGGACAGCAGAGAGGTGGACACGGGGACACTTACCCAACTGTAGCCAGATACTCTGGGGAGAGGTCCCCATTAGAAGATTATATATTATCTTCCAGTAGGAGATTCTAAGTCAACTTAGGAGCCAGTCCTTTCCATCCCAAAGACCCAAGCCAGCACTCTGCCCCCACTTCCGGGAAATAATTGGGTCCTAGAGGCCTGGAGAGTTGGAGCTCTCCCCTCATCAGGATCTGGCATTTGTAAATAATCTGCTGCTGATCTGAGCCCTAGGATTGAACCAGACCACAGCTCCCTGAATCACATGTCCAACCCTCTTCCAGAGAGGGCAGTCTCTCTGTCCACCTAGTCTCTTTCTGCCTAGGTCTCCTGGGTGTATGGGGAACTCATCTGTGGAGAGCCTAGATGTGCTGCCAACTACCCTTTGCTTGGAAACTCTGTACAGACTGTGTTCCTATTGCTTACTTGTCTTCATTGAATAACTTTTCCACCATGGTTGTTGGGTCTGTTCCTGATACTGCAAAGGTACAGACACAGACAGACTCACGGACACAGTGCCCCATTCCTGTGCTCTCCAGCTGGGTCTCCCTTGGATGCTGACTCACGTCTGAAATCTGTCCTCAGTTTTGCCTTGTTCACAAGGGCATTCGTGTGAGTTGACCTTTCTGGGCAATGAAACAAACCTACTGGTGCTGGGCCATGCTTTGTAATCCTTTCCCTGCTCCCCCCATGCCCAAGGGCCTCCTTCCTCCCAGCAGCTGTGTGCAGCTAAGGCCGCTCTGTGCTCAGTAATCTTGTCTTGGGAACAGAGCTGCTAGATTTAGAAAACAACCACACCATACAGGACCCCCAGTGAAGCCCAAATTTCAGACAAACAACAAATATGTTAGTATGGATGTGTATGTTACCCCCTTTTGGGAGGCCCCCTTAAGTGTGGCGAGACCCCAGTATCAGGTACAGTGTTCAGTGTGGGAAAGCCAATAACAACACCAGAACTGAGCATCAACAGCACTACTACATTGTTCAGTGGCCAGAGAATGGAGGTGTAGGAGCCTTGCTTGCAAATCGACTTCTCCATATGCTGGGGGCTGGGGAGTCTTTGATATGAGACAACGGGATTTAGGGGAAGAAAGAAAGATGCTAATAAGGGAGAGAAGGGTTCCTGGTTTGGGGGTCGGGGAGGGAGAGTTGTGATTCTTGGAATCTGAGAGCTGCCTTCCTTTGTCCTTTTATGGTCCCTTCTGGTGGTTGTCATGGTAATTGTCAACTGTCATGGCGCTGGTAGGAGTGTCACATAGCATGGAAATTAGATTATAATAAAGGTTCAGGTCTTCTGACGGTTGCTTAGATGGTCATATTGGGTTTAGCTGATTCTGACCAGTTAGCCTGAGGGGGACTTTTGACTGCAAAGCATCCTGGTCCTCAAGAGAACCAGTGTGAGGGTGGAGGGAGAAACTTAACCGGGCACCTTTGCACCTTTGTGTAACAAAGCACTTTCGTGTAAGTTGTTCACCTGAAATTGAAATTTAACTGGTGCTAGCCTCTTTGGATGCCATATCTGGTACCTGAGTGTCTTCCCAGGAAGAGGCATTGAGATGGTCACAGCCATGTGTTAGCATTGGTCTTTGCCATTTGAACAGGCCTTGCCCATAGTGAACTCCCAGCTACCTACTCTTAGAAGCCTGGTCATTTCAAGAACTAAGTGGATTCCAATTTGATCTGACAGTGAAAGCAGACATCGGAAGCCCCACATGCACCGGAACAGTCCCCTGAAAAGTCCCCCTACCTGGATACAGCTCACTGCGAGCATCCAGTGTCTCTTTGCATTTCTCTCTGCTAGAATTTCTTCCAGCTTTGCAAATAGGGCCAAAAACATGGCAGATAATGAAAACAGTTTGCTAGCCCTGTCTCTCCACAACAGGATGATTGGTTGCAAAATAAATGAAACTGGTGCTGCTTGCAACCCATCATCCAAAATTATTATTCATTTAGGGCAAATAACTATTTGTAAAGTGAGTCTGCCATATTTGTGCCACTATCTCCCACGACTTTGAAAAATTAAATCAACATGGGTTTCCACATGAAAACCAATCGAGGCCTTTCAGACTCTTTGTGTCCAGTCTTCCAGTGACAGAGGCGTCCTTCATTGCCAAGGTCAGAGTAGTAAATGAGTCTTTTCTCCTTCTCTTTTTAAAATCTCTCTCTTCACTCTAAAAACTTTTAAAAAGAATCCTTATAATTTTCATTGAGTTATGTATTTCCCTTTTCACCTTTATTTATTCTCATTATCAAGTCAACTAGGAATAGAGTCCCATACACAGCAACTCATGTCCTGGAAAGGCAAAATCATTTTTTAAAGACTTATTTATTTATTTATTTATTTGAGAGGTAGAGTTACAGACAGTGAGAGGGAGAGACCGAGAGAAAGGTCTTCCGTCCCCAAATGGCCACAACAGCCGGAGCTGCACCAATCCGAAGCCAGGAGCCAGGAGTTTCTTCTGGGTCTCCCACGTGGGGTAGGGACCCAAGGACTTGGGCCATCTTCCACTGCTTTCCCAGGCCATAGCAGAGAGCTGGATGGGAAGAGGAGCACCAGGGACTAGAATCGGCACCCATATGGGATGCTGGCCCCGCAGGCAGAGGATTACCCCACTGCACCACAGCACCGGCCCTGAAAGGCAAAAACCTTTATAAATTTATCTTTGCTGAGACCACACACGTAGGCATCCATGCAACTTTGCCTTCTTAAAGAAGACAGGACTGGTAATCACCAAAGCTAGGCATTGGCATGGCCTCTTCCTTACCTAACTGCTCCTAAATCACTGCACTCGTCCACATCCACCAGGGATCATTTGACAGCAATCAAATCAAAGTATGGGCTGAAAAATTAGCTTTATTCTGCTCTTTGCTGAAATGCAAATAATGTTGGCCATGGATTTAATAGCATTTGTACATGTTCTTTAGTGTGAAGGAAGAATAAATACAGTCCTTTGAGGTATTGTTTCAGACAGATTTGTACTTCCCAATATTATAAATATTTGTTTTCACATCCCCATTTTTCTCCTCTTTCCCTCACTTCTCCTGGAGCTTAAGAGGGTGAATATTACAGTAAACCTGCTTCTCCTTAAATATGAGTTGCATGTGGTGAGCATTTGTTACAGCTGCTAAGTCCCGTCTTGGGACACCAGAGGCCATATGAAATGCCTGGTTTGAGTTCCAGCTCCTCCACTTCCGAGCTAACTTCCTGCTAACGTGCACCCTGGGAGGCAGCAGGTGATGGCTCAAGTACTTGGGTCACTGCTACCCGTGTGGGAGACCTGAATGGAGTTCTTGGTTCCTGCCTTCAGCCTGGTCCAGCCCTGGTTGTTGCAGGCATTTGGGGAGTAAATCAGCAGATGGAAGATCTCTCTGTCTCTCTGCCTTTCAAATAAAGTGGAAAAAAGATCTTGTACTAAAAAACAGGAAGAAAATACTACAGTGGTATAAAATCTTTTCCTTAAAATAAACAAACAAGAGTCAGAGGACTTTGCCAGAACCCCATCCCCCACCCCCCCACCGCTGGAAAAATAAAGGCCATGTGCCCTGGGCACTAAAGTCAGCTGTAGCTTTGCTCTGACTGCCTCCCCATGTGGAGGGGAAACTGGTTAATTACCAAACCCAGTCCTTAGAAGATGAGAAACACTTGAGCTGGTGGAGAAGATGAGGGTCCAGTCTTCCCCATCTTCCTTCCCTTCCCCTCCCCTGCCTCATCCTACACCTCAGGTATAAGCTCTGCTTTGAGTTCTCCTTGACGTGAACCTGACAGTGCATGTCTTCTAAGCACACAGAGAAAATTTAGTTAACTACTTCCCTGGGATTTTCAAGTTTCCTTCCCCCTGTTCAGCAATTCAAATGAACTATTTTCCCTTAATACACACATACACGGTACACTGTTTATGCATATTTGTCTAGTTACGTTCTGAGTTCAGCTGCTTCAGCCCGGCAAGTAGAATGGCTACCTTTATCATGAGTCAATTTGCACCATTAGGTTGATGTATGGTGCTAGGATACTTTTCCTTGCAAGAAATCACTTAAAGGACTGTCATTGATCCCAAATAAACAGAATGGTTGTAACTCACTGAAGGGATTTGCTTTCAGAGGAGTTGGTCATTTAATTATGTGTGGTACTTCACACACAAAAACAGTCCCACTCATTCACCTACAAACAATGAGGGCCATGCTTTTGATTGTTCTGGCCCAACCTGTGAGCTTCAGGGACCAGGGGTTACAGTAAGAAACAGCTAGGGTTAGAGTGCTCTTATTAACCATGCGACAGAGAAGAAAGCTCAGGAAAGAAACTCAGAAGCTTACCCATAAGTTTAGGCTGCTCTAACTGTCTAAACTAATTACTTACAGGCCAAGGAATTCAGTTGCTTTCGATCTGCACAGTTCAGATAAATAGATGAATTTGTGAGATAAGATGTTTAAATCTACAAAATGTAGTGGGTAGGCCGGCGCCGCGGCTCACTAGGCTAATCCTCCGCCTAACGGCACTGGCACACTAGGTTCTAGTCCTGGTTGGGGCGCCAGATTCTGTCCCAGTTGCCCCTCTTCCAGGTCAGCTCTCTGCTGTGGCCAGGGAGTGCAGTGGAGGATGGTCCAAGTGCTTGGGCCCTGCACCCCATGGGAGACCAGGAGAAGCACCTGGCTCCTGCCATCGGATCAGCGTGGTACACCGGCCGCAGCGCGCCGGCCGCGGCGGCCATTGGAGGGTGAACCAATGGCAAAGGAAGACCTTTCTCTCTGTCTCTCTCTCACTGTCCACTCTGCCTGTCAAAAAATAAATAAATAAATAAAGATGTATGGGTAAACATCGCAATAGGCCTGGTGGAGGATCATGATTGGAAAGGAAACGTTAATACATCCCATTAAATTATCTTTGTCTATTTTGAAGTACTGTACCAACAGGTTTTCCCATTTTGTTTAACTTTAGAGGTGAAGCGAGGAGTAGATTTAGAAATTGGCCGAGTGTGCACTGGGAGGAAACAGCGTTGCTTGGTGCAGGATTGGCCCTGACCTGTTTTATGTCACAGACCAGGAGTGACGTGAGACATGTAAAAGGGACATCCCCAGATGGATGACATCAGAGTGCCCAGCATGACCAGGGCCGGTGGGCACAACCGACCGTCCAAGCCAAGGCAGTGAACAGCTCCGGCCTTCATGTTGACCGTGTCTTTCCACTGCACTTCACTATACAGTTCTCATGGGAGCACACTGAAGGGGGCGGGCCAGTTTTCTAAGTTTTTGTGCCCAGTCCTGGAGAAAACTGCCCCACCACCCTGGCTCTTGAACTTTGTGTGGAGTTTAACTCTGTCCAGGATTGTGGAAAGAATATCGAGGATGAAAATCACTGTGAGTGCCCTTGGGTGAATTGAGCTCAGTCAAGTTGCTGATACTCAATAGGGTTTCATTTCAAAGGTATCAGTCAACACATGCCACTCAAGCCCAGAGAGACTAAACGATTCTTCTCTTATTTTGGAAAAATATTATAAGGAATTCGTATATACATGCCCCCAAATTTAATTATGATATTGCTGTACTTCCTTGATCAATCCCTCCTTTTTTGTCTGAATGATTTTTTAATGATTTGTTTATTTATTTGAAAGTCAGGGGCCCGGGCTGTGGCGCAGTGGGTTAACACCTTGGCCTTAAGCACCAGCATCCCATATGGGCTCCAGTTCTAGTCCCAGCTGTTTGACTTCCGATCTAGCTCTCTGCTATGGCCTGGGAGAGCAGTAGAAGATGGCCCAAATTCTTGGGCCCCTGCACCCACGTGGGAGACCTGGAGGAGGCTCCTGGCTCCTGGATTCAGGTTGGCTCAGCTCTGGCCATTGCAGCCAATTGAGGAGTGAACCATCGGATGGAAGACCTCTCTCTCTCTCTCTCTGCCTCTCCTATCTCTGTGTAACTCTGACTTTCAAATAAATAAATAAATCTTTAAAAAAAAAAAAAAGTCAGAGTTACAGAGAGAGAGGGAAAAACATCTGCTGGTTCACTCCCCAGATGGTTGCAATGGCCAGAATTGGGCCAGGTTGAAACTAGGAGCCAGGAGCTTCTTCCAGGTCTCCCACATGGGGCCCAAGTACTTGGGCCATCTCCCACTACTTTTCCCAGGCCATTAGCAGGGAGCTGGATCAGAAGTGGAACAGCAGAGACACAAACCAGCAACCATATAGGATGGTTGCGGGCAGCTTTTTCCACTACACCACAACACCAGCCCCTGTCTGAAGTATTTTAAAGTGTGTGCTAGACCTCGGGTCACTTCACCCCTACACACACACACACACACATATATATACATAAAATTTTAAAATATTGATATTTTTGTAGGTGACCACAATGTCTTTATCACACATTTAACAAAATTAATAGTGATCATTTAATCTAAAATAGCATTATCTGTTTTTTATGGTTGGTATTATGGGTGGTCAGAATTCAGTCTTCCTATTGCATCTGAGTGTTCCACCTGTTAAGTCTGTTTTTCTGGTGAGAGACAGTCATATCTCTATTTCATGCATTTGTGTTTCTTCTCTGAGGTATTTGTAAAGCAAGTTCTACCCATCATATCAGTTGACTCCTATGTACAGATTGTGTATTTCTGAAAGGTAACCTCCACCTGAACTTGATCTCATCCTCTCCATGTGCTGGCAGGCCAGCCAGCCACCCCTCTACCCCAGCTCCTCGCTGTGAACGGCAGAGCACCTCTTCCCACTAAAGATGTGGTGTTTAGATTAAGTCTCTTTAACCTGGAGCAAAACACACACATGGCCTGCTTTTTATCACACACCCCTGACTTGTGGAAATTGGGTCAGTTGTCCAGGGTCACATCTAGAATTTATCTCTTCGGTGCTCCACGATATAGTTAGCTTGTAAGAACCCCTGTGGCCAGAACCACCCACTAATTGTTCTCTCATTATTAGTGAAGTATCTGCATGTGCATATGTAGAGAGTGATCACTGTAAATGATTTTAAATGTTATATGCCATCTTTATAAGAACACATTGAAAGGCAGCAGTCTCAGTCAGTAGTCTTGTCCAGAGCACCTGCCCTGAGCCAGGTACTTTGACACTTTAACTTTCTGGCATCACAGCAATCCTATGAATATCCAGCTCATTTTGCAGATGAGGAAATTTGAATTTAAAGGGAATTAAATAATCTAGCTGAGGTTCTAGGGATCAATCTAGTGACCGTGAGGTCTCTGTGGTAGTCACCATTCATCCATCCATTCATTCTTGCTGCATCCCAGACACTGTAGTTGACTTTGGTGGATATCCCTTTATTTGATTTGTGATCATTTTCAAGCATATCTGCTATACGCTTTTCATAATGGCTGGTGTGGAGGGATAGATGTAGCCCCCCACCACGGGACTCATGATAACATTAGGTGTTTGCCATAGGTTCTGGTAGGGTGGGCTAAACCACGACCTGTCCACATCCTGTTGGTGGTTTGGGTTCTCAACCCATTCGTCTCAGTTAGATTATTCATTTTAATGGGCTGTTCCTTTAGAGGCTGGAGCCACAGAGTCGGTGCCCATAGAAAACTCTGGTAGGGCACACCACTCTGCAGGACTTTGAAATGCTGTGGGAAAGCCTGGGGAGAGGGGAGTATCTCTTGAAATCCATGTAGGATCTTTGTAGCAGCTGGGCTTCATTTCAGAAGCTACTGCTGTCATTACAAAATAGCTGTTTTCTCTTTAATCTGTGTGCCACATTGCAGCAATTTTCATCAAAAATATATTAAGCCCCTGCTGTAAATTGGCCCCACACACCCTTGTCAGACATGTGAAGCGTGAAATATCTTCTTTTTTTTTTTTTTCAAAGTTTTCCCTCTCTCTAAAGCCTTAGTAGATATCAGCAGTTCCTGAAGCCTCATAAGAGTCATCGTGTCAGTAAGCCAAGGATTATAATGCAGAACGAATCGGATTCCATGTCAGAGACGGATCTTATCCTTTGTTTACAAAAAATTACAGAAAAGGCATTCCAGAGGAAAAACAGAAAGACCCCACATTTCCGTGTCTGCTGAAATCTCATCTCACGCTGTCTGCCTGAGCAAAACTAGCTTCTAGGCTCAGAGGACAAATTCCCAAGCACTGCTTCAAATGATCCTACCCACGGGTTGAGATGCACCTGTGTGGAAAAGGGGACCGCACAGGTGCGTGAAGGGGGAGTCCGCCTGTGAGGCTTCTGTCTATATTCGCACATGCATTTGTGTGGACACACATGCGTAGGAACACACCTCTCCTAAAGTAGTTTCAGATCCTCCAGGGGTACTTTATGTCCCAACAGCCATGCTACAGCAAGTTGTACGTGGGCTCAGGATCAGCCCCAGCGACAAAACTGCTTTCCTGCTCTCAGCTTTCCAAGACACCACAGCTCTGGGGCAAGGAGATTTGCCAAGCTGATGCTAAGAGCATCTGTTTATGGAGAAAAGAATGCAGTCTATACTTTACCAGGAAATGTGACTTTTTAAACATTTCTTCTAGGGCCAGCACGATGGCTCACTTGACTAATCCTCCGCCTGTGGCGCCGGCATCCCATATGGGCGCCGGATTCTAGTCCCAGTTGCTCCTCTTCCAGTCCAGCTCTCTGCTATGGCCCAAGTGTTTGGGCTCTGCACCCGCATGGGAGACCAGGAGGAGGTACCTGGCTGCTGGCTTCAGATTGGCGCAGCGCCGGCAGTGGTGACCATTAGGGGAGTGAACCAGCGGAAGGAAGACCTTTCTCTCTGTCTCTCTCACTGTCTATAACTCTACCTGTCAAATAAAAAAAAAAAAAAAAAAAAAAAAACACTTCTTCTGCTGCTTCGGTTTCTTGTAGAGAACGATAGAACAGTGGTGCCTTAAACTTTTCCCAGGAACTCCTGTAACAAAATAGATTTGGCAGTTTAACAGGAAATTGTCCAAAGTTTCAAACCATTCTAATCTCACCTTTAGTACTCGTTAAAACACATTCAAAAAGATTTCATGTAGAATATGCATGGCGCATAAAGCATGGGCCCTTGCAGTTGAATTCAGATCGAATTGACATCTCTATATTTTTGTTTTTAAAAAGCGGTGGCCAGAAGTCTGTGTTTTAAGGGGGCTTCCAATTTACTTACTGCTTCCTCTTCAATAAAATGTCTATGAAATTCAATAGTATGTGAGGCTGCTGTTGGGTTAGTCTTTTTTAATTACTACTATTAATGCAGTTTCAAGCCAGACACTTTTTCAGGCTTTCCCGAATTTCAGGATGGATTATTGACATATCTGACAGGTATGATGCAAATCTTCCATCTTTCCAACTGTGCCTTCTCACCTAACTGTCTGACTGCCCTTTCTGAGCCTTGGGGAAGAAGCAATGTAGGTGTAGTCGCAGTCACTTTCTAAGCAGAGACAACTATATTGGTAACGCAGGGGATTTTTTTTTCCCTCAAAAACTTCAGCTATTTTGGAGTTTCGACATGTCATTGCCACCAATTCTTACCTTCTTTCAGAAAAGAAGCCTTCGGGGCAGGCAACCTCTTGGCACCAGCCCCTAGTCTATTAAGCAGTGTGAAGACAGGAATAATCTTGGCCTGTTCCACAGAGGAGCAAAAGCTGCTGGCAGTGCCATCAGCGGGGACTGGTAGAGAGATGCTCTTCCACCATGGAATGCAGATCTGCCTCCTCAAGTTACAGCGCAGCCACAAAACTGCGAGCAGAGAGGCTGGCGTTGTCCCAGTAGGAAATCATTTTGAAAGCTGGAGGAGAGCTCTCCACCCCAAGTAGAAACCCAAATTTGGAGGCCATCTCAGTAAGTCATAGAAGTTCACGGCACAGAGTAAAGGAACTGCTAAGACAGGGACAGCGTGGTTAGAAATAGGGGTATCGCTGGGGCAGGCGTTTGGCAAAGCAGCTAAGCCTCAGCTCAGGATTCCCACATCCTATATTAGAGTGCTCAGTTTGAGTTCCAGCTCCACTGCTTCTGACCCCGCTTCCTGCTGCTGCACACTCTGGAAGGCAGCAAGTGATGGCTCAAGTTGGTGGCTCCCTGCCCCCCACATGGGAGACCTGGATTGACTTCAAGGCTCTTGGCTTCAGCCTGACCCAGCACTGGCTATTGCAGGCATTTGAGGAGTGCAACAGAAATGGGAGATCCTCTCTCTCTCTCTCTCTCTCTCTCTCTCTGCCACCATTGTAGCACAGCAGATCAAGCCACTGCTTGAGGCTCCTGCATTGCATGTCAGAGTGCCAGTTCAAGTCTGGGCAGCTACTGTGCTTCCAATCCAGCACCCTGCTAATGCACCTGGAAGCTGTGGATAATGACCTGGTAATTGGGTTCCTGTCTCCCATATAGGAGACCCAGATAGAATTCCAGGCTCCTGGCTTTGGCCTGGATCAGCTCTGGCTATTGAGAACCTTTTTAAGGGTGATCCAATGGAAAAGGTAAAAAAATGGCCCAGACTTTCCTTTGCTGGTTGTCCCATTGATGTTACCACCTTTCCAGTACCACCTCATCTCTCCAAAACCAGCTCAAGTTTTCTGGGACTGTGAAATGAATCAATCAGTTTTGTAAAAGGAAATGACAGTATGCTTAAGCAAGATTTTGTGAGTGGATCTAAAGGCTGGGTTAAAACCAGGATGAGATTAGCAAGGCACCCAGGTGTGCACTGCATGGTCATGTTGAGTGAGAGGATGATCCTGCTGGGGCATCAGGCACCCTACTGGTTGGGTTGATTTTACTGACTTAACCAGTAGACTAGCTGGCCAGCCCCCTCCTCACCATTCTACATATGAGCTTTTCTGATGCTGCACAGCAAGTTGGGAGAGCCTTCCTAGACACCTAGACAAAGCAATATTCTTCGGCCAAAGGTGTAGGATGACCTTGTCTGCTATCTGGCATTCTTTTCTTTTTAAGATTCACTTATTTATTTGAAAGTCAGAGTTACAGAGAAAGAGGAAGACAATGAGGAGAGAGCGTTCTTCCATCTGCTGGTTCACTGCTCAGATGGCCACGACGGCCGGGGCTGAGTCAGGCCAAAGCCAGGAGCCAGGAGCTGCTTCTGGGTCTCCCATATGAGTGGCAGGGGCCCAAGCACTTGGACTATCTTGTGCTACTTTTCCCAGCCATTATCAGGGAGCTGGGTAGAAAGTAAACAGCCCATACGGGATGCTGGCATTGCGGGTGGCAGCTTTATCCACTATTCCACAATGCTGGCCCCTATTATTTGGCATTCTAAGGGAATATGGCATCCTGGTTAATCTTACTGGAGTAAGTAGTATACTGAACATGAATATTATAATTTTTCAAATAATACATTACATTAAAATGAAGTGAGTATGATGTCATATTTTTTGGATAGTGATTTATATGTTACTCCAGGATTATCATAACAGGAACAGGCAGTCATGGGCATGAATATTGATTCTATCCATGGAGGGCTGTTCTTTAGAAACCTAAGTACTTCCTGACAGTGACTTCTGGCTAATGTTAAAAGTCGACTAGCCAAAATATGCAATGCTATTTGGTTTTTTCTTTTTTCTTTCTAACTAGGAAAGTAATAAGCAATTATAATAATTCTGTGCAGATTGTACCTCACCAGTGGACCCTGTAGCTGGGACATTCAAACATATACCTACAGATATTGGCTAATTAACGTGAACAAATTAGAGAGCAATATGTATAATACTCTTGAGAGCTGAAGATCTGCACTTCTGGACTCAGTGTCTAGGTTAGGTCCTTTGGTTTAAAGCAGTAGAAATCAACTCAAATGAACCTAAGCACTGTGTGTGTATGTGTGTGTAATGGAAAGTATTATGTATGCCAGAGCTTCCAGAACACTGGAGAACTACAACTTGGAAAAATAGGAAGAAAAGTAACTCTGGGCTTTTTTAGCAGGAAATGGGATTTGGATTTTTAAGGTAGTACCACCAAAATGAGTTCATTCCAACCTTTTCTATCCTTGGATCCATCTACTTGAGATCCAAAGACCTGAGAGAAAGAACACCCACTGGTCCAATGGACCCAGTGTACACATCTTGATGAGAAGAGAACAGGTGTCTTGCCTGACAGTTCCACAGAGTCAGAGGCGATAGCTCCCAATTGGAATGCTACAGTTAAGAGGAGGATGAGCAAACTAACACCAGCCAGCAAATGCCCTCTACAAGGAGGTCCCACAGCCATGCTGAGTGTTCGTGCCCAGGACTCTACTGTAAACAAGTTGGGTTGGCACTCCTTTCTATGAACCTATAACTCTAAGCTAGATGGGCTGGAGGGAGGGATGATTCGAGAACACAGTATAATAGGTAGCACTAATCAGAAGAAAGGCATGTCTTTCTTTGGGATAAGAAAGGATTCTACTAGTAAGGATTCCCCACTCATCCTTATTAGCGTTCTTCAAGACAACCACTCCTACCAGAAGTAGAATTCTATCATCCAGAGCAGTGTTAATGGTGCTAATAACCTCTAAAACTCATGTAACAAACAGAAAAAGGAGAACTTTGGCATAGTCTGACAAATAATACATTCCATTAGTCTTTCTGCTATCTGGTAGCTTACAGTCACGAAGCCTATGACCGTTTTAATGCCGTAAATCTGAAAATACAGACTGGGAATAGAATAGCCGTGTAATCTTGGTTAATTCTCTCAACCTCTGTGTAAGTGTAAGGTAGTATTATTGAAGAGTGTTTGGAACTCGAGGCATGTTATTTCACAAAGGACACAATTTAATATGAAGGAAAATTTTTTGTCTCAAGGATTTTCAGTTGGTGTTAAAACGTCAGCTTAAATCTCTGGTCCAAGACCATCTATACTCTTCCAAATAAGCTACTTGTAAAGGATCCCATTGACTTATTGTGACAAGACGAATGGGAATAGATGACTTCTCAGATCTCTTTTAGATTTACTACTATACTATGAGCCTAAGTCTCCTCCCTTTGTGACTGTAACAATGTTTTAATTCTGCTCTCTCACATCTCCATAGAATTCCACACATGGAACCTAGCACAGTGACTGGGACTTAGCCAGTACTCAATAACTGTTGTTTGAGTTGAACTGTTCACCAAGTAGAGTTCACTAATCTCACAGCCTTGGGGGTGACCCCTTCATTTCTCAATGCTCCCTGCCTTTTTCTCCCAAGTCACCTGCCCAAGAGAAGAGACCAGCATCCTCAAAGTGATTTGCTTGATGTGGGTCCTCAGGGAGGTGTTAGTTGGGTTCCTAAAAAATTGGTTTTCCACCTGAGCTGCCAAACAAGCTCTGAATGTCCCAGGCTCCACACCTCAGACTGCTGAGAGAATCCCACAGGTGCCTTGAGTGTAGCATATTCAAAAGCTGGTTAGTAGTTCTCCCTCACCCAGCTTCAGTTCTTTGACTCTCACGTCCAGACTCTGACTCCCTTTGCACGGTCCCTCCTCCTTTCTGACCTCATCAACATTGCCGTAGTTGAGACTGCAAACAACAACAACAAAACAACAACTTTGGATTAACCGCCCAACTGTTCTCTCGGACCCCTGATATTTTCAATGTTTCAATGTTCCCAGACTTCTTTTTAAAGCTGATTAGATATCATTTGTGTGCTCAGAAAACTTTGATGGCTCCGCAACACTTACAAGCTAACATAAAGAGTTCTTATGTGACTCCAAACCCTGTAGTACTCCCATCTATGCCTCACCCCTGCAGCTTCATATCCACCTGCATCTGGTCACGTGGGACCACACGGACGGTATGAACGGCTCCGTACCTCTCCTAGCTCACAAGGCTCCTTGTGTCTGGGCTGTATTTCCTATATGCCTACATCTCCTATGAACTGCTAACCTTCTTTAAGGCTCAGTCCTGATACCTTTTACAAAGCCTTCCATGGTGCCGACTGCCTCACCTTATCAATTATTATCAGTGTTTCCCAGTACATGGTGGGTTCCGCTCTTATGGTGCCTAACATACAAATTCTTCCTTGTGTTATTGACAGCTGTGTGATTAAAGCTCCTTTTAGGAGAAAAACATATTTCACAGCATTTTGTCTCCCATATGACACTGAGTCTACCGCCTTTGACATGGAAAGCATTCAACAAATGGCATAAATCAGACTATGTTTGAGAGGATTGTATTTGATGATCTCTAAGGCCACTCTCTAGCAATAAAGTATTTGATTATATGAAATAAACCTTAGCCAAGTCTTTCTGTATCAATAAAGATTAGATACAGCTTCAAATAACAAAAGTCCCCTCTCCTCCCCTACCTCGTTGACTCCCCAAATAGTGGCTTAAGTGACAAAGCTCAGTTTACCTTCACAAAAGAAGCTCAGAGGCACATACTGTGATGCAGTGGGTTAAGGCATTGCGTGGGACACCCACATTCCATATCTGAGCACCTGATTTGAGTTCTAGCTACTACTCCATGCTTCTGTCCCAGCTCCCTGCTAATGTGCCTGGGAAGCAGAAGATGATGGCTCAAGTGCTTGGGTCCCTGACAGGCACATGGGAAATCCAGATGAAGTTTCTGGCTGCTGGCTTTGAGCTGGCCCAGCTCCACCTGTTGCAAGTGAATCAGCAGATGAAACATTCTCTCTCTCTCTCTCTCTCCCCCTTTGAAATAAATAAATCTTTTTAAAATCTTTTTAAAGGACAAAGGGAGCAAGCATTACAGCAGCTACACACAGTTCTCATGAACTTGAGTTTCTGTCAGGTCTCCACTGGATCATCTCTAGATTATGACCTTCCAGTTCATCATGGCTTCCACAGCTCCGACCTGCACATACGGGTTCCAAGTAGAAATTCTGTCCTAGGGTCAGAAGAAGAAACCTTCCCCTCTCTAGAGGAAATTTCCTGGAAAACCTTCTTAAACTTCCAGTAAGCGCAAGAGAAGAGACCAGCATCCTCAAAGCGACCTGCTTGATCGGGGTCCTCAGGGAGGTGTTAGTTGGGTACCTAAGAAATTGGTTTTTCACCTGAGCTGCCAAACAAGCTCTGAATGTCCCAGGCTCCAAACCTATATCCCTACAGACTGGGATTTAGTGGGGATTCTTCTCATAAGCCAAATCTTAGTTTCTTGGCCATCCCATCTCCGGGAGGAAAAGTTGAGGTTTAACGCCTTTTTGCTTGCTATCAGTGAGCCCCACTGACAGCGGAGACAATGGGTCTTTCCTAGGCAAACTGTGATCTCAGCCGGACTCTCACGGGTGATTTTGAAATTTGGAAGACTGCATTCCATCAGGCCCGATACCCTCTTCAGGCTGTGTGGGGGCAAGCACTGAGAGAGCTCGGACAAAAAAACAGGAGACAAGATAGAGCACACTGACCTTTCCCGTGGCAGCCGAGCAAAGAGACCAGGAGAGGATCACAGAGAAACATCTAGGGGACTCACTGATCCCAGCTTTGAAAAGAAAAGCCTCTGTGAAGAAGAGAGAGGGGTGGGAGGGAGTGCAGGGGCTCTGTTTGGCAAGTCCCCTGCTGCCACCAGGGTTGGCAAAGGAAGGCTGGATGCGGAAGCTTTACAGGAAAATTCAGTGTTCGGGTTCTCCTGTCTGCGTTTGCAGTGTGGTATCCAGATAGATGCCAGGAGACGTTTTGCTATCACTTAATCTCAGCGCCAGAATGAAGGTGCTTCATGAGCTGAATGTGCCTCTGGTGTGTCATCTTCAGGACTATGGCCACTCGGGATTTTGTTGGGATCTTTAACACATTACTTAGTGCAGAGTCTCACCAAAGAAGGCTTCATTGCACACCTTTTAAAACCCACTGGTTTCCAAAAGTGTGAAGAGAGGAGAGGGCAAAAGCTCTAAAGCAGAGAGTTAAGTATGAAGCTTTGAATTGGCACGGTTAATAAAAAGTTAAGGATTGCTGTGAGACACTTCAGGCAAAGCTAAACAAACTAGGGGATTGGGTAGTGTGAAAGCAGATGAAATTTAATTTGGTTAAGTGTAAAATAATGCACTTTGGGAAAAATAATCTAAACTTCTCATAATCTCAGATAGGCTCTGGACTCATAGTAAAATCATTTAAGAGTCACAGCTGATAACTTGGGGAAAATATCTGGCTGGTGTGCAGCAGCAATTTTGAAAGCCAATAGGATGCTTGGGGGGTTAAAGGAAGAAATAATATAGAAAATGTAAGATAACATATAAAACATTAGTGCTGTTCTGTGTCCAGTTTGGGGTGATCACAGGAGATAGTAAGTCCCAGAAAAGGGACTTGAAAATAGTTTAGAAAAGTAGTGGGAGTTGGGATTTCTAGAAGCTTACTGACTTGGAAAATGGCTTTTTTAAGGAGCAAGAGGTGGAGTACAGAGAACAGGAATGATCCTTTCACAAGGGCTACTTCCTCCTTGGTTCTAGCGTCCTGTGGAATGAACAGGTGACACTTGGAGAGTTCAACGAAAGAGAGCCTGAGCAAAGAGATGCGATGGTCTTTAGCCAGTGTTCCAGTGGCATTCCCTGTTCTGGGAGGGCCCTGTATCTGATGAAGAGGCACGGAATTACATTAACATTTGTGTGTGCTCAGCTGGGAATGAGTTAGGGGTGTAAGGAAGTCCCCTGTGGGATGCCGGGCCAAGTGGCGCTGCACAACTGGATGGTTCCGCTGAGTCCTGCTCACAGCTGGCCAGAGAAAACCGAAACCCAACTGAGGCACACACATGTTCCTGTTCTGTGCGCAGTGTTTATTTTTCTCCAGGGCTCCACTCTCGTGACTCAACATTTCCTACAGCGGCAATTGGGAGGGGCATGCCCATGAGGCCCCGGGTAGTTGGGGCTCTTGTCAAAGGATGTCCTGGACAGAGTAAAAGCCGGGATGGTAAACAAGCCTAGAAACACGTGCTTGCGTTTCCCTGAAGTCAATACATCGTGCGTGTGTCTCCAGGGAAAGCTGCAGCAGCAGTCACCTGGCCCTTGACCCCACTTTACCCTCACCTCCTGAAACACATAATCCCGGGTTATCCATTTTCCAAATAGAAGTAACTGCTGAGCCGTGCTTCCTGCTGTGAACACGACCTGCCCAGGGACGGCGGCACCGCGGTATTGACAGACACGTCTGTTACCAGCTGACACCTTGGAAAACCGATTGATTGGCTCAAACAAAAATCTAGAGATTTATTTGAAGGGCCAGATAGGACCTTCACAGCATTTTCTCGGTTCAAGCCGTCAGTTCTGCCTTATGCACAGGAAATTGAAGAGCAACCACACTTTTACAGGTATTTTGCCAACAAAAGATACCCAATTTCCACCTAGACCCTATGAAATCAGCATCTGGCCTAAGAGGGCCAGTAGGCCACCCATCCTAAGATAGGTTAGATGACATGGTGTTTGAAATCTCCCTGCGCTGAGACATTCCCCACTCTCTTGCACGGTTTCTCACATCCCTGACGCATGTTAGCGCTCATAACCTTTGTGTGAATCTGCTCCGGCTGCAACACTGGCAGCCTTCAAAGCCTCTGCCTGGCCTGCACTCACTCAGTGCCTCCCTGTGGTCTTCCCTGCCCAGGTCTGGGTCCTGGTTACCTTTTCTGATGAAAGCATCAGTCATGGGGCCGACCTTGTGGCACAGCAGATAAAACTGGAGCCAGCGAAGGCGGCATCCCCTATCAGCGTGCTGTTTTGAGTCCTGGTTGCTCAGCTTCCAATTCAGCTCCCTGCTAATGTGCCTGGGAAGGCAGTTAATGATGGCTCAAGTACACGAGCCCCTGCCACCCATGAGGGTGACCCGGATGGAGTTCCAGATCCCTTGTTTTGGCCTGACCCAGCCCAGCCCTTGTAGCTATTTGGATAATGAACCAGCAATGGAAGACCTCTCTCTCTCTCTCTCTCTCTCTCTCTCTCTCTCTCTCCCCCCTTCTGGCCCAGTCCTATTGGATTGGAGCCCACTCTAAAGACCACATTTAACCTTAATTGCTTCTTAAAAGGCCCTGTCTCTCAGAGAGGTACATTCCACGGTATTGACTTCTAGGTATTAATCTGGGCAGGGATCCAGTTCAGCTCATAACATCCCCATTTTACCATGAGGAGCTTCACTCTTGGAGCTGTACCTGGAGTCCACAGGCCCCCTTCTGTGTCCAGGCCAGCTGGCGAGCCACAGGTCACCTGCCACTCAAGGACCCTGCTTAGAACACACAGAAGTTTCAGCGCCCAAAACTCTCAGTCGCATTGTAATTTCAGGAAATGCACTTGTTTTATCTCAGGCAGAAAGCTGAGTGCGGAGCTGTGCGAATGAGGGAACAGCTCTCTGCACGCACTGCCTCTGATGCCAGGCAGCCATATTGTTCTTGCTGGGGAGCTCTTGCTGGGCAACAGATTCCAAGCTGCTGGACAGACAGGGGGCGCTCGAGAGGCATGTGACAGGCTGCCTGCGGGATCGGTCTGCAAGGATCAGCCCTGGCCTCCTTCGCCTTGGGATCCAAGCTAACCCTGGAGATGCACGCTCTCTGCGTGCAACAAAGAAATGAAACAGGAGGTCCCCACTGTCCAGACTGGAGACCCCCACCCCCAAGTCCTCCCCCACCCCCAAGATCGGAGGTGACACAAGGGGCTGCTGACTTGACCGAGGCATAACCCCCAGCTAAGACTGAGGGAGAGTTTGAGGAGGAAACACCGCCTCGGGGAACGAGGTGGGAAGATCTGGAATTTTCAAAAGCGGTGACAATGTAGCTCCTCCCTAAGGAAGGCACTGAGATCGTTGAGGAGGGTGCTACGCACCGGCACGCAGGAAAGCCTGCGCGGTGGTGCAGCGGCGTCCAGGCCGCCGGCGGGATCGCGCCAGCAAGCAGAAGTCAATCCTAGCTAGCAGCCAGAGAAGAGATGGGGTGAACCCGGGGCCCGCGTCAGCCCCACACACTCCGGCGGCGGCGCGCCCTGTGGCTCACCAGGACCTCATGGAATGCCGTCGGAGATGCAAGACGGTTTTAGCAACAGGAAATTGGAAGTGTTCTGCCTAAAAAGACTTCACGCTGCGTGTGTGAGCGAGAGAGGATCTGTGCGTGGTGAGAGAAGCGCTTGTGTGGAAGGCGCCTAGGCCGGTGTGCGGGCGGCGGCGGGACTGCGGGGCGGCGGGCGAGCCGGGCCTTGTTGACTGCCGCCTTCCACAAAGCCTCGCTTGTTTGCCATGCCATTTTCCTGGCAGTGCAGAACCAGGGCTTCCGTCTGGCTTCTCTTCGCCTCCCTCTTGTTTTGCATGAGGGAAAGCTGCTGTGCGGCGATGCTCGGGACAGTACACATATGCATCTTAATATCCGTGTCTCACCCTCCCCCCCTCCCCCCAATAGTCAGGGAGCTCTCTCTTCCACCCAGGTGGAAAAGGAACGCGGGCCTCGCTGACATGCTGGTTAGTCTGAAAACAGAGCGCTAAATGCATAATGAAGAGCCTCGGAGGAGTCAATCTGCATGTTAAAATGGTGTTCAGCAGCCCCGGCTGTCACACAACATAATTTGAAGATGAATGTGCATCCAATCAGATGGCCAGTGGCTGACTGGCAGGGTCCTGGCTATTAGAATTACCTGTCTGCTCCGTGGCGGTGAGGCTTTCGAGGGAACATGAGTTAACCAGCACCCTCCACCCCTCCAAATCTGTGATGAGACAAATGGACCCTTTGTTGGACCTGCCCAGACGTGCATGGTCAGCCAAACGCCAAGAGCTAGCCGGAACTAGAAAGGCGCAGTTAAGGAAGCGGGTATTGATCCCCATAGAGAGACCCGGGGCTGGCTTCGTGTTGGAGTTCCCAGTCTAGAAGCTGCGATAACAAAGGGAGTGTTCAGCTAGAAGCTTGGAAGCAGACAAGCAGGCTCTGAGCAGCCCCGCCCCGCGCAGACAGCCCCTACCTGCTACCAGGTGGGTGTTACAGTCTCTGGCGCTGCTGCTACCGCAGCCACACAGCTCACAGCCAAGAACAGTCTTCGCATGAGTGATATGTGGATGCCACTTTTGTCTCTGCACATTTGACAGCAATTAGGACCTGGCTCCAGGGGGCAGGACAAGGCAGGAACACAGAAGCACTGGAGACAGGAGGTGGAGCAGAGAAATGAGCCATCTGCTTGGAGAAGGTGATGTCCTCAAGGAAGCATTTACATCGGAACCACGGGTGACCTGCCTCCGTGTTCATTGTCCTTTGCCCCAGCTAGTTGGAGCACCAAAGGGCTGGAAGGGACACGTTTTCTATAAGGCCCCTGTTCTTAGAGAGGCTGTGTGTGCCTTTTTGTTGTTGTTGTTCATTCAATATGTCTGCTGGAGCTGCCACTAAATGCCAGGCCCTGGGGAAAGATTGCTATTAGCTGGAGGTTTTATGCATTGCTTCCTTCTTGAGCTTCGCAAATACTGAAAATAGGCAGCCTAGAGCCAAATTTGGAGCATAGGAAAGAGCAGCAAACAAAATTGCAAGGCCCTATTTTGAATGATTCAAAATTCCATCCAAAAGACAGAGCAGAAAAAATGCTTTTAGATGAGGGGTAGTTCCCAAATTAGGCCCCACACACATTCTGGCAGCCCAGAGCTGCAGGGTTGACAGCGGAGGGCTCTCTCACTGCTCTGCAGGCTCCAGGCGCGCACACCACGGGCTCTGGCCACCATCTCTAGGATAAAAGAGCTCAAACAGCGGGAGCATTTCGGCCCAGCTTTGCCATTCCAAACAGGCTGACCATAAGAAGTTCCAAGGAGGCCACTTGATGTAACATGTGGTATTACTCTTCCTACGAGCACTGTTATAGTGGCGAGAGCCATCCAAGGAAGTCGTTTCCACACATGCAGGTGATCTCACGCTTTGCTCTCTGTGTCCACCTGAAGTATGAAGTTCACTATGTCAGGTCAGTCAAAAAGTCAACACAGTATTCACAAAAAGGTTTTGGCTGATTTTCCAAGAACTGATTTGACTAATCCTGATGTGTGTTGGGCATATAAAGCTAGCCTGAAATTCTCAAATCTCATCATTTTTCCTCTCCTCTCCACTTCCCTGGAAGTTACCTTAATGCACATGGTCCATGGTAGAGTTCCCTGGGATACCTGATGCCCCGTCCATCCAGTTCAGTTCAGCCTTCATTGGAACAAACTTGTGCTTGTATTATTATCTAATCCAGCAACACATGGGAAGTGTTGGGAATGGATTTTGTCATCTTTAACATTTTATGCTAAACATTTTTGTCAATCACTTTGACCTTATGAAACCAGGTGGTTTCTTTTTTTCAAGATGTATTTATTTACTTGAAAGGCATAGTTAGAGAAAGAGAGAGACAGAGATCTTCCATCCACTGATTCACTCTTCAAATGGCCACAGTGTCTGGGGCTGGACTTGGCTGAAGCCAGGATGTCAGGGGCCCAAGCTTTTGGGCCATCTTCCACTGCTTCTCCCAGAGCTGGATCAGAAGAGGAGCAGCTGGAACACGAACTGGTGCCCGTATGCATTGCCAGGGTCACAGGTGGCAGTTTAACCTGCTGTGCCAAAAAGCCAGGCCCAAAGTATTAAGTTTTCCTAGTAGAAGGCAGAGCAGCTAGAGTTGAAACTGGTACCTACGTGCCCCTGCCTAATTTTTCTTGTATTCAATGTCATAAAAGTAAAACCACAGTGCATGGCAAGGTTGTGCAGCCTGAGTCTTTTATCACTTTCCCAGCCTGTGAAATTAGGATAATAAGAAACCCTGCCTAATGCAGAAGAATAAATGAGAGTAGGAAAGAAAGTAACCATGATGGGTGTGCAGTACTGATTACATGATGAAAATGCTCTGAGGGGCCGGTGCTGTGGCGTAGTGGGTAAAGCTGCCACCTGCAGTGCCAGCATTCCATATGGGCACCGGTTCGAGTCCTGGCTGCTCCACTTCCCATCAGCTCTCTGCTATGTCCTGGGAAAGCAGTAGAAGATGGCCCAAGTTCTTGGGCCCCTGCACCCACATGGGAGACCCAGAGGAAGCTCCTGGCTCCTGGCTTCGGATCGGCACAGCTCCGGCCATTGTGGCCAATTGGGGAGTGAACCAGCAGATGGAAGACTTTCTCTCTCTCTCTCTCTCTCTCTGCCTCTCCTTCTCTCTCTGTGTTAAAAATAAATCTTTAAAAAAAAAAAAAGAAAATGCTCTGAGATCTTCAGAAGAAAGCTCTTCCCATAAATCCATTACAGTAGTAGAATTATGATTTTGAGGTTAACCAAATTTAAACATTAGGAAGCTTACCAATTTATCCTTCTCTTTTGAACTATAGAATTCCCAGTATTCTCTGTTTGTCGGGATGAGAGGTTTTAACTCGCGTTGTTCATGCCTAAAAGTGCATGCTGCAATTGACTGCGCAGCAATAAATTCTGACCCAGAAAGGAAAGGGTGGGTTTTATTGCTTTGTGTTGTGTCTCTGGGTTTTTCTCTGCAAGTTTATTTGTCAGCGATTGTGTAGGAAACCTTTGAGGGTGGGAAATAGATTCCTTTAAGAATTTGTAATAGGGGCCAGCGTTATGGAGCATCTGACTGCGATGCTGGCATCCCATGTGGGCACCCATTTGTGTTCTTGTGGCTCCACTTCCAATCCAACTCCTGCTAATGGCCTGGGAAGGCAGCAGAGGATGGTTCAAACCCATGGGTCCCTGCTACCCACAAAGGAGACCAAATGAAACTCCTGACTCCTGGCTTCAGCCTGGCTCAGCCCTAGCCATTGTGGCCACTTCCGGAGTAAAACAATGGAAGAAGACCCCTCTCTCTGTGTCTCTCCCTCTCTCTCTGTATCTCTGAGCTTCAAATAAATAAATATTTTTAAAAAAATAGAATTGATAATGTCTAATGCAAGTAGGGTCCAGAGAGGAACGCATTTTGAATAAGGGCTAATGAAGGCAGTTGTGGCTGAACATGGGGGGAGGATGCGGGGTATTTTGTATCAACAAGGATAAAATGATGACTTGCATGACTGCTGCAGGAGCTAAGGGGAATTAGCTGAACCTCTGTAGATCTTTGTCATAAGAATCAGACAACACATGCATAGGCCATGTTGACATGAGGAGCAGTTTTGTCAAGGATCACTTGTGAGTAACAATGAAGGGAGGGGCCCAAATGCAAGGTGACGCATTCCAGGTGTCTTTTGTAGCTTGGCAGAATAAGCACATATACATGTTATGCTTCTATTGAGAAATCCGAGGCTAGTTCAGGGTTCTGTCCTTGTCCCTGAGGTTACTTGAACTGTGTTGAACTGTGGGTTGCAGTGTCTCTGGCTTTCTGGGTAAACGCATGGCACCCAGAGAATTTCCAAATTAAAACAGACCCGATTTTCTTCTTTACTACAAAGGGCCCTGTGATCTCAGAATCTGTGAACAAGAAGGAGAGGCCTCTTGGCATCAATTGAGTTTTCTGGGTCAGGGCTGGCCAACAGAACTTTCTGGAATGGGAGAGGTGTTCTATACTGGCACAGTCTCATACGGTAACCACTTAGCCACTGAGTACGTGAAAAGTGGCTCATGCCACTGAGGGACTGAATTTTTAGTCTTATTAAATTTAAATCATGGCTACTTCATTGTATAGCGTGACTCAATTTCAGAACCTTCCTCAGGAACTAGAAGTCAGAAAAGGAAGCCCTCAGCCGACCTAAAAGTGCAAGGACAGAGTCCGCGAGCTGAGCGAGGGCAGCCCCTCCACAAGCATCATGTGGCTTGTGCCCCACAAAATGACGAAGACCGACCTGTGACAGAGGAGGGTGCAAGTCTCCCTGCCGGCCTCCCCTCCTCCACTCATTCTAATTGCAGACAGCAGATGAGGGGCCAACGTAGTCAAGCCTGGTTATTGTCAAGCTCAGTTTGCCAATAAGCAATCTGGCCAGCTGTGGCTGACAATGGAATCACCAAAGCGACAGTCCCACACCCCTCCTCAGATTATTGATTTAGAGAGAACTCCGCCCATGTTCCAGTCTGGCGTCATGTCCTGTGCTCATATGTACTGCTGGCAAATCCCAGGATACAGATGCAGTCCAAGAAAGACTTCTTGAGGCCGGCGCTGCGGCTCACCAGTGCTCCGGGTTCTAGTCCCACTTTGGGCGCTGGATTCTGTTCCGGTTGCTCTTCTATTCCAGCTCTCTGCTGTGGCCCTGGAAGGGGATGGCCCAAGTCCTTGGGCCCTGCACCTGCATGGGAGACCAGGAGGAAGCAGCTGGCTCCTGGCTTCGGATCAGCGCAGCACTGGCCGTAGCAGCCATTTGGGGGGTGAACCAACGGAAGAAAGACCTTTCTCTCTGTCTCTCTCTCTCTCACTAACTCTGCCTGTCCAAAAAAAAAAGACTTCTTGAAATGCACAGTAAATATGAACTTGTATTTATTTGCAAATGAGAGATTTCACCAGCTTTTCCCAGTCATCTTAGATTAAAAAAAAATATATCAGGGCTATAAGCCTTAAAAAAAAATGAAAACTGTGACCACTAGGGTTTCTTTGGTGGTAGAGGGTACAGGGGGGAGGGGAGAGGAATGTCATACATTATTTCTTTACTAATGCTTCCAGATTTATTTTAATTATCTTCTGTGTCTGTCAGCCCCCAGATAATGTCACCTTTGGGATTCCAAAGATCATCAAAGTTGGCTACAAACTCGCTGACGTTATATGTCCTGTGAGGTCTGTGAGTCAATCAACAGTTAACCTGTATAGAGTCGCCCAAATACTGCTTTTGGAGAAATGAAGGGCAAAAATCCAAGAGAAGACATTGACCTTGCTTGAAAGGCTTTGGCTAACAAGCTGGCCAGGGTGACAGTAGGTAATTCACGCCAGGCCCAGAGAAATCTTACAGTCCCCCCCTCCAGTGGTCCTTGCCATCTCTCTTTAGTCCAATTCTGAGTCAATATAGGATATGTAGGGGCAGATTTAGGATGGCTCTCAGTATTTTCTGTAAGGCCTCTGTCTCAGATGCACACACCCTATCATCTAGTCCATGACCAAATAAGACATCCACAACAATGTATTCTTCTCATCTCCAGCTCTGTTGGGATAGCAAGTAGCAACCTACTTTTACAGTCAACTCATTCCTTCATTTAACCACTATTTGTTGCATCCACTCAGTGAGTCAGGTTCAAGTCTGTTCAAGTTCTAAGCAAGAGGGAGAAAGTCCCCACTCTCAGAATGGGCATTCCTAATGGCCAGAGACGGCTGGCAGAGGCGACACTTGAGCTGAGAGCAGAATGACAAAAGGAACCAGCCACGAGAAGAGCTATGGCAAGAGTGTCCGAGGCTGAGGGAGCAGTTGGTACGAAGAGAACAAAGCTGGCTTGTTCCACGGTGGCATGAATTCGGTGTGGCTCCAGGGAGTGGGAGGGAAGGAGGACAGGAACCAGGTGATGCAGAGTCTTGAAGGCCCTGGGAAAAGTGGGCGTATTACTGTAAGCCTTTGGGTAACAGGGTAGCAACATGGTCTTACTTACACCCTAAGAATCAGCTGTATGGAGAATGAATTAGGAAGATACAAGGATCTTCCTAGCTTGGGCCCAAGCAAGTGATGGTGATGGCTTAGATAGGGAAGTGGTAGTACAAACTGCACACTGGTAGAATGCAGACTTCGATCCAACAAGACCTGCTAAAGGACTGCATTAGGGGCCTGTAAAGAAGGAGGGAAGTGTGAGTGATTCTTAGGATTTTGTTACTTGGCCAGCAGCGTCTCTGTCAGTCTTGTTAGGAACAGGATTACAAAGAACTGGAAAGTCTTTTTTGGACATGTTATTTCCGAGATTGTACCTGTAGCAGACCTGTGGTTTTGATTTCCCTGCCTTTCCATAAATCTTTCCTCCTCTCCAACCGAATGCTCTCCAGCTTCTTGTTTAATTAAACCTGTTGCTTTCTGTCAGTCCCCTGTGCACTTGAAGAAGGGTTGACGGATGCCCCTTCAAAACCCTCCCTATATTTGAATACTGCCACTGTCACTCCTTAACCTTTTTTCTTCCAGGATAAACAACCCAGTGCCTTTCATCTTGTTTCAAGAACCTTTTTTTCCTCTCCCTTTAATCAGGACTGTGGCTGGCCTCCTGGTCCTCACCAGTTTTCTATGTCATTTCGTAAGTGCTGAAGCCAAAGTAGGACACAGAAGTCTAAGAAGGGTCTAACGCTGGTGAAACAGAAGATTGCCTCCACCCTTTGTATGCCACTCGCTTTCTAAGCAATCCCAAAGCTGTGTCCTTTATTCCACGAAAGTCCTGCCTGGTGGATCCAGGGTCCACCTGTGTGGTCTCTGCCCCTTTGCTTCTGTGTTCACCTTTTGCCATCGGGTCTTTGTGCCTTTTGGTTTTGGGGTCTAAATGCCCCCCTTTGCAAGTATCAGCTGTGAGTGCTTTTCTATGCTGTGTTTGTCGGCACCATCCAATGACAGTTCACAGGAAGACTTGTTCACTGGAGAGCAGCTGCCCAAATGACCAGTAGCCCTGTGCTAGCCCTGCACTTTTCCCTTCTGCTGCCAGTAGCTGTGTTATTTTTCACTCATTAGAGTCATTCCCTTAACCCTTCCAAAAAAGGTTCAGAACTAGGGGCAGGTGTAGAGACTCAGCGGGTTAAGCCCCCACCAGGGACACCTGTGTCTCATATCAGAATGTTCACCCAGATCCCAGAAAGCTCCTGTCTTCAGCCTGACTTGTTAAAGCCCTGGCTGTTGCTAGCATTTGGGGAGTGAACCAACCAATGGGACATCTCCAAAACTAAAGCAGAAAGGGACACCCCATGCATAACCAGGATCTTCAAAAAAATTCATGGAAAATGTGTCCTATGGGGAAAAAAAATTTTGAGCGCATTTAAAAATTTTTTGCACCACAATAAACTTCTCTTTTAATTCCATGCTTCCACGAAGGTTTTTGGAGCACTCTCGTATATCTCTTTAGACGTGTCAGCACACCACAGCTCTTGCTAGACAATCACAACACTTCTGCAACAAAATACGACACAAATTAGTATTCCAAAATAAAATTAGAGCAAAATACCATAAATTAACTGCAGTTGACATCAAAGAAATGTTGATATACGAAATAATCTCTTTTTTTTTCCAACCTACCTGGATTGAGGAAAATTCTATGCAGATGCATTTGTCATTTGCCTGGGGTGAATGCATTCAGATTTGGCATGCTCTTTGGTGGGAAATATTTCTATAAGTAAGATTTCTATTTCCCATCAATAAACTAAATGGCAGCAGAAGCAGAGCCTGTTGTGCTGTGGTTGACTCTGCCCTTGCTGGAGATGGCAGGACGTGCAGTCTGGCAGGTAAGAGCAAGCGGAAAAATCGCACGCTGACGGTAGCAGGCTTTTGTGGGAACCCCGAGTAGAGCGGAAAAATCAGATGCCAAAGAAGGGCCATGGTGCCTTTCCCCATGGTAACACATGATAACAACTGTTTGACTCGGTATAAGGGAAAGATAGAAACAACAGAACAAACCTGAGTCCAAACCATCCTGAAGCAGTCTGTTCCCAGAATCCCTTCATCCCGCGGCTCACGGCCCATGCCTCTGTTTTCCCAGGCTCACAGCCTGGGAGACTGGAAACTCCAGTTTCATTCCTCATCCTTAATTTAGCTCCACAGAGCTTGGAAATGGCAATGAAATTACCTTTTGGTGAAATCAAATCTTCCCTGCTAGCCTCAAGCAGAGAGGAAGCTGGACCGTGAGCGCCAGCTAATGTGTCCCAGCAGTTCCCAGTCACTCTCCGAGCCCCCAGAAGCTGGGAGCTGTTGAAGGGTTACTCAGATCCTTTGTCCCCTGCAGTTTCTCCTGTAGGGGGCTGCTCTCTGCACAGCCTTTTCTCTTCTGCCTGCCTGCCTAGCAGGAGGTTGCTCGGGGCAGTAAAATGTTTATTACCTGTTTATTGTGTGAGTAACTGCAGTGGAGGAGGAGAAAATATTTCCCAGTTTACCTAGGGCAATGAAAATAGGATTAAGAGTTCTGAAGGCTGAGGAAGGAGCAGTAAAAAAAAAAAAAAACCAGAGAGCCTGCACCATGTAGCCCTGAGACACCCAAGCAGCCTTGCTTTATCCTTTCTTTCTAGTCATGGTGGCTTTTCCTCTTATTCTCAGCCCCGTGTAATTCACCATTATGGATTTGGGGATTGCTGGTATTCTCAAAGGAAGTCTCTCCCCAAAGAGAGTTTGGCTCATATCCCAGGTGCAGCTATCAAATTGCACCAAAGACAGGTCATTGGCCTGATTAATGTTTACACGCACATTTATTTCTCTTTCCTCCTAAGCAAGTTACAAACAGCTTAATTTCCACCAATTTTGCAGTGTGGAGATTCAATAAAATATCATATAGCGGTTCAAGCCCTCCTATGACTGCCGTTTGGGGTGAATTCAGTTATCATGGTTTAAAATAATTCATGTCTAAGATTAAAAAATTGCTATCATAAATCTTCAATTAGTTCTTAAACATGATTTTCCTCCTGCTGTTCCCCCCACCACCACTTTTTTCCCTGCTCAAGACTCTTCCTGTCTTGATCATTAATGGAGCAACGCAGAATGTAAATCCTTTTCCTACCTCACAAAATTACACTTAGCAATCGCTGAAGCTAAAATACTCCAGTCCCCTAAAAGGGCTATCACTCTTGGAAGTCAGCCACAAGATTGAGCCCTAATTACTTCTCGCGTTTAGTGTTGCCTCTTCTTCCGTTCGTTCATTTGTTAGTTCATCCTTTTGGCAGTTACGGAGTGAACTCTTAGTTTGTGCCAGGCCGGTGCTAGACACTTGAGATTAAACAGTGAGCAAACCAGATGCCGTCTCCGCCCTGACATTGCTTACAGCCTGGCCAGGGAGACGGTAACAAATCCTCAGCCAGTTAGGTGAATGATGACCGTGTGTGACGGTTGTTGGGGGGGATTTGCCCAGAGCTGATAGGCAAGGTCAGGGGCACTCTGGCCACCACATCTGCTTCTGAAACTAGAGGAGTGGCACAGCAAAGTTGCATTCTGGAGATCAGTATTCCGGCTTGCAGCGGCGCCATGTCCTGGCACGTTGCTGCTCTGTGACACAGGCGCTTCTCTGAGATTGTGCCCTTGGTTGTAAAAATGACACAAGGGGGGCCATCAGTGTGCCCCCAGCGGGTTAAGCCACTGCTTGCAATAATAGCATCCCATATCGGAGTGCCAGTTCAGGTCCTGGAAGCTCTGTTTCTGATTCAGCTCCCTGCTATGTGCCTCGGAAGAGACCATGGAAGAAGGATTGAGTTCCTGCCTTCAGCCTGTCCTAGCACTGGCTGTTGTGACTATCCAGGGAGTGAACCAGTGCATGGAAGATCTCTTTCACTCTCTCTTACTCTGTGTGTGTGTGTGTGTGTGTGTGTGTGTTTGTAGTCTTCCTCTTTCTGTCACTCTGCCTTTCCAATAAATTAATCTCAAATTAATTATTTAATGAAGCTGGCATGACCTGCTGCAAAGGAGAGTCAGATGTGGCTTGCTTCAAATCCTAACCATTTGTTGTAGATTCCAGAACTTGAAGACTATTTCAGGAATGCCCAGTGAGACCCTATCCATAAATGTGACTTCACAGTTGTCCAATTGTTGTAATTTCCCATCAAATTGAACATTTCTCTTCTCCATCCTCGCCTCCAAGTGTCTATTTCCAGTCCAAGGGCCAAAGCTATCAATGTGCTAATGTATGGTTCACACAACACAAATTGAAGTGTGGGCAGTTTGGCAATCATTTTATCAATAGGATAGAGGTCAATGGTTTTTCAGATAATGCAGGCTCCACAAATTTACTGCCCTGTTTATCTGACTTGTTAGTTGCATGCCTTGAGAAACTTCAGATCTCCTTTTCGTTTTATTCTGCTCAGGCCCATCCTCTGCCCCGTTAGCACCAAGCCTTTGGCAACGTGCCAGCTGCTACCCCATCCTCACCACCATCCATGTTTGGAAGTATTTCTGTCATAGAATGATCCATGCACATACACACCCTTAACCATGAAGAGGAAACTCTAGGGCAGTGGAAAACAGGTTCAATCAACACAGCCAGGCTGGGGTCCACTTGAGGCCTGCGCTTTCCTGGGCATGCAGGGATAGCCTTTGCTGCTGCTGCTGCTGCTGCTGTTGTTGTGGAGTTTAAAGGAGTGGGAGAGATTTAAGGTCTATGATCTGATGAACATCATACTCCAGAATGAAACAACTTAGCAGTCATTCAGTGCCATCCAGTATCAGGATGCTTGAGATCGTTCAGACCACTGATGATGGACTTATGATAGATGCTTTGCCCGTTACCTGTTTGTCCTTTTGAGCACAAGGTCAGCCAGTGACTGTCAGCACTGCAATCAAGGCCCAGAATCGCCAGGTCTGTTGCTAGTTCTGTCCTCAGCTTCTGCACTTGAGTTCTATAGGCTGACTTTCCCCCCCTAACTTTAAAAACTACCAGTAACATTTCTGAGTATATGCTTAGGCTTCATAAAATGCAGTACTTGATATATTAAATCTGATTTTGTTATAATGTCGTAGGAACACAGAGCTAGAAGAAATGTAAAACACTATTTCAGGGTTGGTACCCTCTACTGAAACTTGAATCCTTTCTAGAGCATTCCCCATAAGTGGTTTTCCAGCACTCGCTTGAACACCTCCAGTGATGGGAATTCACTAACCCATTCCATGTTTGGACAGCTCATCCCCTCAGATTTTGCTATAATACTTGTAAAAGTTAATGGAGAGCCGATAATGTTGGGATAACTCCTTTAAAATGTCTGTGAACTAGACAAGCAAGAACTGTACCTGGAGAGCTGCAGTTCCCTTCCTTGCTTCCCACCCCCCTTCCTCCTGCCTTCCTTTCTTTCTCTCTTGTTTCTTTCCTTCTTTCTCTTTCTCTTTTATTTTGGCTGTAAAAAGAGGGGAAGGTGCGATGGAATCTTTTGAAAAACAGCAGGGATTCCTAAACCTCTGTGTGCAGAAGAATCGCCTGGTGAATTTGTTCCAATTAAAGGTGATCAGCCCCCACCCAAGAGACCCAAGTGTGGGATGGACCCCTGAAATCTGCATTTTCAAAGAAACAATAGCTGATTCTGGTACAAGTGGTCTCGCTGGATCACCTAATTAAGAAACTCTAGCCTCAGCTGGGAAATTTGTAATCCAATAAACTGAAGATTCCCAGAGAAATCTTTTAAATCTTCTATTTTCTCAACCAGAAAATTATTTCCAACAGTTAAACTCTAGGGGTATAGTGTATAGATTAACTAGTGAATTTTTGAGAATTATTTTATATCCAATAGTCCCACAAACTTCTTATGCAGAAAATAACGATTTAGGTTTTCGCGAGCCTTCCTGCCAGTGTTTGCTACAGGAGGAAATGGATTGAAGCATTAGTGCTTAATGCCCTTGGAATCTTCTCCCTCTTCCAGGGAAGGGAGGAACTCCATCCCTACCTGATGTTTTATTTATGCATGTGGTCATCTAAGGTAACTGGTCCCTGGGCTGGTTAAGAGCACACTGCAAAAAGGACCCCTTTGTGTTGTGAAAGCGCTTTGTATAGGAGACCACATGGGTCAGGCTTAGCAGAGCCCTGAAAATGGCTTTGCTTCTTGGGCCCTTAGCAGTGCACCGTCAGCCCATATGCGTGCAATGGTTGCCCCCACCCTTCCTCAGATACAGCCTCACCCAAGGAGAGCAGCTTTGACTCCTTCTGTGGGTTAGATTTGCAGCACACAGCATCAGGGCTGTTTTAGACACTGCAGTTGTAACTCTGGGTGAGGCCATCACAGAGGAGAAAAATTAGAAAAGATGCAGGGTGTGCTAGAGAACACTCTAGAAGGAAGGTGTGCTGTGGGTCCTTCATGAAAGGCCTTTGTGCGAAGCATCCTTCCCGTACCCAGCGCTCTGAGATTTTCTTAACTCACTGCCCCCTCTGGTTGTCAATACTTCCCAGCCTCCAGGCAGCCTTTCCAGCCCGATGCTCACCTCCTGTCTTTAATCTCATGCACCCCTCCCTGTCCTAGCCACTCACCATCTCTCCTGCACCTGTTACACCAGCCACATCCCTTCCAGAGAAACCATCTCTTAAGTCTTTCCCTTTATTGTGTAATGTTTTATCTGGGGCCAGACTATCTGGGAGGCCCTTGGGTTCACTTCAGGGCTACTGAGCTAATTCTAGAAAGAGGCCAGCAGTTGGTTGGCTTTATTCCAGGGAAGGTTCCAAAAAAGCAGGGGCGGACTCACCCTCTGACATCAGTACCCTGTCTGTCCTGCTTCTGCCCAGCCGCCACTGGTCTTCAGTGCTCTGCCTATCTCAGCTCTCTTAGTAGCTGGGAGGGGCTTGTTACCAGGGACACAAACAGAATAGTCCTTTTAAGAAAAAATGTCAGTAAAGAGTGAAAGGAAGGGCTTAATCTTTTCCTTCTCCCACTCTTGCCTTATCTATGAGAGTAACTTTTGAACTCTTAAGAGCTTCTACACTAAAACCATTTAAGCCAGAGTGTCCAAAGATTTTTTTTTTCAATGCCATTATTTATATGCAAAAAGTAATGAAAATATTTGGGGGGGGGGATGTTTCTGAATGATCAATCACTGGCAGAGAAGTCACAGCCCCTTTGCACAACTCTCTAACCTTGTACTCCCGAGAAACACATGCAGACACATCCATGGTCTGGCACAGATTTTCATGTACATCCATGACAAACTTGGGATCCTCAGGTGAACTTCATAACCCTTGGTTTAAGAATCCTGGGGCTGGCACTGTGGCTCACTTGGTTAATCTTAACGAAACAGGAGCTTTAATGGAAGGTCTTCAAAATCACATTTTACTGGTATTATTTGTGCGGTATATATAGGGAGAGTGCGCACAAATGGACGCACCTATCTGCTGATTTACTCCTCAAATACTGGCAATGCTTTCTACCGAGGTCAAGTCCAGGGGATGGCGACTCAGCCCAGGTCTCCCATATGGGCGGCCAGAAATCAGTTCCTTAAGTCATCACCACTGCCTCTCAGGATTTGCATTAGCAGGAATCCGGAATCAGCAGCAGAGCTGGGTATTGAACCCAGGCACTCTGATATGGGACATAGGAGTCATATCTGATGTCAGAATGCCAAGCCAACCCCCATCCTAGCATGATTTGTTTTTTGTTTTATTTTATTTTATATTTATTTTATTTATATTTTATTGTGGGTTGGTAGGTATTGTGTATACATGTAGATTTTCCTGGTGATTATACTATTAAGACCTGCAGCTTCCTTTAAGATACACTGCTCGGCCAGCGCTGCAGCTCACTAGGCTAATCCTCTGCCTGTGGCGCCGGCACACCAGGTTCTAGTCCCTGTTGGGGTGCCGGATTCTGTCCCGGTTGCCCCTCTTCCAGTCCAGCTCTCTGCTGTGGCCCGGGAAGGCAGTGGAGGATGGCCCAAGTGCTTGGGCCCTGCACCCGCATGGGAGACCAGGAGGAAGTACCTGGTTCTTGGCTTCGGATTGGCGCAGCGCACCAGCCACAACGCACAGACTGTGGCGGCCATTTTGGGGGGTAAACCAACGGAAAAGGAAAACCTTTCTCTCTGTCTCTCTCTCTCTCATTGTCTAACTCTGCCTGTCAAAACCAAAAACAAAAAAAGATATACTGCTCAAAATAGTGTCCCTCGAAAAGACTGTTAGAGTCAGCTAGGGAACATCCCTGTCGTGCACAAGGCCTTCTAGGAACCACAGAACGCAATGGACAGCAGAGCACACTGGATCAACGCACCTTCTGCTGCTGCCCTCCCTGCTTCTCCAGGTGTGAGGGAGGCATCCACCCTCCTTTTGCTCCGTAGCCCTGTCTTCCTGCTCCCAGCTCCTGGCAGAGTCCTCAAGGCCCAAGAGTTCTTTGCCAACCTAGAGGGTTCTTCAAGTCTTTGCTAATGATAGGACTTCTGCTTCTGCTGGGACTTGGAATTCCTTTAGTGAATTCATTGGAAGGGGAGCTTAGGAAAGCGACCAGAATAATTCTCCCTACATACCTTCTTACCAAAGCAGCCGCTGCCAGGAATACCAGATCCCAGGGCTACCATTTCCCCTTTCCCATGGAGTCACATGTACTTGGTGTCAATGTTGGTTGAAGCTAAGTGAATTGAAACAGTCTCACCCTGTATTTCCACTGGGAGGTAAGGCAGGGAATGGGTGTTGAACAGCAGATGTTCAGCATGTTTTTTGGTCCAAGAGAGTCATGATACCTCTTGGGCCTTGCCTTCTGTCCACACAGAACCAGAACCATATCCCACTGTAGCAGAAGTGATTTCTGCCTTGGTTCCCCAAGACTACCTCTGTACATTGTTGTGTTACTGAGAGTAGCGCTGTGAAATCACATGGATATTGCTTTGTTTCCTAAACACTGGTAGAACAGCTTAAGGATCTGATGCTTATCTACTGTTGCTCATAAGGAGCTACTCACAACTCTAAACCAAAACCCAAAATAGGTGTCTATGCTGAACGGCAGGGCCCATGCACTTACTTTGCTCTGGTCGGATTAACCCAGGCAATAGTGAATACTGACACATAGGAATTACAGAGCAATTTGCTTCTAAGAATCAAAAACAGTGTTTAGGTATGTTATCTTTTGCTAAGGCCTGGTATTTATGCAAATAGCTTTGACCTGTGACATAAGGCTATCAAAAGTGTATTGGACAAAATCTATTCAAATACTTTTAGACATCATGGTTTTACAAGAGAAGATCTTTTTTCTTGTGGGTGGGGAAATGGCATAGACAGTTGAGCAAAGGATAGAAGAAAACAGAACTTGCTATGGATAGAAATAATCCAACAGGTGGTCTGGATGAATGCCGTTGGTAAACCCCTGTGCTTCAGTGGCACGGCAGAAGTTTATTTCTCACTCACCTGACAGCCTAGTGTAGGTTCCTGGTGGGCAGCTGCAGCTTTCTCTCCTGTGGTGATACAGGAACTCAGCTGCATCCCTTCTTGGGCTCCTGTCATCGGCAAGTATCCCAATATCAAGTGGACAGAGGAGATGACAGGGGAGACACCCCACCCCTTTCTAAGTAGCCCATCGCTTCTGCTTGCATCCCACTGCAGGAGTTAGTTGTTTGGCTCTGTCTGGGTGCAAGAGGTTCTGGAAACAGTGGTCTCACCTAGGCAGCCCCTGCACAGCTATTGCTGCCTGCTACAGAAAGGGGAGATGGGTGCTTGGGGGCAGATAGTGGTTTCTGCCTTATGGACTTGCTTACTCACTTATCAGTTGTTCAGAACTGGGAGGGCTCAGGAGCCTATGAAGTCTGAAGAGGACACTGTCACCATGAAAGGTCACATCTACACTCCAGAAGATCTGACAGGACTGTGGCTGCGAAGCAGACAAGCAGCACATGAAAGGCAGGGTGGCGGAATAGAAGGCAGCAGTGCATCTAGGGAAAATGCTCCTCGTTGCGTTGTACTCCAGGTGCAATAATTTGCCAAGGTCTGCGACTCCACCCAGGAAGTGTGCCTGAGAATCATTAGACACCGTTCCCTAAAGACGTGGGTCCGGTGGCACTGCTACAACTCCCAAATCCACCAAAACAGCAGCTACCATCTGGTGAAGTTTTACAAGAAAATGATGTAATCTTATTTAAAATTTTGACGTGTCTTCACAGGGGTGGGGAACGTCCAGCCCGCGGGTCACTTAAGGGCTACAAAATCATTTGGTCCAGCCCTGCCAAGGCAACCGCAGTGGGGATACCGAAATTCAACAACTCTATAACAGGCTAATTTTTAAGTTGATAATCCTGTATGTGCCACGAATGATGCTATAAGTATCCAAATGGTCCTTGATAGAAAAGCGATTTCACACCACTGATCTAGAATGTTCTATCCCATTCTGGCCATCACATCTGGAGGGAAAAAAAAAAAAAAAACTAGCCAGAACTAGAGAAGGTTCAAGGAGGAACCAGGCGATCAATCACTGGCAGAGAAGTCACAGCCCCTTTGCACAACTCTCTAACCTTGTACTCCCGAGAAACACATGCAGACACATCCATGGTCTGGCACAGATTTTCATGTACATCCATGACAAACTTGGGATCCTCAGGTGAACTTCATAACCCTTGGTTTAAGAATCCTGGGGCTGGCACTGTGGCTCACTTGGTTAATCCTCCGCCTGCAGGGCCAGCATCCCATATGGGGGCCGGGTTCTAGTCCCAGCTGCTCCTCTTCCAGTCCAGTTCTCTGCTGTGGCCCAGGAGGGCAGTGGAGGATGGCCCAAGTGCTTGGGCACCTGCACCCACGTGGAAGGAAGAAGCACCTGGCTCCTGGCTTCGGGTCGGCTGCAGCGCCAGCCGTGGCAGCCATTTTGGGGAGTGAACCAAAGGAAGGAAGACCTTTCTGTCTCTCTCTCTCTCTCACTGTCTGTAACTCTACCTGTCAAATAAATTTTAAAAAAGAAAAAAAGAATCCTGTATGATAATAAATTTGGGATTTTGGACTCTTCTGTCTGGATACTTACAGATTAACAAGAGCTGTACTTGCATATTTTACAATCACCAAGAATGTGAGGAGTGCAAACACGGACATGTTTGCATGTCCCATATGGGAAAACCATATTGGGGACTGAAAAAGGTAGATTCCAAAGAGAGTGGGAGGAAGCATCACTCATGTACGTGGCTTACTTCATAAGTTTATGGAATTTCATTAACTTAAGGTGTGGTAAGAACAGAATTCTGTCTGGCTTCTAAAATAGCTCAACCCAACTCCATGGATGGAGGATCAGTGATGAGATGTTAGAGAAAGTTCAGTGGTCTGGTGTGTGGCCCTCTCCGTTGGAGGTTTGGCATCAACACAGACAACTGTGCTTTTCTAACGGATCCATCAATGTGTCCGGTGGTGCCACCAGGAGGTTCAGAGCTGACTGAATGGCTGGATGGGCGGCCCCATCCACTGTGCAGCTCCCAGGTTAGAATGGATCGGCTGTACCCACTTGAAAGTTGTTGTGGGACTGATGATTTATTTGCTGTGTTTCTTTGAGAAGCAAAGGAATATAATGGGATTTACGGGGCTGACCATATTGGTATGATAATGAAGCGGGCAGTAATGGTGATGTGTGTGCTTGTTAGGTGCACACAGACGTTTTTGTGAGTTTGGGAGGAACACATATCATTGCCCCCAGTATGTGGCTGCTGCTGCTGAAGAGAGGGTAATCAGCTCACCATCCCACCAGGGTGTTCACTGGCTCATCACAGCTATGGTTGTACAGCCCTGGGCCAGGTGTTAGCATGGTAACAAGGCTTGGTCTGTTTCCGTTCAGTGCATCCATCAATGGCTGAGTACCTAGACACCAGAGCCTCCCCCTCACCTTGTCTTCACTTACCCCTTTGTCAAACAGAAGACATATGGTCAAGCTAGACATATGGTGAGCTTGGAATTGTCTGGAGAAAAAGGAAAGGATTTGGGCAGTTGTCTTCTCCGTAGTTGTACCCCTGGAAAACAGCTGGGTGTGGCTGGCTGCCACAGCTCCCAACCCTCACTTTGTCATGGCTGATGGTCACTTGTTTGAGGAGCCAGAAGTTGTTAGGAGTTTCCCCTGCCTGACACTGTCTTGAGTTGACCACCAGATGCCTCACCAGACAACCGGGGATAATCACTCTGTGGGGAGAAAAGCAGAGGGGAAGGTGAACTGCGGAAATACACAATACCTTGCCCAACCCAATGTTCATCACTTAGCAGGTGCTGAATAAATACTTCATTTCTCATTTATTGAAAAAATTACAGACTTCTAAGGGCTTTCCAAATTTAAAAGCTAAGATTTGATTTCCAATTTTTAAAAAAGATTTATGTTATTTATTTGAAAGGGAGAGTTAGAGAGAGAGGGAGAGACAGAGAGAGATGGGTGGTCTTCCATCCACTAATTCACTCCCCAGGTGTCCATAACAGCCAGAGCTGAGTCAGGCTGAAGCCAGGAACCAAGAGCTTCTTCCAGATCTCCCATGTGGGTCCAGGGGCCCAAGGACTTGGACCACCCTCCACTGCTTTCCCAGGCACATTAGCAGGGAGCTGGATTGAAGGTGGAGCAACCAGGACTCAAACAGTGCCAATATGGGATGCTGACACTGCAAGTGGCAGCTTAACCTGTTACACCAAAATGCCAGCCCCTGATTTCCAATTTTTAAACATTGCACATCCTTTGCCATTCACTACATTCCCCCCAAAAGGAACCTTGAAATGAAAGAAGCTCCCTCAAACAATTTTAAAAGCTGAAAAGATAATTATTACATTGTAATACTTAAGCCTATGTGGCATTTCTGTAACTTTGCTCTTTAAAGTCCAGTAAAGCCAAAATCAGGGTAACCAATTCCATATTATAAAAATGTTAAGACTCCAGTTACAGTTCCTTTTTTTTAAATTTTAAAGATGATTTAACAGCATTAGACAGTACAAAAAAGAGGCAAGGGAATATTTCAAAATGCTACCATTTTAACACCACAATTTCATTTTTTAGACCCTCCTGTCCAGCCATGCACAACATACATACATATTTCTATCCATATGCACCACAGTTATCATTCTGGTGATCTTAATATTTTCATCAGACTTAAGTGCACTATGGAAGGCAGAAGAGAAGGACCAAGGAAAATAAAAAATAACCCCCTCCGTTAAACGGTAGCCAAAGCAGCAGCCACTAGGTGAACTACCTACAAGAAGGCAGGAACCTCTCTCCTCCCAGCTCGCCTGGGGGAGCCAGCCCAGGACAGACACTGGTGATAACCTAGAAACCATTCATATCACCACTTGGACCGCTTCTAACTCCATCCCTGCTGGCCAACGTGCCAGGGCCCTGCCCTGCTCTGTGAGGTGCTCCGAGGAGGTACAGCCAGCCGAGGCTGCAAGGAGCCAAGCTCAGGCTGAAAGCAAGCACATCTCGTGGGGTGCACGCTGCTCTGGAAGGGAGGTAGCCGGCACTTTTGTCTACTTAAGATGGCACCACCGCACCCAGGGTGCATGGTGAAGCCGTCTATGCGGCAGGGCTGTGATCACGTGGAAGATGCTATTCCCTGCCCGCCTCTCCAGGAGAATGCCTGGTAACAACAGTGACAAGGATATCGCCCATCAAGCTCCAGGCTGCACAGGTGCATACAATGCTTTTGCCATTAGCTCTTCACTCGCGCCATATTACACAAGAGAGAACGTGAGACTTGGAACAATGAAGCATTGTTCTCAGCCGCAGTTGCTCTAGGTTCGACTGGCCGTTCTGGAAAACACAGGAGCCTCCTCCACTTGGCAACCAACAGTCGCACACCCTCATCCTTGTCCATTCTGTTAAGCCAGCAGTTTTGCCAGGCCTGTGCCCAGGAGTGAGGAAACACCTTTCCTGCAGGGCCTTTGTGCACAGGCCGTTGGGGCTGCTGATAAGGGAGTCTCGCAGAAGCATGTTTAAAAATAAGTGGTTCCTTTTCTCTCTCTCTCTTACTGTTCACTCTACCTGTCAAAAAAAAAAAGTGGTTCCTGACCAAGACAGAAAAGGTTGCTTGTCGGCAGGACCACACATCCAGGTATGCATGTCTTTTTTGGTGCTACCATTCCTGTCTCAGGCTATTAAAAAATAATATATTGATTACTGCCACTCCAGTTCACACTCGACTTCAGGAAGCTACTTCTTTCTGAAAAGTGGCAAAGCTAGAAAATGAATTCCTTCGTCGGGACATGGTTTCTTCCACACTTAGGGGCATCTCCGAGCCCCTCCACTACCCTCTCACCCGTTGTGGGTGTAGACAAGGAGCCCATCGGGTCAGTATGGTTTTAGCCCCAGAAGAGCGGTCACATTGGTTATTTTTAGCATGTCAGGTGCACTCTGCCTGCCATGAACTTGGTATGTTCAAGTGCTTGATTCAACAGCCTCTCTCATTTGAAAGGGAGACTGTTCCAACCCTCTGCCCACCATAGCTCCCATTTTACAGCTGCTCGTAAAACTCCAAACATGCAGAGATATCTTTAGCTGCGACTCCAGATATTTCCTGTTGAGCTGCAAGATGCAATCGTGCAAGCACACGGAGGCTAAATATACCCTCCCGGTCCAGGACTCAGCCGAATAAACAGGGGCAGCATCAACAGGATTTTTTTTTTTTTAAATCCAATGCTGAACAGGTTTTTTCCATTAGATTAATTAAACAATTTAATTTACTTTGGCAATTGAAGTTATTTCAGCAGGCCCCGAGCTTTTTAACACCTAAGCTTCATTTTCCCTCCTGGTTCTAGAACTGACCAGAAGCCTTGCGCATTAGTGTTTCAATGCCAGGTGCCCCCTTAGCCCTGTACTTCTGCTAGGCTTAACCGGCTGGCCCCCAAAGCAGCCTGCTGAAAGCAGCTGCCCCACTTATTCCCATGGAATCTAGGTGCTCTTCAGCTTTGCCCAGGGCCTCATTCATTCCTGGGAGCAGGAAGCCTCCAAGATCCCCTTTAAGGAATGTATCTTTTGGGGACTTGAGGAAAGGACAAAAGCGTTAAATTCTTTTTCGATTTAAGCTGGGGGAGGAGAAAACTCCTCTATGGAGTCAATCCTTGTCCACAAGGGATGCACAACCCTGAACAGTTGGATTATTGCCCTTGGACAGGTCCTTGAAGTCTCAGAGAAAATCCTGCTCCCCTGAAATCCTCAGAACAAGTAGTATCCACCAAACACCACTGGCCAGTGTCCCCATAACCAAGATCAGTCAGCCCCAGGATATCCCTAAGCCATGACGACTCAGCACCAAGAGAAGCCAGAGAGAGCAATGTGCAGAAGTCTAACTTTTGTCCTTGCACAGTCAAATACAGGCACACACATCCCTCACTCCTGCCCTCTCCAGGCCCTAGCAACCACTGAGGGGAGTTTAATCTGGTGGGGTGAGGCCAGGCACATCCCAGGCGCAACATGGTTGTTAGGGCCAGTGGAGTCTCAGACAACTGTTTATTCCTGATAGTTTTCTCCCTGCCCCTCATTTAGGACTTTCTATTATTTGAATGACAAAGAGAAAGATGAATAGGCAGAGAGCTCCCATATGCTGGTTCACTCCCTAAATGCCTGCCATAGCCAAAGCTGAGCCAGAACCCAAATCAGGACCCAGGAACTCAACCCCGATCTCCCATGTAGGTGGCAAGGATCCAAGTACTTGAGCCATCACCTGCTGCCACCCAGGGTGCACTTGAGCAGGAAGCTAGAATCAGGCGTGGAGCCAGATACCCAACCCAGGCACTCCAGTATGGGATGTGAGTGTCCCAAGTGGCATCTTTACCCCTAGGCCAAATGCCCTCCCCTAGGGTTCACTTGGAGGGTACAAGTTTTGGCCATCAGTCTAGCAATGGGGCCTTATGTGATAGTCACACATTCGCTATCCAGGCTTACTGCCAAGATGAGTTTCAGAATTCCCACTGCAGAAATCAGTTCCTCAGCGTGTCCTTCAAATGGTGCTGAATGTTTATGAACTCTGGGCACTGGGGACTTATTTGGGGGCCATTGTTATTTGGCGGACACTATTATCCATCAACATGTACTAAGCAGAGGCAGCCATGGAAGCAAAGGCACCAAGCAGTGGACTTGCAAAACCAGTAAGACAGGAGAATAAGAAATGCAAATGAATAATAACAACAGCATCTCCCCCTGATGAGTGCGTCCCAGGGCCAGGTACGGCTCTGTGCACACCACACAGAGGAACTTAGGAAACCGCACAAAACCCTGGGGAGCTGTATCTCTTCCGTTCCCTGTCTTTCTTTCAACGAAACCCCAGACCTGCAGGCTGCCGTCAGTGAACGCTTGTTGGAGGAACGTGTATCTGAACACGAGCGGGTACCTTCTCTGCCCTAGCGGAAAAGGTTAGGAATCCGAAAACTCCGTCCTACCTAGTGGTAATTAATGAGACAGAAGGGAGCCTGGGCAGGTCAAGTAGTTGAGGCTGTTGCTGCTGAAGTGGGGAAGGGAAAGGAGAGGAGCAATTGTACAAACCTCTCCAACTCCGCTAAGTGACACTCACTCAGACTCTTCTTTGAACACTTTGCAGTGAGGGAAAATCAAGCAATTTGTTCCATTGTCGCGTCTGTTGAAAAGGCTTCCCCTTTGTTTACTCAGCCGAGGGCTTTTAGAAATGTGGCTTCTAGAACGGAATAATTTGACTCTTCTATTCAACAGTCCCTCAAGTAGCTCGAAAGAATTATGATCCATGCTGGAGTCATTTTTTTCTTATCGCATGATTCTAGCTCCTCTGGCTGTTTCTCACTGTCGTGTGACACAGCTCTGGATAACCTCTGGCCTCTCGTGGTCCCTTTGAAAACACGATGTCCTGAGCTGAATGCATTCCAGATAGCATCGGTTGAAATATAAGGGTACAATTGCGCTCCTGAATCTGCAGCTCAATTCAAATCCACATGTTCTACTTTGTCAGTTCTTACTGTTCTTGTGATGGAACTGGTCCCTGTTCTGCATACGACCAGCTTCTACCAGACCAAGTTCAATAACGGTCATAACAACAGCTGGCAGTTGCAGAGGAAGTTCTGTGCATGTGCCACAGGCCATGCTAAACACTGTCCCATGAGTTCCACTTCATTCTCTCACATACACTCAGGCTGAGTGAACTCAAGAAGTTTGCCCAGAGTACTAGGATTTGAACCCAGCAGGCAGACTCCAAAGCCCACCTTGTGCCTAACCTACCTTCCTGCCTCCCATCCTGAACTTTGCAATTTTTTCACCTGAATTCTAGATTACCATCTGTGAAGTTGGATCTGAGTTTCCATTTGGATCTCCCACATCTCAGAAACTTCACAGTTAGATTTTTTAGAACATGTTTGCGGATTTGCGTCTTCACATCTTCCACCATTATCCAGGTCCACCGTAGCGCTCCCAACTATCCCATTAGAGGACATTGTCCATGGAGACACCAATCTGGGCTCCAGTAGGGCCCAGACTTTCAGCCAGCTTCCCAGCAACCTGCCTTTGAATTCCATACACCTCTTTCTCTCTTGTCCAAAAGTCATTGTAGCAGAGGCTGCCAAATACCATGCTGTTTGAGATCACATCGTATATGTATGCAGGCTGCCCCCACTTAAACCAATTAACAACACTAAGGAGTGGTACAAGAAGTGGCTTCTTTGTTGTCTGTTTTTCACAAATTCTGTGTCTAATCTTTTGTTCTGAAATATTGCCAGGAGTCAATATGATGTTCATGTTTACTGTTGAGTAAAGTGAGCATAAACTGTTAACCTTGTCTCTAGTTTTATAATTCATTCTAGTCTTCCATTCATTCATTCTCAAGGTCAACAGTGTTTCTACAACCATAGATGCAAGCTTTTTTTAAACCTTAAATCATTTTCCTTTCTCCCAGATGTTAAAATCACGCAAGCTTCTTATTGAAAATATGCGAAGTGCAGAAATAGGTAAAGACAGCATGAAACAAAATGGCCCAATAGTCTCAGAGACATCCTTGGACAACTATAATTCTTTTTATAATATCAAAGGCAGTTTGCCTAGGTCGGCACTGAAGTCATTTATAGCCATGATTTAGGGATGGTCTCCCACACCTAGAGCAGGAACTACAGCCTAATAGCAGGTAGGAGATCCGTGAAGAACTGCTGTTCAAAGCGAAGAGAAAGGCTGGGCCCTGGGCAAGGGTGGGTTGGGGCAAGAGGTGGGAGGCAGTAGTCTCCATGCCATGCGAGCCGCAGGCACTCCTCCCTGTCCCGTGCGTTCTATGCACGCATTGGGCTGTAGTGTATTGATATTCAAGGCAGTGTGTGGTCGTCTCTCAATCCTCCTGGTGCCATCTCCCCGGGAGACTAGCTGCACCGCTCTTCTGCTGTAGTTTTCCTCTGTCTTGTCATAACTGTTGTAGCCCATGCGACCCAGCTTGAAAGTTCTATCTGGACACATGTGTCTCTTCCCCTCAAACGTCAGTTTGAACATCAGGGATTCGAGAGAAATCATACGGGCGAGAAGGTTCTCTCTGGGTGACTGTGATTTGTTGGACATCTGTCTCCAAATACATTATGTTCAGTTTAGAGCCAGTCTCGCAACCAATCACTGTGACTCTTCACAGATGGATGGATGGACAAACATCTAACAGAATCGCCTGTCGATTCTCATCAAGAGCAGTTCAGGTGCAGCACTGCCCAGGGGGCCCTTGCAGCTCAGCGAGTCTTCGGATGTGTGATTGATATTTTGGAAACAGGGTATCACTCGGTATATTTGTCAGTGGCTGGCAATGCTCATAAGACTTCAGTTTGGTGCAGGAGAAGCCCTGAGGAAGATGTGAATCTTACAGAGGCGTTTGGGGAAGACACAGGCTCGTCAGCAGATGGCATAGAGAAGAATGCGGAAAAGCCAGGAAGCTCTGATGGAAAACAAGGGGGTGGGGGTAGAAGAAGGGGTCTGGAGTCTTGAAAACACACAGAACATCGTCCTGCAATGACTGGCCAAGGCCGGAAGAGGGGGAATGAAAACAGCTGTGGCCATCATGTCATGAACAGGGCCAACAGGGCTGGCCTTGTGACGCAGCGGGTTTAGCTGCTGCCTTCGAAGCCAGCATGTCCTATCAGGGCCAGTTCAAGACCCAGCTGCCCCAATTCCGATCCAGCTCCCTGTTAATGGGCCTGAGAAAGCAATGGAAGATGGCTAGACTCCTGCTGTCCATGTGGGAGACCCAAAAGTTCCAAGATCTTTTGCTTTGGCCTGGCATGGCCCTGGCTGTCGTGGCCATTCGGGAAGTGAACCAGCTGATGGACGATCTCTCACTATCTGTCTGTCTGTCGCTCTCTCACTCTCTCTCTCTCTGTAACTCTGCCTTTGAAGTAAATAAGAAATAAATCTTAAAGAAAAAAATAAAGAGAGGGCCCAAAAAGCCACAAGTAGAGGTTTTAGACACATCAAAGTATGTGTTTGGAATCAAATGAACAGCTAGCCACCTCTACACACGCAGGTAGATAGCAATCAGCTGAAATCGCCACATCTTAAAATAGGAACAAAAAATTTAAAAGATATGTTCAGATTCTGCAGTGACTCCTCAGCCCTTTCCTTTATACATAGCAGAGTACGCACAGGCCAGCCACGTCTGCCCACCAGCAGGGCCCGCCCCCTTTCCCAGAGATGCTCAGACTTAGGTAGGTGTCTCAGGAAAAGCACGTGGTTCTCTCCAAGATAAGTTTTAATCTTCTTTATTATTATTTTATTTTTTTGACAGGCAGAGTGGACAGTGAGAGAGATAGAGAGACAGAGAGAAAGGTCTTCCTTTGCCGTTGGTTCACCCTCTAATGGCCGCCGCGGCCAGCGCGCTGCGGCTGGCGCACCACACTGATCCGATGGCAGGAGCCAGGTGCTTCTCCTGGTCTCCCATGGGGTGCAGGGCCCAAGGACTTGGGCCATCCTCCACTGCACTCCCTGGCCACAGCAGAGAGCTGGCCTGGAAGAGGGGCAACCGGGATAGAATCCAGTGCCCCGACCGGGACTAGAACCCGGTGTGCCGGCGCCACAAGGCGGAGGATTAGCCTAGTGAGCTGCGGCGCCAGCCATCTCCAAGATAAGTTTTAAAAGTCAGCTTGAGTTGACCTGTGGAAGAATTTAGGAAAGTAGATAATCACAGACCCATCTTCTTAAAAAAAAAAAAAGTTTGTTTGAAAGGCAGAATTGCAGAGAAAGAGGTACAGAGAGAGGTATATCTTCCTCTGGTTCACTCCCTAAATGGCTGCAACAACCCAGGTCATGCCAGGCTGAAGCCAGGAGCCAGGAACTCCACCTGGCCCAAGTAGTTGGGCCATCTTCCACTGCTTTCCCAGGCACAAAAGCAGGGGGTTGGATTGCATGTAGAGCAGCCTGGACTTGAACAGTGCTCATAGGTGATGCTGGCATCACAGGTGACAGCCTAACCCCCTGCACCATAACACTGGCCCATGCAGACCCATCTTTCACCATTCATTCATTCACTGACTCATTGAGTCCCTTCCCACTGCATGACAAGCAGCAATTGTGCCCAAAGACAAAAAAATAGCAAGGGACATCCAGCCTGATAGGGAGATGGCCTTGTGGGCACATGGTCATAATCCAGCCACTAAGGCAGTGGAATGAAGGCAGAGGGTGCACTGACTGCTCAGCGAGGAACTAGCCAGCCAAGCTGGTGGCAGGGACGGCTTCCCAGGGTGATGTTAGAGTTCAGTGTTAAAAGAAGAGTAGGAGAGTTAGGCAAGTAAAGCATGCGGGTAGAGAGGATGGGAAGCAGAGGAAACCAAGAGGGAAGAGCAAGACACATTCAGCCAAATGTGGGTAGTGTCCGTGTGGGAGCCAGGGTGGCACAGCCAACAGATGAGACTGGGGCACTGGACCATGAAGCGCACCCTTCCCAGGGCTGTGTCTTTTCCCACATTGTGGGGGTGCAAGGGAGAGGGCTGAGGAATACAAGCACCATCATCACGTTTGGGAGCAGAAAAAGGAGGGTGTTTTGGAGGGAAGCAAGAGTGGAAAATGGACAACCAGTAAGGAGACTGGCAGACTGACCCAAAGGAAGGGTTGAGGGCCTGGCCCAGTGAAATATCAGGTGGGATGAATGACAGGAAGGAAGTAAAACCTACCAGTTTCTCCAGTGGCTTGGACATGTAGACTGAGGGATTAGGGAGGGTGTAGTATGACCCTCTGGCTCAGGCATCAGACTAGCAAGGTAGCAGTACTATTTTCAGAGACCAGGAAGACAGAGAGATGAGTTAGAGGCTGGGATGGAGTGAGCAGGGCTGCTGATTCCATCCTGGTTCCACAGTGAAGTGTTTGCAGTAGGAATTTGGAACTCAAGTGGTGGGAGACTTAGTCATGCGTTCATATCAAGTTTTGAAAAAGCAAGCAAACCTCCCTGAAACCCTGGGAAGAAGCACAAGGGTTTGGGCTTTGCAAAAGCTGCTGTGAGAGTGGTTCTGACTTTGGTTCTCAAGCACTTTGTGTGCCGATTGCCTAGAAACAATCATTGCACCGATGCTGAGCTGTCAGATGTTGACCCGGCCCAGATCAAGAAGTGGCAGGTGGGGAAGGAGGGCCTGTGCAATGAGCCGAAGGCTGTCCGTGCCAGTAGGACCTTAAGTCAGCTTAGCACAGCCACAGCCAAGTCATTTCCCCAAAAATATTTATTACCCGCTTGAATTTGCACACCCGCTTCCCCAAAGCAGCTTTCCTGCAGGGTAGAAGTTAGCCAGTGCCTCAGGATCCATTTCAGTTTTAGGCTTGGAGCACTTTACTCCCAGGTATATAATTCCTGGAACATTCCGTGAGAATGTTGAAGGAAGACTTTTTACAGCCAACTTTCTGTCTTCAGACATATGTGATCCTGTGACATGGATCAGCATACTTTCAACTTCCATTTGTAGATCTTGAGGTGCCTAATAAAAACCTTCTCAACATTAAAGGTCTATTTCATTCCACACCATGGTAGACTTTAAAAGTGAACAAGCATTTATCAATACACAGCATCGTTTTCTTTCTTTCTTCTTCTTTTTTTTTTTTTTTTTTTTTTTTTTTTTTGACAGGCAGAGTGGACAGTGAGAGAGACAGAGAGAAAGGTCTTCCTTTACTGTTGGTTCACCCCCCAACGGCCGCTGCAGCCGGTGCACCGCGCTGATCCAAAGCCAGGAACCAGGTACTTATCCTGGTCTCCCATGCGGGTGCAGGGCCCAAGGACCTGGGCCATCCTCCACTGCACTCCCTGGCCACAGCAGAGAGCTGGCCTGGAAGAGGGGCAACCGGGACAGAATCCGGCGCCCCGAACGGGACTAGAACCCAGTTGCCGGCACCGCAGGTGGAGGATTAGCCTAGTGAGCCGCGGCACCGGCCTAACAGCATTGTTTTCAAAATCATTGGCTTTTTTCATTGCCAGGAGTGGAGCGGGGGCAGTGCTAATGTTTACCACACAAAACAGCTGCCAGTTGGGTTAGAAGGGTCAAAGCAACCGTCTTCTCTGGAACACGCGCAGCTTCACTGTTTGTAGTTCAGGAATACAATGCAGAAGGTTGCTTTTTCTGCTTTTCCCATGGGCAGTGTTTCCAATGAATTATGTAGATGGACTTCTGAGTTCACTTTCCAGTTCCATTCTCATACCTAGATTTATTCTCTCCCAGATCATGGGCGGGCATTCTGACATAAATTCTGCAAAGCTGGCAATCTGACTTCCTTCCAACTTGTGAGAACTTTTCAACCCACTAGGGACTCCACAGTGTCCATTAAATAAATTGAGTTAGAAGTTCTAGAGTTGGGTTGTTTGTTTTCCCATTGTAACCATTGACTTATCCTGAGCCATTGCTGCAAAGTCTTACAACCAACTTCTTTGGTGGAGCTTCCCAAGCCCCAGCAGTCTCTTGAACAGACACCCATCCCTTTGCTGTGTGTGCCAGTGTGTTCAGCTCTCCCTGACATGCGAGAGCTCATTCTCTCTCTTTCTCCTTTTCCCACGTATGTGGACCAAAACAGTAATTGGAAATCCTGAATCAACTCAGCTGCCGTTGTAACAGAGCAATAGTTGCTAACGTGGTAGCCGTCCTTGAAGGCACAGCTACCTTTAATCCAAGATGCTCAGGTCATGGGAGTTCCTAGCCAAATAACAGCAGCCCGCTTGCTCCAGTATTCCAGGTGCTTTTCGTTCCCAGAGCCTACAGGTATTATCCTGGCTCATGGCTGTTAGACTGTAGGGCAGCACACCAGCTGTCACTCATAAGAATTGGTGCTGGCCAGCCGGCCAAGCTAACTACAGGAATAAAGACGTGTCTTTTCATTCTCGTACACAGGTCCCTATCTCTGAGCAGACAGCTGCAGAATCTCAGGTGACAGCCCCAGGGAATAGTGTTTGTGGCTTTCGGGCATCCAGCACCCTGAAGAGACAGGCAGGAGACATTCGATGTCATGATGCTGGTTAAGGAAAGCAGAGACTGACCCTACCTCTCCCGGGGCTGTGGGCAGAGAAAGACAAGCAGAGGGGGATGCTAGGATGATGACATGCTAGAAAGCCATCTTACTTGCCGTGCCTTCCACTCCACTTCGTTAGAGAGAAAACTTCAAGAATCACAATCGCACTGAGGCGCTTGGCCATGTTTTAAAAAAGCACACTCTAAAGTATAATCCGAGACCCTTGTGGGTTGTAATGGGAGTGTAAACAGGTAAAATCTCCCCAGAGGTCAGCTGGGAATTTATACCAAAACAGAAGCCTTCGAAACATTCATGCTCTCTGACACAAAATGTTTACTTCTGGGACTTTATTGGAAGGAAAGAATGAGAAGTGTCTTAGGTTTTCTTTCAGAATTAATTAAAATGTTGAAAAATTGAAAATAGTTTCGATGTCCAACCAGAGACAACTGGTTCAGTGAACTTTAACACCTTCATACAATCAGATAATATGCAGCATGAACCTTACTTTACTGGAGCGAACATTTTGGTAGGAAAGTTATTAAGTAATTAACATTTCTGTGGTAATAATTAGCAGTAATTTTTCTTTCCCATTTTACATTTTTTATGGTCTAAATTTTCTGTAGTAGATACATTTATAATCAGAAAAAATTTTGAGGAAATATAAGTACATGTTTAAACTTTTTAATTAAAAAATCCCATCCTTGACCTTCCTAATACAACCGTGTTTTGCAGAGTTCTATTTTCTGCTTTGTGCACTTGCTTAAGTTTTATACAGTTGCAGTCAAGGGCATTTGCCATTTTCTATATTGGTTTCAACTATCATTATAGATCCATATTACACATGGTCTGTAAGTATCCAATTCATAACTTCACATGACAGCATATTAATGTACACTCACGCAGCAGATAATATTAATTCTGAATCCTGCCTTGGGTGGAGAGGGTTTTCATTACACCCACCCCTGCCCCACACCAGTCCCCAGACAGAATTAATCATCCCTTCATCTGTGTTTTGCTCATTACACAGTTCCTTGTTTCCGTCTGTCTCCCTTCTGACGCAGGCGTGACTGGAGGGCCAGCCAACACCCGTGTATCTCGGTATTAGTGGTGCCTACCTCTGCGCCTGGCACCTGCATTAACACTTGTCCAGTAAACATGGACACATGAAAAGAAGCAGAGATGGACCAAAGAACAGACGGAAGGAACAAACAGACAAGAGTAGGCTTTGGTGGTTTGAGATCTATTTGCCTTGAGTAGCCTTGCAAACTTGTGCGTTCTGACCTCAGCCTCAAAAAAATGTGTGGAGAAGGAGAATAGAGGGTCTGTAGTTGCCCTAATACAGACATTTTCCCCCTTCAATCATTTGTAAAACTACATTTTATGTCCATTGCAAGTTTTAGTCTCTGGGTTATATAAAGGCATGTTAGTAATAGTCCTCTTACCAGCTTCTAAAACTCATTTCCAACTTTGGGTCGGGATTTTAACCATCATGCATTTGTCAGATTCCTTTCAAGATGTGTATCGATACCCATAACAGCAGTTCTTAAATGCTCTTAGAAAAGCAATAAATAAGTAAAATATGAAGAAAAAAAAAAAACAAAGAAAAAAAGGCTGCTTAATAGGTTCAGAGTTCTCTGTTTAGGATGATGAGAAAGATCTGGAAATAATGGCGATGGTTACACAGCACTGTGAATGTACCTAATGCCACTGAACTGTGCACTTAGCATAGTCAGAATGATAAAGTTCATGGTCTGTGCATTTTGCCGTGATCAAAGAATGAAAGGTGGAAAGGAGAGAAATGAGAATCAAGTCGTGGGGAGCCCAGTCTTCCTGAGGCCTCTTTTTCACTTAGGAGCCTCTCCTGACCAAGACTCAAGACCGAGCAAGTCCCTGGGAAGACGCAGAGAATGAATGTCAGGCTAGAAGTGGATCCTATTATCCAGACCCAGCAGATACGCCCAAAGAAATCGCCCCTGCTTGCAAAACCACTGCCATCCCACTCTCTTTCCCTCCTTTTAGCTCTTCCCAAGCTCACAAAGAGGCTGCTGATGGCATGAGCATTAGCAGCCTGGAGAGCTATGGAGAGGGACTTCTTGACCCTTTAATCGATGGCCTACTCCTGGCTTTTTTTTTTTTTTCCTAGAATCAAACTAACACCATTTCAGTTCCAGCCCTGTGCTCACTTGGGTGGCTACGTTACCTTTATCTGTACACATGCTGCTTTGGAAGAAAGATGAGCAGTGTTATGGGGCAAAGATTTTTTTTTCTATCACTTAGAAGGGGCTACGGCCAAGCCTGGCTTTGAATGAAGCCATGAGAGTGATGTCCTGGCTTCCCCGTGACCTGGGGACATCCCCAACTGGCATCTCCTGGTCCACAAAGAGCATGGGGAGTGGTTGTTATTGTGCCCTCCTCTTCAGAGGTGAGGCCATGAGCATGGGGAGAACCCAGGTCCAGTGTGGGTGCTTGGGGGAGGGAACTCTGCCACTCTGGTCTTACCGGTTGCGTAGGGAGCTGGACTCCAGGTTACCACGGGGCTAACACACTGCACCTCATTGTTCCCGGGGTGCACATTTTTACATCTCTGAAATCAGGATCATTTGGCAACTGAGGGCATGCTATAGTTTTCAGGCAACTTTTTTTCTCTTTCTAGTAGTGTATAATAATGTGACTTAACATGTAGGTGTCTAAGAGTTGATGAAATACAATATGTTTGGGAGAACCTAAAGATAGCCATCAGTAACATTCTGTAGAAATTGTTGAAATATCTACCTGCAAGGAAAGTCTGCGTTTGAGTCCCTGAGTCACAGGCAAGGGAGAAGATGAGGCTGCACAGAGCCAGGAAGGTAATTATAAGCTTCAGATTTCTGCTGCGGGGCTCAGACCACAGCCGTAATAAATGCGATACAGGCGTCTTTTGACGTGGCGGCTCCTTGGAGGTCTCTGCTTTGAATGTGTACCTTTCTTTATCAGAAGGAGTCGTATTATATCCTCGCAGGCCAACTCCATGAGAAATAAGAATGGGTCCTTTGTGGATGAGAGGTCAAAGATGTCATTGTAACTCTGTGGCTTGCTGTGGACAACACTGTGACCTGGGCTGGGTTTATTTCACTGTCCTCTTTCTCCCAACCCCCAGGCACAAGACCCCGCCCCCTACTTCCCCGGATTCATCATACCTGCCTATCTTGTGTATCACCCTTTAGAACTCAAGCACTCTTTAGAGTTAGGGGCTCTGTGTTATGTAAAGGGACCTTTAAAAGTTCATGGAAAATGAATATAAAAGTATGATGTTATTTTGGTTCAAAAAGATTTGATATCCATACACAGTTTTTTCACAATACACATTATACACATATTATGAAAAAAAATATTTGTAGCAAAATAAACCCGTATGGGGCCAGCACTGTGGCACAGTGGGTTAAAGCCCTGGCCTGCAGCACCGGCATCCCATGTGGGCGCCAGTTCTAGTCCCACCTGCTTCTCTTCCAATCCAGCTCTTTGCTGTGGCCTGGGAAAGCAGTAGAAGATGGCCCAAGTCCTTGGGCCCCTGCACCCACATGGGAGACCCGGAAGAAGCTCCTGGCTCCTGGCTTCAGATCGGCGCAGCTCCTGCCACTGCAGCTATCTGGGGAGTGAACCATCAGATGGAAGACCTCTCTCTCTCTCTCTGCCTCTCCTCTCTCTGTGTAACTCTGACTTTCAAATAAATAAAATAGATCTTTAAAAAAAAAAGAACAAAATAAACCCATACTTTTAATTCCATTTTTCTGCTAACTTTCATTTGAGAGACAGAGACAGAGAGAGAATGTGTGTTTCCATATACTAGTTCACTCCCTCAATGCTTGCAACGGCTAGGGCTGTACCAGGCCAAAACCCAAGAGCTGAGAACCCAATCCAGGTCTCCTGTATGGGTGTCTGGAACCCCATTACTTGAGTCATCACTATCTCCCAGGTTGTGTGTTGGCAAGAACCTGGAGTTGGGATCCAGAGCTGGGTACCAAACTTGGATGTAGGATATATGCATCTTAATCCCTTGGCTGAATGCCCACTCCCGTGTCTCCACCAGCCGTTTGAGGTACCCTCCTGTGTAAGATCATGCCATGTAATATTTGAAGTATCCTAGTATTCTTCTAGAAAATCTAAACTCATATGCAGACATGTGATATTGATACAGACACATGGTAAAGAGATGTTAAGAGACATTTTGTTATTTTGCGCATCATACCTAGAGGCAACCACCACCCCACCCACATTTAAGACTCATCCTTTGCTTACTCTACATGCCAGATCCCGAGTTAGGGCCCCAAGACTGAGGACTGATGTTCAGATCCCTAACTTGGGGAAAAAGAGTGAGTAAGAAGACAACTTGCCAGCTGTCCCAAATGGGAGGAGGGCTTCTCCATTTCTATTGCCCATAAAAACAAAAGTGCTCCATTTGGGGTGAGCATCATGGCACAGTGGTTAAGCTGTGTTAGGCTACGGGCATCCTGTATGCCAGGAATTGAATCCTGCCTCTACTTCCAGTTTAGCTTCTTGATAATGTGCACCGTGGGAGACAGCAGATGATGGCCCAAGTACTTGGGTGCTTCTCCTTACATGGGAGACCTGCATGGAGCTCCTGGCTTCTGGCTTCAGCCTGGCCCAGCCCCAACTGTTGTGGGCATTTCAGGAGTGAACCAGCAAGTGGAAGACCTCTCTCTCTCTCTCTCTCTCTCTCTCTCTCTCTCTCTCCCCTCCTCCTCCTCCTCCTCCTTCTACTCCCCATCACTCTGCCTTTCAAATAAATAAATAAATAAAATTTTTAAAAAAGAATGTTCATGTTCAACGGTGGCCAAAAATTGGAAATGTAAAAGCAACACAAAAGCCCTGCTTGAGAAACCTCCTCCCACCCCCATTTAAAAGGAGTGGGGTTGGGGAGCAGTAGGTGTGAGGCCTGAGGATAGAAAATGCCCAGATGAAAACATGTCAGTAGCTTTTGAAATTCAGAATTTGATGGTGGTAGGCCATTTTTAGGTAAAGTACACAAGAAAGTTAATTGAGCCAAAAGGAGGCCTAACTGGGTCTTTAAATTTATTTTTTTTACTGACAGCACAAGGGTGCACATGTGCTCTGGGGTCAGATAGAGTGGACAATGCAGGGGTGACTTCCAATGTGTTGGGTTTCATCCAGTGGCATGATATGACTTAGATGCAGCTCAATCAGATACAAAGAGGATTGAAGGCTTGATATCTCCAAGGAACAAAGAAATGAAGGCCCCAAACCACACCAGAGACCACTGCCAGCGGCCTCCTGGTTTGCAGTTAGCACAGAGGCAGCAGCTGCAGAGCCGTCGTCGGGCAGGCTGGCAGCCCACCGCCAGAAGGCCTCTCCTCTCCACCCATCAATTGATTTTATTGAAGCTGGAGAATGACCCACAGGGGACCATGCATTAAGTTTCTACAGCTTCTAATGCCACCTAGGAGAGGGCTGGGGAATTGGCACCCTCTCCGTCCCCCCACTGTGCAGCTATGGGAGGTGGGAGATGCTGACCCTCCCTCTCCTTCCACTTAGCCTTGAAATATCCTGTGGCCCACGAGCTGCCTGATCCTGGGGGCTGGAATTCTTGCAGATGAATTCCCAAGCATTCTGCCATTCAGAGTTCCTTGTGTTTTTCACGGCTGTGTTTGGCATCCTATTGGCACTTCAGGGTACAATCAAATTCACTGTCGCTCTAGTGACATGAATAATCCATCCATATTAATGAAATGATAGCTGTTCCTTGCCATCTCTTTTCTTATTTTGAAGCTGATTGCAAATAACATGAATCCCGCTTTTGGAGGAGGGGGGAATGGATTTTCTTATTCAACTCCACCATGAAGAGGGAGAGACAAAGAGATAATGGAAGAACGGTGGTTCAGAATAACTGTAAAATAATTACTGTGTTGCTCAGAACTCTGTATTATTCATCCGTGTAGTGAGAGCTCCTGTTTGTTACCACACTTGAGTGGCAACCTCACCAATTAGCATTGCCGATGCCGGTATGTGGATAGCATGTGCAAATAGAATATGTCCAGAAGTGCACATAAAATTGGCGCAACACGAATATGGCCTCCGTGTCAGGTCCTTTCCTGTGTTCTGATGGACTCATGTCTTCCCAGATTTTTCTGATCAGTGCCCCCCACCCCCCACCGACAGGTATCAGAGCGCACAGGACAGAGGAACTGGTCCTGTTGCAGGAGTACTGTCTGTGGTGAGGCGTACAAGCAGCTCCCGGGGCTGGGTTTTTGCCTCAGAAAACAATCAGATTTTCCCTCTGCTCTGTGAGAAAAGCGACTAGGCAGGGGGTACATGCAAAGATCTACGTTAGGTGCCAGCGCTGTGGTGTAGCGGGTAAAGCCACCCCCTGCAGTGCCAGCATCCCATATGGGCACCAGTTCGAGTCCCCGCTGCTCCACTTCCGATCCAGCTCTCTGCTATGGCCTGGGAAAGCAGTAGAAGATGGCCTAAGTCCTTGGGCCCCTGCACCCACGTGGGAGACCTGGAAGAAGCTCCTGGCTCCTGGCTTCGTATTGATGCAGCTCTGGCCGTTGTGGCCATCTAGCGAGTGAACCAGTGGGTGGAAGACCTCTCTCTCTCTCTCTGTAACTCTTTCAAATAAATAAAGAAATCTTAAAAAAATAAAAAAGATCTATGTTGATGCTTCAACCCTAAAACTTGGCCTCCTGGTGCTTCAGTGGTGGTGGCTGCTGCTGGGGAAAACGTTTTAGCGTTTGAACATGACTGCGTGCTTCCTGTTTCTGAATCTGTGTTAATGCCAAGGAACCTGAGAAGCAAAACCGGGAGGCGGCCAAACATGAACGTGGCCATAAATGTATATAATCAGAATATCCCGTATCTTTGTGAATATAGGGACAATACATCTATAAACCGTTCTTCATCTGCCCCCATTGAAGGACTGACTGATGTTTCCTGAGGCAGACAATACTTGCTCTGTCTGAGCTCTTTTTAGAACTGCAGGATGGGTTTTCTTGGCAGGCAGTTTGGGGGTCCCGGCTGGGAGGAAGTGACCTCTGGGATTTGAAGGGCTTGAGCAGCCACAGATCACACCCACACCGTGTGCACCAGAAATGCAGGACCAAAGCCCGTGTGAACGCCAGGAGAGGATCTCTGCTGAGACCAGCCACACAGAGCCAGGCTGACTTGACAGGCCCTGAAAATGGCTCCAGGAAAAAATACCTGGTTGGCTGGAGGCCCTCCTTCACTCTTCCCTGCCTTTCCACGATCCATAACCTCAGGAGCAGCTCCTTGGAGTCGGTCAGCTTTCCAAAGCTAGTTGCATCAGACTTGAAGGAAAACAAACCAAAAATTCAGCCCCTATACTCAGAGCACCTTTTATTCCTTACCCCAGATGCTTATGAGGAAGTCTTCAAAAACATTCATGAAAAATACACACTCTCAAAAAACTAAATACACACTCTCAAAAAACTAAGCGTGGATTTCCATTTTTTTTTTTTTTGCACCAATATAAACTTCTCTTCTCATTGTGTTTTTCTGTGTACTTTTTGAAGTCCCCTTGTGTAGACATCAAAAGCACAGCTTTGGAAAAGACTGTCTCAGCCTGACCCTACCCTGATTTGGGAATCAATGTGGCGGTGTGCTTCCAGAAAGTTCTCTTGCTTGTCTCCTCCCAGCCTGATTTCCTCTCCAGCAGCAGCCTGCTCCCTCGGTTCAGTCATGTCCACCACTTCTGTGTCTTGTCCTCTTCTCTCCTCACCCTCACTCTCTGTTTTAGATGCTCAGTGTCAGATACCCTTTTCTGCCATTGGCTCTTGATTGGATCTCCCTTCCTCTCAGCTTCCTGACCTCCCTCCTCTCCTCGAGGTCCTTGTTGCTTCTGTCTTGAGGTGGGCTCTGTAGCGCCTGGATGGAACATGATCGGCCTCAGGCCTCGTGGTGACCAGCTCTGGACCTCCTAACCTAGGAGGCATCTTATCCAATAGCGCAAGTGCCCTGCTTAATTCCTGAGTGCTGTCTTCTTGATCAGCCCCTGAACAATTTCAAGGGCTGGAGGTGGCCTAATGCAGAGCCTGTGTGTGGACGCAAGCGTGATGCAGCCCAGACAGTGATCCTGTGAGGTGCTTTCCTGGTCCCTGTCAAGGGCCCTCCTCTCCCCTACCTCTCAGTGTGCAGCCCAGTTGTTCTTAGTCAGTAGCAGTAATCAAAGCAGGTGCACAAGGAAGAAGTATCATACATGATTTTTGTAGAGTCCCTGCCCCCAACACTCATTCTCTAACTAGAAGGGATGCGGAGCCTCGATGGGAAAATTGCTGCCTCAAAGGAGAGGGAGGTTGTCCTGTGCTCTGTGCCCTCCCCACACTGCCCAGCTCCCAAGCGACTTTTCCTTCCTCAGTTGGTGCAGATAGCGTGGATTAAGTAGTAAGTTCTTCCCACCTGGCAAATGCCCTCAGCCAGTCTGGAATCTTACTGAAGGCTGAGTTCTCTGAACCTTTTGTGTTCAGGAGCACCTTTTCCGTTCACCCCTTGGCATTCCCCAGAATACAGGCTGACCGCATCCAGAGAGGCACAGATCTGGGATAGGCAATCAATGAGAAACCACAGGTGCCGGTCTCTGCCCACTAAGTCAAATCAGGCCCCAGTGGCCCAAAACTCCCCCGAAGCCGAAACCCGCGAGAGCTGGCCAGGTCCAGGCCAGCAGACGCCAGCAACCTCCTCCCAGCCCTGCTCTCCCTGGGCTTTTTATTACTTTGACTTGATCAAAGGAAGGAGAAGCAATCAGTCTCTCTTCCACTTGTTTAATAAAAGAAAACATCATCATAGTTTGACACATTACTTTTGGTGGATGCACAGGAAGAATATCCTATATGAGAAAGGGAGACAGGAGGAGAGGGGGAAGGGGAAAGGAAAACAGATTGGCTGTCTGCGGAGGTCCAGTGTCACATGTCCGAGGCATCTTGTTCCTTTGGACACCGTGGGAAAGACCATGGCAACGAGGGGCCCGCAGAGCGAGGGAGACAGACAGCGAGACTGGCAGCCCCTCCCTTGAAGACAGAGCAAATAGGTGAAGCCCCGTGGTGATGCCAGCGCCGTGGTCTGCAGCCTCCGCTGCTTTTGCTGTAGGGGCAGGGAGGTTTTCAGTGCGGCTTTTCCATTTGTTCAGCCAAGACACTCATCTCGGAGCTGCTGATAGAAAACATGTTTTTACCTGGAACCTCCAGTGTGTTCCCAGCTTCAATCATGCATTTCCCACAGCCTGGCTGCTTGTGTACTGATTAACTCTTTTGTTAGAAGCTATACCGTTCCTACCCTCGCTAGTGGCGATGTAAAAGTTTGGTGCAATAAATACAACATTAACTATCTTATAAACAAAATATAGCATACTATTTCTATGCAAATAAGATGTAGCGCTAAGACCGAGTCACGTTCCGGCGATTTTTATTCCATCAACTGCTTAAGCCTAAGAAATATTTGGCTATCAATTTCTTATGAATTCTACTTATCATTAAAACTCCTTAATTGGGTCACCATGTAACTCTCAGTGTTCCTTTGGGCTTTCTCAGAAAAAATTACACATTTAGCAGGAAGGAGAAAGTTGGAGAATCAAGTCAAGGAAGCAGAAAAATGAAAAGGTTTCTGCTTCTCAAACTTTGGTCATGTTTCCTGTCATTAATCGGTATCATCCCTTCATTCCCTGGCTATGCTCTGAGGACTTTGAAAACATTCAAGTTACCTATTGTCCTTCTCCCATTAAAAGCCAGGGATTGGGGCTGGAGCTATGGTTTAGTGGGATAAAGCCACCACCTGTGACACCAGCATCCCATATAGGCGCTGGTTTGAGTCCTGGCTGGTCCATTTCTCCAGCTCTCTGCTCATGGCCTGGGAAAAGCAATGGAAGATGGCCCAAGTGCTTGGTCTCCTGCACTCATGTGGGAGACCTGGTTGAAGCTCCTAGCTCCTGGCTCCTGGCTGCGGCCTGGCCCAGCCCTGGCCATCGTGGCCATTTGGGAAGTGAACCAGTGGATGGAAGAGCTCTCTCCCCAACACCCGACCCCCAGTAACTCTGACTTTCAAAATAAATAAATAAATCTTTACCAAAAAAAAAAAAAAAAGCCGGCAGTGTGTTTAAAATACTGCATACTACATTCACGTGTAAATGAATTCAATTTTTAAGAATGGAGAGCACACGGAGCATGAGAATGATGAACTCCTGACGTGTAAGCAGGGAGCGCCGTCTCTGCCCCATTTCTGGTCACCATGTGCACTGAGCCGAGTGAGAATGAGAGACTGAAAGTAAGTGGGAGGAGGTGGCACCCAGTGAACCAGGGAGTGACCCGACATTTGCTGGTGGCGACAAGGGCGTAAATTCTTAACTCTCACCAAAATAGACCTCACAGGCAAACTGGAGTCCACTCCTCAGTTCCCACGGTCAGTGACAGCCTCCCCTCACCTCCTGGCCACCCCCAGCCCTTCCCGCCCACCTTCTCCTGATCTCCTGCTCCTGATCTCCTGATCCAGCCCATTCTAATCTCTGCTTTACCTGACACCAGCTTCATCTCCTTAAAGTAATGCGTTTATCGTTTAATCCCCTCGCAGAGCCCCTATGGCTCCCTGTGTCCGTCGGCTGTCAGGTGGCGCCGCCGGCCTCCAACCTGTCTGTGGTCAGTGCCCAGGCCCCAGCAAACACCTCCACTTCCCGCCTTGCAGATGGCTGCTCCCTCCTTTCTTGGCTTTCTCTTCTTGTGCAAATCCAAATCCACATTCCTTTCAAGGCTGCCAGCCAAGCCCCCCTTCATCCATGAGGCTCTGCCCAGGCAGAACCAGAGAATTTACAGTGACATGCCCAGAGCAAGTGAGCCGTGGAACCCATGTGTTCCATGGTCAACTGGGGAGCTTGAATGGAACCCAGGCATATGCCACGTGGGTTCACCCTTGAGCAGCCTATGTCTCCCTCCAGCTTCCCAGTGAAAGCAAACCTGGCTCTCTGCCTGGCCTCAGTCCTCCAGCCAAGACAGGGCCCTTGCCATCCCACCGCAGCACCTGCCCTGTAGGAGGTCCTGGAGGCATTGCTTGCATATCTGAGCTCTTTAAAGAGTGTGATGCCCACTTCAATGAAAGGAATGCGTTCCTGACCAACTACGTGTTCCACATATCATGTTCTGCAGAAAGTTTTGTGGCGTATGCTTGCTTTCTGGGTGATGGATGTGTCCTGGCCATGAAGTGACAGACGGTCCTTTCCTCTACCCATGTCCAGAGTAAAGCTGTCCACACCACCCACACCCACGGGCTTCTGTGTCATATTAAACAATTCAGTTATTTGCTTGTTTTGTTTGGGTGTGTGTTTTAGCTGGGAGTATTTAAGAAAAGTCCACTCTAAGATCTAGAAAGGTGGTGCTGTGGATTCATTCTGAGAGGAGGAACGTGGTGGGGGCAAGAGGCGCAGAGTCACCACACAGACCCCGGGAGTCACGTGAAAGCAGGCCAGAGGCGAGCAGCTCACAGACTCATTTATTTCAGTTGGTGCAGCAGCTTATATAGCCGAGGCAGCCAATCTGGTCAAGGAGCCGTTTATGCCATAACCAATCACTGCCTGTTGCTAGGCAAGCTCCTTTGCCAGGTGGGTTCCACTGCCATTTCCTGAGTAGCTGATGTTCGCTTGCCAGTGCCATCTTGGCACAGCCTTCCTATTCCACCACAGACAGTGAAAAGGAAGATGCTAGTAAGGGCTGTGAAGTACTCTAACTGCAGCTTCAAGTGAAAGGCTCCCAGACCCAGGCACTCCTATGTGGCCACAGCTGTGCTCTCCCCAGCTCATCACACCCTTCCTTATCTGAGTCCCTTAGAGAAAGTGGATCAGAGCAATCCAAGCCTCCCTAGGTTCCTGCCCCCAAGAGCATGTTCATCTTACCACAGGTAGATTTGGGGTCTGCTCCCAAGAAGCCTCGGGGAGGTGCAGGGAGCACCAGGGACCCTGCACAGCCACTGATGTGCTGTGGTGACAGTGGTTCACTCCCCAGAAGGCCACCAACAGAAAGCGCAGAAAGCCAATCCGAAACCAGGAGCTTCTTCCAGGTCACCCACACGGGTGCAGGGGCCCAAGGACTTGGGCCATCTTCCATTGCTTTCCCAGGCCATAGCAGAGAGCTGGATCGGAAGAGGAGCAGCCAGGAGTTGAACCAGTGCCAATACGGGATGCTGCCACTGCAGGTGATGGCTTTACCTGCTATGCCACAGCGCAGGCTCCAAATGCCTCTTAAAAAAGTATTTATTTATTTATTTATTTGAGAGGCAGAGTTACAGACAGGGAGAGACAGAGAGAGGTCTTCCGTCTTCTGGTTCACTCCCCAGATGGCCACAATGGCTGGCGCTGGGCTGATCCAAAGCCAGGAGCCAGGAGCTTCTTCTCCCGAGCACTTGGATTATCTTCCACTGCTTTCCCAGGTGCATTCAGAGAGTGGGATCCGAAGTGGAAACTTGAACCAGTGCCCATCTGGGATGCCAGCACCGCAGGCAGATGCTAAACCTTCTATGCCACAGCGCTGAACCCTGTGGCTGCCTCTTAGGGCAGTGTTCGCCAGGTCTCCTCTAGGAAATGATCTTCAGTGAAAACAAAGCCCAGAGAAAGTAAGGTATATAAAGAAGGGGATCTCGTTCTCACTGGCCTGTGCTGGGTGTTGCAAAATGGGGACCTGAGACAGGTTCAAAGTTCAGTTGAAAGGTGCGTGGGCCCCCACTTTCACCCTCTTCCACCTACACACGCTTACACGCCTCCGCAAATTCCCAGCTGTTTATATTTAATCTCGGCTTCCAGAAAAGGTTGACTTGACTTGGAGGGATGTAATAGCGGCTGCTTGAGAAACTGTTGGACGAGGGGACCCCAAAGGGAGAAAGAAACATGGAGGAGAATGTCGAGTCAGTAAAAGGAAGGAAGTGTGCGTGTGTGTGTGTGTGTGTGTGTGTGTTAGAGAAATGGCCTAATGGGAAGGAAAAGCAGAAACAGGCTCCCTCGTGCTGGAAGGACCTCTGGGGGCACGAAGTCCCCGGAGCAGTGCGCAGCTCCGCCTGTCGCCTGTCGCCTGTCACCTGTCGCCTGTCGTGGGCCCGCGGGACTGAGGCATCGGCTGTTCTGAGTTCAGCTTCCACCGCACAGCCTCCTCTGAGAGACCCGTGAGCCGCCGTGAAAGCCCTTTAAGGAGGTGAGAGGTTTGGGGCGGAGACTTTAAGAATCCTGCGGCCGCTCTAAAGCAGCGAGCCAGCTGGAGGGAGAACCAGTCCTGGCCACTTTGGGGGAATTCGGGGCCTGGTAGTACACATCTGGGATGACGTCATGGTGAGGAGGTCAGCCTGGGCTAGGCAGAAAGGGCTAGAAAACTGCTGACACATCCCAGATGCTTAAGCAAAAAATATGGAGGTGTTAAGTGGCAAACGATATTTGGCACAAACCCCCCACCCTAGAAGTCTGTGTTGCTCCTGTCAGCAACAGTGGATTTATTCCTCACCCCAGTGAAGGTTTCACAGCAATTTCTCCTCCCGCCTGGGATCCAGTGCCGCAGTTACTGAACAACTCCGTTTCCCCCTACGCAGAAGGTGGTCATTTGTGAACAGGGGTAGTTTCTTGCATGAGCGTGAGGAACTGGTGTGACCATTGAGAAAGAAGACAAGATGGATTGAAAGCATGAGCCCCCCCAAAAACTTTCTAATTGCCTCATTTCGGTTAAGAGTGGTGATGACGCACACAAACTGTTATGAGTACCTCTTACGTGCCCAGCATTGACTCATGCTACCTGAGAGAGAAGTTCTGGGGAAAGGGGGTGACTTCTAATTCTTCCCAGATTCCTTTGGGTTACTATGTAGGTGAATGGAGTGAGTGTATGTGTGTGTGGTGTGTAGGGTGTGTGGTGTTTTCATGTATGGATTGTGTGCAAATGCATGGTGTGTGTATGATACATATGTGGCTATGGTGTGAGTGTTTGCATGGTGTGTATGGTGTGTGTGTGTGTGTGGTATGCAGCCTAGAGCAGTGTTTACTGCAGTGCAAGTCAAATTGGGGAAACTCTGAGGTCCCTATTTCTAAGGAGGTTTTTAATCCCAGTTTGTCCTTAAGTCTTCCAAGGTTAAGCAAAGACCTGAGCCACTGCTGGTTTTTGTAGTCCCCAAGGATACTTACAAAACTGAGAAGCGTCCATAGCGTTTGCAGTGTATTAGCTTCACAAGATACACAAGGAACCTATAAAGCATGTTCGCTGCTAATGGACTTAGAGCTGTGGGGTCCAATCACAGGGACACCATTTAAAGGTGTAAACTAGATGCTCTTTCCCAGGGTTTCTCTGGGACTCCAGGTAAATAAAGCCTTGTTTGAAAACGACCTTCTCTATCTAAAAACGCAACCTCAGGGGATTTTGCGGAGATGAGGCCCCGGGTCAGTTGGCCTTTTGCCAGACCCTGATCCCCGCCCGCCCATGGGCCTTCCTTGACCACTGTGGGCCCTTCTCCTAGACTTGCTTCCTCTGAGAAGCCAGCCCTCAGCTCAGACCCGCAATTCTGTTGTGAATTCTGCCGCTTGCCCCTGCTCTCACTGTCCTCCGCCAAGTCCTGGCCTCCTCAGAGCCCACCGCCACCTCCTGGCCACCCTGCTGCCCCCAGTCTCAGTGTCACGTGGCCAGTTGTGGTTTGCCCCCGCGCAGGTTCAGCAGTCAGAATACCAGCAGAGCAGGTGGGCGTGGACACCCTCCCGCTGGCAGCCTGTGCAGGGAGGGCAGAGCAGGGCCGGGAGCAGGCAGTGGGAGCTCGGCCCTCCCGAGGCCACAGAGGGCCTGTAGAGGCCGGGGAAGCTCCGTGCCGTCTGTCTGAAGCAAGCCCAGCCTTTCTTCCCTCCTTCTGCCTTGCTGTGGCTGCAGCCGAGAGCTCCATTTGGCAGCGTGGTGGTGCTCTTGTCTATAAATGGCAACGTTGGCCTGCCTCCCAGTTTAACACAAGATAGGCCTGGGCATCAGTTATGCAATCTTTGCCCTGATGACTTCATCAGAAAGGGTGGGGCAATAAGAAAGGTTCGGGCCGGGGAGATGGTAGCTGCAGAGAGAAAAATCTTTCTGAGCTGCATGGCTGCAGACAGCCGAGACGGCACCACCTCCTTCTTTAAATCGAGGGCAGAAACGTAGCAAACCTGCAGGTGAAACAACCCTTACAGCACAGCTGACAAGCCACTTACTGCCAGTGCGTCCTGCACTGGCCACTTGGGTGCCAGCAGAGACTGCTCACCCCACCCCCCCCACCCCATGGGGCACGGAGCGCAGCTGGTGGCTCGAGTTTTCTTCCAGGCCCGCACGAGAGACGGCTTGTGGAGGTCAGCTGCGGTTTTCCACCATGGCTCACGTTCTTGAACTCTGCAGGTCTGCCTGGCTCTGGCCATGCTCTGTGGTTTCGAGCCTAGAATGGCGAGAAGCCACGAGGAGCAGGTGGGTGCCACAAAGGGCAGAGTTGTCCCTGGGACAATGTCAGTGCCTTTCAGCAGCCTCTGTGGGGCTGGAGAGATCTTTGTTGAAGTGATGAAAAGCCAGCCTAGCAGCCGAACCTGCAGCCAAATCCCATTGTCTCAAAGGGGCCCTGCCTAGAGGGTGCAGTGGGCTGGGGAGAAATGGCCTAGGGCCCAGATGCCACCCGGGCCCCTCCTGAATGGACTGTGTCCCCATTCACTGTCAGTTTAAGCTTATACTGAATGAGTTGGGAACAAGAGTCCTATTTATTAAAAGTAATATCATATATTAATAGAAAATTTTCAAGAGTCTTTGGGCCTGGCATTGTGGTGCAGAGTGGTTAAGCTGCTGCCTGTAACACTGGCATCCCATGTGAATGCCAGTTCAAGTCCCAGCTGCTCTGTTTCCAACCTAGCTCCCTGCTAATGTGCCTGAGAAAGCAGCAAAGGATGGTCCCTGTGGAAGATGTGGAAGACCTGGATGGAGTTCGTGGCTTCTGGCTTTGGCTTGGCCCAACCTTGCCTGTTGTGACCATTTGGGGACTGAGCCAGCAGGTAGAAGATCCCACTTTCTCATTCTCTCTCCCTCTCTCTCTCTCTCCCCCCACGCCCGTAACTCTGCCTTTCAAATAACTAATCTTTAAAAAATAAGTAAATAGCCGGCGCTGCAGCTCACTAGGCTAATCCTACGCCTGTGGAGCTGGCACACCGGGTTCTAGTCCCAGTCAGGGCGCCAGATTCTGTGCCGGTCGCTCCTCTTCCAGTCCAGCTCTCTGCTGTGGCCCGGGAGTGCAGTGGAGGATGGCCCAAGTGCTTGGGCCCTGCACCCGCATGGGAGACCAAGGGAAGCACCTGGCTCCTGGCTTCAGATCAGCACAGTGCGCCGGCCGCAGCGCAACGGCCGCAGCAGCCATTGAGGGGTGAACCAACGGCAAAAGGAAGACCTTTCTCTCTGTCTCTCTCTCTCACTGTCCACTCTGCCTGTCAAAATAATAATAATAATAATAATAATAATAAAATAAAATTAATTAAATAAAAAGAGTGTAAAAGTAAAACCACTTGTAATCCTTGTCTATCAAGATGATTCAGCGGCTGGGGGTTTAGAAACTGCTTTATTTGCTCCCACCCGTGCCCATGTACAGTAAGCTTTTTTCTGTGTGATTAGATAGCCTGCGAAAGCATGATTCTTATTGGCTGCCTAGTGTTCATGGTATGGATGTACCATAATTTATTTCATCAAGTTCCTATTGTTGCCCACTAATGAACTTTTAACCAATTTAGAGTTGCTTTGGTGGTGGAATTAATCACACAAAAGGGATCAAAAGGACTCTGTAATTTACACGGAAGGCAGAGGAACGGCGTAACTCTCCAAGTTGCGTTTCTACTGGGGGGACCCATGGAGTCTACAGAGTGCTGATCAGGACAAATGGTAGTTCTGTCGTCTCTTCCCCCAAGAAAAGCCTCGGCGGCCTGACCTCTCCTCTGGCTGGTGGCACTGCACATCCTGGGCTGCACCGCCCCCTTCACCCTTTCCTTAACAGCCAGCGAGGGTCTCGTGGAAGCGTCGAGAAGCAGCATGTGTCGGGCCGCTCCGTTCTCTCCTCTCCATCCCTGGTGTTGCTTTAGGCTAGAGCACATCATAGCAAATTAGGCCACTGAGTTCAGCAAGTGTTTTCTGTTGTTCTGCTGTAGACCCAGCTCCGTGTCGGGTGCCAGGGAGACTCAGAGGCCAGTCCCCAAGGAGCTGAAGACTTGGCCAGGAGTGATGCCACAGGATGTCCTGCTGCCAGCAGATTATCGCTCGTCAGCATTGGGAAAGCTGGGGCTTTCTGAGGCTCTCGTGTCACTCGGTGACACCTGTCACTCAGCAGGGCGCAGTCAGGCACAGACCCTGACTGAGGGCGTGGGAACTGTGTCTGCACACAGGGGACAAGCTGACAGGAAACAGAAAACATCGGAATAGCAGTGATGGTTACCTTTGCGTGTTGAAATTCAGTATTGCCTTTTTCTTCTTCCCACTTTTCTGTGTGTGTGTGTGTGTTTTCCAAATTTTCCGCAGTTATCGGGTGGGAAAGGGGAACAGCAAACCACGTGTGTGTGTGTGTGTGGTGTGTGTGTGTGTGTGCATTTAAGAGAGACAGAGAGCTCCCAATCACTGGTCCACTCCTCAAATGCTCACAACAACCAGAGATACACCCAGAAGCCAGGAACTCATTCCAGGAATCCCACATGGGCGGAAGGAACTGAAGTACTTGAGCCATCACCTCCATCTTCTAGGGTCTGCTTAGCAGGAAGCTACAGGAAGGAGCCAGAGGGGGGTACTGATCCCAGGCACTCCAACATGGAATGCAGGCCTCTGAACAGCCAGGCCAAACGCCTGCTCTGCGTGCACTTTTAAAATGCAGTCGCCCATCAGGGAATTAGCTTCTAGGACCGCCTAAGCATACCAAAATCTGTGGACGTTCAAGCACCTCCTACAAAGCGGTGTTCTATCAGCGTGTAACCTGTACACATCCTCTCTCTCTCTGAATGACTTATGATTCCTAATGGAAATGCTATGTAAACGGTTGTTATGCTCTGTTGTTTAGAAAATAATAATGAAACAAAAGTCTGTACACGTTCAATACAGATGCGGTGTTTTTTAGTAGTTTCGATCCTTGCACAGTTGATTGAACCCTCAGATGTGGATCCCACGGTTACCAGGGGCTAATGGTAGTTGCTTTATCAAATGTACAGACTCCACTCTCCTCATGGAAATCCTAGAAAGAAAAATCCACATTAAGAAAAGTCTCAGGCCCATTATTTTTGGAGCTCAGCTATAATGAGAAACAAAGTCGTTCCCTTGCCCAGAGGGTGCGAGGCACGCTTCAGAGGTGGTAGCAGGGACAGCAGTCCCACAGCTGGCAGCCTGAGTGTGACAGTCAGCGGATGCATGTTGGAGCTGAGTTCCTGCCTGGGCTGGCTGAGTTCTTCCAGAATAACCGGCTCCTTCTGCCAGATCAAACTACAAACTCTGCTGAACCCACCCTGCAGCCTTAGCATTGGGCCCCAAGTCACTGCTGTGTGCATTAATGGGCTTCCTAGATGGGCACGCTCGGCCTCAAAACTCAGCCTCCAAGACAACCACCACACATCACAAAACCTTTCAGTGCTGTCTGCCTTCAGAATTTTCTAGACAAAGGGGCTTGGAGGCCCAGGGCAGGCCCTGTTGGAACTCTGCTGTGAATGGATCGCAAGCCAACCCTCCAGACCCAGAGTGAAAATCTGTTCTGGAAAAGTCTGTAAAAGATGTCACCGCACTGAACCCACATTTCTGCCCTGACACTTGCTCAACTTCAAAGGGAAGTCTAAGGTTTTATGTTTTGCTGCTTCCTGGCACTTCTGGTTGAAGGGTCTAATCGTATGCCCTTTGTTGAAATGTCGAAGTTGATAAAACAGAGGCGTCCCAATTTGGGGAATCAGACCACATCTAAAAACCGATATGGATGTTCCTGCACTCTGCAGTTGCATGCTTTGATCCCAGTAGCCTTTCTACCTTTTGATCCTTTGTCCAGCCTCCTACCCTATCCCTTCCCACTCTCTATGCTCCAGAGTTCTCTTGGGTGGTCTGCTCGATTAAGACCAGATGCACCTTATAGTGGGTGGAGAAGTCAAAATCCCAAAGGTACCACGCACTGCCAGTAGCTAGGGGACACGAGGCAAGTTACTTGGGCTCTCAGTGACTCGGGGTATTTTAATCGGAATCATGGTTTTCCGTGGTACTCCCCTAATACCACGCCAGGGAAAGCCTAGCGATGTCTGATGCTCCCTTAGCAAGGCGGTTACACTGGACTCGGCGGCCCCTGCCTGCGCATGCCTCCCCCAGCCTCCACTGCAGAGAGGAACTGGAGTCTTGGCCTTCCTACGAGCATCCTGGCCGTGGGCTCCGCTCCGACGTCACCGGCCGGAGCAATCCTCCAACGTCTATGCGGATTTTGTTCCAAATGCAGAATTTACAAGAGAAATCCAAGCAGCTGCGCACCAGGAGGGCACAGGGCCCAGCAGGATGCTTTGCTCTGAGGGTTTTCACCCGGAGGGCCTGCTAAAACTCCCCCAGCAGTGGGGATTCGGTAGGCCTGGGAACTTGCATTTCCAACAAGCGCCCAGGTGATGCTACAGCTGCCGGACTTCAGCCCAGCGGCGTTCCCAAATTGTCCATACAGGCTGTGAGCTTCCTTCCTGAACCACCCCACTGCACCACCCCATTCACTGCCAAGGAGGAGGAGGCCCGGGGCTCGGCCGAAGGGCCCAGCCAGCCGCCACGCAGCCTCAGCGCTGGCGGGCGTCCGCCTCGTCCCGCGGGTGGACTCGTGCCCGGCAAGCGGTCACCCTTGGTACTGGTCTGCCTTCTGAAACCGGAAACGGAGCAGTTAGCACGTTCGCGGGGGAAAAAGCCTATAGGTCCTGGGCAACATTCCGTTTGGGCTGCAGACGGATGCTGTTTCCTGTGCGTGAATGGCCTGGCCCGCCGCGGGGTGTGTGCGTGCGTGTGGGTGCGCGGGTGGGTGCGAAAGCGCAGGATTCCGATCTGGGCTCCCACGGCCTCGGGGCCCGCGCCCGGCGTCGCAGCGCCGCCTTCTTTGTTAGGGACGCCTGCTCCCGACTGCTTCCTCCGAGTCCGCCGAGGACTTGTAAGCTCACAGGGCTCCAAAATCGCGCCCCGGGGGACTTTGTACGCAAACTCCTCCATCTCCCGCAGGCATCTCGCAGGCCCTCCCGGCTCGGGCGGTGCGTGCCGGGGCTGGCGCAAAGCCACCACCGCCCCCCTCACCTCCCCCACCCCGGCCCTCGCCTCGGGAGGCAAAGAAAAGTCGGCCGTGAGTCACCAGGTCCGTGTGGGTCGCGTGGGGGTTGGAGGAGGAGGAGGAGGAGAGGGGAGCGCACCCCGAGCCGGGCGGCGGTGGGTGGAGAGAGAACTCATTTTGTGTGAAGAGGGCCTCGAGTCACCAGGGAATTCCTGGATTGTCTCGGGCTGTCGTGCGCGGTGTCCATCACGCCGCGCGAGCACCATCTGCTCGGTATTATGCTCGCAGTTGCCAGGCTACCTGCTGTACGCAGTAACACTTGACTGCCCGGCCCCGCCAGCGCCGCGGCCGCGCGCCCGCCTGATTGAGCCATCTGCGCGGGGAGGGGCGGTGCGCCGCGGCCCAGGCCGAGCTCACAGCGCCATCTGCTGGCGGCGCGGCGGCTCAGCAGCTGCGGCTCGCCAGCCTCCCCCGACCCTGAGCCGCCTGCAAAAGGCTGCAGCCCCGGGGGCGTGCTCCCCGCCGGCCGGCGCCCCCAGCTCACTCTCGCCCCGCAAGTCTTTTGTGATCCACCCTCCCCGGAGCCGGCAGCCTCTGGTTCGCCGCCAGCAGCCCCCCATCCCTCTCACCCAACCACGACGCATGTTCTTGAAGACACTTGAGAGAAAGAAAGCTTGCCCGCGCACAGATTTATAAATAAACAGCTGGCTGTTCTTGGGAGATATTTTTACCGCGGCTGGTTTTTTTGTTTGTTTGTTTTTTGTTTTTTGTTTGTTTTTTTTTTTTTTTAAGTTGGAAACCTCCTCTTTTAGGGAGGTAAGAGTGGTAGGTTATTATTATTATTATTATTATTATTTTACATCTCCCACCTCACTTTAGCCCTTGGAAAATGGCTAAGAGCTTTCCCTGGCTCTGATTTCTTGTGCCTCCCTTTATTTTGCTGAAACGTGACAGGGTCTGCAGAGAAAGGAAGATCCGCGTCGCCCCCTGGGTTGGACGGGAAGAGGCTGGGTTGAGATACCTGGGAGCACGCCAGGGAGGTCGCTGGGTAGGGAGTGGAGAACGGGCCAGTAATTAAAACTAAAAATACTGCATCATTCGGCTTCAAGGCATCGCGTTTCGCGTGACGAAGGCACAGCCTGGTTCTTTCTAATTGCACAACCCAGTGTGTGGCCTCCCCACACACAGGAGCCAGGGCTCCAAAGGCTGACAAGCGACAGCCTTCTCCCTCTGGAAGGCCTCTTGGAGGCTCAGAGAAGCTGCCTTGGGTGATGCGGTTGGTGCGGCAGCCTGGCTCCCACGGCAGGGCAGGGGGCGCGTCCTCACTGGCTCCCGTGGGAGACAGGGCCCGGGCGCGTCCTTACTGGCTCCGTGGGACGCATGGCACAGGGGGCATCCTCACTGGCTCCCATGGGACTCAAGGCACAGGGCACTTCCTCACTGGCTCCCGTGGCACGCAGGGCAAGGAGTGTGTCCTCACTGGCTCCTGTGGGAGCTGGTTCCATTGCAGGGCGGCCCTTTAACAATGCACATAGGCCCTCCTGCCCGTGGTTCCCCAGGTTTCCAGAGGGAAGCCTGAAGGCAAAAGCAGTACAAAGGCTCTCTTTGGGGAAACACCCGCTCCTGGGAGGTGGTGGCCTGCCTGTCCCAGTGGGTACGCCCTCCCCGTCCCCACCACCATCATCACCACCAGACACGGAGCTTTTGAAGTGTTTCTTTTGGCCCCAGGAAGACGGGGGCAGAAAGTGGCTGGATGTGTCAACCTTGTCATACCCCATCTGCCACTCCCTGCCTGTGGGCTGAGGAGAGCAGCCTGGGGACGCCTTCCTGGCCTCTCTGGGTGCACTCCCTGGCTGTGTGGGCCCTGGACACACAGAACAAGAGTCTCCCAGCGCCCAAGATAAGCAGAGCCCAGCCAGCCCAGCCCCCTGGGAAACTAGCTGAGGGCAACTTCCCCATCCTCCTAGGGTCCCATTTTGCTTCCTACTTTCTCCACCTTATCAAAACGAGAACGTCTCAAACATCCTGAAAAGCCTGGGAAGAAACCCACCCTGCTCACTGGCGAGGTATCTACCCCTGGGTGTGAAGTCCTTCGTGTCCATCCATCAGTCCCGTGTGTCTGAAGGTGGCAGGAAGCAGCCCCATCCCATTGGAAGGAGGGCTGGGGGAACAGCAAGTCTTAGAGCAAGAGGGAACCGACCCCTAGAGACCTGGATCCCACCCCCAGAGACCTGGATCCCTGCCGCGGGAGGGCATAAAGACCCCTCTCATTTTCCAGCAGTAAGCTCGGTTCCCTAACGTCAATACCTAGCTCCCTACCGACTAACTGTCCTCTTACAGAGAGACTACACAGACAAAAACTTAGGGATTGCAGCAGCGGCACTGAGCTGTGAGAAAGAGAACGCAGTGCATTTCCGGGAGGCAGGCGCTACGTACAAGGACCTTCAAAAAGTCTGCAGAATGCGCGTTGTGGGAAAACTGTCATGGATTTCAGAGGGTTTTGGCATCAAAGTAAACTGATGACGTATCCCCTGACCTTGTGGAAGGACCCTGGTAGTTACTCTCCAGGCAATTCCTAGGTGTGCTCTGGCGTGGTCACACAGAAGGGCCTGAGCTGGAGGAAGGGCTACTGATTTGGAATCACAGGCCGTGCTGGTGGGGCTCCCCCCTCACCAGCTGTGCATAAGCTCCCACGCCACCTAAACTCAGTGAGCTATTGGTTCTGGTAAGAAAAAAAAGAGTTTTGTCTTTGCTTTGTTTTGCTTACTCTGTTTCATTTGAGTGGAGGGAGAGACAGCTCAGGGCACCCATGGGTGGGAAGAAGACACAGGAATGGCTCAGGACCAGGTAATGGCGGGGAGGAGGTGTGCAACAAGCCCACGCTGTAGAGAATACAACCCAGGCTGTCTGTCCAGGAGGCACGGAGATAAACCTCACCCCTACACTCTGAGAAGAAATTGCCTGAATGATTGACAAGACCCGTACTGAAAGGGTAGCAAAGCAGCAAGAGGAGAAACGGTGAAGTCCAGCTGGGATAAAGCTCTAGTTCTCCACATTCAGTTCTTACGACTTGGTTCTCATCACAGGGCTGCACAAGATGACGTGCGTTTGTCTGTGTAGGTGTGTACATCCCAGAAGTCAGCTCCTCTGGGATCAGATGGATTGCTTGAAACATGGTGAATTAGAATACTTCTGCAGAATATTCCGACAATCCTTGCTACTGCCAAGTGTGTGTAGTAGGAAAGGAAGTGGCTAGAAAAGAACCCCAGTGTCACCTATGTCTTCTTCCCATCAGCTATTTTCCCCTAACGGTCTACGCTGGCGAGCTGCTAAAGACTTGCCCTCCAGCAGTCACTGGGCAGTGTGAGATGAGGTCTTTTACCATGCTGCCTCCCTTCCCTAAGTACCAATCCTCAAAAGTAGCCATAGGAGCTGGTGCTGTGGCATAGTAGGCTAAGCCGCTGCCTGTGGTGCCAGCATCAAACACGGGCACGGGTTCGAGACCCAGCTGCTCCACTTCTGATCCAGCTCCCTGCTGATGGCCTGAGAAAGCAGTGGAACATGGCCCAAGTGCTTGGGCCCCTTCACCCATGTGTGAGTCCTGGAAGAGGCTCCTGGCTCCTGGCTCCTGGCTCGTTGCTTTGGATAGGCCCAGCTCTGGCCATTGTGGCCATCTGGGGAGCAAACCAGTAAATGGAAGACGTCTCTGTCTCTCCCTCTCTCTGTCTGTAACTCTGCCTTTCAAATAAATAAATAAATCTTTAAAAAAGAAAAAAAACAAAGTTACTATAGGGAATTCAGATAAGCAATCAAACCCCTTGCCTGTAAATCACCCTGGACCCATGCACCTCGGTTCTGTTTGTAAAGCTGCTGGAAGATTACACAGCTTTGGTCAGTGTAAAACATTCCCAGTTCTCACCATCAACAGCCTCTGACCAGCAGGATTTTTAAACATGTATCATAGCTCTCAAATATCAAATATCAGATCTGGTGACTCCTAAACTCCAGCAGCCTCTGTAAATGTCTCTGCTACTTGCTCAGAGGCATCTGTTTTGGCCAAGGAAAGACTAAGGCGTAGCAGGTGAGGCCAGGATGCCTTGGTCCAGGCTTACAGTGAGCCCAGCTGGAGGGCTTGGTGACTACCCTTGGAGGAACGCAGATGTTGGTTGAGAACCGGTCTACCTCCATGAGTGAGTCCCATCCGAATCAGACTGGACGGGGTCTCAGATGCCCCAGGCCCATACTCTATGAAGTCCCCCTCGTAGCCTCTCCAGTTCCACTGGGGTAAGACCCCGTGTGAGAATTTGCAGGAGGTCTGATAGAGATGATATAAATGACACCCTTAGGCCCACGAGCCGGGACCTCCATCTGCCCCACGTGCCCAGGGGCCTCCATGCTAACAGCAGTGGGTCACTGTGTCTCCTATCTCTTCTCGTCCTCCCAGGAGCAGCATCCCATGGGGCTCCCCCGGACCTCCGGCCCCATGCAGCCCGCAGTGCCCCCAGGCTCGGGCGGCATGGTCTCCGGGACCAGTCCCGCGGGTCCCGGCTTCCTGGGCAGCCAGCCCCAGGCGGCGCTCATGAAGCAGATGCTGCTTGACCAGCGGGCCCAGCTGATGGAGCAGCAGAAGCAGCAGTTCCTGCGTGAGCAGAGGCAGCAGCAGCAGCAGCAGCAGCAGCAGCAGCAGATTCTGGCCGAGCAGGTAACGCGCCCCCATGGCATGACTCGTTCACTCTGCGCGCATTTCTTGGGCACCTGCCGTCTGTGAGGGAGTCACGCAGTTCATGTCCTATGCTCACAGCCCAACATTTCCTGGGAATCCCAGAACCACCTGCGGGATTGACACCTTTCCTATAAGGAGTTAGGTTAGTCCTCAAGGACAGCCTTCTGCCATCATCTTGAAGGCCCATTTGCCAGAGACATTTCTTTGACGCAAACCTCGCTCCTCTCCTGATTTCTGCTACGGGGTCTGCATCGTGAGTACCTGCTGGACCAGCTCACCTTCTCCCTAAGCCCACATATTTCTAGCATGAATGAAAAAAAAACAATAATAATTCGGAGAACTTTGTTTCTTGGAGGAAAGAGGCAGTAGGGGAGATGGAGGAGGAGCCTATAGAACTGGTTCCGAGCCATGGCCTGGAGCAGCAGCAGAACAATAGGGCCAACAGAACTACCTGGAAACCGGACTGAACTTGGGGTCACAGAGACGGTGCCAACCAGAGAAAATTCCAGACAGCTTTTTAAAAGGAATCCTGGAGGCTAAAGAAAGGCCTGACACAAATACACCTTGCCCGCTGGTGTCTGGGTCCACCCTTGCCGTAGAATTCCTCCTGCTTTGAGAGAAACCTTCCCTGCTCACTGGCCCTGTCTGCTTCCATCTGCTTCGCCTTCAGGGATGCCTGTGCCTGAGGTAGTATTACCCACCGGGAAAGGCGTGAGGCCGGCCAGAGGAGACCCCCAGGTGGCTCCTGTAGGGGCCTGCACAAGGAAAGACAACACACTGCAGGCTCTTGATTATAGAGCTACCGGGGTGCCATCTAGGGCTCAAGGCCCCACAGATCTCTGCTTCATAGTTAGCCTTCTAGAATGTTCCTAATAGGATCAGCATTTTTGGAACGGTACCAAGCATCTGCTGCCACATATAGCCAAGATACTGTGTGGGGCACAGGCACGTGGAGGGCCCCAGTAGCCAAGAACAGCAGTTCAGCGTCACACCAGTCATCCCCCAAAGAGAAAAATTGTACGGTGGAGCATAGTTCACTCGTGTTCCCTGCTTTTGCTTTTGTTCCTGAACAGCTGTGTAATTATCTCCCTTTTCACCAAGGTCAGTCGGCTGCCTGGCAGCTATTGTACAAACAAACCTCCATCCCTCTCACCCTGCATAAGGTGTGTGACAAGGAACCGTGCTAATATCCCTCAGACAGTGATAAATGGAGCTGCAGAGAGAAGCTGGGCTTCGTAAATCCTCCCCACAGCCAATCCCAGGACGCCCGCTGCAGGTGCACCTGATGTTCTGAGCGATGGCTTCTGAGGTGTGTGCTGCCACCAAGGCACAGCGGGAGGGTCAGAGGGGCCAGGAAGAAGACCGCTGGGCCAGCCCGAGGAGTGTTCCTGCACGGTGAGGTCAGGCGGTGCCCCCACCCCACTTCTGGAGCAAGGTGGGAGGTAGAAGAGCAAGAGAGGCGATGCGTCAGGAGGACACAGCACGCTGGAACATGAACGAAAGGGGACCACCCCTCAGGATCCTGGGCACGGACAGACACAGGGCCCCTCAGGGAAGTTGGCAGAATGGGAAGCTGTGACCTGAGTGCAAGGGGACTGCAAAATGATTGTGGAAAATGAGATTCAAGGGTAAGTTTATTTTGGTGAAAAAAAAAAAAAAGAAAGAAAGAAAAAGAAAAGCACTGAAATCCATGCATGATTTTTTTCATTACATACATTTTCCACGAATGTTTTGAAGGCCCCTCGTATGCATAGATTTCAAAAAGTTTGCACCAAAATAAACCTAGTCTTTAAGGGTATTTTCCATGTATTTTGTGAAGGGCCTGTGTATGTAACTCCTTAGCAGCTGTGTGTCCCGATGGGTGATGGATGCCCCTGGAAAGCTCTCGTTACTCAGGGTCAGAATCTTTTCTCTGCTTGCAAAATGACTTTGGTAAAGCCACCTAACCTCTTTCTGCCATGTTAGGTTTTAATAATTCCCCTCCTGTAAGTGTTTAGAGGATCCCATGAAATGATTGCTGTCTGTAAAAGTCTTTGGGAGCAGTGCTCTCTGCACACATGTATGTGGGGACCTGTCACGTGGCCCCAGTGTCAGGCCGTGCATGGAGGAGCTGCAGCCCCAAGTGCCAGCCAAGCCAGTGTAGCAGCTCGCCTGCACTTGGCAACATGCTTAATTGCTACAGGAGCTCCCTGAGGTCTACCAGTAGTATGCTCGCAGCTTCCCGTATTTTTTTTTTTTTAATTTATTTGACAGGTGGAGTTACAGACAGTGAGAGAGAGAGAGAGAGAGAGAGAAAGGTCCTCCTTCCGTTGGTTCACTCCCCAAATGGCCACCCACGGCCGGCACTGCACTGATCCGAAGCCAGGAGCCAGATGCTTCTTCCTGGTCTCCCATGCAGGTGCAGGGCCCAAGCACTTGGGCCATCCTCCACTGCCCTCCCGGGCCACAGCAGAGAGCTGAACTGGAAGAGGAGAAACCGGGACTAGAACCCAGTGCCCATATGGGATGCCGGTGCCGCAGGCAGAGGATTAACCAAATGAGCCACGGTGCTGGCCACCATGTTTGAGACTAAATATCAGCCTATCCACACTGCGTCTTGCTCTCTACAGCATCGAAAGTGAGCACTTTCTGTTCGGGAAACACATGGGTTTCCTGAGAGCCCAGGCGAGGCATAAAATAAAGATTTGGGATCCTGCATATCTTTGGGAACTTTAAAATGAATCTCCGCAGACCTGAAAATCAGAGCAAAGCAGGTTGAAAGCGGGCACGAGTTAACATTTAATGCCTTATTCTCCAAGAGCGCAGAGCGTGTCACCTCTCACCTACTCAGAACGGTTTGCCAGAACATAGAATTTCAGATCTGAAACATTTGAGATCATGGCGTCCCAGAGTTTTACAAATGAGAGCCCTGAGGCCAGGGAGTTCCTGTGCTTTATCTGAGACCACAGAGCTGCAGAGAAGCAGAGGGGCTGGGAGCTCCTGATTCCGGGCCCACACCCAACCCCGGGGAGGCCTCCAGAACTGATGCGTAGTTGTAAGAGGGGCGGTAAAATTCCTGTGGGAAGTCTGGCTGTGGAGAAGCTTTTCCGTGCCCAGCCCGCTCTCAGGAATCCCCTTACATTGCTGCCTAAAAGAGCCACCTGGTTTCTTGTCTACACGGCAAAGGTCTACACAGTCATTTCAGCCATTTCCTACAGAACACCATGGCAGGCAGCACAGGGTAAGGGCACAGTGCAGAAGCTGCTTTTGTGGTTGTTTGCCAGAAAGCTGGCTAGCCTTGGAGAGACAAAGCAAAAGGAGATTACAGAACTGCCTAGGAACAAACAGAGGAGAGGAAATAGAAATAAACGCATGCGTGAAGAAGCAGTCGATGTGTGTTATTTCTGTAATGAACTCTCCAAAGAGCAGGGACCTTGTGCTATGCTCTGGATAGCCCTTGCACTTGAAAGGTGCTTAATGAATATTCAGTAGATGCAGGGAAGGAGGTCAACCGACAGCCCGAAGGTCACGCAGCTACTTGACGGCAGACCTAGAACTAAAACCGCTTTCTCTGCTCTCTCCACCGCCCTCTTATTTTCTTTGCCTTTGCACATACAACAGGATAATGATCATAACAGCCTTCCCAGGCCGCTGCTAACAAGGCTAGCAGTGCAGAATCCCCATGACTGGGGGAAGAAAGATGAAAACGCAGGCCTCCTGGCTCCTGGTAGATGAAGAATCCCACGTGGTTTCCCCAACACGGCCAGTGCTGACTATTTTACTTGTAGAGATGTATGCTGCAAGTAGCATGGCTTCATGGGAATAAGACAAGCCTTTTTTCTAGCCCCTGAGGATCCCATCTTCGTATGCCCAAAGCATCTATTTCAGTCACGAAAAAGGAGTCGCTTGTCACTTTGAGCTCGGTCACCACATTGCTGTGATGTTGGGACATTCAAGCCAAAACTGCCTCCCTCAGTACCTGGTCCTCCTGAGCCAGCGAATCCACACATGCAGACAGGCGCCAACAGATACCCCACAGCCACGGCGTTCCTAACAGCTACCAACTGGAAATGCCCTAAATGCCCACCGCTGGTAGAATGCATAGCAACATTGTGGTGTCTTCATATAATGGAATACTATTCAACTGTGAGAACGAACAAGCAACACACGTGTGTGTCAGCAGGGAGCGTCTCACAGACACGGTGGCCAGTGTGAGAAGCCAGACACAAAAGCAGCGTTGTATAGAATCCTTTTATAGCGTACAGAATCAGGGACAACTAACTGATGTTGCTCAAGTCAGGACAAGGGTGTCCCTGGGGGCGAGGGAGGGTGGTGGCTGCAAGGGACACGAGGGGATCCCAGCGACGTTCTGTTTCCTGATCCAGGGGCCGGCTGCCTAGAGTGTGCTCACTGGAGAAAATCCATGCACCTGTTCGTTCTACACTTGGTGCACTTGCCTCTATGCCCATTATTCTACAAGACAAAGTTTATTAAACAAACAAAAACTGAAACCAACCTGCCCTGCCTTCCTCGGGATATGTAGTTGCCTGCCTTCTCCCCATCTCACCTCCTGCCCCTCTTGTCCTGTGTCGTTCCAGCAATTGCAACAATCACATTTACCCCGGCAGCACCCCCAGCAGCAGCGGAACCCATACCCAGTGCAGCAGGTCAATCAGTTTCAAGGTGAGACCAGTGCACACCTCTTGCACTTTCTGTCATCCAGCTCTGAACTGTAAGTGAATGTGTAGCCAGTGGGGTTGCCGTATAAGCTGCATGTATGTCCGGGTGATATTCAAAATAGTGTCATAACCGGCAGGAGGAGAGTGCCAGCCAATCAGAATGGAATGCTGCAGGCACGAGTTAAGCTTTGGGCCAGGAATTAAGCTTTGGATCACTGGTTTCACGGAGGGGTGCTGGTGGGCCCAGGGAGGGGTCGGAGTGGTTCTGGGAGGAGAGACAGGGGCAGGGTGTTTGAAGAGTTTAACAGCCAATGAGGACATACCTACAGACCCAATGTCTAAACCATCACCTTGGTGACCACAGGGGCAAAAATCCTGTTTCACAACTTTCTTGCTCATCCCATCAGGTCAGCTGAACAAAGACCCCACTTTCCGACAACCAGAGTGGAAGAGTCCAGCTTGCAAGAGCCCCTTCCTGGTCTCTGCTGACTGCAGAAGACAAACATGGCCTTGGGGCCTGCTGGGTTGTCCTGGTCCTGCTGCCATTTGTATGAATCCCCCATCATGACCCCAGGAGCAGCAGGCGTGCTGCAAGCCAGCACGGCCACCCTCTGTAAATAGGAAAGGCACTTGAGTGTCAGCTCCTTCCATCTCTGAGAGAGAGCCCTCGAGGGTCTTCGTAGGGGGTCAAGGAAGAGACTGAAGACCCTTCCCAGTCTTATCCAAGGAGTTTTCAGGGGGCTAACCAGCCTCATCTAGCAGCAGAAATCTGAATTCCCATTCTCTGCCTCACATGTTACCTACCCCTTAAGAATCTGCCCGGAGAGGGGGTCAGATCATACCTGGGATCGCCTGTGAAAACACCAGGGCTTCGTAGCCATTTCAGTCCAGCCTGGGACGTTTGTGTCACATTACTCACCACAGGAAGGGACAGGAAGAATTGAACTCTGCACAGGTGTTCTGTGCACTAGAGCAGTGCCAATATTCCTTGGAGAATTGTGTCTCTCATTTTGCCCCGGGTGGGGAAGAGTCATCATTCCCTACAGAGGCAGGTGCTTCAGGAAGTTCATGGAAAATGGATTTGAAGGATAAGTTGACTTTGGTGCAAAATTTTTTAAAAATCTGATTAAATTTTTTGCACCCCCCAAAAAATCGATCTTTCTTTTTCTTTTATTTCTCTTCCTCCCTCCCTCCTTCCTTCCTTCCCTCCTTCCCTCCCTCCCTCCTTCCTCCCTCCCTCCCTCCTCCCTCCCTCCTTCCCTCCCTCCTTCCTCCCTCCCTCCCTCCTCCCTCCCTCCTTCCTTCCTTCCCTCCCTCCTCCCTCCCTCCTTCCTTCCTTCCCTCCTTCCTCCCTCCCTCCTTCCTTCCTCCCTCCCTCCTTCCTCCCTCCCTCCTTCCTTCCTCCCTTCCTCCCTTTCATCCTTCCTTTTTTTTTTTTTTTTTTTTGACAGGCAGAGTGGACAGTGAGAGAGAGAGACACAGAGAGACAGGTCTTCCTTTGCCGTTGGTTCACCCTCCAATGGCCGGCGCTGCCCATCACCACGCTGATCTGATGGCAGGAGCCAGGTACTTCTCCTGGTCTCCCATGGGGTGCAGGGCCCAAGCACTTGGGCCATCCTCCACTGCACCCCCTGGCCACAGCAGAGAGCTGGCCTGGAAGAGGGGCAACTGGGACAGAATCCGGTGCCCCAACTGGGACTAGAACCCAGTGTGCCGGCGCCGCAAGGCGGAGGATTAGCCTAGTGAGCCGCGGCGCCGGCCATCCTTCCTTTCTAATGCAGAGCCAGACAGAGAGAGTGACACAGAGAGAGAGTGACCGTCCACTGGTTTACTCCCCAAGTGCCTGCAACAGCCATGGTGGGCAGGCCCAAGCCAGGAGCTGGGACCCCTACCCAGGTCTCCCACATGGTGGCAGGGACTCAGTTACTTGAGCCATCACCTGCTGCCTGCCAGGGTGCGCATTGGCAGGAAGCTGGAATCAGAAGCCCAGCTGCGGCTGGAAGACAAGTGCTGTGCTATGTAATGCCATCATCCCAATCTGTGTTCCACTACACCGAACAGTCCCCCACCCAGAAACCTTATCTTCTAATTCCAGTTTTTCCGCAAACATGTGGAGGTTCCCTCATAGTGTTCCTTGCAGGTGTTGAGCTCTCCTGTGTAACTGCAGTTCGCTCACTTCAGCCTGCATCAGAATCACCCACTGAGCTTGTCAAAGCACCGGCAGTCTCGCTGTCTCTGAGTCAGTGGGCGGGGCCTGGGCCCGAGAATCTGCATTTCTAGCAACTTCCCAGGAGTTGCCGATTCTGCTGGCTAGGAGGCCACACTTTGGAAATCACTGTTTCAAATTATGAATTAATTAAAAACATAAACTCTGACAAGCCCAGCATAATGTCCCTTGAGTTTTCTGGGTTCGTGACTCATTTATTCATTTTTTTAGAAGAGATTCACCCAAACTTAATCATTCCTCTGCCGTACACAACACAGACATAGACAAACATCTGTGCACTCGGACCTCTGCACCTTGGATTCAACCAACCTTGTGTCAAAAGTATTCTGTACTGAACACGTGCAGACTTTCTCTTGTCATTATTCCATAAACTATGCAGCGAAACAGCTATTTACATGCCATTTATGTGGTATTAGGTAAGATAAGCAATTTAGAGATGATTTATAAGGTACAGAAGGATTGCTAGGGGCAAATACTACACCATTTTACATAAGGGTCTTGAGCAGCCACAGATTTTGGGATTCCCAAGGGAATCCTGGGACTCCTCCCCCAACAGGTGCCCAGGGGTAGCTATGTTTGAATGAGCTACTCTGAATGCTACTCCTTGAACTATTCTGTAACTCTAAACCTCGGGAAATCGTCCTAGAAACTTGGCTCTGCAGAAGCCCTGTGCCAGGGTGACAGTCTTGGGACCCTGAGCTGATTGGTTTGAAATGGAATCATTATTAGTGTCAGTATTCTCATGAATTGTACTGACACCCCAGGTAGACTGATTCCCACGTCGGAAAGCAACAGATTGCTAGATAAGGGGTCCGTCCAGAGAGAGCTTGGGGGACCCTGCTGGCCTCTCAGCAACATTTTCCAAATGTCCCATGATAGCTTTCCTCATCCAGTTCTGTGCCTATGTGCTTATTTTTCAGCAACATGGGCTTCTTGTGAGTGAAAGTAGAACATAAACACTGTTAGGGAAAAACTGCAGGTTAGCACCTGTATTTGAATATGGAAGCTTTTCTTTGACATTGTGATGCTAACCGGCAGACAAGAAAATGAATGGGACTGCAGCTTCTCGCCGGATTCTGTCCCGGTTGCCCCTCTTCCAGGCCAGCCCTCTGCTGTGGCCCGGGAGTGCAGTGGAGGATGGCCCAGGTGCTTGGGCCCTGCACCCCATGGGAGACCAGGAGAAGCACCTGGATCCTGGCTCCTGCCATCGGATCGGTGCGGTGCGCCGGCCGCAGCGCGCCGGCCGCGGCGGCCGTTGGAGGGTGAACCAACGGCAAAGGAAGACCTTTCTCTCTGTCTCTCTCTCTCACTGTCCACTCTGCCTGTCAAAAAAAAAAAAAAAATTTGTTTTAGACAAAAACAAATAAATAAATGAATAAAAAGTAGTCTGGTGTTTGACATACATAGTAATCAGGTAAAGACAAGTTGGTTCTTCGGTTGCATTTGAATTTTTTCCTTTATTGAAAATTACTGAAGGTACAAAACTAGATTATAGCAGTCATTTTATGTTTTTAGGCTGAAAATGTGCTGAATGCCGATTTTAAATTTCCTCTTTTTAAAAATAAGGATTACATCTAGGTGGCAGCCATCTACTGTGTGGCTTGGATGAACGTGTCATTACTATTGAAACGTTTCTGCCCCACAGATAAAGGAATGTATCTCTCATTCAAAAATTAATCAGACAATCTCCAGTCCTTCAACATATCCATGACAAATAGTCAACAAAAATGTGCAGATTATGAGAATCGTTTCCTCTCCTCCCAGCACCCAGCAGCCTGGTTATGTACTTTGGGTCTATCCAGTCGTCTCTGAGTCAGCAATATTTTTCCCTGGAACTTTTTTTTTTTATAAACAACTCAATAACTCATTTCACTGTGGTTGATCCAATTTGCCATGCAGTCGATACCAATGTAGTCATTAAGGTCACAAAACTTTATAGCAAGATTATGAGAATATACCACCATAAAGTGTTTAACCAGGAACTTTGGATTTCTATGTTAAATATTACATAGATACAGGCAAGCTGAAAAAAAAATGGAACATTTTTGGGATTTCTCTTAACTGTTCCAGCCTCTCCCACAGTGACCATTTCATTTCCCAGTGCAGCCTGATATGGATCTCAAGCCACACAAACTTCAGCCGTAATCAAAATTCCCATAATTTTCTTTAAGAAAGGAAGAAAGTGTGGAGGCACATTTGCTGCCTAGAAATCAATAACCCCATCAGTAAGACAAAAACCTGCCTCAGTGACCTGCCAAGGTGCCAGGTTTAGCAAGGTTAGACTCTCCGGCAGCTGGTTTCTCATCACAGGTGCAGGTAGGATCAAATTTGCTTATAATATTGATTGGCTCCCACACTGCATTGCCTTTAAACACCCAGGAACAAACTATTTTTCTTTTTCTCATAGACTTAATCATTAGCAGGGAGACGTAGACAAATCCATTTTTGTGCACCTGCCAGCCCTTCTCAACACTGACTGGTGTCCTGCGGGTGATATGTCCATTCTCGTGGCTGGTTGGGAAATTTCCTAACATGTAAAGAACGACTCACTTGAATCCCTAATTAAGGTTGAGTACCTCGGTGGTGATCCTGTGGCCCACTTTTAAATAGCATCATTAAAACTGCATTAGCAACCCACCAAAGCAAGTACATAGTCTCTGCCGATTTAAAGGAGTGGACCTTGCTGCAGAAATACATGAAGTTCATTGCCAAGTAGCAGGAAGCAGGACGATTTCTCTTCTGGCTCCGGAACCTGGCCAGTCTGCACTGACACATTATCATTCAGAGAATCTGGAGCGTGTGGGAATCTACAGAATGGACTCAGACAATGTCCCATCTGTCAAAATAGCTTCTTGGCAGAAGCAATGACCTTTAACCTCTCAAATCTTAAGTCTTAAAAGAAATCAGTCTAATGGTTTTTGTTTTGTGTTTTTGTTTGTTTGTTTGTTTGTTTTGTTTTTTGCCAGGCAGAGTTAGACAGTGAGAGAGGGAGACAGAAAGAAAGGTCTTCCTTCCTGTTGGTTCATCCCCCAAATGGCCACTACGGCCGATGCTATGCCAATCCGAAGCCAGGAGCCAGGTGCTTCCTCCTGGTCTCCCACACAGATGCAGGGACCCAAGCACTAGGGCCATCCTCCACTGCCCTTTCAGGCCACAGCAAAGAGCTGGACTGGAAAAGGAACAACCGGGACTACTACCCGGCGCCCCAACAGGGACTAGAACCCACGGTGCTGGCACTGCAGGCGTAGGATTAGCCAAGTGAGTCACGGCGCCGGCCTAATTGTCTTTATTGGTAGTATTCTCTACTAAACCATGTTCTACTTCATGAACATAATATGCAAAATGACCGCTGTTTATTTTTTTCTCAAATTAATTTCATCCAAGAGGTGAACTCCCACTCACCGTCAGAGAAAATGATATCTTACTGGCTGAAGATGACATCATATCTACAGAGTGGGAAACAATTAGCTTCTGAAGTGTCAACAAGAATAATATCAGGCTGTGTTGAGCAGAAAAGTCAGTTATAGAAACACATTTTTTCAGTGCAATTACTATTTGTGTGTGTATTTATATACCACTAAGAGCAGAGTTAACACTGGTCCTCACTGGATGGTGGGAATTGGGTGACTTTAATTTTTGTCAGTGCTTTGCAAATGATTCACAGTCGGCCTATGTGACAATCAGAAAAACAATCACTTTTAGTAACATTATTTGTCAGATCCTTCCATATAAAGGCGAAGAAGATTCCAGCTTGTGACAGTGTGTTGTTATGGAGAAAAGTAAGTGGTGTTTGTCCTGTCTTTCTGTTTAGGCTCTCCCCAGGACATGGTGGCCGTGAGGAGCCAGGCGGCCCTCCAGAGCATTCGAACGTCACGGTTGATGGCACAGAACACGGGCATGATGGGAATGGGGCCTTCCCAGAACCCGGGGACGATGACCCCATCAGCAGCCCAGTCGGAGATGGGACTGGCCCCTTACAGCACCACGCCCACCAGCCAACCAGGAATGTACAATATGAGCACAGGAATGACCCAAATGATGCAGCACCCAAACCAAAGTGGCATGAGCATCACACACAGCCAGGCCCAGGGACCGAGGCAGCCTGCCTCCAGCCAGGGGGTCGGGATGGTGAGCGGTTTCGGTCAGAGCATGTTGGTGAATTCGGCCCTAACCCAGCAGCACCAACAGATGAAAGGGCCAGTAGGCCAGGCCTTGCCGAGGTCCCAGGCCCCTCCAAGGCTTCAAAGCATTATGGGAACAGTCCAGCAAGGAGCACAAAACTGGCAACAGAGGAGCCTGCAGGGGATGCCTGGGAGGACTAGTGGAGAATTGGGACCGTTCAACAACGGCGCCAGCTACCCCCTGCAAGCTGGCCCGCAGAGACTGACCAAGCAGCACTTCCCACAGGGCCTGAGCCCATCAGTCGTGGACGCAAACACGGGCGCAGTGCGGACCCTCAACCCCGCCGCCGTGGGCCGGCAGATGATGCCACCGCTCCCCGGGCAGCAAGGCACTGGCCAGGCGAGGCCAATGGTCATGTCTGGCCTGAGCCAGGGCGTCCCGGGCTTGCCAGCGTTTGGCCAGCCGCCAGCACAGCAGCAGATCCCTAGTGGCAGCTTTGCTCCCAGCACCCAGGGCCAGGCATACGAGCGAAACCCCCCTCAGGATATGTCCTATAATTACAGTGGTGAAGGAGCTGGGGCGCCCTTCCCTGGCCTCCCTGACAGTGCGGACCTCGTAGACTCCATCATCAAAGGCGGGCCCGGGGATGAGTGGATGCAAGAGCTTGATGAGTTGTTTGGGAACCCCTAGTTAGCAGCCCCCACCCCAGCGCTGCAACACTAGTGGTTAAAGCTTAAGAAGTGAAAAAGAAACAGGATGTTGACCCATCCTTGTTTTTTGTTTGTTTTTTTGACCCACGTAAACTGAGCAAAACTTCAGCTGGCCTACAGAAGATCCAGGTGCCAATCCACAGCTCTGCTGGCCTTGTTTCACCTGATTTTCACAATGCGGAAGACACGCTGTGCAGATCCCTGCTGTGAGAGGGGGAGGCCTGTGGAGGGGCAGGGAGGAAAGGCAAAGCCAGCCAAAGCCACCTGCTCCGCACTCGCTGTGACCGCCTGGCCCGGCATGCACTGCCCCAGCCAGGAGGAACCATGGCCAAAGTGAGGTACCCCTCAGCCCCTCCTGCCCCGCGTCCCAAGGCCGCAGCTTTGGAGACACAAGACCAAGCCTCCACCAGAGAGATTCCCACAGAGGCTGCCGGGCGATTGCGCAGGCCAAGTGCACAGGTCAGAAATGCAATGAACTCTGGGTTTGAAGCAATAGAAAGCTTCCAGACATGCTACTGTCTTGGGGGCTAGGCATGAGGGATGGTGGGATGGCCACATGGAGATGACCAAGGATCCTACAGGCCTGTGCCTCTCCTGCCTGCAGTGACCCTCAGGAGTTGTGAGGCCTGCTGCTGTCTGCCGCCTCACAAGCACAGCCAGCCGAGTTGGAGAATGGTCCGTCTGGAGCAGCTCTCTGCTGGTGACCTAGGCTGTCACTGGTGGCTGTCACTCTAGGTTGAGCCAGAGCCTCTTGGGAGCCTGGTACAACACGGACACATCCGGGTAGTTCTCATCGACTTGTGGTGGCCACAGGGACAGACCCCTGCTGGATTCTGTGTATCTGCTGGCCTGGCTGCCTGCGTCTTTGCCTGCGCCCCAGCCCTCACATGTCTGTCCTGACAGATCATGCAACAAGGGAAGCTTTCGTTGCTAGGCGGCCTGAGTAGAGTGAACGTAAATGCTAGAACTTAGACAACGCCTGAACTGCAAAGGCAAAACACTGGAGTCTTCGTTCTCTAATGTGTGTAGCACTGAGTGAGTATCTCTGCCCGGAACTGAGGGGGCTGCTCGGATGTTTGTGGCGTGGGATCCAAGGAGCCACATCGGACAGAGCCAGAGAGAACGGCCTGGAGGTCAGGCGCCCGTTGGTGAAATCAGCCACGCCCATATCCCTCCCTACTCATTGGGAAGATGACTAACAACCCAAGAGAGGAAAGACCTAGAAAATCATTTTTTCCACCTTACAGATTTGGTTGATAGGAGGGGAAGACATGGTTCCTTTCACTGGGAGAAATCATTTACTTTGAAATTTCAGTATCATTGTTCTCTTTGCAGCTCCCTGGGATCTGTTGGAAGGAATCAGCCTCTCCCACCATCACAAAGCCCATCTCCTTAGTCCTTTGTCCCTTGATGGAGACCACGTGGCATTTATTTTGTCCTGAGCAAGTGAGAGTGGCGTGTGCTCTTCTCCTGTCCCCAGCTTGCTGCACGACCTAACTGCCGGCTCCTGTGGGGCTGGGCTGGCTGAGAAGGTGGCTTCCAGGAGAAAGCTGGGGGCCGAGGGCTGTGGAGCCAGCACACGTTGGCATTGACCTGCTGTGTGTAGGCTGAGAGTCCTAGCTATGCTCGGCAAGGGGCAGGCGGTGAGGCCCGAGGTACCAGGTTGGTGGGAGCCCAGCAGCACCTGTGTACCCTCTCCAAAAATGTGATGGTAGGGTAACCCTGGGCTCCCCAAGTGAGGAGGGACACTGTTGTGGAAACTGCATAGAAACAGATGAAATTTTAAAAAATGATGACTAGAAGACAAATTTCCACCGATTACCTTTTCCTGCAAGGAATAAGAAATAAATATACAAGCAATGATGAGAATCGGGAGGTGGTGGATGAAGAGATGGGGGCTCCATTATATCTTCAGAACTCCCTCCAAGTGCTCAGTCCTGGGACCAATGAATAGAGAGGTAGATTTTAATAAAGTGGTTTTGTTTTTACTACGGTGCTGATGTATATGTAATGTCTAAAAAAAAAGTTATTTGTACATAAGTTTTTACAATACTGCAGATATCACTGGGTCTACTATCTGTAAAAAATATACATATAAATATATATATATATATACTGTTTGTTTAAAATAGAGTATTTTTATTTCATTCCTTAACTCATCATCACGGCAGTGGTATTGCACTTCAGATAACATCTAATTCCTAATTTGTACTCTATGACCTATGGCAAGTTCCTCCATTTTATTCAAATTTTTCTAGTTTTCTGTTTTTACTTTGTACATTAAGCATTGCTTATTTCCTTTTAAGAAATGTACAGAACTCTGAAATGTAGAAACAAAGTGATGTTGACATACCACTTTTAAAGAAAAAAAAATAAAAGATCATTATCTGAATCAATCCAAAGTATAATTCATGTCTAGGAGGCTTGCTGGATCCCCCAACCCTAATTGAGCAGAGATACGATTCCTGGGTTGTAATTGATTAACTGCAGCTCTTTTTTGATATCATTATTTAAACACTTATTTAATGGTAGGAATCAATCATGCCCAGCCTTTTTCATTAACCATACAACTGAAGCTTTCTAAATTGGCTGTAATACTTGGACGGACACAGCAAAGGGAGGGAAAAATGTGAACTTTGCCGACATCATCCTGGAGTCCACTTGTAGCTTCCATACCGTAACAATTCAGGGTCCCAGCTAGCTTATTTGGGGGCCTTAAACAATTAATAAGAATGTGTTGATGCAAGACAGGATGAAAAAAGACAAGGCATATATTGGGGACACCCCCTCCCCACGTTGCCTCCCTCCTGCCAGCCACGCTGCATCTCAGAGCCGCAGCCCCGCTTTGCCTGTGCCCAGCCATGGAGGCGGAAGTGCTTACAAGTTTATGGCCCTCCAGTAACTGGTTCCAGATCTGAGCGCCCCGTTGACTTGTCTGGACACACTCTGAGACAGAAGTTTGCTCCAGAGCGCCCTTGCAGGGCCAGACAGCAGCTGGGACTTGGTTGAAGGTGGCCTGTTGCTGGGCTGCTTGCCCTGTTCTGTCGTTTCCCTCTACTCTCTTTGCTTTTCTCCTCCTGAGAGCCCTTCATTGATAAGTCAGATAGGTGTCACCTGTCTCCCCACCTCCCTGGAGGTCCTGAGACACCCATCAGACCCCGAAAAGCATAGGAAAATAACATGTTTCAAAACCATACAGGTCAAGCACAACCAACAACTGCAGAATAAAGTCATCATCAGAAAAACAGGTCCAAAACACAGGCAAGTTTTCAAATACAAATACACAAAGAGAAAGGATGAACTTGACCGTGGAAGAAAAGGCCACCTCTACCCAGGGCAGGCTGTGTTTGCAGACTGGTGGGAAAATACCACCATGGAGAGAACATTGTGCCCTGGGCTTGGGCCCGTGCTGTGGGATTAGAACTCCACCAGATAATACAGAACATAAACTTGGACATGGGCAGGGGAGGGGGGGTTGCACAGAGGGCAGCTGACAATAGAAGTAAAAACATGGAGCTTGGGGGTAGGCATCATAGCTAGGACACAATTTGGAGCGCCTGCATCCCATATGGAATGCCTGGGTTCGAGTCCCAGCTCCACTCCCAGTTCCAGCTTCCTGCTAACATACATCCTGGGAGGCAGCAGGTGATGACGGCTCAAGTAGTTGGGTCCCTGTCATCGATTTGGGACTCCCGGATTGAGTTCCTGGCCCGTTGCTTCTACCTGGCCCAACCCTTGCCATTGTGGGCATTTGGGGGAATGAACCAGCAGATGGAAGATGTGTGTGTGTGTGTGTGTGTGTGTGTGTTTCTATCTCTTCTCATTTCAAATTTAAAAATTAATTAAGAGTTTGTTTTTAAAAGATGAAGCTCTCCTAGTCCCTATTAAGCCTCATGGCTTTATTTATATTAAAATTTGTTCAGCACTGAATGAATGGAATGAATGAAACTTCTCCCTCCTTTAAAATGGTTTCCTGTGTGTTAACCTTTCAGACCTTTAAAAATCCTGGTGCAGGGGCACTGTGGCGTAGAGGGTAAAGCTACTGCTTGGAGGGCCAGCACCTGATATGGGTGCCGGTTCAAGTTCCAGCTTCTCCACTTTCGATCGATCTCCCTGCTAATGTACCTGGGAAAGCAACAGAAGATGGCCCAAGTCCTTGGGTCCCTGCACCCACATGGGAGACCTGGAAGAAGCTCCTGGCTCCTGGCTTCAGATCGGCTTACCCTGATCATTGCAGCCATTTGGGGAGTGAACCAGCAAATGGAGGATCAATTTCTCTCTCTCTCTCTCTCTCTCTCTCTCTCTCTCTCAACTTTACCTTTCAAATAAATAAATATTTTTTTTAAAAAAGCAAAAATAAATTTAAAAAAACCCGGTGCAGCAAGTGTGTGGTGGGGGAGGGAGGAGAAGAGAATGAACACCTCCCCAGGAAGTCACCCACGCCACAGAGAAAGATGGATTGTGTTGTTGATAAAAGAACATTCACAAGCATTCGATATACTGTTTTTGCCGTTGGCCATTCTTTTCAAAAAGACTGGCTGAAAAAAGGAGTGAGAAGCAAATGACCTGATATTTGGCTTATTCACAACTTTTTGGCCACACCACATCCACTTCCAACCCCTAAAGAAAAACAGGGAAGGAAAAAACACCTAAGAACAGAGCAGAGCTACCTCTCTGTGTCACAGGGATTTCTCCTGTTGTTTCCTTTTTCAAACTTAGAGAGGCAAAGGGAAAGCTTTCTTCCTTTCATTCACTCCCAAAATACTTGTGATGGCAAGAGCTGGGCCAGGGCCACAGCCAGGGGGCAGGAACACAATCCAGAGCTCTCACGTGAGAGGCAGGAGCACAGTAACTGAGCCATCACGGCTGCCTCGCAGGGTCTGCTGGAGTCAGGAGGCAGAGCCAGGACTCGAACCCAGGCACTCTGGCGTAGGATGGGGGCGTCTTCACTGTGCACCCACTCCGTGTCTTCATAGCGTCCTTTTGCTCTTTTTGTTCTTCTTTTCCGTGTTCTCCTCCATTCTCTTTCCCTTTTTGTTTTCAATTCCAAGGACAGCAGCTTCTACACAGAGATCATTACCACAGGCCAGTGTCCCTTCCCACATCCAGGATAGTAGTGCCAGGGCAGCAGTAATGGCTAAGGCTGTATCAGTTCTGCTGGATCCCACATCAAACCGACAGCACACAATGCAAAAATTCAGCAGCTACTGAGAACTTGACTCTGGGTTTTAAATACTCTTTAGATTTCTAAACTTTCACTTTGAATATTTTCAAACAATCAGAGAAGCTGAAATAGTATAATGAATACTTACATACTTACCAGCTAGACTCAATAACCATTCACACTTGGCCATAAAAGCATCACATATATATTTTGTTCAACCATTTCAAAATAGGTGATATAGGGGCTGGCGCTGTGGTGCAGTGGGTTAAAGCCCCAGCCTGCATCCCATATGGACGCCGGTTCAAGTTCCGGCAGCTCGACTTCCAATCCAGCTGTCTACTGTGGCCTGGAAAAGCAGTGGAAGATGACCCAAGGCCTTGGGCCCCTGCACCTTTGTGGGAGACCTGTAAGAGGCTCCTGGCTCCTGGCTTCATATTGGCGCAACTCCGGTCACTGCAGCCATTTGGGGAGTGAACCAGTGAATGGAAGAACCTCTGTGTGTGTGTGTGTGTGTGTGTGTCTACTTTTTTCTGTAACTCTGTTAAATAAATAAAGTAAATCATTTTAAAAAAAATAGGTGATATACACATGGAACCACTTCACCCCTCAACACATCATGCAGCTCCAAGAATTAGGGACAATCCCTTCCCTGAACACATTGTCCTTATCACACCTGGCACAGTTAACCCTAATTCCCTAATATCACCTAATATCACCCAATTCTTTTTTTTTTTTTTTTTTTTTTTTTTTGGACAGGCAGAGTGGACAGTGAGAGAAAGAGACAGAGAGAAAGGTCTTCCTTTTCCATTGGTTCACCCTCCAATGGCCGCTGTGGCCGGCACACCGCGCTGATCTGAAGCCAGGAGTCAGGTGCTTCTCCTGGTCTCCCATGGGGTGCAGGGCCCAAGCACTTGGGCCATCCTCCACTGCACTCCCGGGCCACAGCAGAGAGCTGGACTGGAAAAGGAGCAACCGGGACAGAATCTGGCACCCCGACCAGGACTAGAACCCGGTGTGCTGGCGCCACAGGTGGAGGATTAGCCTATTGAGCCGCAGCGCCGGCCTATCGCCCAATTCTTATTCCCCTCTCAGATTGCTCCAGTTGTCTCACAAATGTCTTCCATGGCTGCTTTCTCCTAACCAGTGTTTGAGCAAGCAGCTCATATTGCCACTGGGTTTTTATGCCTCTTAAGGCTCTCTTATTATGGGAAGTGCCTCTCTATCCCTTTTGTCATGGCATTGGCTTTTTGAGATAACAAATCTGATATCTAAAAATAAGACTGGTCAACTTACTAATATAAAAATGTATCCATAACTGTCTATCTGATCAGAAACTCACATATCTCTCTGGCCAGCATCTTTGCTGTAGCCAAATCTAATAGGAATTAAAGCAATCAAGAGGTTGCCTGGTGACAATGGAATTAGAATAAAGAAAATAAATTCTCTTCTTCCAATGTTTAAAGATACAAAACCTGGAGGGCCTGCTATACGCATATTTCCACATGTTACCAAACTGTGTGTGTGGAGGGGAAGGAGTGTTTACATAGGCCAGAACCAATTTAGGTACAAAATAGAAATCACTTATGAACCCTTCGGTGTAAGATTTGGAGAGTTATTTTCTCACTTCCAAAGGACATGATGGTATAGTACTTGTTGTGCCTTTAAGGTTGCATTATGTCATCATTCATTGTCTTCAACATATAAACAATCAAAATGCCATGATATAAGACATAACTGATAACAGTACGAAGCGGAAAGACTACAGACCCATACCATTCCAGAGTAAACTCTGGCCTGATTGTATCTAAGAGAAAACAGGGGCAGAGAGCTGCAAGGTGTGAGAGTAGAACAGCCAAGTAGGGAAGGTTGGGTCTGGCTCCCTAGACTTCACTTTGTTCTGCAGCCTCTTCTTGATGGGTGCCTGGTCTAAAACCAACAAACAGCCAATGAGTAGGAGTGGGGTTGCTGGGCTCAGATCCCCACGTCCCCATCCCCAACTAGTACATTCTCAGTATACTTTGTGGGTTTTTTTAGATGTATTTATTTATTTGAAAGGCAAAGTGACAGGGTGTGAGAGAGAGAGAGAGAGAGAGAGAGAAGGAGAGAGAAGGAGATCTTTCATCCAAATGGCCACAACACCCAGGGCTGAGTCAGGCCGAACTTCATCCTGGTCTCCTACATGGATGGCAAGGGTCCAAGTACTTGGGCCATCCTCTGCTGCCTCCCCAGGAGCATTAAGAAGAAGCTGGATTGGAAACTGAGAAGTCGAGACTTGAACTGGTGTTCCAACATGAGATGCAGGCATCCCAAGCAGCAGCTTAAACCGCTGAGCCGCAACACCCAACCCTACCGTGAGATAGTTCTGTTCTCCAGGGTGCGAGAGGCTTGTTACCCCTTCTCCCCACTGCTGTGGAGACACTAGATTTAAACATTTTGATTTCTATTTCTGCTATCCATGGCCTTCATTACTTCCCTTGCAGCCACAAAGAAGAAAAGTTCCAGTAAACGGCTCCCTGAAAATGTTCACGCCAGATTCAAGGTTGCCCAATTTTCTATGGAAAAAAATGAACAGAAGGCTGTTTTTTCTTAACTTTAAAATGTCTTCATAGGTTCGTGATTCCATTTTCCTGAAGTCTTTGAAGGTTGGGAGGCAGATTCAGTCCCATTTTACAGATGAAGAAAATGAAAATGAGTCATCTGCACTGGGCCAGACAATGGTTTGTAGCCCAAAGTCAAAACCACTGCCTGGGGTTCTGCCCCACAGCCCACGACACAGGACACAAACAAAACCAGCCCAGATCCCACAGTCTGTGGCATGACCTTCTCCCCAGTCTGGTCCCTGGGTGGTTCCTTGCAATGGTGCACCTTCCTGGTACACCTTTTTTCCCCGTTCTCGCTTATAAAGTACATCTTCACAGACAGATTTGTTTTGCCCTATTATGGACGATTCTGGCGACGCTGTGTTGGTCTCACTTCCACTATGAGCATCCATCTGTTGCTTTCCTGCAATTAGCGCAGTGGGCTTGGCTGCCTATCAGCATGAGTCTTCCCCATCAAGGGAGAAGCCATCTTGGAGGCAGGCTGTGTCTGAGCCCACAGAGAGCCCATGGGTCAGACTGCTTCAGCCACACGTACCCAGTCAGGACTTACGTAGGGACTTCGGAGACCAGAGCCCTACCGCAAACCCACTAGCGATGTGCACATCCCCACCCTCTCAGATGAATTCAGTTCTTAAACAGGAAGTTATTTTCCATAGGGTGTGTTTCTACAAAGCCATTTTTTAAAAAGATTTTAATTTTTTTTTTAATTGACCAGTGACACCATAGTACCTTCAGTAATGACACCAAGGTGCAGGCATTACAGTGAAGCGAAAAGGAGCAATCAGAAGTGCCACCCCAGCTTCTTGGCAATGTCGATGTCCAGGTATTCATCCAGAAATGTTTGCAATCCCCAGGGCGCCTAGGAGAGCCAACAGAGCCAGCACCCCCAGGCTCAGTAGGAAGCCAGTCATCCTGCAAGGTGGACATGAGGGAGAGAAGTAACCAGCGGCTGCAACGGTGAGGTTCCCTGGGAGCCTAGTGTAGCCTGTGCATGGTTGACATGGTCCGGAATGTCCATGTTCCATGTTTTGGCCATTGGAAAAGTTCTGTTCATCACCCAAAGGCAAGGGGCTGCCTGGCAGTTGGGGGGGCCCATGGCTCCCTACAACATTCAAAGGCTTTCAGGGTTGGGCAGAATTATTTCCTTGGTAACTTTCCAGAGACAATGCCAATTTTTTGCATAGACTTCAAGCGTCCACCTTTGGTGGTGCAGAGTTTCACACTTGCATTTTCCCAGCTCACACATAACTGGGTATGGCCTGGCAAACACGGGGCAGCAGTCATCACCTTTATCACAACTCTCGGTACTGTTAAGCACTCTGAGCGATGGGAAGCTAATACAGACTTCGCCTGCTACTGTGGCATAAATACTCAAGTACTGGGTTCTTCTTACCTTTTTTGAACAGCTTCTGAATATCCAGAGAAGTACCGCTGACGGGCATAGATGTAAACCAGACCCAGGCAAGCAGCAACAACTGCAGAGGGGAAAGAGAAGGACAGAGTAAGAGAGCAGACTTTCTAAACTTGGTGTGGAGACTACTAGTAAGCTACTCAAACACCCATGTGCCAGATACTTGTGTCCCAAACATATAAAGCACTTATATCATTCAATAATAAAAAGAAAAAAATTAATTTTTAAGACAGGCAAAATAGGGGTCAGGCATTGGGGTGCAGTGGGTTAAGTTGCCACTTGGGAAACCCACATCCCGTATCAGAATGCCTGGTTCAAGTCCACCTCAGCTTCCAATCTAGCGTCCTACTAATGTACAACCTTGGAGACAGCAGGTGATGGCTGAAGTACTTGGATCCATGCCACCCACACTGGAGACCTGGATGGAGTTCCTGACTGCTGGCTTCAGCCTGGCCCAGCCCTGACTCTTGCAAGCATTTGAGGAGTGAATCAGTAGATGGAAGATCTCTCTCTTATTTCTCTCTCTCTCTCTCTCTTTTTTTTTTTTAAGATTTATTTATTTATTTGAAAGTCAGAGTTACACAGAGAGAGGAGGAAAGGCAGAGCGAGAGAGAGAGACAGAGGTCTTCCATCTGCTGGTGCACTCCCCCAATTGGCCACAACAGCCGGAGTTGCGCCGATCCAAAGCCAGGAGCCAGGAGCCAGCAGCTTCTTCCGGGTCTCCCAAGCGGGGACAGGGACTCAAAGACTTGGGCCATATTCTACTCCCTTCCCAGGCCATAGCAGAGAGCTCATTGGAAGTGGAGCAGCTGGGACTCAAACCGGCGCCCATATGGGATGCCAGCACTGCAGGTGGAGGCTTTACCGGCTTTGCCACAGCGCCAGCCCCTCTGACTATTTCTCTGTCTACCTCTTTCTATCTGTCCATCTGTCTTTCAAATACATAAAAATAAATAAATCAACTTTTTAAAAAATAGGCAAAATACTTGAATAGACAATTCATCTGGAAAGATACATAAACCTGCCAAGAATTAAAGGAAAAACGTAGGTCCACATTGGAATCAGTGTTGTGGCACAGCAGGTTAAGTCACAGCTTTCAACACTGGCATCCCATTTAAAAGTGCTAGTTCAAAGCTCTTGCTGCTCCACTTTTGATCCAACTCCCTGCTACCATGCCTGGGAAGGCAGCAGAAGATGGCCTAAGTGCTTGGGTCCCTGCCAGGATGGAGTTCCTAGCTCCTGGCTTCAGCCTAGCTCAGACCTGGCTGTAGCAGCCACTAGGTAAGTGAACCAGAAAATGGAAGATTCTCTCCCTCTCTTTCTCTTTCTTTCTCTCTCTCTCTCTCTCTCTCTCTCACACACACACACACACACACACACACATACAGCCATTCAACTATATAAACTTTTAAGAAAAATTTTCAGCCTCAACAAACTGCCACTTACAACTGTAAGTTTACTTCAAACAACAATTCATAGAAATGGAATTAAGAGACAAGTCTATTTCGCTGCAAAAAATATTCTTTGAAGTCCGTGCATAGTTTTACATACTTTGCATATCCATAGATTTCAAAATTTTGTCTCAAAAAATAAACTTGTCTTTGAATTCTTTTTTCCAGAAATTTCTTAAAGTGCCCTCATAGAATGATATGGTAGCCACCTTTCTAGGCTAAAACCAACAAAGTTCAATAACACAAAATGGTGAAGATGTAGCACATTTGAAGAATCCTCACATACCACTAGTCGGAATACAAACTAGGACGATCACTTCAGGAAAAGCTATGGGACTTTCCTTGAAAACTGAACATCCTATTTGGCCCAGAAATTCCATTCCTATTGTTTTACCCAAGGGAAATGAAAGCACATATCCATGGGGCCAGTGCTGTGGCACAGTGTGTTAACGCCCTGGCCTGAAGCGCCGGCATCCCATATGGGTGCCAGTTCGGGACCCAGCTGCTCCACTTCTGATCTAGCTCTCTGCTATGGCCTGGGAAAGCAGTAGAAGATGGCCCAAGTCCTTGGGCCCCTGCACCCACGTGGGAGACCCAGAAGAAGCTCCTGGTCCCGGCTTTGGATCAGCACAGCTCCAGCCGTTGCGGCCAATTGAGGAGTGAACCATCAGATGAACCATCTGCCTCTCCTCTCTGTGTAACTCTGACTTTCAAATAAATAAATAAATCTTTAAAAAAAAGAAAAGAAAAGAAAGCACATATCCATTAAAAAGGCTGTACAAGAATGTTCATGGCAGCTTCATTCAGATCAGCCAAAAACTGGAAACAGACTAGCTTATCAACAGCAGAGTGGGCAGCCAAGCTCTGGTAGAGTCATTCAATGGAGTGCTACACAGAAATGAAAAGAAACAACACCACGAGTCTCAAAAGCATTCTCCTTAGCGAATGAAGCGTAGCACGGGAGTACACAGGCTACCATCCCAGTTCTGTGATGTTCTGAAGTGGACAAGTGAGGACAAAATCACGACAGCACGTGCATCTGGAAGGAAGTGAGGATGAAGACGGATTGGAGAGGCAGGAACACACCTTCTGAGTGGTAGTTATGTCCTGTGTCTTGTCAGAGATTTGGGTCACACAGATCTGCATGCCTGTCAAAGCTTACTTGAGATTTCTGCATTTTGTGAAATGTATATTTTCTCTCAGAAAGAAATGTAGACTAACGTATGATATTCTGATATTTCAGCCAATGAAAAATATCAATGTCTTCCCTATGTTAGGGACATTCTATCTTCCTACACACCAGATACAAATTTCCAGGGCCCTCTTGCAAAGACTCGGAGTCTATGTGCAGGACCATGATATGTCACATAATATTAATCACATTGAGTCCAGCACAGCAGTTCGAGCTGCCGCCTGTGACGCCAATGTCCCATGAGCATCACTTTATGTCCCAGCTGCCCCACTTCTGAGCCAGCTTCCTGCAAATGCATCTGGAAAAGCAGCAGAAGATGATCCAAATACTTGGGCTCTGGCACTCATGTGGAAGACCTGGATGTAGTTCCAAGCCCCTGGCTTCAGCCTGGCCCAGATCCGGGCTTTGCGGCCATTGAGGGAGTGAACCAGCAGATGTCTGTCTGTCTGTCTGTGTGTATGTGTGCAACTCTGCCTTTCAAATAAATAATAAAATAAATCTTTTTAAAAATTAAATTATTATACTTGGTCACAGATTTGTCTAAATTTCTACTAGGCAAGGGGACTTCAAAAATCTTGTGGGCAGATACAATAACAGATACGTTTATTTTGATAGAGAAATTTTTTGAAATCCATGTATATTTTTCCATAATATGCATTTCCCATGAACTTTTTTTTTAAGATTTATATATTTATTTGGAAGTCAGAGTTACACAGAGGCAGAGGCAGAGAGAGTCTTCCATCCACTGGTTCACTCCCCAAATGGCTGTAACAACAGCTGGAGCTGGGAGCCTCCTCCAAGTCTCCCACGTGGGTGCAGGGGCCCAAGGACTTGGACCGTCTCCCACTGCTTCCCCAGGCCATAGAGAATTGGAGCAGAATGGAGCAGCCAGGACTTCCATGAACTTTTGAAAATCTCCTGATATACAAGGTATTTCGGGTTAACAGTGAAAAAGATACAAGATTCCTGCCTTTATGGAGTTTATACTCTATCAGCAAGGATGCCCAACAGGTAAAGAAAAACATGAGAAGACAATCTAGACTTGAAAGTGTCTTGAAGGAAATGCAGAGTGGTGGGACAGAGAGGAGCTGGAGGAAGTGTCCTTTGGGAAGGGCCAGGGAAGGCCTCCTAAGAGCTGATGTTTACATCAGGGCCTGAAGGATGAGAATGAGGGGACCCAGCAAACAGCTGGGAGAGGAAAGGAATCTGACTTTGGGGTTTGAGAATTAATTCCTATCCCTATCTACCATCTACTGAATCCTCCCATTGACTTCCATGAAGTCAGTAAGAACCGTGAGAACCATTCAGAGCAATTAGTAGGCAACTTATGTGAAAGGCTGAAAATTCCGACACAATCCCCAAGCAATTCTTTTCCAACAGGTAGTTGGCCTCATTCAGCCCATGACAGGAAAAGCCACAGAGTCAGTGACAGAGACCAAGTCACATTATCAAAAGGCACTTTTCTTATTCATGTGCTTTTACATGACAAGGACCACTTACTTTCATTCTTGCCCTTAAGAGACCAAAGTTTGAGTTGGAATAAAGGTCTTTCTCTAAAGGACATTTTATCTGAAATTTCTCAGCTGAGAGTGAAAATTACAAGAAACAAAACAACTGGGTTTCCACTGAAAGCCACTGGATTTGAGTTTATTTAAATCTTAGCAATCAAGTGCAGATACAAATGAGACCATGAAAGTTACCAGAAGGCAAGCGGACTGGATTTCCCAACTAAGGTAGCTGGTGCTGGTCTGACTCCTTATCAAACAGGCAGAGCTTTGAGGATTCCCCTGTGAAACAGAAAGTGGATGTGTGTGGACTTCCCGCATCTAACAGTAGCATCACACCTTGGGGATCCTTAACAATATGGCTCATGGGTTGTTGGGACAAATACCATAGACCCTGCTCTGTAATTGAAAGGGGAACTTCCCCTAAGGGGGTGAATGTCTAGTTGCACCAATAACTTAACCTGTTGGTACCTCACTTTCCTCATCTGTAAGGTAGGAAAATAATTACAGATTTTACTTCATATGAAGGCTTTTAATCTTATAACATGGGAAATACATGTAAAATATTTAAAAATAGCACTTGGCACATAGTAAAGACTCAATAAATATTAACTATAATTAGCAGGGTGAGTTGTTAATTCTGTCCGTTCCTTCAATGGAATTAGACTATTATATTGAAAGACAAAGATTCTATCATTTTCATTCTTGAGTGCCCCGTATAAGTTTGTCCCAATATTTAAAAAAAATGACTGAATTAAATAAAAATGAATCCAAAGTGACAATATCTGGAAGATAGTTCTGTTTGGAACAAAGCAGACATTTAAAATCTTTTCCAGGATCACTAGCTATATGGTTGCATATCTGCTACTCAGTAGTTTTAAGTACTATGGTCATGTTGGAACAAAATTGACTGTGTTTTAGAATTACCTTGGTTGAAATACCATCCAGCAATCCACAATGCAGTCAAGAATATGGGATAAAACTCCACACGTTTTGTCTGCAGGAAAAAATAAATACATGGGTTATTTTATGAGAAAACTGTATACTAAAGCATTGATTGTATTATTACATAGAAGTAAATATCCAGTCTATTCTGACCAAAAGAATACAGGAACTTCCATAAAAAGCTTTAATGATTCTTAACTTTAAAATGTATCTTTCACTATAGGACTCAAACATTGTTCAAACCTCAGAACAGGGTCAAGAATCATTCTCCTGTGTATAAGCTGCAGTCGTAGAAACGTGTCCCAGCTCCTCTCCAAATATAGCCCCCCTGAGCCAAAGCCATTCTAGGTGTGGGTGTTTGACACAGCCGTGTTAAGGTGCCACTTGGGATGCCTGAACTCCATATCAGAGTGCCTGGCTGATATGGGCTCCTCCATTTCCAATCTACCTTCTTGCTAATATGCACCTTGGTAGAACCATATCATAGCTCAAGTAGTTGGGTCCTTAACACTCGTTTTAGGGATCTGGATTAAGTTTTGGCCTCTTGGCTTTGGCCTGAGCCAGCTCTGTTGTTGCTGTCTGGGGAATGAATGAACCAGCAGCTGGAAGACACACACACACTCACTCTCTCTCTCTCTCTCTCTCTCTCCTCCATTCTTCAAATAAAATGAAAATAAATTCAAAAAATTTTCTTAATTTTCACTTTTAAACATCATCTGAAGAACTTGGGAGGTGATATTAAACAAATTTCTTCTCAAAAATTCCTTCATATCCATTGCCTTCTAATTGCATTACTCAGAACATTTAAAAACAGTCTTTAAACAATTCCCCTAAAATCTCCTGAAGGAAATGATGAGCATCTTTTTTTTTTTTTTTTTTTTTTTACAGGCAGAGTGGACAGTGAGAGAGAGAGACAGAGAGAAAGGTCTTCCTTTGCCGTTGGTTCACCCTCCAATGGCCGCCCTGACCGGCGCACTGCAGCCGGCGCACCGCGCTGATCCGATGGCGGAGCCAGGTACTTCTCCTGGTCTCCCATGGGGTGCAGGGCCCAAGTATTTGGGCCACCCTCCACTGCACTCCCTGGCCACAGCAGACAGCTGGCCTGGAAGAGGGGCAACCGGGACAGAACCCGGCCCCCGACCGGGACTAGAACCCGGTGTGCCGGCGCCGCAAGGCGGAGGATTAGCCTAGTGAGCCGCGGCACCGGCCTCCATTCCATTTTATGGAGGAACAAATTAACGCCCAAGAGCCCAGGCTGACAGGTTGCAGAGAAGCAAACGCAGACAGCATCCTCTCCAGGTTGCAAAGCCCTGTCCTAATGTGAGGTCAAATTGACTCTATTCATGGAAGACTCGGGCGGAAAATTTGACACTATTTTAAGCAAAAGGGAATAGTTCTCTGGGTACTATGATTAATTCAGCTGCATCTAGAAAAGAGAAAAAAAGATGAATTATCTTCATGCTACTTCCTGAGCTACACGCCCAAGTGATCTCGGCTAGGGTAGCTGAGCTCTTTGCTGACTGTACCACATCCAGAGACAACTTCAATGTAATTGGGAACGAGGTCCTTAGTAGCTCCTGGTGGGGGAGTCCCAGTTTGTGGGACAGGTGTTTGGCAGAGTGAGTTAGACTGTTACTTGGGATGCCCGCATCCCCTATAGGAGTGCCTGGTTTGACTCCTAGCTACCTTGCTTCTGATCCAGCTTCATGCTAATGCACATCCTGGCTGGGGAGGGCCCAAGTACTTGGGTCCCTGCCACCTACATGGGAGACCTGGATGGAGTTCCAGGCTCCTGGTTTCAGCCTGGCCCAGACCTGGTTGTTGCAGGCATCTGGGAAGTGGACCAGTGGGTGGAAGATCTGAAGATCTCTTGATCTCTCGATCTCTCAGTCTCTCCCTTCCTCTCTCCTTCCTGTCTCCCTCCCTCTCCTCTCACCTCTGCTTTTCAAATAAAATGAAAACTAAACTAGTAAAAATTTCAAAAAAGGAAAAGTCAAGGTCTACAAGATTTTAAATGATCCTACATTTTACCTTAAATGAGCCTTAAAACCTCAGTCCTAAATGTTATGAGATCATTGACCTAGAATTATTTGATGTTGATCATTGAAGACCTGGGTCTTTTAGTCCAGGTCACTATGAATGAACTTTTTTTCCTTAATAAAAAATAAAAGCATAATTACAACAAGTCATTCTTCCCTAATTCTCCATAATTCCACAGGAATCCGCATTAGGTCAACTCTATCTTATTAGCAATGCCTCAATGGCATGGGACAAAGCTCTCCAATGACTCAGCCATCTCTTACAGCTGGGTAAGCAGAGTACAGTTAACCAACTCAATGCTCATATAAAAATCATGGCTGATGGGGGGCCAGTGCTGTGGTGTAGTAGGTTAAGATTCCACCTGCAGTGCCAGCATCCCATATGGGTGCCAGTTCATGTCCCAGCTGCTCCTCTTCGGATCCAGCTCTGCTAATGGCCTGTGAAAGCAGTAAAAGATGGCCCAAGTGCTTGGGCCCCTGCACCTGCATGGGAGGCCTGGAGGAAACTCCTGATTCCTGCCTTCCAGTTGGCTCAGCTCCAGCCCTTGTGGCCATTTGGGGAGTGAACAAGCAGATGGAAGACCTTTCTCTCTGTCTCTCCCTCTTTGTGATTCTACCTCTCAAATAAATAAATAAAATATTTTAAAAAAATATCATGGCATAAGCAGAGTCTACAAACACCAGCGGGAATTTCTAACCCCACCTGCCAAGACAGCAGCCAGAGGCCCTATACAGCCCTCTGAGGACTTGGGGAGGTGGTCATCAGCTCTCCAGAAAATTGAAAATGGGTGAAGTGGAAGCAAGCATGTTGCTTCTTCCTTTTCTTAAGGCCCAAAAAGTCACCCAGGACCCATGGGCTGTCCTATCTAGAGCCTAACCCTGCTGCTCTCACAAACCAGAGCCACAGCTTTCTGGGGCTCAACAAAGTGACCGAGCTTTTCCTTCTGCCTCTTCCCATCCTTGGCATGCATTTGCTTCATTGATGGTCTTTTTAATTAATTTATTTTTAAGTTTGTAAGTGACTACTATAGGTTACCTGAAAAGACGTTTTATAACCTCGTATAGTCAGAATAATCATAGCTATGTAAAACATGAGCAGCTTTGCACCACTGGCTAAACACATAGAAGTGTTCCCCCCAAAGTAAAGTAAAAGAGAGTAACAGCAGAAGAATTCTCTACTTTTCTCACCTGTGCTGGAATTTTAGACAACCTTTTTTGGGACCATAACATAACTGTCCCATCACTTCTTAGATTTTGTAATACATTTTAAATTATGCCAAATGGAAGGATGTTCATGTTTTTCCACAATATATCTTTAATTCACAATCAGCTGTGATGAGACTTTTTTAAGCACCTTCAAAAGAAGTTCCTTTTATCCTTCATAAAAGTCTTCCTAGAGATTTAACTTGACAAGGAACTGGTAGCTTTGGCTTGGCATCTAGGGACAGAGAGAGAAGATTGCAGACGAGCATCCTAGCCAAGCCTAAGCTGCACCATTGAGGCCAGAACCTGTGGGTCATGGCCTCCTGGGGTGTCTGTCCACACAAGTTGATGTGCCTGTGTGCTCTCTTATCAGAAAGAGGAAGACCAGCTCTGGTCCAAATAGGGAAAAGAAATATGAATCATTGGGAGTAGGAGTAGGGGTAGGGATAAGGGTAGGGTCTGTTCTCCCCTGTCCAAGCTGGGGAACTGGTTTCCCACCTTGATGGAGGCCTGCCTGGAAGCTGAAGCTCTTCATGAAAGACTTGGGAGGGTACCAGACCCAAGCCATGCTGGGCCTCAGATGACAAAAGAGGCAAAGCTGGGGAGAGCCTCACCCCTGCTCCACAGACAGACACACACACACACACACACACACACCCCACCCCCAGCCTCTGCTAGAGACCCCAGAGCAGCCCTGCGTGGTCCAGTCATGGAAGACTTTCCAGAATCTGTGCAGGGGTCTGGGGCAGGCCAATGACATGACCTGTCCCTTAAACTGCTTGCAGCAGGGACAATGTCCCTGGTCCCTTGACTCCCAGAAGAACTGGAAGGGTGAGGAAGGGAGTGCAAGATGCTGGGTAAGCAAGAGGCATTAGAAATACTGAGATGTAGGCAACAATATGATGGTAACTGCATCAGTGCTCGCAGGAAGGCCAAGCCTGGAGTATCGGGGCAGTCTGCCTCTGGTTCTCTGCACCCTCGTCCCCCAGAATATGGGGTCCTGTGTCCCCAACAAGCAGTTAGGCACTGCTGGGAACACGCTGACCTTGTGGTCCATGTATTGCTGGCCTTGAAACACCTGGGGCTGCATTCTACCTGCCTGTCATCACCTCTTCCATCCCTCCACTGTGTGCTCTCCTGGACCCCTCCAGGCCCTCACACCACAAAAAAGGGATCCATGCCTGGATGTGTCTCATGATAACTCGCTAACTCCTTCTCAGTAAGCTGTGAACAGATATATAATGGTACTTCAAAAAGTTCATGGAAAATGGAATGGAAAGATAGATTTATTTTGGTGCAAAAAAGAATCTGAAATTCATGCACACAAGGGATCTTCAGAAAGTTCATGAAAAATTCATATTATGAAAAAACATTCATGAAATTCAAAACCTCTTTCCACCAAAATAAACCCATCTTGTAATTCCATTCTTCCACAGACTTTCTAACGGACCCTGGTATGCAACTTTAAGGAGATGCAAGTCTAGAAATTCCCACTTGCCAATCCTATCAGTGGCTAATTAGTTCCATTGACATGGAAGTAATTTATAGTCTTCTTGTCCTGAGGCAGACGTGTTCTATCCTCTTATTATAGGGGATGCCCAGGAAAATGTCCCAACAGGGACAGCAAGCAGCTTGCAGCGGCCATGTGTCAATAAGGAGCAGTTGATGATGACACTGACAGACAGTCCCTTAGCCTGTGCATCCATGCTAAGGGAAATTAGGCCATGTCTACTCCTTCCTGGTCAGAACCTCCTTTATGCAATAATCCTACGATCCTATGATAATGAAGTTTCTCATAAAAAGACCAGGGAGAGGGGAGCTTGCCATTCATTGTAAGCAGACGGGCCTCAATCCCACACGAGGGATTCCCAACCAAAGGGCCTTGGCTGGAAGGACAGTATAGGGGACCAACCATCCTGGTTTGCCCTGGACTGAGGGGGTTTCCAAAAAGGTGGGACTTCCGGTTTTTAAACCAAGGCAGTCTCAGATAAATTGTCCCGGTTGGCCCGGGACTGAGAGGTTTATGGGGATACGGAGCTTGAAGTGCTCACATTGGGAAAGTCCCAAGGCAACTGGAAAGTCTGTAGAGACTGTGGGGACCACGTGGTTAAAGCTGCTGGGGGAGGGCCGCTGTAGCGTAGTGAGTAAAGCCACCGCCTGCAGTGCTGGCATCCCATATGAGCGCCAGTTCAAGACCCAGCTGCTGTACTTCTAATCCAGCTCTCTGCTGTGGCCTGGGAAAGCAGGAGAAGATGGCCCAAGTCCTTGGGCCCCTGCACCCACATGGGAGACCTGGAAGAAGCTCCTGGCTCCTGGCTTCTGATTGGCGCAGCTCCGGCCATTGTGGCCAATTGGGCAGTGAACCAGCAGATGGAAGACCTCTCTCTCTCTGCCTCTGCTTCTCTCTGTGTGTAACTCTGACTTTCAAATAAATAAATAAATTTAAAAAAAAAAGCTGCTGGTGCTTTTCCCTCTCCATCCCAATACCAAGGAGCCTGAGCTGTGGAGGCTCCGACCAAGTGGCCACTGCACGTGCCCACTAGGTCTGAGAGCTGGGAGCAGTGAGATGGTCCTGATCAAAGTGCCATTTGGGCCTTGTCTCAGTCATTAAGTATCCCACAACAGTTACATCATTTGGGTGGGAGGAAACTCAAGCTATGGCCTGGCAGTGCCAAGTCTTGGCAGTTTCTGATGGAGCAGCTTCCAGACCTCTCTGACTACAGGGGCCTAGCCATTAGAGAGTGCCACTCTGTAAAACACACCCAAGTGCCACTGTAGCAGAGGTGCCCAGCTGACAACCATGACAGAGGGAAAATGTGGCTGAGAGGCAGCTGCTCAGCCAGGGCCCGTGTCTCCAACCTCCTCTGCATCTGAGTGGAGCCACTGAGTGCCAACATACAGTGAGGGAAATTACGCCTTCCACTGCTAAGTGTCACAGGTGACCTGTGAATGAAGCCTTTTAGACGATTACACTGACAGAGGATCAGACTACATGGTAATGGGCTCAGAAGAGACTTAAATGAGAGAAGTTGCTGGAGTTAGTCTTTTCTTAGAGATTCATCCCTCTCTGGGTGGCTCCCTGTCAAGTAAGTCACGTGGGGACACAATAGGGAAATGACCACTGGCTGCAGGAGGACATGGATCCGACCACCACTCCAGGAGCTGCTGCCGCAGGAGCAGAGGTGGGGCGACACCTGCGGTCCCTCCAGACTCCAACCAGTATTTCCCAAGATTACCTAGACTCGTGGGGGTTGGGCTTACTTGTACTTCATAACAGGTTAATTGGGGGATAGGAGCTGAATAATTCAGCACTGGGCAAACAGGGATGCCTCCACAAGAACTAAGTAAGAGGCAGCCCTGCCTTACTCAGCACCAACAAAATCACTGATACTGCGCCATATACACTTCTGGGCTCCAGGTCGAGAAATCATTAACATTTTCAGACTAAAGAGAACAACCAACATTTGTAAATGGCTGCAGGGAAAAGTGGAAGAATTCTTGCTTCCTAGTCTCAAAATAGAGAAGATGAAAGGTGCCTGATAATGGGCCTCGCGCAGACCAGAAGGAATAAGGTCGGCAGCTCCTCTCCTCCAGTAAAGAGAGAATCAGAAGCAGCGTATTTAAATTGCAACAAGATCAATTTATTACTTGGACCTACTTTTTTAGATTTTATGAAAAGCCTTTAATCTAAGAGGATCAAGGTGCTCAAATTAGACAAGACAGAATTTCCTAAATTTAGCATTAACATCAAGAAATGGTCCTTGGTGCAATTATAGTTGTTATTTTCACAATTTTTAAAAATGTATTCTGCCAAAGGATAATAAAACCCAAGAGACAGGCCTGTCTAAGGCCTCTCCCTGGGGAAAGGGAGGAGGAATTTGAAAGGGAACCCTAGAGAAGGAGCCCTGCACTTGTAACTCAGGAAAGCTGGCCCCGAACACTCAGCACTGCTTGGCCAAATATCCAAGCTGAGATGACCCTTCTAGGAGAGGGCCTTGAAGTGACGCTGAGATGTCAAGTCCCACTCACACAGACAGTCTGTCCTAGCTGTGGGCTTCCTGGCCATGCTGAGGATCAAAGCAGCAAGAGAAAAAGGACGGGAAACAGCACTTCTGGGATTGCCTTGGCCATGAGACCTTCAAGGGAGGCCAGAGGCACTCCATACTTTGGTCCAGGAGAGCCAGAAAGGAAAGTGCATTATTTTCCACAGATCTGCAGAACGCGCGGGAGTCCACCCTCAAGGGAAGAGTAGAACAGCCATGTAGACTGTGGAAGGAACTAGTTATCCCAGGGAGTCCTGCTCTCACGAACCCAGACAAAGTCTAAATTCCCTAGCCACAGATTTGATCTGGTTTGTTGAGATTTACCCTAAACCCTTAGACTTTAAGGCCAGCAATGCACTAGTTCTGTGGGATAGCCAAGCAGAAATTCAGAAACAAGAGCACGCCCATCCCCAGTCACCCCTCAGAAAAAAACCAGTGCAGCAAGGGTTGGGCCCTTCAAGTACTTGATGGTTCCACATGTCCCCTGACTCTTGGTTATTATTTTTTAATGCCTCTCTGTTCTGCTGTGATTAATCAAATAAAACAAAACACAACACTTCTAACAAAGGAATCTGGTTTGCATACTTTTGTTATAAATAGCAACTTAGGAGCAATATTTGGAGATGGTATCCAACTTTATTTCTAGGACAAGAGGAGTCCAGATATAGAAGAGGAGCGAGAGAGCAGTGACTTGAAAGGAAATCCAATGTGTAGAGACAGTGAGAATGAAAATAGAAGCTAGAGGTGGCCCAAGGATCCTGGCCTGTTGGAAGCCCAGTACTTCCCACGAAGCAGCCCTCAGATCAGGAAATACCTGCTGGGAAGATCTGAAATGTCCCCTGAGATGTTTTCTATAAATACCCAGGTGTCTCCCAAACTTCAAACATTGACCTATCACTGCCAACGTTTTAGCCTTTCCATATACCACTTAGTATTTTTCTATAAATCAACTTTTTTTGCTTAAATTAGGAAAAGGAGAATTTTACATCACTGACAGAAATGAAGAAATCATACCACTTTCTAAATAAAATATAAGTAAAAGTCCCATGAAAGCAAGAAGTATCAAATTCTAACTAGACCCCACTGATCGCTTGTCTGCTCCATGCATGAGACCCTTCCTCTGCCCAGTGGAAACAATGGGCCTTCAAGTGGTGCTGAGAACCTGTTCTGAGGACCTTTCGCTAAGCAAGGCAGACTGACCCGTGTTCATTTATCTTGCTCCTGAAAATGAACTAAGATGCCACCAGAGGAATAAAAAGTAGATGTGAGCCATCAAGGACCTGCAAAGTTCCAATGCACCTGCAGGGGAAGGAGCAAGCAAGACCAAGACCTCCTACCCCAGGACCCAAGAGGCTCAGGAAGAGAGAGGCACCATAGAGGCCAAAGCCTGAAATAGGATCTCTTCCAAGACTGAATGACCTAGCTGCCCTCCCCCTGAGCCTTCCAATGACCCCTTGAGCCCCATCAAAAGACTAGAATAACTAAGACTAGAGGACTTCCGAGGGCCTACAGGAACAGTGGCTGCAAACAGGGGGAATCTGCATACTACGCACAGCAGGAAAACCCTCCTGCCTCTCCCAGCAGCACTCAGGGGCCAGGCCTAGGACATCTCCCCTAACCCTCACACGTGGAGAGATTTTGCAAGAAATAAAACGGTGCTAGAATGATGAACTACAGATCCTGACTTTGAGAGTCTCCCAGAAGAAAGCTACCCATAACCAATCCCCCTTAGTGAAACTGAACACACAAGCCCAGCCAAGCATGCAGCACTTCCAACTCACTGTTCAATGCCTTGTTCCGAAATTTGCCAGGCAGGGGGTTGTTCTTGTATGCACTGTGCTACAGCAGGTAAAGCCACCACTGCCCCAGCATCCCAAATGGGCACCGATTCCTCTTCCCATCCAGCTCCCTGCTAATGTGCCTGGGATGGTCCAAGTGCTTGTGCCCCTGCACCCACCTGGGAGACACAGAAAAGCTTCTGGCTTTTGACATCTGTTGGAGTAAACCAACAATGGAAGACCTCTCTCTCTGTCTCTCCCTCTGTCTTTGTAACTCTGCCTTTCAAATAAGTAAAAATAAATCTTCAAAAAAGAAAATTTGCATAACGGCCCGTCAGGAATCACCTGGCATTTGAGTAAAGCTCTATCCTCTTTACCTGCACCAATTCCCTTAACGAGTGCATTCAGTCTTGTGACTTTAAATCATCTTTATGTCCCAGTGACTCCTGAATTCCTATTTCCAGCTTAGATCTCTCGTCTAAACTGCAGATTTGCATATCCAGCTGCTTACTCTCTGTCTCTGCTTGGAGATGTAAACAACAATGTGTTTGGCAGTTTTTTTATGAAATAATAAACAATATGAATAGCTTAGCAGACCACAGTGCTTAAGGCCTCTACTTGGAGGTAGCAGAAGTCACATCACAGACACAGAATGTTGAAACTGAACCTCTTGGGGCAAGCATTTAGCATTACAGTTAAACTACCACTTGGGATGCTTGCATCCCATATCAGAGTGCCTGGGTTCAAGGCCCAGCGGCGGGCGCTTCCAATTCCAGCTTCCTGTTAACACACCCTGGGAGGCAGGTCATGGCTTAAGTAGTTGGTCCCTGCTACCTGTAGGGGAGGCCAAATTAAGTCCCCATCTCCTGGCTTCAGATTGGCCCAGTCCCAGCTGCTGTAAGCATTTAGAGAGGGAACCAGTAAATGGGAGATCTCTCTCTCTCTCTCTCTCTCTCTCTCTCTTTCTCAAATAGACAAAAATAAAATTTTTTTTAAAAAATTTTTAAACAAAAAATGAGAGAAAGACAATAGATAGGAAAATATGAGATCCAGAAACCGGTGATCCAGATCAGGAGAGTTTAAGAGACATTTTTAGGATGATAACAGGAAATCCCAGGATAACCACTATATAGCAAGCAGAAAACCAGGATTTTTCTTCTTTCTTAAAAGGAATTGACAGGAGCTGGTGTTGTGGCATAACAGGTAAAGTAGATGCCTGGATGCCAGCATGCCATATCGGCACTGGTTTGAGACCAGGTTGCTCCACTTCTGATCTAGCTCTTTGCTAATGTGCTTGGGAAAGCAGTGGAAAATGGTCCAAGTGGTTGGGCCCCTGCACCCATGTGGGAGACCTGGAAGAAGCTCCTGGCTCCCGGCTCCTAGCTTTGGCTTAGCCCTCTCTGGTCCTAGTGGCCATGTGGGGAGTGAACCAGAAGATGGAAGACCTCTGTCTCTTCCTCTCTCTGTGTAACTCTTTCAAATAAATAAATAAATATCTTTTTTTAAAAAAAGGAATTGGAAAAATTTGAGAATGAATAAGTATCAGTGAAAGCATAGTGTTTAGAAAAAAGGAAATCAATAACCCAAGTATTTGCTTTTGGTGAAAGTAAAAGTTGTCAAAAGGGTGCCAGTTTTTATGGCTGAGGACAGACTGGGGGTGAGGCAAGGTAGTGACCAGGGAGAGTTAGTTGCTGTCATGAGACTTATCACTTCACTTTATTTTCAGACCATGTACGTGTATTCCTCTACTAACAATGAACATTGATTTTGAGATGTGGAACCTACTGGCACCAAACTAGTACTTTAAATTCGACATAACTATAAGGATACAGACAACTGAAATGGGAATGCCTTCTTAGTCTAGGGCTTAACATTACCACAATCAAGTCTACACGCCTCTTAAAATTAGCTCGTGTGCTCTAGCGGTATTCACCCCACACCTTCCGGCCTGGGAAATGGCCTGTAAATCCTTTCTTGGCAGCTCAAGAAACATGACTTGCTGAAATTGATTCAAGATGTAACAATAAGCCTGAATAGTCCAATAATCATTAAAACAAGCAAATTTCATAGTTTAAATTTTTTTTCCACAAGGAAGACATCAGGTCCAGATCATTTTAAGCCAAGTTGTACACATTTTTAAAAGAACACACTCTTCCTACTTTATTAAAATTATCTAAGAAAATAGAACAGGATGATTCTTCCACTTCAGGAAGTAACCCAAGTATACTCTTGATAATAAATTGAGACAGGAACTATATCAAAAAAGAAGGAAAAGTATAGTCTAATCTCACTCATGACATAGATGAGAAGATCCCAAGGTAGTAACAAAATACACAGAGTTGTATAAATGGCTATACACGCAATGCTTTTTCAGGCACTTAGCTTTGGAGATGAAATACAAAAGGAGCCCTAGCATCTTGCAGCAGATAAACTCACAGTGTTTATGGCAGAATGTTCCGTGTAGGACTGACAGTGCAAGGAGTGTGAAGTGACCTAAAACACTGTGAATCCATGTGACCTGGAAAGATCTTTGATTCTTACATTCTTCTATTCTTTTCTGATTTCAGAAATTGGAGCATGGAGAAACCAGCAGAGGAGAATACTGATTCACCTCTGTTTCCAAACAGAAAGGAAGAACTAGATAGAAAATTACAAAATTATGCATCCACCTTGAGAGGACTGCACTCTGCCAGGACTGCAGGGGACTGCGTGACCAAGTTGCTACCCTTGAAATATGCAGCAGTTGCTCCTAAGATCTCAGCATGCTCTGTGAGTAAGTCCTGCTGAATCTGTAATATTGCTGGGGAGAGCCTCCACGCTGCGGGCGCTTCAGGCTTCACGAACCACGGCAAGAGTCTGGCTGTGAGGAATGGTCTGTCGTCACCAGATACCACAAAGGAACTTAGGGTCTCTCGAACACCCAGCTCTTCCCCAGTCGGAAATGGTTTACATGTGCGCGTGGACGCATGCGGCAGGCACGGATCCCTGAAGAGTGGTGAGAATTACTTACTGTGCACGAAACACTCTCTCAAACTCCAGTGACCCAGCGACTGCTGGGGGCATAATTTTGTGTTTCATTCTTGCCCTTCCAACCTGGAAACCAAAATAATCTGCCAGAAAAGGAAAGCTGTGTTAGAGATGCGGCACATCATTAGCCCTGTGTGAAATGCAAATTAAACCACAAGTAGATACCACTCCATTCCTATTAGAATGTCTACAATTAAAAAGAGCCAAGTCAAGAAAGACAGACAGATGGGGCCAGCGCTATGGCATAGCAGGCTAAGCCACCGCTTGCCATGCCGGCATTCCATATGGGCACCGGTTCTAGTCCCGGCTGCTCCTCTTCCGATCCAGCTCTCTGCTGTGGCCCGGGATGGCAGTGAAAGATGGCCCAAGTGCTTGGGCCCTTGCACCTATGTAGGAGACCTGGAAGAAGCTAGAGCTGGCTTTGGATTGGCCCAGTTCTAGCCATTGCAGCCATTTGGGGAGTGAGCCAACAGATGGAAGACCTCTCTCTCTCTCTCTCCCTCTCTCTCTCTGTAACTCTGCTCTCAAATACATAAATAAAATGTTTAATAATAATAAAAAAAAGAGAGGTGAGGATTTAAGAGTAACTGGAGCTCTCATACACTGCTGGAAGGAAGGTGGCATGAGACAAACACTTTGAAAAACAGTTTCAAAGGGATGATTTAGTTAGACATACACCAACTACACGACTCAGCTGGTCCATTCAGAGGTGCTCACCCCTGAGAAATGAAATCACATGTCCACACAAAGACTCATATGTTCACAGCAGCTTGATTTGCAACAGCCAAGGACTAGAAAGAACTTTGTGATGGTTACTTTTGTGTGCCATCTTGGTTAGGGTGTGGGGCCTTGTTGTTGGGTCAAACACCAGTGTAGAGGTTGCTAGGAAGTATTTTTTTGGTGTGATTAACAATTGAATCCTAAGGCTTTGAGTAAAGCAAATTATCCTCCAAACTGTAGGTAGGTCCTATCCAATCAGCTGAAGGAGACCGAAAGGAAGGGATTTGCCTCGAGGTAGCCTTCAACTTAAGATTGCAACACCCAGACCACAAAAGAGCTAGCATTGTGGCACAACCGGTGAAGGCACTGCCTGCAATGTCAGCATCCTATACCAGCACCAGTTTGGATCCCACCTGCTCCACTTCTGATCCAGCTCCCTGCTAATACACCTGGGAGAGCAGCAAAGATGGCCCCCGTACCCACGTGGGAGACCAGGATAGAGTTCCAGGATCCTGGCTTCAGCCTGGCCCAGCCCTGGGTGTTGTGGCCATTTGGGGAATGAACCAGTGGATTGAAGTCACACCCCCCCACACTTCAATTAAGTAAATAAATCTTTTTAAAAAAGCTGATCGATCCCAATGTCAGGGATCACCTGCCTGTCCCGTTAGTTCTGTGGGCTTCTTTCCCTTTCCGACCCACCCTTCCTCCGTGGTCAGTGTGTGAGCCTTGGGGACTTGTCACCTCCTCACCCATTCCCCTCCCTTCACCCCATATGGAACCCCTGGGGCCTCTCATTTCCCTCCAGATGGCGTGTCCCCTTTTCACTTCCTCACCAGCTCTCCCCTACTCCTTGGCCTCACTTATTTTCCTATCTCAGCATCGGTTTCCTACATGCTCACGTTTTAAAATTAGTTTCCTTGTAACACTGCACACGGAGGGTGTGGCTTCAGCTGCGCCCTGTGGGCGATATCAGGGATGACATGCTTCCTCCTGGAACAAGATTCCGCTCTGCCTCCGACTAACAGGGCAGGTTTCGTCAGGGCTCTCACAGCACACCGCTTCCCCTTCCCTATCCGTCTTCCGAGGCAAATCAGGGCTTGTCGAGGATTCCCAAGTTGCAGCTGCGTGCCGAGGCGCATGCGCTCTCTCGGGGCTGGCGTCTCCCTCCCGGAAGTGCAGCCCAAGGGAAGGGCATGAGCACCAAGAAAAAATGAGGTGGGTGTGGCCCCTCTCCTGCCCTGTCCTTCCAGGACCCAGCCAGCAAAGGAAATCTGTGTGCTAGGAGGAAATTGGGCCCCGGCCACTCTGGCCCCTGGCTCCCAGCCTCAGCGAGTGGCAAGCCCTCTCGACCCCACCTATGAAATGGAAGCCACCCAAGATGTGTGCGCCCAGATTTCTAAATCCGCAACGCCACAAGATCAGAGCGCTTCAACACGAAGCTGTGGCTAAGAAAAAGCTTCCTCGCCAGCCTGTTCATTGCACCCTGTAGGCACCTGTCTGCGCCACCAGCCAAGGTGGTAGTTTCCGTAGATAGAGGAGGTGGGTGGCTCTCCTCTGCCCACGCCCAGTCCTGGCTCCAAGGGACAAAGATCCCTTTCTGTCCTCTCTGACCAGAAGCCACAGAGAGACCAGGGTGTCTCTGGGACAATACGACGACGGTGGAAACGCTGTGTCACCGCTTTCCCTAGAGAGCTGCAGTTGATTGAAACCACTTGAGAATCATTGCCTTTTTGCATCGCCATGCCTGCTCGCAACCTCGCGGTTCCCTCCGGGATGCAGGTGCACTTGGGAGAGCAAAACCAGAGCAGTCTCCCTCCCCACCCCCACTCCACCGTGCACCCCCAGCCACAGAGAGGCCCCTTCACAGTGTGGCCGCTCTCCATCCAGCAGTGGCTTCTCTCTCTGCAGAGAGAGCTCAGGACAGGAAACGGTGCTGAGCACCTGCCCCCGGGTCAGGCACCAGGGTGAGTACTGCTGAGCCCTCCTTGATGGGGCCCCTGACGGGCAGAGCAGCCTGGCCAGGGGCACCCAGCTGGCAAGTGGCTGCATCAGACAGATAGGGTCCGTCTGCTGTAGTTCTGCAGGAGACGTTTTTAACCTGATCCTAACGCCTAGGGTAGGTGTATTTAAGAAGATCCAGGAATGAAAAGGTCAGGATTGAAGCCATTGCAAAGTAGGAACAATGTCACTTTTGGAACACTTGTAATTAATGTCTATACCCCACTTCCTCCAAGTTAGCTCGCTGCTTACACTCTGTGAACTGGGCTGGGGTTGTAGCCACAGATGGTGTAGGGTGCCTAGGCTGTGTGGGCTCCCAGTAGCTCTGTGGGGAGAAGCAGTCTCTAGAATGTTCCCAGTCTCTGCCCGTCTCAGGGAAGGCGGGAGCAGGCAGCCCCACCGCCCGGAGCAAACTGCTCTGCCTGTGAGCTCCCAGCAGGCAGGAAACTCAACACGGCCTGTCTTCCAGTCGGCCTCCTCCCGTCTCCCCCTGCCCCCACCCACCCACCCACACACACACTGCCCAGGCCTCTTTGCTGACAGGCGGAGAGAAGAGAGACAGCAGCCAGCAGGATTGAATTCCCCGCCATCTTGCTCGCAGTCGGATGTTTTGGTTCACGGCACTATTTGTAGAGAAGGAGGGGACGCCAGAGACGCTGTTGGACTTTGCAATGTTGAGCTTCCTAGTAAGGTAGACAAAGTCCAGGTAGACTTAAAACAATATCAGAGCAGAGGCTGATGCCGAGGCTCAGTGGCCTTTGTTCTGGGAGAGAACCCAGGAAGGCAGGCAGGGCAGGAGCTGCCAGGAACTGATCTTTATCTGGCCCTGGAGCTGCTTCCTGCACGCACTTTCAGTCGCTCGTGCCAGCTGCAGCCCCGCCTCACCCGGGCTTAGACCTCTGGCAATTAAGCTAATGCACAAAGGCTCTGGCCCCTTTCTCCTCCCACACCCCGCCCCAGGCCTCTCTGAGAACTTTGTGGAAAAAATGGGAGGGAAGCAATTGCTTAATCCCACTGAGATTTTAAATCCTAACTTAAACCTGGTCTATGTTTCCTCACCCTGCAAATGGCAGACCTAGGATTTGAACCCAGTTCTGGCCGACTCCAGCTGTGCTCCATTCCCTGCACCTGCTGTCACCCTCATGACTGTGCTGTGTGCTGGGGGGAGTCAGGGAGAACAAGGCAGCAACCCAGCCGTGGGGCCCCACACTCCTAATCTCATCTAGACTTCATGACCTCACAAGCGCCACCCCCAACACACACCATCACACTGGGGTTAGGGTCTCAGCATGTGAACTTGGGGGACAAAGCATTTGGGACACAGTAAGACACTCCTGGTGCTCACTGGGAATGCAGCTGCCTCAGCCTCACAGGCCCAGATGTTGAATGATGTCACAACTTGATGAAAGAAGTTGCCATGAAATGGGCCTGTTGGAAGGGTTGAATTATTCAATACCATCCAGAAAAATGTTCAACACACATATTGTTAAAAAGATACTCATTTAAGATTCATTTACTTGAAAGTCAGAGTTACACAGAGAGAGAAGGTGAGGCAGAGAGAGAGAGAGAGAGGTCTTCTTTCCATTGGTTTACTCCCCAGTTGGCTGCAATGTCAAGAGCTGTGCCAATCTGAAGCCAGGATCCAAGAGATTTTTCCTGGTCTCCCATGCTGGTGCAGGGGCCCAAGGACTGGGGCCATCTTTTACTGCTTTCCCAGGCCATAGCAGAGAGCTGGATCAGAAGTGGAGCAGCTGGGTCTCGAACTGGTGCCCATATGGGATGCCAGCACTGCAGGTGGTAGCTTTTACTTGCTACACCACAGCACTGACCCCAATATTCATATTTTCAAAGGGAAAATCGGGGTGGAGGGGCGGTATTGTGGCTTAGTGAGTCAAGCTGTGCCACCTGCGGTGCTGGCATCCTGTGTTGGAGTGTCAGTTTGAGTCCCGGCTGCTCCATTTCTGATCCAGCTCCCTACTAATGCGCTTATGAAAGCAACAGCATATGGCCCAAGTACTGGGGCCCCTGCCACCCTCCTGGGACACCTGGATAGAGTTCCAGGCTCTTGACCTTGGCCTGGCCCAACCTAAGCCATTGAGGCCATTTGGAGAGTGAGCCAGTAGATGGAAATTCTCTGTCTCCCCCTCTCCCCTCCCCATTGCTCTGCCTTGCAAATAAATAAAATACATCTTTTTTAAAAATGTGAAAACTATGCTTCTCTCTGGGCTGGCGCTGTGGCGTAGTGGGCTAAGCCTCTGCCTACAGCACCAGTATCCCATATGGGCACCAGTTGGTATCCCGGCATCTTCTCTTCCAATCCAGCTCTGCTTTGGCCTGGAAAAGCTATAGAAGATGGCCCAAGTGCTTGGGTCCCTGCACCTGCCTGGGAGACCTGGAAGAAGCTCCTGGCTCCTGGCTTTGGATTGGCTTACCACCAACCATTGCAGCCATTTGGGGAGTGAAGCAGTGGATAGAAGACTCTCTCTCTCTAACTCTGCCTCTCAAATAAGTAAATACATATTTTTTTAAAATGCCTCTCATAACAATATTTCACTCATCCGTGAGGAAAGCAGTCAGATGTTAAAAGCAGAACTCAAGGAACCACACATACACAGGGAATAAAGAATGTCCAAATTCATTGGCAAATAATCACCAAGCAGGTCTGCTCACAGGGCCCTGTTAGTCTGTCCCGTTCACTCTGTTCTTATTTGTTCTTGGATTCTTTGCAGATGAGGGTTATGTAAGAAGACAGATTCGAGAAGCCCAGGGCAGCCCTGAAACTGTTGTGTACTGAATTTAATGGTTTTGGCCTTCAGTACACAACAGGGATTCTAAAATGCAGGCTGGCTGCCCTGAGCCCACATCACCATCCACTAAAAGAACCTCCCAAAATGACAGGCTTCGAAGGCGGGACCTGGGCGGGGCCTGCAGGCAGGCGGTGGCTCTCAGTAAGAGAACGGTTTGGAGAAACCACAGAGGCTGCTGGGCAGCCCACGAGGCCCCCACGGGCCGCCTCTGTGACAAACTCACACGAACTCGCTTTTAGAAAACTGTGATTCCAGACCCAGCTTCTTTGGCTTCCCTCGGATTGCTGTCCCCCTAATTTCTGGACAAATTTCCAAGATCCCTACTGACTTCTCCCAGCCACACCCGGTCTGTCCCCAAACTCAGCTCCTAAGAGAAGGTTGATACAAGGTTGTTGTTGTTTTGTTTTGTTTTGTTTTGTTTAATTTTGAAAACTTTAATTTTAAAAGCCTCAAGTGTTTCAAAAGCCGTGCATCCAGAGGTGGGCATTTAGCACGGCGGTTAAGATGTTGCTTGAGATGCTTGCATCCCAGATCAGAGTGCCTGGGTTTGAGTCTCAGCTCCACTTCCAACTCCACCTTCCTGCTAACATGCACCCTGGGAGGCAGCAGGTGATGGCTCAAGCACTTGAGTCCCCAACTTCCACGTGGGAGATCCAGACTGAGTTTCAGGCTCGTAGCTTTGGCCTGGCCCGGCCCAAGCAGTTATAGCATTTGGAAGGTAAACCAGCAGATGGGAGCTCTCTCTATGTACTTTCTGTATCTCTCTGCCTTTTGAATAAAAATAAATACCCTTTTAAATTACAGAAAAGAAAGAAACCCATGCATGCAGTTTAGGTGTAAGTAGTTGGCACTTCCGGGAAAGAATAAAACAGCGTGGTTTTGGACAATGAAATTTTGCCCCTTCAGCAGTGACAGCATTTCCAGGTGACCCACGGTGGACACACAGCCACAGCATTAACAGGAGCCAACCCAGCCCCCTGGGCTGAAGAGGAAACGCATTTTCCCTGAAGGCCACTCACACGGATCCTCCTAGCATGCACGCATGCACTCCATATTTTTTTTTTTGCATTTTTGTAAGAAAATTAAGAGGACAAACAACAGAGTAGTTATGATAATAAGACACTTTGAAAATACATTATCTGCAGAAACTCAGACAAAATCTGTGTTTATAAGAGTTTTGCTTATTATTTAACCATTGTTTATTACCAAATTACAGTGTGGGCAAGGCATACCAGAGAGGCCAAGGTTTGGTGATGTAAGAACAGCACTGAAGCACATGAAAGAACTGCTTTGGGGTCTGCGTTGTGGTGCAGTGGGGTAAGCCAGCACTTGTGATACAGACATCCCATATCGGAGCATCAGTTCAAATCCCAGCTGCTCTGCTTCCAATCCAGCTCCCTGCTAATGCACCTGGGAAGGTAGTAGAAGATGGCTGAAGTGCTTGGACCCCTGCCACCCACATGGGCGACCCAGATGGAATTTCAGACTCCTGGCATCTGCTTGGCCCAGATCTGGCTGTCATGTCCATCTAGGGAATGAAATGGTAGATAGAAGATCTTTCTGTCTCTATAACTCTGTCTTTCAAATAAATAAATAAACCTTTTATTAAAAAAAGAACTTATTTTATGAGATATAAACTCAGTGTAGCTGTTTCTGGATCATTTTGGCAATAAATGAAAAGATAGGATATATTAAACTAGAGCAATGGTCTCTCTTTGTCATTCCAAAAGTGATAGCTGATCACCCCAGTTTTCAGAGGGCACTGTGACAGTGCTGTCCCTGCTGCCACTAGGCTGTGTGGCCGAGAAAGACGGAAAATGCACCTCTTTCCCAGGTTGCCCACATATAATCAGGGTGAGCATGAGATCAAGGACCAGAATACTCTTGATTGACACATAGATCCTGTAACTCTCCAAAGGCCGAGGATTTGATGTATTATCATTTTTTTAAAAAGATTTATTTATTTATTTAAAAGGCAGATGTCCAGAGAGGGAAGACAGAGAGCTTCTATCCACTAGTTCACTCCTGACATGGCCACAAGAGCCAAGGCTGGGCCAGGCCAAAGTCTGCAGCTAGGAGCTTCATCCGGGTCTCCCTCAGGATCTCCCACTGCTTTTTCCGGGCCTTTAAGCAGTGAGCTGGATGGGAAGTGGAGCAGCTGGCCCAACTCTGCCCCTGGATACATTATCTTGCTGGAAGAATCTTAGAACAGCATAGCAAGTCTTTAAGCAGAGCCCACATATGCACAGTTTGAAATCATGTCCCCTTCTGATACCTATTGCAAGGTCTGAGGGAACTGCAGCAACCCTGCAGAACATTGTCTCCCCTTTCAGAAATTGGAGCGTTTTGCTCTGTAACCCTGAGCTAGTACATCAGCTCTGGCCGTGGTTAGAGTATGGGCCCCTAAGGCTCCTGTGCTGAGAGCTTGGCTCCCTGTGTAGTGGTGGTGAGGAAGCGGGACCTTTAAGAGGCGGGGCTAGTGGAGGCAACCAGGCCAGCCTCACAAATGGATGAATGTTGTCTCCTGGGAATTCTGGCTCTCATGGGGCAAGATTAATGCCCCGAGAGCGAGTGGTCGGAAAGCCAGCCTGGCACCTCTCCCCAGTCTTTCTCCCACACACACTGCTGTCCCACCCACATGTGTACCCACTGCTGTGCTGTCATCACCAGGAGGCCCCCACCAGAGCCCAGCAAATACTGGCACCAGGCTCTTGCATCTCCAGAACCGTGGGCCAAACCAACCTCTTCTCTTTGTAAAGCACTCAGCCCTGGGTACTTGTTATAGCAATGGAAAATGGACTCAGGCTGGCACCACGGCTCAATAGGCTAATCCTCCACCTAGTGGTGCCGGCACACCGGGTTCTAGTCCCAGTCGGGGCACCGGATTCTTTCCCGGTTGCCCCTCTTCCAGGCCAGCTCTCTGCTGTGGCCCGGGAAGGCAGTGGAGGATGGCCCAAGTGCTTGGGCCCTGCACCCCATGGGAGACCAGGAGAAGTACCTGGCTCCTGCCATCGGATCAGTGCGGTGTGCCGGCCGCAGCGTGCCAGCCGCAGCGGCCATTGGAGGGTGAACCAACGGCAAAAGGAAGACCTTTCTCTCTGTCTCTCTTTCTCACTACCCACTCTGCCTGTCAAAAAAAAAAAAAAAAAGAAAGAAAGAAATAAAGAAAGAAAGAAAGAAAAAAAAAAGAAAATGGACTCAGACCCTTGCTAAATCAAGCATGGTGTCCAGCCCCAGTGAGGAGAGCCACTTGCCAGGGAACGGAGAGGGCACAGGACAGAGAGCTCAGAAACTGGCTGTCACCCAACACCAGCAATGTCCTAGCAAAGCTCAAGGCAGGGACAAGAGAACAGAAAGGTAAGGAAAAGAAAGATCAACTTTCATTATGGTATGAAAAAAATAGTTGGAGCTTCGGCCAGCCATCTAAGCTCGTGCCCCTGGGCAGTGGGAGGCACTTGCCAAGCCCCCGTGGACAAGTGTTTTCGAAGTGAAATTATCACACTCATCCATGCGACCATCAGAGGGAAGCGACCAGCACAGGAGCTGGTCTACCCACAGACTCACCTGTCCACTGTCACTGCTGCAACCCTCCTGCCCTGCAGGCTGCGAAAGAGCCAGGGCCGCCTGTGGACAAGCACACGGCTCAGCCCAGGGAGCTTGGAATGTCCTTAAGGTTTCCCAGAGGAATGGAAACAAAGGGTTTAAATGTTGCTTCAAAATGGCTTTTGATAGGAATAGGCATTGTCTTAAGTGTACGTAAGACTTAGAAGTGGATGAAGGGGAGCCGACGCTGTGGGGTAGCAGGTAAGGCTGCTGCCTGCAGTGCTGGCATCCCATGTGATCGCCGGTTGGAGTCCCAGCTGCTCCACTTCCGATCCAGCTCTCTGCTGTGCTCTGGGAAAGCAGTAGAAGATGGCCCAAGTCCTTGTGCCCCGGAACCCACATGGGAGACCCGGAAGAAGTTCCTGGCTCCTGGCTTCACATTGGCTCAGGTCTGGCTGTTGCAGCCATTTGGGGGATGAACCAGCAGATGAAAGATCTTTCTCTCTCTCTCCCCTTCTCTGGCTGTAACTATACTTTTTTTTTTTTTTAAGATTTATTTATTAATTTGAAAGTCAGATTTACACAGGGAGAGGAGAGGCAGAGAGAGGGAGAGAGAGGTCCACCATCCGATGGTTCACTCCCAGTTGGCCACAACGGCAAGAGCTGCGCCGATCCAAAGCCAGGAGCCAGGAGCTTCTTCCAGGTCTCCCACGTGGGTGCAGGGGCCCAAGGTCTTGGGGCATCTTCTGCTGCTTTCCCAGGCCATAGCAGAGAGCTGGATCGGAAGTGGAACAGCCAGATCTCAAACCGGCGTCCATATGAGATGCCGGTGCTTCAGGCTAGGGCATTAACCCACTGTGCCAGAGCGCTGGCCCCTCTACCTTTCAAATAAATAAATAAAATCTTTAAAAAAAAAAAAAAAAGAAAGAAAACACTCTGGACACCCAGACGTCCCCAACTCAGAATTTCTGACTCAGTTGGCTCAGAGTAAGACTGGGCACCTACACAGTTTAAAAGCCCCCCAGATGGTTCTAGTGCAGAGCCAAGGTGGTCTTCATCAATATTTCTCTGCCCATACCACTTACGACAGCCACCTGAGATGATGCAAACATGCAGACTCCTGGGTCTCATTGGGGAACCATTACCACACACCAACCGAGCACACACAGTCTCATGCAGCTCCCACAGTGTCCCTGGGATAAGTTAGTCCCATTTTACAGACGAGGAAACTGAGATCCATAGGGCTTCTGGAGCTTGCCTGGTCGCTCCATCTCACTCCTCACAGAGAGGGAGGGTCTGGATGGCGGGGTTGGGGAGGGGGCAGTGGACAAGCCAGTGGAAGCCAGAGTGAGCTTCAGTGTGCCCAAGGAGGAGGAAGCAGGGGGCATGGAGGTTTCCACAGTGACGAGAGGGGAAGGGTAAAGATGGGAGAAGGTAGAACCCTGGCCCCGAAAAGTGCAGCCCAGGAAGGAAGCTGGGGAGATGCCGAGGTCCCCGCAGGGGGAGTTTATGGTGCCTGGGGGAGGAGGAGGGGAAGGACATCTGAGGCCGAGATGGGGTTAGGGTGAGCACAGGCACTGGTCGAGATAGGTGCGACTGCAGCTGGCACCCCAGCTCCTCAGCCAGTTTCAGGGGTACATCCCAACCACCTGGCTCTGATGTGCCACAGACCAGGACGGGGCTGGGAGGGCTCCCGTTAGAATCATCATGGACCTTTTTTTTTTAAAGATTTATTTATTTGGGGCTGGCGCTGTGGCATAGTGGGTAAAGACACCGCCTGCTGTGCCAACATCCCATATGGGTGCCAGTTCGAGACCCAGCCACTCCATTTCTGATCCAGCTCTCTGCTATGGCCTGGGAAAGCAGTAGAAGATGGCCCCAGTCCTTGGACCCCTGCACCTGCATGGAAGACCCAGAGGAAGCTCCTGGCTCCTGGCTTCAGATCAGCGCAGCTCCTTCTGTTGCAGCCATTTGGGGAATGAACCTGTGAATGGAAGACCTCTCTCTCTCTCGGCCTCTCCTTCTCTCTCTGTGTAACTCTGACTTTCAAATAAATAAATAAATCTTAAAAAAAAAAACACAGTTATGGGGGGGGAGATATTTTCCATCCACTGGTTCACTCCCTGCATGACTACAATGACCAGCACTGTATTAGGCTGAAGCCAGGAGCCAGGAGCTTCCTCCAGGTTTCCCACATGGGTGCAGAGGCTCAAGCACTTGGTCCATCTTCTGCTGTCCTCCCAGGCACATTAGCAGGGGACTGGGCCAGAAGTGGAGCAGCTGGGACTCGAATTGGTGCCCACAGGGGATGCTAGAAGCTTTGCCCTCTATATCACAGCACCAGCCCCATGGCCTTTGTTGAAACAAGCACTCATGGAACTGAGAAACCTCCTGGAGGGCCAGCTATGGCCTCAGGGGACTTCTGAGATTCTGTGCGCCCAGGGGGAGCACCCACTTGCTCTGAGCCTGAGACTCAGCCTTTCTCTTCAGTGTGTCCCTCAAGTTGAAACGTTATCCTGTCTCTCCAGCACTGTCTGGCTCTTTCAGGAGGCACCCTGTGAAGACACGGAGAAACCACCATGCGGGCGGTGCAGTAAGTGGCTCCCACTGGAAAAAAAGGGACTCCTGTGTTTTCCCTTGGTGTCTCTCCAGGACTTGTAAGGCAAAAGAGGGAGCGAACCAGCAGATGGAAGGCCTCTCTCTTTCTCCCTGTTTCTACAACTCTCACTGTCAAATAAATCTTTAAAGAAACAAACGTGGGGCCAGCACTGTGGCATAGTAAGGTTAAGCCTTCATCTGCAGCACTGGCATCCTACAGGGGTGCCGGTTCGAGTCTCAGCTGCCCCACTTCCACTTCAACTCTCTACCTGTGGCCTCAGAAAGCAGCGGAAGATGGCCCAAGTGCTTGGGCCCTTGCACCCACATGGGAGACCCAAAAGAAGCTCCTGGCTCCTGGCTTCAAATCAGCTTAGCTCTGGCCATTGCGGCCATCTGGGGAGTGAACCAGCAGAGGGAAGACCTCTCTCTCTGTCTCTCCCTGTCTCTGACAGCGTGAGCTGTCAGACCCAAGTGAAGACAGGTTCTAAGGAGCTTAGCCACTGGGTCATGCCCAGCCATTAAGTCTCCCAGCTGAGGCCTCAGACAAGTCGGTCCTGCTGGGCTGCACTGACTCACTTGGCCCACAAGGTAGATGATTGATTCAAATCCCTACATTTCAGGTTGGGTGCCATGGTGTGGCAGGTTAAGCTTATGGCGGCAATGCCCGTATCCCATATGGGCTCAAGTTCATGTCCCGCTGCTCCACTTGCAATCCAGCACCCACATGGGAGACCAGGACGGAGTTCCAGGCTCCTGGCTTTGGCCTGCTTCAGACCTGGCTGTTGTGGCCATTTAGGGGAGTGAACCAGTGAGTGGAAGTTTTCTCTCCTCTAAGTGTGTTGGGGGTGGGAGAGGGAGGTGGCTAAAGTGGTTGGATCTCAGCCACCCACATGGGAGACCTGGACTGGGCACTTGGCTCCTGGCTTCAGCATTGTGATTTAGGGGGTTAAGCCACCACCTGTGATGCTGGCATCCTACTTGTGTGCCGGTTCAAGTCCCGGCTGCTCCACTTCTGATCCAGCTCCCTGCTAATGACCTGGGAAAAGCAGCAGAAGATGGTCCAAAGTTTGAGTTCCTACTACCCATGCGGGAGACCTGGATGAAGCTCCTGGCTCCTGGCTCCTGGCTCCTGGCTCCTGGCTTCAGGCTGATGCAACCTTGGCCATCTGGGGGATGAACCAGTGGATAGAAGATGTCTCTCTCTCTCTCTCTCTCTCTCTCTCTCTTTCAACTAAATAAATATTTTAATTAGCCATGTAAAATCATCGTGTGCACCTGCAGGCTTAATGGGAGACCATCAGCTCCAGCTCAGATGGTAAGAGCTTCTCTCTCACCCAACATAGCAGCTCAGACCCTCCTATGACACAAAAAGTCAAGGGCAGGCTCCAGGCCCTGGTTCTCATCTCAGCAAAAGCCTGAATCAAGGGCAGGGCCTCGGGGGGGGGGGGGGGGTCTCCCAGTCCCAGCTGGGACTCTCACGACCCACACCCACTTGTTCCCCAACACACACGTCCCTCCAGCACCCCCACCCACACGACCTAATTTCAAAAACCCAAAGCCTAGAGCAGAAGCAACTTTTGATCCTTTACAAAATTATGTCAGGGGAAAGAAATCTGTACAAGAAAAAATAAAGAAGGGAAGGAGGGTTGACTCAGTTACCGGGACGCCACATTTCGGATACTGTTTGTGTTAGTGACCTGTTTCTCACACGAAGAGACGGGCACAAAGAGATGGACTTGCCCAAGATTGTGCAGCCAATAATCTGCAGAGCCGGAGTCCACTTGGAACACAGCACAGCGCTCTTCTCACTACTGCTTGCCTCCCAAGAGTCTGCATCCGTTTCCCTGTGACTCTGCAGAACGGAAGGTCGTTCTGTTTGGGGCAGACCCCTGTACCTCCTCCTGAGCGCCACCAGGTGGCGCAGTGAGAGGCCAAAACGCGGCTGCTTTTTTATCAACGCGCTTGGCCAGACAGACAAGCGCGGGGGAGAGCAGCTGCCAGCAGAATGTCAAAACAGAGTTCTATTTAGGAACGCGAAGCCTTCTGCCTGCCCCTGTCTCCCACCGGGATCCTTGGATGGCTCTCAGCAGACTATAAATGAATTAGCTGCTTTCTTCCTTCCCCATCCTACTGCTAACCCACATTTCTGATTCTATTTTCTCTCCATCCCTGACACAGGGCACAAGTCCCACCCACATCAGAGGAGAGCGCGTCCTGAAGTGAGAGGGCGGCGGGCGAGCTGGGTGGGGAGAGGACCCAGGCCTGCAATCCCGCTCCAGCGCAGCAACCCAGGGCCGCTGCCCAGACACCTCCCTTCCTGCCCACTTCCGCAACCCCCCTCCACGCGCATCGCGCCAGACCCAGAACACACAGGCACAGGCACACGACACGCAGCTCACACGCTAACCTCCTGTAGCCTGGTCTGCTCCACGTGCCGCAACAAAGTGCCACACACAGGGTGGCTTAAACAGCCTAAATCTGTTTTCTGGCCTTCCCGGAAGCTGCAAGTTCAAGATCCAGGTGCGGGCCATGTGGCTTCCTCTGAGGCCTCACTGCTGGGCCTGTGAAGGCTGCTCACTCTGTGTCCCCCCAGGGCCCTTTCTCTGTGCTCCCCTGGAATCTCTCCACGGGCTCTGCCTCTTTCTGACTTGGGCCACAACCCAGCCTAACGGCCATAGCTATACTCCACCACTTCTTTTTTTTTTTTTTTTTTTTTTATGTGTTAAGCTTTTATTCCGTGAGAAAGATGCATTGGAAAGAGCGCTATCTAGAAGAGATATAAATCTGGATTCATACTGAGCACCAGGAGCCAGCCACATGGAGGAGTGTGCAGGCCAGGAAGCATGGAGCAGGTGGCCCAAAGGCCACGCACCCTGGAGGCGCAGGGGCAGCAAACGCCCGTGATGGCAAAAAGCCAAGGAAGAGAAAAAGGACCGGACACACTGTGTCCCAGGCTTTTAATCCACTTCCAAGGGGGCATGGTCAATTAACCTGCTTAGCCAGTGGGTACTCAGGTGTGGCCAGGTAGGGGCATGCGGTCACACAGGGGCGTGGTGAAGGCGTGGTCTTCCAGCTCACAAACCTGATCAATTTTATCCTGTATGCCTGCCTACATCATTCCCCCCAGAGACTCCATTCCATTAATCCTAGGGGATATTGAAGGTCGTAGAATCATCCATTTTCTGTAGCTGCTTCCTGCTTATGAGGGGCGTAGTATGGGCCCTGCCTGTCGAGGATCTGGAAGTCTCTATCTTAGCTAACAAATTCACATTGTGAGCTGGAGCAGTCTAGGTCACTGCCAATGTCCGTGTCCCCTGCATGGTCAGTTACTCCCAGAAGTCGAGTTCTGAAACATATAAGATTGTTAATTAGCAAAGGCAAAACTGGAACAAAACCAATTGTGAGTAGAGTGCCCCTTAAGCTGAAAAGAGCATATCTTACAGACGCCCAGATAGTGGGTGGTGATAGACTACCCTCATGTAGACTATAAACCCATTTAGCTTGAGCATAGAGCATTATAATGGAAGAACCCATTAGGGGTTTTATCATCAATAACAGTTCTCAGAGAGAATCAAGAGAGGCGGGCACAGCATGTCTGCCTGAAGGGGCAGCCGTCTCCACGCGACAAACACAGAAGTTCTACTTATCCTTTTTGCTTTGAAGAGGTACTTAAGGTCTCTGATTGGCTCACAGGAATAGTCAGGCGTGTCTTTTGAGTTCACCTGTGAAGACTTAAGAGGTGGAACTTTAATCCCAATTGCACTGCGATAGCCATGCTCAGTAGCACCTGGTCAGGTCCCTTTCATTTAAGCCGAAACTGATCTGAAGAGGATCTTCCTATGAATGGCTTGCTCAGGAATGCCTAATGTTGGAGTTTTTGTCAAAAACTCCTTAATACTCCACCACCTCTATAAAGATCCTCATATTCGGAGGGACTCAGGGTTAGGGAGGCACTCGGGACTAGGGAGGGACTCTGGGTTGGGGCTCCAACATAGGAATCTGGAGGTGGCACAGGGGACAACTCCACAAGGAGACCCAGTCACGGCCTTTCTGAATTCCTAAGTCACAGGCAGAATTTTGAGCTTAATGAAGACGGTTGGCCCCACCAGGTCCCGGGAGAAATCTATAGGTTCCATCGTGTCTGCACCTGGTGAATTTCATCTGCTGTGTGACACCAAGGGAGAATACGGACGAAACAACACAAGCAGTTGTCAGAGACCCCTCCCAAGGGCCTCACAAGCACCCGCTGATAGACCCAGTTAGGGGTCTCTACCGATGAACTAGCCAGAGCGACCCAATATCTGTGCCTGCACGGAGAGCCCATGTTCCTCATTCTCTCTTTTGAACGTCATCAAGACATTCCTGGAGACCCTCGCTCTCTGGGGTCTTTCCACATGGAAGACGGTGCTGAGGCTCCTACCTACTCTACCTGTAATACTCTGGGCTGCTGTAGAGGTGGCAGAGTTGACCTCAGGTAGAAAGTTTGGGCAGAGACTGCTCAACATGAGAGTGTCCCAGGCCAGGCTACCTGGTGACTCACTGAGAAGAAAGTCATGTAAAATTAGGAGCTGGTGATGTGGTGCTGCCTGCGAGGCCGCCGTCCCGTTTCCCAGCTACTCCACTTCTGATCCAGCTCCCTGCTAATGCGGCTGGGAGGGCACCAAAAGATGGCCCAAGTAGTCGGGCCCTTGCCACCCATGTGGGAGACCTGGATGGAATTCCTGGCTCCTGGCTGTGGCCATTTGGGGAGTGAATCATCAAATAGATGGAAGATCTCTCTCTCTCTCTCTCTCTCTCTCAAATAAATATTTGAAAAAGAAAGTCACAGGGCTGGCACTTACCATTTAGCAGCAAGCTAAATCAGTAAATAGTCCACTTTGTATCTCACAGAAGCAACTGGACTCTCTTGGAAGACACAACCCTTGCACTTGCCTGCAGTGCCAGCATCCCATTTGGGTGCTGGTTCAAGTCCTGGCTGCTCCAATTCTGATCGAGCTCCCTGCTGATGGCCTAGGAAATCAGTGGAAGATGCCCCAGGTGCTTGGCCCCCTGCCCCCTGTGGGAGACCTGGAAGAAGCTCCTGATTCCTGATTAGGCCTGACCCGGCCCTGGCTATTGCAGCCATCTGGAGAGTGAACCAACAAATGGACGATCTCTCTCTCTCTCTCTTTCTCTCTCTCTCTCGCTGACTCTCTCCTTCTCTCTAACTCTTTCAGATGAATAAATATTTTTATAAAAAAGAAAATAAAGTCATATAAAATTAAGAAATCTCAAAGAGTGTGTCCCATCCCAGAGGGGCAACTGTGGAGGAGAGACCAAGGAAATTGCTAATCACAGAATAAATAAAGCAGCTTCCTGTTTGACAATGGCCAAGAGAGCCTGAAGTTTTGGATCTGGTTCCTCCAAGCTGGGGAGTGATGGGGAGATCACTTAGATACCCCTGGACCTCCCACCAAACCCCTCTGCTGTCCCTTCAGGAGGCAAACTAGCACGGATCTGCTGACCCCCCACAAGGGCCAACCAGATCCTACCAGGCCCTCTGCAGGGCAGCTTGCTTTCTTCAAGTCACGTGGTTTCCGTCACTGTCAGGGAAAGCTGTGACGCTGCAGTGGAGCCACGACTGACCATATGCCCTGGGTGTTCAGGCTCCCATGAGTTGCAGCTCTTTTATGTTGCTTTGGGGGTATGGTGCTACAGGTAGCAGGGTCTACGTCCCTCTAAACTCCCCCTAGTGGTGGGAGTGGGTCTGGCCTGTTTAGAAGTTCTGTGGGCTTTGGGCAGGGCAGCTACCTGGCACACAAGCATCCCGTATCAGAGTGCCTGGGCTCGATCCTGATTCCAGCTTCCTGCTATTGCACACTCTTGGAGGCAACAGATGATGACTCAAGTACTTGAGCCTTTGCCACCCAGGTGGGAGACTCGGGTTGAGATCCAGGCTCCCAGCTCCAGCCCGGCCCAGCTCTGGCAGGCATCTGGAGAGTGAACTAGGAGGTGGAAGATCTCTCTGCAACTTTCCCTTTTTCTTTCTTTCTTTCTGTGTCTTCTGTGTCTCTGCCTCTTAAACAAGTGACGAAGAAATAGATATTATTTTCAACCGAATACTACTGACTCTATGAGGTTTTTCATTCAACAATACAGAATACATAGACTAGATGCCTATACTGCATGAGGCACGGTGCTAAGTGTTGGCAATGCAAAGGTCGTAGTCTGCTGCAGGTGCCAGGGCTGGCATTGAGTTCAGTGCAGCAATAAGAGTACGTGTGAGGTAGGGAGGAGGCAGTCTAAGGAGTCACGGAATAAGTTTGCAGGAACAGGTGACTCCTATACAAGGGTTTCTGCAGGATGGATAAGAGTGCACCACACAGAAAAGGGTAGAACAGAGAACATTCCAGACACAGCACAAGGCATGAAACAGAGGCACACTGGTGTGACACTGCACAGCATGTCTCAGGAATTGCAAGCATTTGGTGAGGCCAGAACTTAAGGGGGGTGTGATGTGGTGAAGGATGCCCTCTGGCCGAGATGCATCATAAATAGTCCACTTTGCATCTCACAGAAGCAACTGGACTCTCTTGGAAGACACAACCCTTGCACAAAGAAGAACAACGGAGCTCTGATCCTCTTTTGGAAAAAAAAGAGAGACTGGCTTTGGCTGACAAGGAACATGATAGATGGAGGCATGCTTTATTTGGAAGTAAATGTCAGTGTCACTGAGAGACCCAGACAGATCCCGTGTTGCCCTGCGCTAATCCGGTTTGTGTTGTCAGTTTAGCTAAGCTGCCCTGGCATCCCCCAGGTCCCGTCCTGAGAACCTCTCAGCTGTTTCTGAGACGGGGAGGCAGAGGACGCAGTTGAACCCTTGCAGATAAGAGGTCCTGTCATCTCAAGACCTCCCGATGTGGGTCTGTGCCCCTTGCCCTGAAGATAAACAGATCCCCTGCCTGAGCCAGGCTCCCACCCAGTGGACAGGGTCAAAGCTGACCTAGATGGACATATGGCTTATTACATACTCATTGTAACACATTAGCACGAGAAGTGACACGCCTACCAGCTGCCATGACAGTGACTGTGGACCTTATGAGGAGAAAAAAAAAGGGACAGTAGCTAGATTCCGGGAAATCATCAGTTACTTTCCAGAAAAACCATGAATATTTCTCCCTCTTGTTGGAATGTACCTCCCCTTTTGGGTTGGTGTTGTGGCAGAGTAGGCTAAGTCTCTGCCTGCCATGCTGGCATCCTATATGGGCACCTGTTTGTGTCCTGGCTGCTCCTCTTCCAATCCAGCTCTCTGCCATGGCCTGGTAAAGCAGTGGAAGATGGCCCAAGTGCTTAGGCCCCTGCACCAGCGTGGGAGACCCGGAAGAAGCTCCTGGCTCCTGGCCATTGGGGGAGTGAACCAGCAGATAGAAGACCTTTCTTTCTGTCTCTCCCTCTGTCTGTTAAAAAAAAAAAAATTGTACCTCCCCTTTTAGTAAATGATCCATATAACATTAAACATATTTCAGGACGGGCCCACTCCCCTCTGAGCAAACCCCACCCTGTCTGTGGAGGGAGTGTCTTTGCTTTGAATTCTTTCTTGTAGCAAAGTCGGGGACTTGGGTGCCAGGCAACCCCCGCTGTCCAGTGTCAGTCTGGTCACAAGAAACATTCTGTGTAAGGTTGGGGAGGGAGGAGTGCGGCAGCAGTGATCTTCTTATCCTTGGAAGGCCCACAGAGAATACGAGGTGCTGCTGGACTTCCGGCCATCGTCCCTGTGCGGCTGGTCACCCTATGGTGGGTGGGGAGGGTGGGAGACTGGCACAAGTCTCAGCCCAGGCTTGGAGCTTCCGGGTGCTGTCATCTCCTTCCTTCACAGCCATCTCCACTGCCCAGCTGCCCGGCTGCTACCCCACGACTTCACACACTGGCAGCAGAGGCAACAGCCACACAGAAGCTGCACAACCAGCCCCCGAACAGCACATGGTCTGACTCCCATGAGAAATCCCTGTACAGGGGCCAGCATTGTGATGCAGCTGGTTAAGCTGCCGCCTGCATTGCCAGCATGCTAAATCAGAGTGCCGGCTGGAGTCCCGGCTGCTCTGCTTCTGATCCAGCTCCCTGTTAATGTCCTGGGAAAGCAGCCAGGGGTACAAGTACCTGAGCTCCTGCCACCCAAGTGCAAGACCCAAGTGCAGCTCTACGATCCTGAATTCGTCCTGACCCAGCCCTGGCTGTTGCAGCCATTTGGGGAGTGAATGAGCAGTTAGAAGATTCTCTCTCTCTCCTCTCTCTCTTTCTCTCTCTCTCTCCGTAACTCTGCCTTTCAAATTAAATAAATGTTTTAGAACAGAAATCGCTGTACATAAATAAATCAATGTATGTATGCATGTGTACATGAAGGTGTGAGGATGTGTGTGTGTCTAGGTGCGTGTATGTGTGCAAGTGTGAGTGTGCATCGGTTTCTTAGCCCACCTCTGACTGCCAGTGTGAAGGGTAACAATGGATGCAACAAAAGGGAAGGTTCTGCCTTCCTGGGCCTCTTTCTCCTTCTACCTGCTCCTCCCCCTTTCCCTGCTTTGCTATGTGGCAGGGCCCTGACCAAGCGGGCTCCTTGTTCAGCGGGCTCCCGGATGGGTTAGCCACTGGGAAACCCCAGTGAGAGGAACTGGAAGAGCGCGGAGAGGAGAAAGCACCCAGGAGCTCCTCCCTCTCGATCTGCTCCAGCACACCTCTTCCCCCTCTCCAGCTGTCTCCAGGCCACCGTGACAGGTGGATTCCCCTGTCACTCAGTGACAGCCGGTGATGCTGTCTCTGTCCCTCTGAAGGGCGGTGACAGCATCATGTGGACGCATCGTTGGGTTGTCTCGACATCCCCTGTTCATCGTCTTAGGACACACAGCGTGTCCTTGACCAGTTCCTTGTACATTGCCTGAGACTACTATAGTTTCTCTTGGCTCAGTTGCACTCATATGGACCGTGGCCCACTTAAAGTTTGAGTTTATTTGAAACTTACAGCGAGACTGATCAGGATGGCGTGTGACTTTCCTGGTGACATTCAGCTCTTCAGATGCACGCACAGAGGACACAGAGCCGGGTTTACTAGGACTGGAGTTTGTCCGGAAAATCTGGAGGAAAGGAAGAAGCTGAAGGTAAGGGATGGCCCAAAGACTCCCGCTGAGTTCTGAAATACGTGAGGCTCTGAAAGGATAAACAGCAAGGCTGAGAGGCCAAAAAATCCAGGTGTGGTTGGTCATGGTTGGAGCAGAGGGGCTACAGGGGTGAGCTGCAAACATCTGTAAGGGTATTAGACGGTTACAATGCTTGAAAGCAAAATTTTGGAAGAGTTGCAGCAATTTATGATGCAAAAGATGAAATATGACCATGGGAGTGACCGTGAAAGAGACTGGGGCCAGGCTTGATGGAAATGAAATCAAGATGTTAAGAGGCCAAAGTATTGAATGGATTCCCTACCGGATACTGAAAGGCCCATACAACCCCAAGATTCCTGAAGGGTTAGGGTTAGGGTTAGGGTTAGGGTTAGGGTTAGGGTTTGGGCCTCACGTCTCTCTATCAGTCCTGGAGAATGGAACTCAGCCTGTTCTCTCCTCTTCTTCTTTTTTCTTTTTTCTTTTTTTTAATTAATTAATTTATTTGAAAGTCAGAGTTACATAGAGAGGGGAGGGGCAGAGAGAGAGAGAGAGAGGTCTTCCATCTGCTGGTTCACTCTCCAATTGCCCACAACGGCCAGAGCTGCACCAATCAGAAGCCAGGAGCCAGGAGCTTCTTCCGGGTCTCCCACGTGGGTGCAGGGGCCCAAGGACTTGGGCCATCTTCTACTGTTTCCCCAGGCCATAACAGAGAGCTGGATTAGAAGTGGAGCAGCCAGGTCTCCAACCGGCGCTCATATGGGATGCCAGCACTTCAGGCCAGGGCGTTAACCTGCAGCACCACAGCACCGGCCCCCTCTCCTTATCTGCTGTCTTCCCCTTGACCATCACCCTGTAGATGTGGCCACAGCTACTCTTCCACCCCCACAGGCTCCATTAGTACAAAACAATTAAGGGTAATGGACTCTTATCAAGTGCTTGCAGGTAAGAAGGGAGACCACTGCAGAGCGTAAGGCTGGAACAACTTCAAACTGAGCATGACACACAGTGCCCCAGAGTCCTTTTCTGGAATTCCCAAGGACTGTCCTCCCTCACTTTGCATCCAGTTGTCAAGGTCACCTCTCTCTAAAGAGACTCTTCCCCTTTCTTCCTGTCCAGGACATCTGGTCAACCTGGACTCCCCCCTCCCAACCATGCAAGCCTCCACAGCGATAATCTTAAACTCATGTACCTGGAGTAGACACAGAACAATGCAGTTCCCTTCCATGACTCTTGCCCCCCATTTGATCCCACCTTTATTTCCCCTAAGACGTTTTCCTAAGGCAAAGCACCATCCGTCTCTAGGATGCATTCTCCTTCCCAAAATTCCAGCAGCCTTGGAATTGTTTTGGTTGAGCAACTTCATCATGGTCCTGTTACCTAAGATAAACTATCCAAAATGAGATCATGAAAGGGACAGTGTTTGAAATCTGAAAAGCACTTTCAGAATTCAACTATGAAAAGAGAGATTATATACCATCCCATATCCCAGCTTGGGAAGAAGAGGATCCGACAACCAAAGATCCACCTGTCTGTGAAGTCCCAAGTCTGCAAACACGTGGCTGAATGCAATGCTCTGTTGAATGCATGCTTAAATGAATGAATGAATTGAGCATAGGCTATAATACAAAGAGGTGCTCCAGTGAGCAAGTTTCCGCTGCCCCAGTGAAAAGTGTGTCCGAATCATAGTGGAAGCCAGGCCAGGGTGCAGAATGAACAGGAATGAAAGAAGGGAGGAATCAAGTGTGGCCCTTTTTTCTCCCCCAGGAGCTGGGTGTGTGAAGGAGAAAGACAGTGAGGCAACCACTTAGATGCGGCCTTCCACACGACCTGTATTCCTCTACATTCTAGCTTTTTGTTTTGTTTTGACACTCACCATGTCTTCTAGAAAAGACCCTACCAGGACCAGTGCTGTGGCTCACTTGGTTAATCCTCTGCCTGTGGCACCGGCATCCCATATGGGCGCTGGGTTCTAGTCCCGGTTGCTCCTCTTCCAGTCCAGCTCTCTGCTGTGGCCCGGGAAGGCAGTGGAGGATGGCCCAAGTGCTTGGGCCCCTGCACCCACATGGGAGAACAGGAGGAAGCACCTGGCTCCTGGCTTCAGATCGGCACAGCACCAGCCATGGCGGCCATTTGGGGAGTGAATCAACGAAGGAAGACCTTTCTCTCTGTCTCTCTTTCTCACTGTCTATAACTCTATCTCTCAAAAAACAACAACAAAAAAATGACCCTACCAAAGGGTAGCTCCCCAGCCTTGGGCAATGCCAGCCAAGAGCACTTGGTAGAACTACTGGGGAGAGAGGTGAAAGCAACAGAGCCTCACAAGGCAGATGAGAGGCAGGGAATGTGCTGCAGGCTGAATTGCAACCCCCAGAATCCCTAGGTCTCAGCCCTAATGCGCACTGAGACTTGTCTTTGGAGGAAAGGTGATAAGGAGGTAATTGAGGTTAAATAAAGTCATGAGGAGGGGGCAGCTAATTTGATACAATAAGAAGAGGAGGAGACACTTTGGGGCCAGTGCTGTGGCATAGCAAGTAAAGCTGACACCATTCGGGTGCCAGTTCAAGTCTCGGCCACTCCACTTCCAATCCAGCTCTCTGCTGTGACCTGGGAAAGCAGTGGATGGCCCAAGTCCTTGGGCCCCCGCACCCATGTGGGAGACCCAGAGGAAGCTCCTGGCTCCTGGCTTCGGATCGGCACAGCTCCAGCAGTTGCAGCCAACTAGGGAGTGAACCACTGGGCGGAAGACCTCTCTCTCTCTCTCTGCCTCTCTCTCTCTGTGTAACTCTGACTTTGAAATAAATAAGTTTTTTTTTAAAAAATGATTTTTTTATTTATTTGAAAGGCATAGTTACAGAGAGAGAGGGAGAGAGAGAGATCTTCCATCTGCTGGTTCACTCCCCAAATGGCTGAAATGGCAGGAGCTGGGTCCATCCCAAGACAAAAGCCAGGAGCTTCTTCCAGGTCTCCCACGTAGGTGAAGGGGCCCAAGTACTTCAGCCATCTTCCACTGCCCTTCCCAGGCCACCAGCAGGAAGCTGGATTGAAAGTGGAGCAGCCAGGACTTGAACCAGCACCCATATGGGATGCCAGCCTCACAGGCAGCAGCTTTTCCCGCTGAGCCACAGCACAGACCCCATAAGCCTAGCTTTCAGTTCTATTTTCCACAGACTTCTCGAGGTCCCCACATGTTATACCTTCAACAAAGGCAACTGAGTCAGGGGCTCTCTGCCTTAATCTTGGGCACTTGCTCCGGTGGGCTCACTTAGATTTTAAACAGCCCAGCTCAGATATCTGAAGTTCTTTGACGGTGGCTGTGGATTTTTTTTTTTTTTTTTTCTCCTAAGTATGATAAGATCAAAAGAAGCTTTGGAATCTTTCCCCTTGCCGACTGCAGCTCTGCCACCGCTGGCCTCGCTGGCGTGCGCCGCAGGCCGGGGATACAGGGCGGCTCCGCGAGAGATTCGACAAAGTGCGGGCGGCCGGTAGACCTCCGCCCCTCTTGGCAAGCGCGCGACGGCCTCCAGGTTCTCCTCGGCCCTTTCCCACCTCGCGGGGAGAACGACATTCGACACTCGTTAGGTCAACAGCAGAGCCGCTCACAAGCTTCTTTCCAGCGGCCGCGGCTCAGGGGGCTGCGGAGGGTGGGCGCGCAGCCAGGGCTCGGTTAAACAAGGCCAATTTCCCCGCTGCTTTGCAATGCAAATGCTTCCCGGAGCACACCTGACGGCCGCTGAGTGTTCCGTGGGATCCAGAGGCTCTGCAGGCCTGTGGCTGGGCTTGTTTCCAATCTCCTCATGCCTAAGACAGGTTTCCACAGATTATCTTCTGGTTTTGATACGTTGAGAGTTTACATCAAAAGGAAAATGACTTCATTCTACATGGTTAAGCCAAAAAGTGGAACGGTTTCATGTTTGCTTTTGGCTTTGTCTTAAATAAAAATGGTGTGGCATTTAAACGGGGTTCTGAGAACAGCAGGCCCTGGCTGTGTTACTTTTCTGTGCCCAGCTCCAGGCTCCTTGGGCTCCCATGCACCGTCCTGCTTGCTCCCTGGGATCTACTGGAGGAGTTGGCCTTAAGCATTGCTGTGTCTGGCCCGGCGCCTGCCACACACACACACACACACACACACTCAGCACACACTAAATAATGTCCTTAGTGAATTGTTTATGGTGCACTCACATTCATCTTCTTTTCTTTTAAAATGTATTTATTTATTTGAAAGGCAGGGTTACAGAGAGACAGAGAGAGAATCTTCCATCCGCTGGTTCATGAGGCCGGCCAGTGGGGCTGGGAATCTGTGGGCCCCTCAGACACAGGTGGAATGTCCTTCACAAGCCAGCTGTCAGCCGTGGCTGCAAAGCCTGTCTCCTGGCCAACTGGCATCTCCCCCACTAATGGATTCTTGTGCTGCCTGTGTGACCTTGCCGTCTTAAATCACACCTTCAAGGTGGGGGCAATCTCTCACCCAGAGCTAGCAGAGGAGGGTGTCTGAGCCCCTAAAGAGACAGTCTCCAGGAGACCCCCACTATCTCCATGAGCCCAAAGCCAATCAACATACGTATGTGAAACCCCTGTCCAATGGGCACCCCCAATAAGATAACCCAATGAGCAAACATAATGCCTTAAAAATCCAGGACACTTCCTCAAAGCCAGTGTCCCACTCGGCCACTCCACCTGGTCTCTGCTCTGACCATAGGCTTTCTCTGTCGTTTGCCAATCAAAGTTTCTGCCTCTTTGCAAATTGTTTCCTGGCTTTTTATTTCTCTACTAAGCCGAGGAAGAGAACCCATGAGGCTTGCTCCGGCAACTGCCCTCCCCTCCGTCACCACTAACAGTTCATTCCCCAAATGGCCACGGTGGCCAGAGCTAAGCCAATCCAAAGCCAGGAACCTGGAGCTTCTTCCAGGTCTCCCACATGGGTGCCGGGGCCCAAGGACTTGGGCCATCCTCCACTGCTTTCCCAGGCATTTTAGCAGGGAGCTGGGTCGGAAGTGGAGCAGTGGGGACTCAAACCGGCACCCATTCGGGATGATGCCACTGCAGGTGGCGGCTCTACCTGCTGCACCACAGCGTGAGCCCCTCACATTCTCTCTCTCTCTCTCTCTCTCTCTCTCTCAAGATTTAGTTACTTATTTGAAAGGTAGAGTTACAGAGAGGCAAAGGCAGAGAGAGAGAGGGGTCCTCCAACCACTGGCTCACTCCCCAGATAGCCACAATGGCCAGAGATGCACCAATCCAAAGCCAGGAGCCAGGAGCCTCCTCCAGGTCTCCCACGCAGGTACAGGGGCACTTGGGCCATCTTCCACTGCTTTCCCAGGCCATAGCAAAGATCTGGATAGGAAGTGGAGCAGCTGGGACTCGAACTGGCACCCATGTGGGATGCCGGCACTAAAGAGGCGGCTTTACCAGCTCCGCCACAGCCTCAGCCCCTCACATTCACTCTCGTGGTGAGCACTTTCCCTGTTAGTTGCCAGGTTAGGAACTCTGAAGTGGGGAAAGTGGAGTTTAATTTTTATCCCAGGTCCTTGCCATGCATAAAGGGAGGACTTTTTCACGCTAGCATGCATAAAAGTACATTTTATTCAGAAGGTGAGAAAGTAGGGGGTAGGCCTGGGGGGGAAGGCGGGGGAGGGGAAGTGGAGCGAGAGTGCCTCAGCACCCCCTTCTGTCCTGGTCTCCAGCTGTGGGCCTCCTCTAGGAAGGTGCAAGGGGAGCGGCTGTTTGCATGGTGCCCTCCCCCCCCCCCCCACCAAGTCCCAAGTGAAGAAGATACATCCCAGGAAGGGAGCGGATGGACTGACAAGTAGGCGGGCAGTGTTACCTGCTGGCCTTCTAGGTACTTTCCAGGTACTTTCTATGTACCCAGCTATCTACCTGCCTTATCCCATATCAGTTACACACACACACACACACACACACACACACAGCCATGTGTTCAGTGATGTTCTTCTCTGGTTAATTTGGTCTGTGATTAAATTAGTGTCCATCAATGTTACTGCAATTGCTAACCTTATGAAAAGATAATTTTTTTTGAAAGGCAGAGAGGCAGAGAGAGAGAGAGAGAGAGAGGTCTTCCATCTGATGGTTCACTCCTCAAATGGCTGGAGCTGAGTCAATCTGAAGCCAGGAGCCAGGAGCTTCTTCTAGGTCTCCCACGTGGGTGCAGGGACCCAAGCGCTTGGGCCATCCTCTGCTGCTTTCCCAGGCCATAGCAGAGAGCTGGATCAGAAGTGGAGCAGCCAGGACTTGAACCAGCATTCATATGGGATGCTGGAACTGCAGGCTGTGGCTTTAGGGACTACAACACAGATCCAGCACCAAGCACTGCTATTTTGTCTCCAACTTAGACACATTTTTATGGGTTCTTTTAACCAAGGAAAAAAAAGAAGCTTTGAGGCATTTCATGCATTCTTTTACTTACACGTGACACATTTTGGGAGTACTCAGGCCTCTCTTGAGAACGGAGAAGCCCAGAAGCTGGGGAAACACACAAATGATACAAGACAAAATGACAATGGGCCTTTTCATCACTTTTTAAATGATCAAATCTCAACATCTTGTACACCTGATGGGCTGCCGCAGACTTTGGCATCCAGATGGCACCTGTTGTTCTGGGCAGGAGGCAGGTGAACCCAGCAGAGGTGCAGCAGGAGTACGCAGTGACAGGATCCAGCCACTAGGGGCAGCACAGCCCCACAGCAGGGCAGCCAAGGCCCCAGGCTAGGCCTCTTGGCTGGGGTTCCTAGAACAGCTGTCTCCTTACCATTCTGAGAAAAAAGCCTCCTCCCACTCCAGGAAAGGAGGGGTCAGGTTATCCAAAAGGTCACTTGGCAGATGCCTGGCTGTCCCTTGGAAGAGCCGCTCACCGCATCTGTGCTGCGTGTGTCACAGTACCGCAGGGGTGGGGAGACAGCAGCCGTCCCAACAGGACTCCTCCTGTTCAAATCCAAGGGCAGCTCTGCAGGTGCAGGGGTGGAGCCTTCAAGTAAAGCCCAGTGCCCTGTCCTTCCCGGACAATTCATCTTGGCCAAATCCCGCAAGAGCAGGGCTGGGGATGTGGGTGGCAGTCCTGAGTGTGCCAGAGAAGATCTGGCTGAAGCTGGCTCAGGCAGCCTGGGCTTGTTATCTCCCCGCAGCTGCCGCTGTTCCCAGCTTCTCAGAAAACTCTGAGCTAATCCTACAGGAGCCAAGCCCAGGCGGCCCTTCCCCTCCCCCACAAGTCCGTCTGCTTTCCCAGGAAGGGATGGAAACCAGCGGCCCCTGAGTGGGGGGCCCCGCACCGGCAGGACCCCACCCTCCGCCTCCCTGTCCACGCTGCTGTACCCCACACCCACACCCTCTCCTCCAGGACCCCGAAGAAATCCTGTTCCAGGACAAGGTGTCTTTTGCCCCGCCAATACGCTGCTGTAGGACTCGCCGAGCACTGGGCTGAGATCACAAAGAGAAGCAGGAGAATCTCATGGGAGGGGGCAACGGTGCCCAGGGTCACCCTCTGCCTCCCCTCACCAAGACGGCCTTAAAGTCCCTTAAGCTTAGCTACCCCTCAGGCAGGATTCTTCCTGAGCTGCCTTTTTTTTTTTTTTTTTTTTTTTACAGGCAGAGTGGACAGTGAGAGAGAGAGACAGAGAGAAAGGTCTTCCTTTGCCGTTGGTTCACCCTCTAATGGCCACCACGGCTGGCGTGCTGCAGCCGGCGCACCGCGCTGATCCGATGGCAGGAGCCAGGTGCTTTTCCTGGTCTCCCATTGGGGTGCAGGGCCCAAGTACTTGGGCCATCCTCCACTGCACTCCCTGGCCACAGCAGAGAGCTGGCCTGGAAGAGGAGCAACCAGGACAGAATCCGGCGCCCCGACCGGGACTAGAACCCGGTGTGCTGGCGCCGCAAGGCGGAGGATTAGCCTAGTGAGCCGCGGCGCCGGCCCCCTGAGCTCCTTTTTCTTGGTCCCGAGAGCTCCGTCCCCATCTGGCCTGGGTGTCAAACGAAAATAACAACAAGGCTTCGGGGTGAAGGAAAAAGAACATGAATCTGTGGACAGATGAGAGGGTAGCAGACATCAGCGTCTCAAGGACTACCGCTCTGCTAGATGAGGGTCTTTGGGGGGCTATAGGAGCTGGGTTGTGGCACAGCAAAGCCACATGGGGCTGCCACCTGCATCCCATATGAGAGCCAGTTTCATTCCCAGCTGCTCCACTTCTGACCTGGCTTCCTGCTAATGCACCTGGGAAAGCAGAGGAAGATGGTCCACGTGCTTGCTTGGGTCCCTGCTGCCCATGTAAGAGATCCAAATGGAGTTCCAGACTCCTGGCTTCTACCTGGCCCAGCCCTGGCCGTTGTAGCCATTTGGGGAGTGAACCACTGGATGGAAGATCACTTTCTCTCCCTCTCTCTTTCTAACTCTGCCTTTCAAGTAAATAAATAAATATTTTTAAAGGGGGGGGTATAAGGATGCTGGTATAGCAAAACCACAAAAGAGCTGCAGGGTTTGGTGTGGACACAAAGCCTTGTTTGTCATGCTGGGGCTTGAGATCCACGGGTGGTGAGATTAGACCCGGTCTGAGTAGCTCCTCCTACCCTGCAGAAGATCTGGGGATAAGGAACAAGGCGGCGTGTGCCTTAGGTCACGGCCGAGCTGGCAGGGGGCTATGGATTAAGTAGTGACCGCTGTCGGCTTATGTTATTTTATACCTGGTCACATTCTTCGAGCATTCTGTTTAGAAAACTTGTGAATTCTTTCTCTGTTCCTCACAGAGGAAAAGAATCTTTTTTTTTTTAAAGCCTCTAGCCAGCTTTTGGCCACCCTGGAATGTGTTTCTCAAGGAACTGAGAGGTCTCCCTTTGAAATCCATCAAAGGAGTTGGCACCTGGTCTCCTGGCTTTTGTGGGAGCCTAACTCCAGTGGGACACCTGGTTCCAGGACACAAAACCACCCCTGTGAGAAAGATAGAAGTCAGCCACAAACACAAGTGGCCTGTGCCCATCCCCAGTCTCCTGCTGTCCTTGTCCACCTGCCCTCTGCCTTGGCGCAGCTGGGTACCCTGGCTCTGGGCTCTCCCGTGGTGCACCTGACCCTGCCAGTCTTCCTGCAGCGTTCTCTGGTTTCAGCTTTGACACCTGCTGTCGCATGCCCCAACACCGTCTCCTTCCTGTGTGGCCGTGGGCCCTCAAACTTCAGCCTGTATTTGGGGTCACCTGAGTTTGAAATCTGGCTTCAGGTGCCGTGGGCTGTCACTTGAGAAAGGGATTTCCCGTGATCTTCTAGATGAGCTGTGGCTGGCCGGGCTCCACGCTGGGAGCCGCTACTGCCTATGTGTCGCAGGCTCTTCACTGCCTGCTGGAGGTCCTCGTGCTGGGGCCATTTGCTGAGCCAGTGGAGCTGCTGGCTTCCCCACAATCCTCCCCCCTCTCCCTTTGCCATACTTGCTCCTCTCTCTCTCCTCGTTCCCTTCCTCACCCCCAGGTCACAGCACTTCTCCCATTGGCCTTGCCCTTCACTGAGAGAGGGAGGACGCTGGGTGCACTTGTCAGATTTTGAACAGCCAAATCCTGCTGGAGCCCCCTTGCTGTTCTGCCTACTGGGGATAGGGGCGGGGCTTCCCTGTCCTCCCTTGTTGCCTAGTAACCTGCCTCCTTCCCGACAAGCCACCACCCTGCCAAGATGCCCACGGACAGCAGAGGGAAAGTGACACCACCGCTCCAGCTGCACTCTTGGAAAGCCTGCCTGATCATTAACGTGGCAATGAGCACCTTGCTACAGGCGGGGCTCCCAGGCGCTCCCTCTGCCATGAAGCCCCCCACTCTCATCCTCTGGGACTTCCCAGTCAGGGCAGCTTGTCAAGCTGAGCTGTGCATGTGCTGGGGATTGCAGAGCTAATCCCTGATTGCACCCAGCCCAGCACTTTTGCTAATAGTCTCTCCACTGTGGGCTTCCAGGCACCGGGACCACGCAGAAAGCTGCAGCCACATTCATGCCGGTGTTCACAATGTTGCGGCTGCACCTTCTTCTTTAGACTTCAAAATAAAGCGGGTTTTTCTTCTCTCTTGCAAAACCCTTTCTGAAAGAAGGCTTTGCTTAACACTTTCCAACTTTCCTGTGACAGCCTTTGTTCCTACGCTACACAGTCACGCATACTACACAGTCACGCATTAGCACAGAAAGCACACACGCCCCCAGGTAGGCTGGAACAGTGCAAAGGGTGTAAGACGAACTCCGCACCCTGGCCAGCTGAAGGAAAACGATCCCTCAGCTTCACTTTCTGTATTCCCCAAAGAAACTAGAACAGGAAGGGAGGAAAGAAGAAATGGGGGCCAGTGCTGGTGCGTAGCAGGTAAAGCCACTGCCTGGGACGCAGCATCTTAAATGGGTGTTTTTTTGTGTCCCGGGTGCTCTAGTTCTGATCCAGCTCCATGCAAATGGCCTGGGGAAGCAGCAGGAGATGGCCCAAGTGTTTGGACTCCTGCACACACATGGGAAACAGATGAAGCTCCTGGCTCCTGCCTTTGGCCTGGCCCAGTCCTGGTGGCTGTGGCTATCTGGGGAGTGAACCAACAGATGGAATATCTCTCACTGTCTCTCCCTCTCTCTCTCTCTCTGTACCTGACTTTCAAATCAATAAATAAAACATTGAAAAAAAAAAAGAGAGAAAGAAGGAATGAATCACACTCAGGAAAAAAGGCATCCGTAGCAGTGACACTGCAAAGAACCATGGTGAATGAATTACCCCGATGCCCAATAGTGAGTGAGTGGCCGAACAATTGACCTAGTAATACACAGGCCATTAGATCGATTTTAAATGCCAAGCCATTTGGACATGTGGACGCTACCAATCCCAGAGATCGATACATATTACACATTTAAATATACATAATACATGCAATGTATAAATATATCTGACATGTACAAAGGTACTTCAAAAAGTCTGTGAGAGAGGGCCAGCATTGTGGAGCAGCAGGTTAAGCCAGCATCCATATCAGAGTGGTGGTTCAAATCCCAATCCAGCTTCCCGCTAACGTCCCTGGGAAGGCAGCAGCAGATGGCCCACGTGCATGGACCCTGACGCCCATGTGGGAGAAACCCAGAGGGAGTTCCTGGCTCTTGGCTTTGGCCTGGCCCAGCCCTGACTTTTGTAGTCATTTCAGGAGTGAATCAACAGATGGAAGATCTCCCTCTCTCTCTCTCTCTTTCCTTCCCTTCCTTTCTCTCTCCTTCTCTCTCTGTCATTCAGCTCTGCCTTGCAAATAAATAAAAATCTTAAAAACAAAAAGCTCTGTGGGAAATGGAATTAAAAGATTAGTTCGTTTTGGTGAAAAATTTTTTGAAACACATGCATAGTTTTTTCAAAATATAAATTTCCTATGAACTTTTTGAAGAATCTTCATATACATAAATTTCAAAAAATGTTGTACGAAAATAAACTTATCTTTTAATTCCATTTTCCTAAAAAGTTTTTGAAGTACACACACACACACACACACACACACTAATTTGTAGGTACAGACTCCTAGTGAAGTGGGCCAGTATTGCGGCACAGCGGGTAAAGCTGCAGCTTACAGTGCCAGCATCCCATGTGGGCACTGGTTTGTGTCTCTGTTGCTCCTCTTCTGATCCAGTTTCCTGCTAATGCACCTGGGAGGGCAGGCCTCAGGACCCTGCACCCATGTGGGAGACCTGGAGGAAGCTCCTGGCTCCTGGCTTTAGCCCAGCCCATCCCTGATCATTGCAGCCATCGGGGGGATGAACCAGTGGATGGAAGCACTCTCTCTGTGCATCCCCTGTTTCTCTCTTTCTCTATAACTCTGTTTTGCAAATAAATAAGTGAGTCTTTAGCCCTGGACTAAACAGGGGGCCAAAGATAGGAGCTGAGAACCCAATCCAGGCCTCCCATGTAAGTGGCAGCAACTCAATCACTGGAGTTAGCGCTGCTGCCTCACATCAGCAGGACGCTGTAGTCAAGAAGCAGAGCTGGTCATCAAAACTAGGCACTTTGATATGGGCTGTTGGTGTCTTAATCAACATTCTCACTGCAAGTCAAATCCCCAGCCCAGTATGCTGCTTTTCAAGTCTGCAAGAGGCCAAGTGTTAGAGCAGCCATGAAGCAGAGAGCTCTACTCCCCTTAGCATCAGCAGAGATAATTTCCCTGCTCTAGTATGAGTGTTAAGGTATTGGGAGAAGCAAGTAACAGAAAGCTGATATTGAATGTGGTTTCTACACTAAGAAAAATTAATTACTTTGTGGCTGGCGCTGCGGCTCACTAGGCTAATCCTCCACCTTGGGGCACCGGCACACCGGGTTCTAGTCCCAGTCGGGGTGCCGGATTCTGTCCCGGTTGCCCCTCTTCCAGGCCAGCTCTCTGCTGTGGCCAGGGAGTGCAGTGGAGGATGGCCCAGGTGCTTGGGCCCTGCACCCCATGGGAGACCAGGATAAGTACCTGGCTCCTGGCTTTGGATCAGCGCGGCGCGCTGGCCGCAGCGGCCATTGGAGGGTGAACCAATGGCAAAGGAAGACCTTTCTCTCTGTCTCTCTCTCTCACTGTCTACTCTGCCTGTCAAAAAAAAATAATTATTTTACATAAAAAAGATTCTCAATGTAGATTGCTCCAAGGTTTGATGGTTTCATAACATCCTGAAGGACCCAGATTCCTTCCCTCTCTCTGCTCTGCCTTCCTCAATGTGTCAGCTGTGTGCCAGGTCCCTCCTCCAGGGTTTATTTGCAGGTACAACAACAGCCCTCAAAAAGGAGAGGGGATCTTCTCCAGAAGAAACTCTAAGGAGGTCTCCACTTAGTAGGTCAAGGTCCATCCACCCTGAAGGCAACCACTGAAGCAGAAAATGGAATTAACACGATTGGTTCAGAAGAACCACAGGTTACTCCCTGGATGGGAAAGAGCATCACATATACAGAACATCTGACCACAAGAAGAGGGTGGACACCACGAAGTCAGAGCTCCCACTGTTGGCCACGTAAGCAGTCAACGGTGTCACTGCACAGGTGACATCAGGTAGAGTTCATGGTCATCATCAACTAGCACTCACCAAGCAGCATTAACAGCTAACAGAGTCCACGCCTCAACTTAGAAGAAAAATCAAAAATCAAAGTAGACTCTAGAGAAGGTAAATGAAGATGTTTGCCACACTGTAGGGACCAGATTTTTACAGTTTTGCCCAACCCCATTTTTATATTAAGGATTTGGTTGGAGTCATCAAAACTTTCAAGTTGTCCCAACCAGTTCAAATATTTTAAAACATCTGTGGCCATTTCTCTTTGGGCAGTGCTTTTTATTAACCATAAAAAGAGGGTCAAATGTAGCAAGATATGCAAAGGGCTGTGTAGAAATCAAAGAGAAATGTTATTCTTCCTAAGAGACAGGATTTTATAGGCTTCTTGGATCTTTCTCATATCTGATTGTGGAGGTCTTGACAGCTTTTCAATTGAGGAATTGGGTCATGTCTGTTAAACTAATTGTAGCTGTTCACTCCACTATATAATTTTACAACATTTCAGCTTCAAATAGAATGGCTTCAATAAACAGAAAGCAGACTGACACATCCCAGATTTCTGCAGTTTATTTTACACCAAGAAATTACATTTAGAGATTTCCAGACACATGCTATAAATGAAAATTCAACAGGAAGTTTCTTTCATTTCCTCTAGATCTGACCTATATTTCAAAAATATATGAGTGGGCTATAACCAGGAACTTCTTCTCTTGTTGCCATTACTCGCTTTGTGTTTTCTAGAGATTTTTTTTTTCTCTTCCATGATGCTAATGACCACTGAGGGAACTGTAGACACTGGGGTACTTTATACAACCCTAAGGGAAATGGCAAATATTATCAAAGGGCCAACCAAATTGTATAGTTCTGGGCTACCTAGTTCCATAAGATTAAGCAGATAAGTCAAACCTCTGCGTTCTAGCATGGACTAGAAGAAACCCATTGCTTTTCCATCTACACAACCTGAGATATTTTCAATGTGAGCACCCATTTGGTATCCGCATCTTCCCAGATGATATTCCACCCATCTGTTTATTCCAAAGGAATGATATGGTGACAAATTAGATTAGCATAGGTACCTCCTATGGTTTGAATACTTAGGTTCCACAAAACTTATTATATTAGACCTTAAACCCCAAGATGACAGGATGAGAAATAGACCTCTGTTCTTTATAAATCACTCAGGCTCATATTTTGTTATGGAGGCACAAAGACAGCAACATCACTAGCTTTTTTGGAGCCATATAATTTTAAGATCTTAAGAAGGTAAGGCCTCTAATACACGTATACTTTGTTTTCCCACAGGCCGCAATATAAACATGGAACATTCCCACACCTCCCCTGCCTGCCATTTTAAGAGTGTAAGACCCTAGAACACATACCTTAGAGCTGGCACTATGGCACAGTGGGTTAAGTGCCATCTGCAGTGCTGGCATCCCTTTGGGGAGTTTGTTCAGGTCCCAGCTGCTCCATTTCCCATCCAGCTCCCTGCTGATGCACCTGGGAAAGCAGTGGTGGATGGCTCAAGTGGGAGACCTGGAGGAAGCTCCTGGCTCCTGGCTTCGGCTTAGACCAGCCCTGAATGTTGTGGCCATTTGTGGGGTGAACCAGTGAATGGAAGATCTTTCTCTCTCCTCTCTGTATCTGTAACTCTGCCAAAAAAAAAAAAAAACCATATGCCTTATATTGACCCTAGATACATGCTTGTGTCTTTCTGTCAGGGGAAAAAATAGGTATTTCGAAACCTTTTCTTTCCATGTCAGAGCAACTTCCACAAGGCAGGTGGAAAAGGTGTAGCTGCTGTCCTCCTGACCACAGGTAACACGCCAGTGGGCAGGAAGGGCAAGAGGAAGCCCCGAGACGTGGTAAACCTGTCTATTCAGGTTAAGGCTCTCAAGCTGAGGAGTAGCCTAATGCAGAGAATGAGGAAGTTTTATGTTCTGGTGCTTCAATCGTAGGCAAGAACTTAAAGGCATCCAGGAGGGGCCGGCGCTGTGGCGTAGCGGGTAAAGCCACCGTCTGCAGTGCCAGCATCCCCTGTGGGCACCAGTTCTCCTGGCTCCTGACTTTGGATTGGCCCAGTTCCAGCCGTTGTAGCCATTTGGGGAGCAAACCAGCATATGGAGGATCTCTCTCTCTCTCTCTCTCTGCCTCTGCTTCTCTGCAACTCCACCTTTCAAATAAATAAATCTTAAAAAAAAAAAAAAATCCGGGGTCAGACAGACAATATAAATGGTCAAGTGGCTAAATTGAAACCATGGGGCATGATGGGAACTGAGATAAATAAGAAAGCATAAGTGCATTCCATTTTTCAATGTTTTAAATTTTAAAAACATTGATGGAGTGAAATGATCTGGGGCCAGCATGGGGCCTGGGATGCCCACATCCAGTATCAGAGTGCCTGGCTCTGAGTTCCACTCTGCTCCTGATTCCAGCTTCCTGCTCATGTACACCCTGAGAGACAGCAAGTGAAGGCTCTAGTAGTTGGGTCCCAGCCATCAGCTAACCACATGGAAAACCTGGATGGAGTCCCAAGCTGGCTTCTGGCTTTGGCCACAAGCACGAGGTCATTTTGGGAGTGAACCAGCAGATGGGAGCACATGCGCTCACTCTCTCTCTCTCCCTACTTCTCAAATAAATAAAAAATAAGGAAATAAAAAAATGTTTTTTAAAGAACTACATTAAAAAAAGGGGTAGAGTACAAAATATTACACATGCCAAAACTCAGACTGGGACTCGGCTTATGTGAGACATTGGATATGAAATCTTGGGCAGTGCTCGTGGCATAGCAGCAATGTTAGCCAGTATTCATATGGTCCTTACTATATGCAGACACTGTTCTGGCAATTTACATGCTCATCTGCATACTCAAAACAACTGTCCTCTTATAGATAAGGAAATGAAGGCCCAGTGTCACACTCAGGAAGCAATGGGCTTGTAGCAGAATAGACATTCAATCAACGCTTCTCTACCAAATTCAATACTATTTGACCTTCAGAAGGATTTCAATTACTTATGATCTAGGATCACAGTTAGCCTAAGTCAATCACTTAGTTGCTTTAAAGCTTGAATTTCAAACTTTTTTAAAAAACACTTTTCATAGTAAGAAATACATGCTCCTTGTAGTCCACACACGGACTATATAGTAATCACCCTCACAACATACAATACACACTTGTGGTTTTATTCTGTTCTATTCAGGATACATTTTTTTTTTCTTGCTGGCTACAAATGGTCAAATTGATTTCTGCAATTTGGGAATCACTAATAAAAGGACTTTTTCTCAGCCCAACTGACTATATGATCAAACATTGATCGACATGATGGATAGGAAAAACATCTTTATGAAAGTAATTGCCATTACCTGATTTTTATCTCCCAAAGATAGGAATTAACATACTAGCAAGTTAGTAAGTCAGTGCCATGCCTTGCAAGCACTTATGCCTCTTTCTCAATTGTCATAGTTAAAAAAATTTAGGACATATTCAACACCAGAGTTAACTGTTTTGATTACTGCTGCCTCTTCAAACCCTGTACAACATATCTAACTCTAGGTAGCTGAACAAAAGTAATGCACTCTTTTTTTTTAATATCACTGATGAAACTACCTACGCCTTTGGATGTTTTTGCTTGTTTTTTGTTTATTTGAGAGGCAGAGTTACAGACAGTGAGAGGGAGAAACAGGTTCTTCCATCTGATGGTTCACTCTTCAAATAGCTGCAATGGCCGGAGCTGGGCCAATCCGAAGCCAGGAGCTAGAAGATTCTTCTAGGTCTCCCAGGTGGGTACAGGGGCCTGAGCACTAGGGCCATCTTCTACTGCTTTCCCAGGCTACAGCAGAGAGCTGGATCGGAAGAGGAGCCACCAAGACTAGAACTGGCGTCCAAGTGGGATGCCGGCACTGCAGATGGAGGATTAACCCACTATGCTATAACACCAGCCCCAAGTAATGCACTCTTTCTTTTTCTCCCTTATTTTCTTCCTTTCATTTTATACATTTTCTTTCTTTTATCCTTTTTTTCTATTTTCCTTTCTCTGAACCTTTCATTCAGTGAGTAAATACTGAGCATTATCAAGACAGACAGAAGAAATAAAACAAACTCAATGCTCAGCCCAGATATTTCTGTGTAGATGTCAATGCTAGCTAAATTCCTTTTTCTTTTTTGGTAACCATTGATGTACCAAGATATTTCTCAAAAGCAGCTCAATAAATAGGTATCTAAAATGAAAACAAATATAAAAAGCAGCACTTCTCATATATTATTTTGCTTTTTCACTAAGAGATTTTTGCATAACAACCAAGACCAGAAAAGAAATACATATTCAGGGACCAGTACGCTGCAGGTAAAGTCACTGCCTGCAGTGCCAGCATCCCATATGGGTGCCAGTTCGAGTCCCGGCTGCTCCTCTTACAATACAGCTCCCTGCTATGGCCTGGGAAAGCAGTAGAAAATGGCACAAGTCCTTGGGCCTCTGCATCCATGTGGGAGACCCAGAAGAAGCTCCTGGCTCCTGGCTCCTGGCTCCTGGCTTCAGATCAGTACAGCTCTGGCCATTGTGGCCATCTGGAGAGTGAACCATCGGATGGAAGACCTCTCTTTCTTTCTCTCTCTCTCTCTCTCTCTCTCTCTCTCTCTCTCTCTCTCTCCCTCTGCCTCTCTGTAACTCTGGCTTTCAAATAAAAAAATAAATCCTTAAAGAGAGAAAGAGAGAGAGAGAGATGCATTCAGTCTTGTCTGTCAGTAGATTCTCTTCTAGTCTTCCTGACCACCTGCCTAGGATTGTTTACCCTGCCCCTGAGTTATATAGAGATCATTTGGATATCTACATAAGTCAGATACAAGGGGATAGACTATGTTTTCTTCTGATTTTCAAATGATTGAGGCCAGACTATTATTATTAGGTACAGTTTATAGTAGCTTGGGAATCCTTTGCTGAGTGATATTCCAAGGAGCCTATAGATGGTGCCACACACACAGCATCGCCCTGCAGAGAGCAGGTGGCAGATATTACACTGAGGAATGTTCACAAGTCAGACAGAGAGACTGGATGAAGTCGGAAGAATTCCTTTCCTTTTTCAAACTTTGCTCAAATATTACCTACTCAGAGCCAGCTTTGTGGCACAGTGGGTTAAGCCACAGCCCTTGATGCCAACATCTCATATGAGCACTGGTTAGAGTCCCAGCTGCTCCACTTCCCATCCAGTTCCCTGCTAATGCACCTGGTAAACAGTGGAGGATGGCCCAAGTGTTTGAGTCCCTGCCACCCATGTGGGAAAGCTGGATGGAGTTCCTGGATCCTGGCTCTGGTTCAGCCCTGGCCATGGCGGCCATTCAGAGAGTGAATCAACGGATGGACAATCTCTATCCCTCCCTCTCTATATATAACTCTGCTTTTCAAATAAACAAATTAAAAAAAAAAATACCACCTACTCACCTGCCTACCTACACCACCCCCAAATCCCATTGCTCTACCTTCCTGTTTCAGTTGTACCTACCACCGAGTTACATCCACTGTGATTGACATATTTGTGTTTATAGGCCATTACGTTTAATAATGGGAGTGATGAGAAACTGAATAATACACCAACCAAAAATCACTTGGTGTCGGGGCCGTGTGGAATGTAAAGACTGTAATACTTCGCCTGTTTCCAAGTGTCGGAAATAAGATTTTACATTTTGTTTTCCCTTGCTCATATTTAAAATGGCACATTAAACAGCCCAATCTTAGAGTTACCAGAAAAATAACCTGTTCCAATGCTTTAAAATTTGCATAGAAATGTGAACAGAGCCATTAGTCTGGCGCTTTCCTCCACACAGTGTATCTGCTTACTGAGAGTCAGCCTCGCCGAGCGAGCACGGGCAGGGCAGAGCGTCTTGTGCTCTCCCAGGGGAAAGGATTGCTGGGACGTTGGTGAGCTCACTGCGAAGAACAGGTGTTCACTCTCTGACCAATGAATCTCATTTCCAGGTTTCATGCTGGACATGCATGGATTTCAAACTTTTTGCACCAAAACACGCTTATCTTTTAATTCCATTTTCCCATGAACTTCTCGAAATGCTTTTGGACATGGTTCCTCTGTAGGACTGTACATCAGAGACCAGATCACAGGAGCCCATGGGCCAAATCCACCTACTAGTTTTGTAAATGAGCTGTATTAGAACACAACCATGCCCGTGCACTTACAGACCATCTATAACAGTAGAGTTGAGTAGTTGTGATAGAGATCATCTGTAGCAGATTCCTGGTGCTATTATAACAAATCTCCATAAACACAGTGACTACACCACACAGGATTATTCTCTCACAGTTCTGCAGGTCAGACGTCCTAGAGCCAAGACGTTGTCAGAGCTGCACTCCTGTTGGAAGCCCTGGAGGAGAATCGTTGTCTTGTCCTTCACAGCTTGTAGAGCTCACCTGCATTCCTTGGCTCGTGGCCACATCCTGCATCTACAGAAGCAGTGCAGGGTCTTACAGTCCTCCTCTCTGATGCCAACCTCTCTGTGTCCCTCGGAGAAGACCCTGTGATGATATGGACCCAACTAGAGGATCCAGGATCAAATCTCATCTCCAGATCCTTAATTGGCTCATACCCGCCCAGTCTCTTTTGCCGTATAAAGTGGCATTTTCATCGTCCAATGATTAACATGCAGACAAGGCAGAGAAAGCACTTGGGTGGGATCATTCAGACTACAGCACCATGTAATCCATGAGTCCTAGGGTCACTCAGACTACAGCACCATGGAATCCACAGGGCCTAGGGTCATTTATACCACAGCACCATGTAATCCACAGACCTAGGGTCACTCAGACCACAGCACCAGGTAATCCACAGACCTAGGGTCACTCAGACCACAGCACCATGGAATCCACAGACCTAGGGTCACTCAGACCACAGCACCATGTAATCCACAGACCTAGGGTCACTCAGACCACAGCACCAGGTAATCCACAGACCTAGGGTCACTCAGACCACAGCACCATGTAATCCACAGACCTAGGGTCACTCAGACCACAGCACCATGTAATCCACAGACCTAGGGTCACTCAGACCACAGCACCATGGAATCCACAGTCCTAGGGTCACTCAGACCACAGCACCATGGAATCCATAGTCCTAGGGCCACTCAGACCACAGCACCATGGAATCCACAGTCCTAGGGCTACTCAGACAGCACCATGGAATCCACAGACCTAGGATTCTCAGACTACAGCACCATATAATCCACAGGCCTAGAGTCTCTCAGACTACAGCCCCATGTAATCCACAAAGTCTAAGCATTTACTGGCTGGCCCTTTGGATGTTATGACCCAGCAGATACACACAGCCTGAGCAAGGAACTGGTCCATGGTGAGAACCCAGGAGCCCTGCTCTCTCGTTAGAGTCCTCCTTAGCAACAGTTAACTATAATTCACCATGGAATACCTGAAACACAGGCCCGGTATAAGGAGAAAATCTAAATGTCCAAAGCACAAACCATAACTTTTTTTGGCTAAATGGTGCCTTTTTTCTTGGGAACTTTTTTTCCCTTTCCCTAGCCGGTAGTTTAACCAGTCTCCACTTATGCCATCTTGCTTTCCGATAGAGCCCCAATCTTTGAGAGAAATAACCCAAGTCTGGTGGGAGAATCACAGTGGGAGGTGAATCAGCCATCAAGAGGAGCAAAGCCATCTGAACTGTCTGCTTCCCAGGCTCCTGTTTGGCTGTAGGGTTTCTACTTCCCTTATAGGGCAGGGTCAGGCATTGAGACTGATTTAAACAAGACAGATTCCTGTGTGCTTGTCAATTACTTTAAAAATCAAGGATACCTGGTATTAGTTACCAGCTTAGTTATTGATTAAGAAGGAACTCTACACCCCCACACTCCGATGTTATCTATGGACATAGAGAGGCAAACCACAGTTTTTTGCTTTTGTTTTTTAAAGATCTATTTATTTGTTTGAAAGGCAGAGTTACAGAGAAGCAGAGGCAGAGGCAGAGAGGGAGGTCTTCCACCTATCGGTTCACTTCCCAGATGGCTGCAACGGCCAGAGCTGCACCAATCCGAAGCCAGGAGCCAGGAGCTTCTTCCAGGTCTTCCATGTGGGTGCAAGGGCCCAAGGACTTAGGCCATCTTCTACTGCTTTCCCAGGCCATAGTAGAGAGCTGGATGGGAAGTGGAGCAGCCGGGACTTGAACCGGCGCCCAAAGGGGATGCCGGCACTGCAGGCAGCGGCTTTACCCACTACTCCACAGTGCTAGCCCCAAACCACAGGGTTTTAATCACTCAGACACTGGGATCATAAAGGTCACTTCTTAAGGCACAGCAGATGTTTCCTGGGTCCCACAGTCTGTCAAGGAGCCGCATTATCTCGGAAGCTGACTTCAGGACTTCTCACGGCAAGGGTGGTGTCCTGGATGACTTCGCCTCTGCAGTCGCCACTCCACTGTCCGGTCTGCATCGGGCAACAGTGTGCCCATTTAAGAATCATCTCACCAGCTTTGCCAGGGGCTGGAGAAGTGCCTGTGATTCAGTTCATCCATGTCATCAAATCAGCTGAACGGAGCTTCTGGAAATACTGTAGCTTTGAAAAAGTACAGACTTCGAGCTGGCATTGCGGCTCAGGGGTTAAGCTGCTGCCTCTGATGCCCGCATCCCTTATCATAATGCCTGCTCAAGACCTGGCTGCTCTGCTTCCAACCCAGCTCCCTGGGAAAGTAACAGAAGATGGCCTGAATGCTTGGACCCCTGCACCCACGTGGGAGACCCGGATGAGAGTTCTGGCTCCCAGCTTCAGCCCAGCCATTGAGGCCATTTTAGGGAGTAAACCAGAAGATGGAAGATCTCTCTCTCTCTCTCTCTCTCTCTCTCTCTCTGTGTGTGTGTGTGTGCATGTGAGCGTGTGTGTGTCTTTTTCTCTCTCTACTTCTCTTTGTCACTTAGCCTTTCAAATAAATAAGTCTTTAAAAAAGAAAGTGTATACTCACCCAGTCACTCCCTTCATCCTTCCTCTATTTCCTGCTTAGAACACAGCGGCGGGAGGTGGAGATGGAGCAGCTATTGTGTAATAAAGTTTGCAGTAGGTGGCTGAGAGTGTGCCGGATCCTTGGTGACCTCCGTGAGCAGCCACACTAAGTCGCTAACTGACCACCTCCCTGCTGCTCGTTACATCAAAAAACCTGAGTCTGTTGGGTTTGGCCACTGCAGCCAGCACTCTTTCCCATGCACGGGAAACCGTAATCACATCACAGGTTATACCATCCTGCGCCATGCAGCGAAACTCCTCCCCCACTCTACTCCGACAGCAGTGATCACATACATGGAAAGAGAGGTGGCGCATGGGACTTTCTCCTGCATTGAATCCTACCAGCCTTTCATGGTAAATTAGGAAGGGAGGGGAAACTGCTCAACCTAAGAAAGGCCTCTGTGTAAAACCCACAGCCAACATCGTCCTTAGTGGTGAGAAGCTGAATGCGTTCCTGCTAAGATCAGGAGCAAGCCAAGGATGTCTGTTCCTGTCACGTCTATTCAATGGTGTTCTGTCAGTTCTAGCCAGGGTAATTTGCCAAGAAAATGAGATAATAGGCATCCAATTGGAAAGCAAGAGGTAAAGCTAACTCCATTTACAGATGATATAACATTATGTATAGGAAATCCTAAATAATCCACCCCCAAGAAAACTATTAGCAGAGTAGAATATAAAAATTATTTTATTTCTCTATGCTAACAATGAACACCCATGAATGAAAATACTATTACAAATTAATGTACAATAGCATCAAAAGGGATACTTCTGATTTATTTGTTCCCAAAGTTCTCAAATCCTGCTTCCTCCCTCCCTCTCTCTCTCTCTCTCTGCCTATCCCATCCTCTACCCTCACTCCTACCCCATTTCATTCTTTCTCTGTCTCCCTCTTTCTCTTTCTGTCTCTCTCTCTCTCTCTCACACACACACACACACACACACACACACACTCCCCTTGCACTGTTATCACAGCAGTAAATAACTCACTAAAAGCATGGATTGTGGATTTAGGCTGGCTTAACTTTGAACCCAAGTTTTGCTTTTTATTTGCTTGTGTCCATGAGGCATGAAGCTCTCTAAGAATGGGATAATATTAATACCCACCAAATGGGGTTCTGTGATGCTTAAGTTGATACACATCAGATACTTAGTCCAGAGCCTGACACACTGTTGAAGTCACACGTGGAAGCTGTGACTGCTCCAAGGCTAACCAGCAGCGATGTTAGAGAGCCTCCTTCTGCTAGGCTTTGTTCTGCTGAAGATCAGAAAAAGAGAGACCTTGGCTTGCCTGCAGAATGGAAACAATTATATCCGTGAAAATAGTAATAATCCCTTGTTCCAGCTGAATTTTTCTAGACATAATATATATGTACCTCCAGTGTTTTTAATAAATGCTTGGTTCAATCAAATCTGTTGCTTTTTAATAACTGAATTTTAAAATTTTAGATATACACTTATTAAAGGGTAGAGAAATACATGCTCTGTAAAAGAGATAACAGGAGCAGGGCTGAGTTTGCAGAGAAGGCAGGGTGTGTGAAATTAATCGCAGTCTTCAACAAGGCCATTAAAGCCTATTATGAAGAGTGTGGTGGTCAGCTCTCTTCCATTTCCACTAAGACAGAAATGAAGTATGAGGCTTCACTGAGGCATGCAAAGCAGAGATTTAGCCAACTCCGGATTGTGCACACTTGGAAGGATCCGGGCAACAGCCATGCCGACTGTCTTGTAAATTTCTTTGCCCTGCATTCACTTTTTTGCCCAAGTGATTGGATCACCTGTGAGGTCATTTTTGGCCATTTTTATCAACTAAGTTTTTATCACAGTTTTTATTTAAAGATTTATTTTATTTATTTGAAAGACAGTGTTACAGAAAGAGGTAGAGACAGAGAGAGAGGTCTTCCATCCGCTGGTTCACTCCCCAGATGGCCACAACAGAGCTGCACCGATCCGAAGCCAGGAGCCAGGAGCTTCTTCCAGGTCTCCCACGTGGGTGCAGGGGCCCAAGTACTTGGGCCATCTTCTACTGCTTTCCCAGGCCACAGCAGAGAGCTGGATCGGAAGAGGAGCAGCCGGGACTAGAACCGGCGCCCACATGGGATGCCAGCACTTCAGGCCAGGGCATTAACCCGCTGCGCCACAGCACTGGCCCCTATCAAAGTTTGAGAAAAGAGCCCACCCTTCAGCTGGGTTGTGGACCAGAGTGCCATTCCTATAGTCCTGCCTTTTAGAACCAGGACCTTGCACTTGGCTCACACATCTCCACTCAGCCCCTGTCCTCCGGTACAGATTGTGTGTCTCGGTGCGAGCTCCCCCTCTCCTCCTAAGTGCCAGCAGCTTCGTAAGTGACCTCAGGACCACTGGGATGACCCTTCCTCCTCAGCTCCTCATGTCTTGGCCTTTGCTGCCCTTCTGCCTCCTGTGCTCCTGGACTACCCCCACCCCCACCCCCACCCACCTTGACCTTGTGGCAGCCCATCCACTCCTCCTGCAAAACCGTAAGACTGTAACTGCTGCCCCTTCCTACCAGCTCGCTCAGCTACTGCCCAGACAGCAGCTGTCCCACCTCTGCAGTCTGCCTCTCTCCTGATCCCCTGCCTCACCCTCCCCCCTCCCTCCTCACCCCTGCAATTTCTTTGCTTTTCTTCCTCTCTCAGCAGATCACCTCACCCCCACCCAGAAGAAAACAGACGCTTCCAGAAGAGAGCACCTGGAACATTTGCCACCAAATCTGCACACCTGTCCACTTCTAGGCTCCCCGCTCCCCCTCCTCTCCGGTTGTAACAGACAAGGCCCCTTTTGTTCACTGTGTCCTCCCAGACCCTGGACCTTCTCAGAGATGGATCAGCTCTGCTGGCTGTCCTCACTCTCCCCTTCTGGAAACTCTTCCATCAGCATTGAGTTGTGTTTTGTTTGAGAAACAGAGGGCCAGACAGACAGATCTCCCATCCACTGGTTCACTCCCCAAATGCCTGCAGTGGCTAAGGGCTGGAGCTGGACCAAGGCTGAACCGGAGCATGGGGAACTCAATCCAGGTCGCCCCATGGGTGGCAGGACACCAGCTACTGCAAGCATCAGCGCTGTCTTCCAAGGTGTGCATGAGCAGGAAGCTGGGGTCAGGAGCTGGGGCTGGGAACGCACCCCTGGGCCCCGATACGGCACTGCGGAGTCTTAACCACAAGGCTGAGTGTTCACCCTCCCCGTCAGCATGTAAACACTTCCCCTTTACCCCTGGTTAAAAGTCAAATGAAACCCCGCCTCAACCCACACCCCCTTTACCTCCTGGGCTGTCTCCTTCTTTACGAGTTTCCTGTTCTTTCCACCATATTCCTCTCTCACCCTACTCCAGCTGAGCCTCTGGGCCCTCCCCCAGAGCCACCTCCTGACACCGCAGCCACTCTTTGGTTTGTGCCTGTTTGATGTCTGGGCAACATTTGCCACCACCGATGCCTCCCTCTTCTCCGCTCTGTGGTGCACGTGTTCCCTCGGTCACATGTTTTCTCCCTCTGCACCCCTCTGTCTCCCCCTGCCTCCTCTCCACCTCTCCCCGCCATCCTCCTTGTCTGCCTCCTTCCTAGAGGGACGTGCTCTGTTTTGTCTTTCTCTGAGGGCTCTCTTCTACGCTCTTGGCTCTTGGCGACTTTACCCGCCCTGGATGAGCTTTTGCAAGGCTTCACTCCCTATCTAAAGTGGGACACCTGCCAGGCCCTTGGCCCTCATCAGGGTTTCCTCTCCTCCGAGCTCCATGTAGCCATCTGACCACCGGACACTCTCCTGGAGCCGACTCCTGCCAAACACTCCAGCTCACCAGGCCCCCAGAAGAGCTCAGCAACTGCCCCTCCTTCCCGCAATGCACGCCTCCTGCAGGTCCCCTCGCGCACAGCACTGACCGCACTGTCTACCCTGTTGCTCAAGTCGATGTTTTTTAAAAGATGTATTTATTTATTTGGAAAGCAGAGTTACAAAGAGGCAGAGGCAGAGAGAGAGAGAGAGAGAGAGAGAGGGAGGGAGGGAGGGGTCGGTCGGTCTTCCATCCGCTGGTTCACTTCCTAAATGGCCTCCAAGGCTGGAGCTGCGCTGATCTGAAGCCAGGAGCCAGGAGCTTCTTATAGGTCTCCTACATGGGTGCAGGGGCCCAAGGACTTGGGCCATTTTCTACTGCTTTCCCAGGCCATAGCAGAGAGCTGGATCGGAAGTGGAGCAGCTGGGACTCGAACCGGTGCCCACAGGGGATGCCGGCACTGCAGGTGGTGGCTTTACCACAGCAATGGTCCCAAGTTGCTCAAGTCTTGAACTAGAATTCAGGAGATTATTCTTGATGCCTCTTTCTCTTGCCTCTTCAGATACAATCAGTTTTATGTTTTAGATACTAGGATACGTCAGACAGTTTGTGAGGGGGGAAATGTAAGATTAAAAGATACACTTATTGGGGGCGGTACTGTATCGCAGGAGGTTAATCCTCCGCCTGTGGTGCCGGCATCCCATATGGGTGCTGGTGGGATGTCCAGGACAGCCCAACGAGTGTCTGTATCATAACAACTCAAGCACTCTGGTATAGGACAACTGTACGTTAACTGCTGTCTTAATCACTAGGCCAAACACCTGCTCCTTGCACACAGCTTTGAGTGATCTAAAACACTGATCTGATTCTGTCTGGCACCTGGTCATCTGTAGCTGAAAATCTCTAATAAGATGATTTCCTAGTGCCTTTAGGGAAAAAATGCAACTCTCACCCTGGACTCACAGGGCTCTGACCCAGCGGGGCCCAGTCCTCTCTGCCAGCCTACCCCCCCTTCACTGTCCCCCAACACAGCACCCCTCTCCCCTGCACCTCCTGGGCTCCTCCCTCTCTCAGGACCCTCCTCCCACACTCCTCCCCTTCCTCAACCTGCTCAACCCTCACTCCGGCTTCCACCCCAGCAGCCATGGGCTGAGTGGCGCTTCCCCCTCCCCACCAACAAAAGCCCTGGAACCTGTGACCGTGATCTGACAAAAGATGGGCCTAAGCTGCAGGTCCTGAGGGCAGAAGCATACCCTAGGGCATCAGGCTAGGCCCTGCGGTGGTCAGCATGGGCTGCTATGCACCCACAGACCAAATGGCTGAAATGACCTTGATTTCTACTTCTCACCGTTCTGAAGGCTAAAGTCCAATGTCAAGGTACGGGCAGGTTTAGCTTCAGCTGAGACCTTTCTTTCTGGCTTGCAGATGATGGCCTTTCCTGGCTGCACGTACAGGGACAGTTGGGGGGCAGGACTTTGATGTATAAAAGGCTGGGTAACTCCCAAGGCAAGCACCCCTTTCCACAGGCGCTTAGCTTTCCTTAGGATGCTTTCCCACTCGGGGAGGCTCCGTTCTGTCTTCCCACCTAACACCAGAAGGCCCTACCCGACATGCAAACACACGGGGCCGGGGGGTGGGGGCACCGCCTTAGCATATGCATTGTGGGGGTAGGGCACACAGTTCCACCAGTAGCAAGTTCTGAATGCTGTCACATGGGCCCCTGTAACATAGACCCACAGAGGAGAAGCCCCCCGGGGAGAATAGAGGCTAATGGGAGCACAGAGGCTGCCGTGGGTGTGACCCAGACACAAGCCGACCCAGGAGGAGCAGGAAACGGGCTGTCTCCTGCAGCCTTTGGAGGGAGAAGGCCCCAGCCAACACCTTGCTGGACTTCTGGCCTCCAGAAAGGCAGAGGAACCTTTTGTCGTTCCCAGGCAGGAGGGTGTGATGGTTTGTTACAGAAGCACCTGACGCACGTCCTGACTTCATAGATAAGGTTCAGCCCCCCGCCGGCTGCTCCCACACCTGGTACAGCCCTCCCCGGAATCCAGACCCCACCGGGCTGTGGGGTGTGTTTAAGAGCCAAATTCCCCTCAAGACCAAGTTCATCATGGCTTGGCCTTTGCTTTTCTTGCTCACTGCTGCTACTCCCCGGGCCTGGTACACAGCAGGTGTTCAATAAATGCAAGTGAGATGGGTGAATACAAGAGCTGGTACAGAGACTTTCCTGGCTGGGAGAGCCGTTAAATAACAGACCGGGCTGGGAAGACCAGCTGACGGGAGACAGCCCCAGTCCCCGAGACGATGGGGCGGAGTTGGTCCACAGACCACACCCGGTGACCTTCAGGCCACCCTCTGCGCCCCCACCCTGTGGTCCGCAGTGTTCTTCCCTGAGCAGCTTGAAATTTGGCGCCCTCTGGTGACAGGAACTCATTGTCTTGTTCTAAGTCAAGATGGGCACCAACATAGAACACCCTGTGGTATGATTTTCTCCTTATGAAGAAATTGAATTTTTGTCCTTATACTTGAAAGAAATCTCCTTGAACTGGGTAATTAACTAGTCACTAAGTTTCATAAAGCACATAATATCCGGAGATTTTTCAGCTGTCCTTTTGAGTGTTTTGTTTTGCATATTGAGATTGTCTTGCAAAACACATTTTAAACTGTTTACTACCCCATTTTTCTACTCAAATTGCCATGGTTTTCATGGTCAAACGCAATTACCCTTTGGAAAACTAACATTCTATGGAAGTGGCCATTTACAATTCCTGAAGGCTCAGTGCTTTCCGAAATCCTTAACCTTTGTTGTGATTAAAGAGCAAGTTGTTTTTCAACAAACCACACACATAAGAAGATGGCTTGTGTGCTGTTTGTAGATGATGACGGATGGGTCTGGCTGCCTGCCTGAGAACAGACTTGCTTTTCTCCTGAGCCTGTGGAAACACTGACTCTGAGAGGCAGGGGCTGGGCCTACAAGATCCTCGTTAAGACCCAGGCACCCTGCACAAGAGGACCTGCGTTCAATTCCTGGCTCCAGCTCCTGGCTCCAGTTTCCTGCATATGCAGACCTGGGGAGGCAGCAATGATGGCTCGAGTAGTTGGGACCCTGCCACCTATGCAGGAGACCTGGATTGAGTTCCCAGCTCCTGGCTTGGTTTCCAGCCAGGGGCCACTGTGGGAGAGTGCATCAGCGGATAGGACATAATTCTCCCTCCCAAAATAAATAATCTAAACAAATTTTAACTTCTAAAACACACGCACTGACACTGACTCATTGTCTTCTGTTGTGATTGGGTGAGGTGCTATGCCAGACTGTATGGGGCAAATATATATGAGTATGCTCAGTTTCACACCAAAGATAAGTTTCTCAAAATGTCATTTTAATTTGATTTGAGGGCTGGCATTATGGTGCAGCAGGTTAAGCAGCCCAACCCCCCTCCCAAGAAAGTGGAACCTATATTGGAGTGCAAGTTCAAGTCCCAGCTGCTCCACTTCCAATCCAGCTCTCTGCCAATGTGTCTGGAAAGGTAGTGGGAAATGCCCAATGTGCTTAGGGCCCTGCCACCCATGTGAGAGACTCAGAGGGAGTTCTTTGCTCCTGGCAACAGCCTCAGCCATTGCAACCATTTGGGTAGTGAATCAGCAGATGGAAGATCTCTCTCTCTCTCCCTCCCTCTCTCTCTCTCCCTCTCTCTCTTTGTAACTGCCTTGCAAATAAATAAATAAATCTTTTTTAAGGAAAAAAAGAGATGATTTGAGAGGAGGGGGTTAGTAAAACTTTCTTTTCTTGATGATTACATAATCATTTTAGCAGTAATTTCCCATAACTTCCAATTAATCATCCAAGAATCACAACACTTCAGTTTGAGAATTTTCTGACCTCAGCCATGTAGTCAGATAAACAAACTCTACTGACAAGCACTCAATATTGGTTTCTCTTCTCAATCAATGAATCCTTTACAATGTAAGCAACCACACTCTGATTTTGTTTGCTTTGTACAGCCAGAATTTCCTGTCCTCTTTGCTCAATGCAATGTGCACCTGTGTATTCCCAGGAGACACTGATGTCCTGGTTCTGCCTCTCACAGAGCAGCAGACCCTAGGAGACCTCTGGATGCCACCGATTTCTGGAAGACGCTGCTGTTTGCCAGCTGGTTCTCCAGTCAGTGAGGGTTTCTACAAGTTATTTGCTTTTAATTTTTTTTTTTTTTGAAAAATGGATTAAAGCAAAAAATATTGGAATGGAGGAAGGAAGTGAGGTGGTTATTGTACACGTGGGAGGCTATAGAGTATAATCATTGAGCATGGATTCTCGAGTTAGCCTGCTTGGGTTTGAAGGCACACATTGCCATTTCCTGGGTCTGTGTGGGAAAGTCACCTCACCCTCGAGCCACATTCGCTTGTGTAAGACGGCGGTGAACACGGGGTCTACCCCTGACCGGGCTGCTGTGAGAGGTGAACGACCCAGCGACGTGAAGCCCTTCTTCTGGTGTTGGGGCAGGGAGAAGGACTCACCCCGGTCACTGAAGCGCCGTCTCTGACCTCATTACCAGCAACAAGCAAGATCTCGTCTCTGCCTCACCTCACCCCCTCCGCCTTAGCCAGAAGAATCCCTTCTCCCAGGGGAGAGAGATTCACAATGGCATGGCTCTAAACCTGGCCTGGTGGGCTGCCTGTCGGTTGACTGGCACATACTGAGGGGGTTCTCTACTACCACACAGCCTGGGGGTGAGGGGTGAGTGTGTGCGTGGTGTGAGACGTACGAGAGGACTTCACAGAATGTGTAGAAAAAGGGGCTCTCCCGCTCTCTTGTCCGTGTTCTCTCTGCCTTTCAAAGAAAAGAAAAGAAAATCAACCCAAACCCTCTTGGAAACATGAAAATCCTTCTCGAAACGCCTCACTGATGGGTTCCTTTGGACATCCTCGCGCTGTGCGCTGTGCCCCAGAAAGCCTAGCGTGGGCGAGAGACGCAAACGCACGCCGTCAACTCGGTGCACGCAGTGATGCTGAGAGGCTCCATCCTCAGTCCTCTTTCTCCTACGACGGGAAACAAGAGGGGGCTCGGCCCAGGTGCGCGACTCTTGCAGGGCTGGGGGAATCTTTCTTCCGCCAAGGGACACTTGGATATTTATAAGGCCACTCGCGGCCCACGCAAGATTAGCAACTTACACATTAGCCTGCCATAGATGTACTGAATTTCAAGTCCCGCCCGTGATTGCTTGGTAGGAGCAGAACAGATGATTCTGTGGGCCCCGGGCTGGATGTTGCCCACCCGTGACTGAGCCACATGTGGGCAGGGCTCTTCCTGGGAGTGCTGACACCCTGGTCTCGCTTGATCCCAGGCTGTGTGTCCTACCCATCCATCGCTTCCTCTCCGCAAGTGTAGACCAGGGCAAGGCTGGCCGGGAGTAACACCCACGCCACCCTGTGCACCCAGGGAATGTGCAGAGGGTGGGGGAGGCAGTGTAGAGAAAGCATCCATCCCTGCAAAACTCTCTACCACCAGAGGATGCTACTTTTTATTAATTCAGAAACCAACAAGTGTTCTCTCCCAGGTTATCACTCCAGTTGTATTCACCACCACCAAGTCATTTCACTAAAAATGAGCTCAGAGATGAAAAATAAAATGGCCATTAAAAGTTTTATTACAGTACATGCCTAGTGGCTGTGTTCAAATAACATCCCTTTAGAAATTGTATTTTTTACCATTTTTCTCATCAAGTGGTTGAGACTGATGGATTAAGCGAAATTTCACTTTAGCATTCTGTTGCTTTTTAACTGCCAAAAAGTGAAAAATGAGGTATTCATTTTGACTCCTCTCGTTAAACACACACACACACACACACACACACATTGAATTCAAGACTGGGGAAAAGCGACTGTGACTATTTCTTCCTTTTCTTCAACATGACTGTAAGAAACTTAAAAAAAAAAAAAAAAACATTAGGGCAGTTAAGAAGCTTCCAGAGATGAGGCTGATAATGTAAGTGGGGATGGCCCCTGACACCCACAAGCCTGCAGGGAGGAAGTCTTGTAGGACCTGTGCGTGGAAGATTTGTGATCAGGTGCCCCATAGAACCGATTCACTTGCATCCCATTTTATAGGATACTGAGTGAAGGAACTAAGGTCAGAATTTCATTATCCCCGTCCCTCCTGCATATGGCAAATATGAATTAATGTAGTCACGCAAAATTAAAAATGGTTTTAAGTGAGCCCACAGAGCAGCTCGCTCTAAGGTGCATCATTTCTGTCCAGGAAAATGTACCATCCTTGTTTCACGGTCCTCCCCTCCCCCCGGGGTCTCCTGACATCAGGGGTGTTGACTCTGGAAACTGAAGTGACAGGACACGCCTCTGTGCTGCACTTGATACTTGGGAGAACTAAGCAACTGGAAAAGAAAGCCGGCCTGCTGGGGCCTGGTAGCCAATGAGCGACTGCTGGGGTGATGTCATGCTTTCTCCCCGGAGTGTCCTTGGTCAAATACAAACAAAGATAACCACAGCGTGCTCCAGCAGGGTGTGAATTCCTTCTGCCTGAGCAACCCCTGGCGCTGTGCAGTCATCTTGTGGATCTCAGGGGGTGAGCATGATCTGGACTTTGGGAATGGCAAGGATTCGAAGAGTGGGCTCAGCCCAGAGCCCAAAGCGACAGATGGCCCTTGGCTGGCCCCAGAACAGCTGCAGGATTCTCTGTCCCCCGCCTTCCAGAATTTGCATGTAAGTAGGGACCTCTCCAGCTAACTGGAGGGTGGTGGCCCTCCCCTGGTGAGAATGGTGCTCCAGGGCACTGGCTGAGTGTCTGGTCTCACTGCCTCAGTCTCTCCCACTCAGCGCATTCCAGACTAGCACCTGCAGAGCCCAGCTCGGACCATGTTTCTCTCCCACTCAAAACTAGAAAGGCCTAGCGTCAACGCAATCCTGTCTTTGCCAAGTTTGCCTCCAACTCTCTCCACCCACACTCATGCTCCAGCCCAGTCTGGGCTGTCACTCATGTCTGCACTGCCCCACCTCTGAGCCTTTGTCATGCTCTTCTTTCTCCCAGGGATGTTCCTCTCTCTCCTGTGTGTCCAGACCCTAGCTGGTTTCTATCATCCTGAATGCTGGTCCCCATCACTACTGCCTTCCAGAGAGAACACTTTCTTTAGTCCAGAGATGTAGAGAGGCTGGTGTTGTGATGCAACAGAGCGCCGGTGGAGTCCTAGCTGCTCCACTTGCATTCCAGCTCCCTGCTAATACACCTGAGAAGGCGAAGGAAGATGGCCCAAATGCTTGGGGCCCCTGCCACACATGTGGGAGACCTGGATGCAGCTCCAGGCTCCTGGCTTTGGCCTGGTCCTGACCTGGCTGTTGCAGCCATTTGGGAAGTGAACCAGAGAATGGAAGATCTCTGTCTCTGTCTGTCTGTCTGTCTGTCTCTCTCTCTCTCTCCTCTCTGTTGCTCTTTCAAATAAATAATTAAAACTTTTTTTAAAAAAATGGAAGAGGTGTGGGGTTTGGGTGCACTCTTGTTCAAACATTTTTGTTTGTGCATTCCTCAAATAATCTTTAAGGCCAGGTGCCCTCTCTCACACTGAGGCTTGGTGCAAAGATTCTTGTTGTAAGTCTGAGAAGCTGTGAAGACACAATTTTGGCTGCAATGGCTTGCAACTTGAGCACACATCAGAATCGCCTGGAGGGCTAGTTGGAGCAGACTGTCGCCTGTTCTGAGTTCCTGATTCAGGGGGCCTGGAGAAGGGCCTGGGAACCTACATCTCCATAAAGTTCCCAGGTGATGTGAAGGCTGCTGGCACAGGGACCGCTGTTGGTGAACTGCCTGTCTGGGGTATTGTAGACATTGAAGTTTTAAAATTACAGTGCCATATTCTTCTAACTGTACCCAGTGGGCTCCAGAAGCCACAGCACTTGCAAGAGCCACCACCATCCCCTGTGAAAAGATACAAATGAGCTCTTCTGGGCTGTGGGGATTTGATATGGTTCTTTCTCCTTCTGCAGCTTTTTTTTCCATCCTGCTATCATGGCAACTGTGTTTTATGGTAAACCTGTGCAAGGATTTCAAATTTTTGGATCAAAGTACACTTCCCTTTTGATTTCATTTTACACAGACTTTTTGAGGAGCTCTCATATTTTTTCCAGTAAAATGTTATGTTGATACAACATATTTTTTAAAAGATTTTATTTATTTATTTGAGAGGTAACATTACAGAGAAAGGGAAAGACAGAGAGAGAGGTCTTCACTCCCCAAATGGCTGCAATGGCCAGAGCTGGGCTGATCCAAAGCCAGGAGCCAGGAGCTTCTTCCAAGTCTCCTATGTAGGCGCAGGGGCCCAAGGACTTGGGCCATCGTCTACTGCTATCCCAGGCCATAGCAGAGAGCTGGATCGGAAGAGGAGCAGCCCGGACACAAACCGGCATCCATATGGGATGCTGGCACAACAGGCAGAAGCTTAGCCCACTATGCTACAGTGCTGGCCCTTGTATTTTTGTCCTTTTTTTTTTTTTTTTTTTTTTTTTTTTTTTTTTTTGACAGGTAGAGTCATAAACAGTGAGAGAGACAGAGAAAGGTCTTCCTTCCATTGGTTCACCCCCCAAATGGCCACTACAGCCAGAGCTGCACTGATCCGAAGCCAGGAGCCAAATGCTTCCTCCTGTCTCCATGCAGGTGTAGGGCCCAAGCACCTCCACTGCCTTCCCGGGTCACAGCAGAGAGCTGGACTGGAAGAGGGACAACCAGAACTAGACCCTGGCACCCATATGGGATGCCAGCGCTACAGGCAGAGGATTAACCAAGTGAGCCACAGTGCCGGCCCCTTGTATTTTATTCTTAATAGTAATTTATTAATTGTTCTGTCATCTATCTCTGCAACAAAAATGTATTAGAAGAGAAATCAAAATATATTTACATTTCCTGTGACTATTAGGATCTGAGTGAAAATTTTACTCTGGATTAAATTCTCATGATAATTAGCAGTTAGTATACCATTGACCAAAACAACATCAATATATATAAATTTAATTAAATCATTATTAAAGTCAAAAATAAAATTTTGGTGAAAACATATCTTTTATGACAGGAATGTAGTTTTTTCCCCAATTACTTCTTACATTTTTTGTTAAAATTATGAAATACTAGAACAAGATAGGCTTCTGTGTGAGTTCCATTCCCATTTTACTTTTTATAAATGTAAGCAAAGAATATTGTTGACATAAGTAGGTAGAAATGGAATGAATTTTGAAGCTGCAATTTTGTTTAATTGTCTGAATGACTTCCAAGTTCTAGACCAACAATCACAGTGATCTACCATCCAAAATTATTTTTTATGTTCTACCAGAAGTTGATTAGATTTTCCTTCAATGCAATTGAAAGCAAAGAATTCAAAACCACCTGGCTCACAGAAGTGTCTGTATCCCAAACATTTGAGTCATTCTCCTTTTTAGTATTGACATCATTCTTTCAAATTGTCCCTTCGTTTGTGGCACTGGAGTTGTTAGTTTGTGTGCTGGTTTTTTTGCTTCTCTATTTTTTGTGTGTGTTTGCTGATTTTTTTGATTCTCTAATTATTCATGATGAGGGTTTGCAAACCAAAGCTAGCTGCTATTGGCCAAATCCTGACTAACCTGTTTTTGTACAGCTCTCAAGTTAAAAAGGGTTTTTACAGTTTATCAAAAATTATTATTTTTTTTTGAAGATTTATTACAGAGAGAGGTAGAGGCAGTGAGAGAGAGGTCTTCCATCCGCTGGTTCACTCTGCAGATGGCCACAATGGCCAGAGCTGCGCCGATCCGAAGCCAGGAGATAGGAACTTCTTTTGGGTATCCCATGCAAGTACAGGAGCCCAAGTACTTGGGCCATCTTCTACTGCTTTCCCAGGCCATAGCAGAGAGCTGGATCGGAAAAAGAGCAGCCGGGACTAGAACCGGCGCCCATATGGGATGCCAGCACTTCAGTCCAGGGCTTTAACCCACTGCGCCACAGCACCAGCCCATATCAAAAATTATTTATTGGGGCTGGCTCTGTGGCATAGCCGGTAAAGCCACCACCTGCAGTGCCGGCATCCCATATGGATGCCAGTTCGAGTCTCAGTTGCTCCACTTCCCATCCAGCTCTCTGCTGTGGCCTGGAAAAGCAGTGGAAGATGGCCCAAGTCCCTGGGCCCCTGCACCCGTGTGGGAGACCTGGAAGAAGCTCCTGACTACCCGCTATGCCACAGCGCTCCCTCCAGGTAGTTTTCTGACCCCCAGTCTAGGACCTGACAGCCTGGTAAGAGTCAATCAGTGTGGACACACATCTTTACTTTGTCCAGAAAAGAACAATCTTTGTGGAAGAGGCCATCTTGATCAGCAGTTCCCAAGATGCTCCGTTTCAGAACACTGCATATGAAAGACTAGAATCCAGAACATGATTCCCTACTTACTGCTGCAGAGACGACTGCCCGGAGCTTAGGAACTTCAAACACTAGCAGTCATTTGCTTCGCCTCCAGCTCTGTGCCACAGGTCAGGCTCAGTGGGGAGAGCCGGTCTCTTTGCCATGTGGTGTCGACAGGACCGGCTTGCAAAGGACCAGGGAGCCTGATTCCAAGGACCCCCTCACATGGATGGCACATCATTGCCTCTGTCACCTTGGAATCTCAGTAAATATGGGGCCTCACTGCTATCCTTAGAAAGGCTGCTTGTGTGGCTGACTCTGTGGCATAGCAGGTAAAGCGGCCGCCTGCAACACCAACATCTTATATGGGCGCCGGTCAAGTTCCGGGTACTCCACTTCTGATCCCTGCTGATGCGCCTAGGAAAGACAGTGGAGGATGCCCCAAGTGTTTCGGCCCCTGCACCCATGTAGCAGACCCAGATGAAGCTCCTGGCTCCTGGCTTTAGCCTAGCTCAGCCTTGGCTGTTGCGGCCACTTGGGAAGTGAATCACCAAAAGGAAGACCTGTGTGTGTGTATGTGTGTGTGCATGTCCTTCTCTCTCTCCATGACTCTGACTTTCAAATAAATGAAACTTTATAAAAAGGGCTGGTTGCAACCTTGACCCTTGGTTAGGAACTGGGGTGTCAGGAGCGTTCCCACCACCCTAACTGATAGGAATGGGTCACTGTGCCTGAGTTGCCTGTATTACTACAAAGGATGTCCAGGTTTTTAGGACAGCACAGGAAAGGGTTTCAAGCAGGCACAGTTTACTGTAAGTAGGAAGAGCACCTGTCCAGCTGGTCTGGGGAGATTTCTCTTTGACCTTTGACTTGTAATAATGGGCAGGAATATTCCTAGGATAGGGAGGAGAGCCCTAGGAAGAAGGTGGGGTTTTCCTGGAATCGGGGTGCCACCTTGTTTCTTTCCCGATAGGGTCCCTGTGGATGTGCCCTGCAAGTTTGCAACTGCAGTGCTAATGATGTTATAATGAGCATAGGGTTAACTAAGGTGATTGCATGGCTGACAATGTGGCTGTCTTTTCTGGGACATTCACCAGCCCTGTAGTTTTTGAGTTGTTATGATACAGACACTCATTGGACTGTCCTGGACATCCGGGCTCCTCTGTTTCTAGCTGTCTGCAGACTCTGACACCTGTCTTAGCCACACTTGTGTTGAGTTCCTGCTTTCCTACTAGGGATGTAGAATCTTGGTTCCTGCGGGGCAGAAGGCACCCATGTGACTAGCCCTCGATGGCATCCCCGGGCATCGCGTCAGTTAAGCCCCTCCCTGGTGGACATTGTTCATAGGTGCTATTACAGCTGGGTGCTGGAGAGGCTGAGTACACCCCATGTGACTCCACTGGGTGAGGTTTTAGGGGCTTACAGCTGGTTTCCTGATGACTTGGGCCGTGGGACTTTGCCCTGCTCTGATTTGCCCCCCTGTATCCTTCCATTTCCACTAAACTAAACCTCAGCCGTGAGTACGACTGTCCTCTGAGTCCCGGGAGTCCTTCTGGTGAATTTAAGAACTGGGGGTGGTCTGGTGCCTCCTCGTAGCATGGTGACTGGGTTCCAAAAGCAAGCATCGAGACACACACACACACACACACACACACACATACACGGCGGGGGGGGGGGCAAAGAGCCAAGTGGAAGGTGCATTACTTTTTTTTTTTTTAATTGATTTATTTATTTGAAAGTCAGAGTTACACAGAGAGAGAAGGAGAGGCAGGGAGGGAGGAAGAAAGAGAGAGAGAGAGAGAGAGCAAGAGAGACAGGTTTTCCATCCATTGGTTCACTCCCCAATTGGCCGCTATGGCAGGAGCTGTGCTGATCCAAAGCCAGGAGCCAGGGGCTTCTTCCTTGTCTCCCACTTGGGTGCAGGGTCCCAGGTACTTGGGCCATCTTCTGCTGCTTTCTCAGGCCACAGCAGAAAGCTGGATTAGAAGTGGAGCAGCCGGGATGCCAGCACTACAGCCAGCTCCATCTGCCTTTCAAGTAAATAAAATAAAACTTATAAAAACTCTATAGGAATCAGGGGTAGTGCTAGTACCTAGGCATAGAATTAGCTGGGTTGTCTTGTTGTGTATGGGTTAGAAGTGGACTCGTAGGAAAATTCCAGCTCCGCCGATCGTGCATTCCCTGGGCAGGTGCTATTTTAGCTGATGTTAAAGATAAGATCATCAATTTTCTTAACTCAAATTCTACTGAGCGAATTTATATTAACCTAGCTCTCAGGAGACTAATTTATATACCAGGAAACATTTATTATTTTGCAGTAGGAAATATACCTGATTTAATAACTCCCAAGGGTGCACTCCCCAAAAATGCCAGGGGGAACTACCTCTGGTGTTACTGAAATCCTGCTGAGTGTTGCTTAGAAGAGAGTTCTCAGGGAGCCAAATTAATGATCAGAAGGCTCATTTAGAAGACCCTGGAGTCAGTGAGGTGGTAAGTGAGCAGTGTAGGAGGCATTCGCACAGCTGAGAGAAAACCAGCCCTCCCGGCCAGGGCTGTTGCTGTGTGGGTCAAAGCTCTCCCCGCTCAGCTGTGCAAGGGAATCCCAGCACACCTCACTGCTGGATTCCCCCTTCTCCTGGATCATGCAGGAGGAGCTGTGTTGGTATGAAATTCTAGGACCCTCTTATTTTGCTGCTGGCTATCCAGCCCCCATGTACCACCTGCTCTCTGTGGGTACGTTGGTCCCCGCTGGCTCTCTGTGTATCACATGAATGGATGCTTAGGTGTATGGGTGTAGAGTGGGCCAGCAAGGCCCTGTGCCTGACTTCACTAGCCAGGTGAACGCTCCTCTCACTGCTGCACCAGTCCAGCTCCGGATGTGTACAGGTGCACACCAGGTACTGCGAGTGTACACACAGATATGCACCATCACAGGTCTGCCAGGGACACTCTGAGGGCCGCTGGCTGCCCTGAGTGAACCTCCATTTAAACCAAATAAAAACTGAATCGAGGGGCCAGCGCTGTGGCCTACTTAGTAGGCTAAGCCCCTGCCTGCAGCACCAGCATCCCATATGGGCACTGGTTCAAGTCCTAGATGCTCCTTTTCTGATCCAGCTTTTGCTATGGTCTGGGAAAGCAGTGGAAGATGGCCCAAGTGCGTGGGCCCCTGCACCCATGTGGGAGACCCAGAGAAGGCTCCTGGCTCCTAGCCTCCCTCTCTCTGTCTGTAACCTCTCAAATAAATAAAATAAATCTTAAAAGAGAGAGAGAGAGAGAGAAAAACTGAATCGAGGAAGAATCTAGAAGGCTGGGTCTGACTTGGACCCCAGAGAACCCATCATTTGCTGAGCCACAGAGAAAGGAAAGGAACGGGTTAACCTGAGCGCTGGCAGATCTCAGAAGAGAATTTTGCTCACCGAAACTGAAAATAGCAGGTGGAAATAGGACATAGCAGCCTATGGAAGAGCATTAAAGGGTATTCTGCCACGAAACGCTGTTGAGGAAAGTAGATCTGAGCAGCCCACTCCGGTCTGCGGCACGGCGCACAGGAGAGGTCAGTGTCAGCTCCCGATGTAGGCTAAAGTTCAGTTCTTAAACAGGGACATTTCTCCCCCTTACCTTTTAAAACAGATGTTCCTAATCACAGCCCTCCCTATCAACAAGAGAACAATGAGTCGGGCTGAGGAACGCCCAGCTCCCAACATCCCCTGGGAGGCCAGAATGAGCCTCAGCAGAGCAGTCACGCAGAGTGAGAGGCTGTGGTCACTTCGGACGCCCCCAAGACCCCAGGACGGGCCCCGACCTGCCGACTCCGGCTTTTCCCCCGCCCTCCTCTCCCCCTCGGCCGCTGGGCGTTCCCTTGCCGCGTGCTGAGAGTGTACAGAACGGAGTATTTCCTCACAAAAGCTCCCCTCATGGTAATTCCCTCCTGTGCGACAGTCAGATCACATAAGGCTGCTGATGGTCTTATGGGACTTTTGGACAAAGTTTAAAAGGTGTCCCAGACACTTTACCTTGTGCTCTAAAGAAAAAATCGTCATGATAAATTGATTCAGTTTGAATAAGACCCTTTAGCGCCATCTGCAGGAAAAGTGTCTTGGATGGGAACGGTGTTCTCAAGAGTTAAATATCAAAGGCTCAGGAACCAAACATGGGATCACCCCCCTTGCTCTGCCGCTTCCAGCAGTGAGTTGTGACCTTAGGCAAATTGCTTAACTTTTCTGAGCACCCTGTCCCTCACTTTAAAAAATATATTTTAAAAAATTTTATTTATTTGAAAAATGGAGAGGGAGAGGCAGTGGCAGAGAGAGAAAAGTCTTCCATCCATTGATTCACTGCCCAAATAGCCACAGCCGGAGCCAGGAGCTTGGTCCATCCCCATATGGGTGCAGGGGCCCAAGCACTTGCACTGCTTTCCCAGGCGAATTAGCAGAGAGCCGGATCGGAAGTGGAGCAGCCAGGACTCAAACTGGCAACCATATGGGATGCCCGCACTGCAGCAGCTTAACCCACTTCCCCACAGCACCAGCCTTTGTCAAAAAATTAATATACATAACCATATAGTTTGTTACCAGGATTAAGGGAGATGATACAGGGTCGGCACTGTGGCACAGTGGGTTAAAGCCCTGGACTGAAGCGCCGACATCCCATATAGGCGCAGGTTCTAGTCCTGGCTGCTCCACTTCCTATCCAGCTCTCTGCTATGGCCTGGGATAGCAGTAGAAGATGGCCCAAGTCCTTGGGCCCCTGCACCCATGTGGGAGACCGGAGGAAGCTCCTGGCTCCTGGCTTCAGATCGACGCAGCTCTGGCCATTGCGGCCAATTGGGGAGTGAACCATCGGATGGAAGACCTCTCTCTCTGTCTCTACCTCTCTCTGTAAGTCTGTCTTTCAAATAAATAAAATGAATCTTTAAAAAAGAGGGGGGAATGATACATAAAGCTCTCAGTGCTAGGCTCATCAACTAATCTGGGTTGTAATAAAGGACAGGAAGGCACATAGTAACAGTGCTCATGGTGTAAATTTAAAATAGAATTTAGGGGACCAGCGTTGTGGTGCAATGAGTTAAAGCTGCTGCATGCAATGCCAGCGTCCCATATCACAGCGCTGGTTCCGGTCCTGGCTGCCCTGCCTCTGACCTAGCTCCCTGCTAATGCTCCTGAGAAAGCAGCAGAGGATGCCCCAAGTACTCTGGCAACTAAGTAGGAGACTCAGGTGGGGTTTCAGGCTCCTGGCTTCAGCTTGGGCAGCCCTGCCTGGCCATTGCAGCTACTTAGGAAATGAACCAGCAGACGGATCTCTAACTCTCTCTTCCCCCCCCCCTTATGTGTATATATATATATATTATATATATATACGTATCTGCCTTTCCTGTCTATCTCTGTAGTGCTGCCTTTCAAATAAGAAAAATCTTTTTAATATAGATAAATAAAGTAGAATTTATTTGGGGAAAAACTTACAAGCAGAGAAATAGTAGAGAATTCTCTAGGCTCCGAGGTCCCAGCATGGAAGGACAGGCCCACCATGGTGAGTCCCCAGGACAAGAGGCTCTGCACCCAGAGTGTTCTGCACATATTTGGAGAAAGACATGCAGAAACGTCTAGAAAGGGCAGTGATGCGCCTTCCTGGAACAGGACACAGCCTGGTGAGCCCGGGGAGGCTCCAGCGCTCAGCCACTGGCATCCTCATCAGCATTGCCCCGCCCACATAGGGTCTTGCTACAAAACGTGTGGAACTGAGCCCCAGGGTCACGTGCATTTTCTCTCCTCTGGGCATCACACGATAAAACACGAGAGGAAACAGAGGCATTTGCCCACCCACGGCAAGGAGCAAACGCAGCCACTCCAGTTCCTTTGGCCACAGCCTCAGCTAAGAAGTCAGCCCGAGATCACTATGCCAGTTTAACTGAAATGAGTTCCGAGGGTCCCAAATTGTGGAAGACCTTGGAGACCATATAATGCAGTCCTACAGTCGTGGACAAAAGTGAGACTCGAGTGGGTCATGTATTGGGTTACCTGTTAGAAGTGGCGGTCAAGACTTGAGCCTTCCTTCACTGGCAACTCCCTTTCCTCCTAAATTGCAATGAAGCTCAATTTGACGTTGTTTAGCACGCGAAGCACAAGGAGCCTGTTTCGGGCTGCAAAGCTTTCATCTGCAGCATCTGAGGCAAAGAAAGCAGATGCCAGAGCAGACCAAAGCAAGGGAACCTCGACTGATTCAGTTGGTTTGAAACCTTTGACATCCATAAATAAGAAAGTCAAGCCAGGTAATTTGGCAAATAACCATTAGGAACCGCTATGTACTGAAACTATGAGATCCAATCAAAGGCCTGTTCAAAGGAAAAGTCAGAATATTAAAATCATATTTTTATTTTAAGTTTATCCATTCTTATTTATTTTAAAGGCAGAGGGGAGGGGCATCTTCCATCCACTGGTTCACTCTCCAAGTGGCCGCAGCAGCCAGGGCTGGGCCAGGCTGAAGCCAGGAGCCAGGAACTTCATCCAGGTCTCCCCTGTGGGTGTCAGGGGCCCAAGCACTTGAGCCATCACCTGCTGCCTCCCAGAGTGCACATTAGCAGGAAGCTGGAGAGGAAGCAGAGGCAAGACTGCATCCCAGGCACTCCAGTATGGGACGCGGGCATCTGAAACGGTGATTTAACCTGCTGGCCCGCAACACCCACCCCCTTAAAATATTCTAATTTAAAAAGAATGAATATGAAGGAAGTAATTATGCAACCCAAGAAGATAGAAAACAATGATTGACTGAAGCCAGGTAGGAGGAAGGAATTAAAAGCAAGAGAATACCATCAGCCCACCATACCCATAGGTTGTGTATCTGTGCATTCAACCATCCATAGATCAAACATTTGGGGAAATAAATCAAGTCTGTACTGAACACAGACACTTTTTCTTGTGATTGTTCCTTAAACAATACAGTATGGCCAGCACTGTGGCACAGCAGGTTAAAGCCCCAGCCTGTAGAGCCAGACTCCCATATGGACGCCGGTTCAACTCCCAGTTGCTCCACTTCCGATACAGCTCTCTGCTTTGGCCTGAGAAAGCAGTGGGGGATGGCCCAAGTGCTTGGGCCCCTACACTTATATGGGAGACCTGGAAGAAGCTCCTGGCTCCTTGGCTTTGGATTGGCCACGTGGGGAGTGAACCAGCAGATGGAAGACCTCTTTCTCTCTCTTTCTCTCTCTCAATCTCTTTCTCTCTCTCTCTTTCTCTCTCTCTCTCTCTCTCTGCCTCTGCCTCTGCCTCTCAAATAAATAAGTAAATCTTTGGGGTTGGCGCTGTGGCATAGCAGGCAAAGCTGTCGCCTGTAGTGCCAGCATCCCGTATGGGTGCCATTTCTAATCCTGGCTGCTCCACTTCCGATCCAGCTCTCTGCTATGGCCTGGGAAAGCAGTAAAGGATGGCCCAAGTCTTTGGGCCACTGCACCCGTGTGAGACACCTGGAAGAAGCTCCTGGCTCCCGGCTTTGGATTGGTGCAGCTCCGGCCATTGCAGCCAATTGGGGAGTGAACCAGCAGATGGAAGACCTCTCTTTCTTTCTCTCTCTCTCACTCTGCCTTTCCTCTCTCTGTGTAACTCTGACTTTCAAATAAATAAATAAATTTAAATGAATAAATCTTTAAAAAAATATAGTACAACTACTGACACAGCGTTTACGTTGTGTTAGGTATCATAAGTAATCTAGGGGCCGGCGCCATGGCTCACTTGGTTAATCCTTTGCCTGCGGCACCGGCATCCCATATGGGTGCCAGGTTCTAGTCCCAGTTGCTCCTCTTTCAGTCCAGCTCTCTACTGTGGCCCGGGAGTGCAGTGGAGGATGGCCCAAGTGCTTGGACCCCTGCACCCGCATGGGAGACCAGGAAGAAGCACCTGGCTCCTGGCTTCAGAGCTCCTGCCATAGCGGCCATTTAGGGAGTGAACCAATGGAAGGAAGACCTTTCTCTCTGTCTCTCTCTCTCACTGTCTATGACTCTACCTGTCAAAAAAAAAAAAAAAAAGTAATCTAAAGATGACTTAAAGTATGCAGGGGGAAGTGCATAGGTTGTCCATAAATAGCATTGCCATTCTGGTATCCCTGAAGGAGCAGGGTCAGAACCCATCCCCCATGGATACTACGGAATGACTGTACAATGAACTTGGAAACAAAGTCAGTGGAAGAATTCAATGTTGGGAGACAATGTTCCATGCATCTCTTGAGTTTCCACACGTCTCAGGAGCAGAGCCACCGACTGCCCTTGTTCTGGACTGTCTTTTTAAGGAGGTTTGTGTAGCAAACAGCTTTGGGATATAAAGAGAGTGCCTCTCTGCAGAGCCAAGGTCCTAACCTCTTACTGTCCATTATGAAAGATTCAGATTCCTCTCCTATAATGCCACCCACCATGTGTCCAGGCATTCCGTGGCCTTGTGGTGTCTACCTGTGGGAACTGGGTATTGGGAACTGATGCCAATGCTGGTGTAGCTCTCTCTCACCCAGGAGTCTCATGTGCTCTGCAGGCGAACCAACTTGTTCACTTACAAGCAGGAGAGAATCTTTTTAGTTCCTCATATTGCTAAGGAAATCCAAGAGCTGGTGCATTGAAAAAATAGAAATTAAAGCAAAACCCAGCCATGACAGTAAGCAATCTGTTGGCCTAACAAAGGAAATGGGAGAAAATGTAAATAAACAAATTTGCAAATTAGAAAATGGATCAACACACACAAACAAGAACTATAATACATATAAAAGAATCATTTTCACTAATATGTGCTGGTATATATTTTGAAAACCTGAATGAAATGGATAATTTTCAAGGAAAACATGAATTATCTAAATTTGTTCAAAGGAAACATAAATTAGCTAAATTGGTTCAAAGAGAAGCAGAAAACCTGAACAAGCCAAATTCATGCAAGAAACTGAAAGGACCAAGCCGAGGTCTTGGTCTGCTCACCAGGTAAGCCACAGTGGTCAGGCGCCTGTCCTCCTGCTTCTCGCGGCTCTGTATCTAGGATGGCTGATGATGAAGCCGACGAGGCCACATCGGTCACCAGGGCCCATGTGCAGCTCTGCTGGAGTCAAAAGAGGAGGTCAAGTATGGCAGCCTTGACTTTGAACACTACACGGTCATCAAATGACCAAGTTACTTGTATTTTTTCCACTGAATAAATAGATGAAAAATAATTTTTATTAAACAGTATGTGTACTTATTTTTTTAAGATTTATTTATTTATTTGAGAGGTAGAGTTACAGACAGAGAGAGGGGAAGACAGAGAGAGAAGTCTTCCATCTGTTGGTTCACACCCCAAATGGTTGCAATGGCTGGAGCTGCGCTTATCCGAAGCCAGGAACCAAGAGCTTCCTCCAGCTCTCCCACCCGAATGCAGGGGCCCAAGCACTTGGGCCATCTTCCACTGCTTTCCCAGGCCATAATCAGAGAGCTGGATCAGAAGAGGAGCAGCCAAGACACAAACCAGTGCCCACATGGGATGCCGGCACTGCAGACAGAGGCTTTGCCTACTACACCACAATGCCGGCCTGACATATTTATTTCTTATGAGTCCTAACCTTTAAATTTTCCAAAGTTTTCTTTATTTATAAAATAACACCTTTTCCCTGGCAATGCAGACTCATAAGCAACTGGTTTTAATTTAACAAGGGCAGTGTGTTCCTTTGGCTCAATCTGCTGCTCTATATGATGGCTCTTCCTGAACACTCAGCCCATTACAACAGAGCTGTGGTTCTAAAATATGGTCTGTGGGGCTGGCATTGTGGTACAGCAGGTTAAGCCCTGACCTGTGACACCAACATCCCAGAAGAGTGCTTGTTTGAGTCCTGGCTGCTCTGCTTTTGAGCCAGCTCCCTGCTAATGTGCCTGGGAAAAGCAGCAGAAGATGATGCAAGTGCCTGGGGCCCTGCCAACTGCATGGAAAACCCAGATGAAGTTCCCAGCTCCTGACTTCAGCCTGGCACAGCCCTGGCCATTGCAGCCGTCTGGGGAATGAAGCAGAAGATGGAAGACCTTACTCTCCCCTCTCTCTCTCTCTCTCTCTCTCTCTCTCTCATTCTTTATATTATTTTGCCTTTCAAGTAAATAAGTCTTTTTTAAAAAACGTGGTCTTGGGGCTAGCGCTGTGGAGTAGCGGGTTAAAGCCCTGGCCTGAAGCACTGGCATCCCATATGGGCACCGGTTCTAGTCCAGGCTGCTCCTCTTCTGATCCAGCTCTCTGCTAGGACCTGGGAAAGCAGCAGAAGATGGCTCAAGTCCTTGGGCCCCTGCACCCGTGTGGGGAGGCCCAGAAGAAGCTCCTGGCTCCTGGCTTCAGATCGACGCAGCTCCGACTGTTGCGGCCATCTGGGGAGTGAACCAGCGGATGGAAGACCTCTCTCTCTGTCTCTACCTCTCTCTGTAACTCTTTCAAATAAATAAAATAAATCTTAAAAAAAAAAAAAAAGTGGTCTCTGTGCCTGCATCATTATTACCCAAGAAGTTGCTAGAAATGCAGTTTTGGGGGCCACATCAGACCTACAGTCTTGGTGTGAATGTTTGTATTTCCCTCAAATCCATGTACTGGACTCATCATTTCCAAAGTGATGGTGTCAGGAGGTGGGACCTTGGGAGGGAGACTGGGTCAGAGGCTGGAGCCCTTCAGGAATGGGCCCAGTGCTCTTGTTTCTTTCTTTCTTTCCTTCTTTCTTCCTTCCTTCCTTCCTTCTCTATCTTTTTTTTTTTTTAAGATTTTTATTTATTTTATTTGAGAGGTAGAGTTACAGACAGTGAGAGGGAGAGACATAGAGAAAGGTCTTCCGTCCGTAGGTTCACTCCCCCAAATGGCTGCAACGGCTGGAGCTGTGCCGATCCAAAGTCAGGTGCCAGGAGCTTCTTCTGGGTCTCCCACGTATGTGCAGGGGCCCAAGGACTTGGGCCATCTTCTGTTGCTTTCCCAGGCCATAGCAGAGAGTTGGATTTGGAAGAGGAGCAGCTGGGACTAGAACCGGCGCCCATATGAGGAGGATTAACCTACTGCGCCACCGCACTGGCCCCCTCTTTTCTTTCCTTTCTTCCTTCCTTCCTCCCTCCCTCCCTGTCTCTCTCTCTTTCTCTCTCTTTCTCTTTCTTTCTTTCTTTCTTTCCAAGAATAGTTGATCAATTTGAAAGGCAGAGTTACAGAGAGAGAGATCGAGATCTCCCATCTGCTGGTTCACTCCCCCAAAAGGCTGAAATGCCCAGGGCTGGGCCAGGCTGAATTCAGGAGCCTGAAACTCCGTCCAGGTCTCCCATGTTAGCTGCAGGGGCCCAAGCACTTGGGCCATCTTCTGCTGCTTTCCCAGGAGCATTAGCAGGGAGCTGCATTGGAAATGGAGCAGCTGGGACTTCAACCAGTGCTCATATGCAGGTGGTGGCTTAATCCCCTATGCCAAACACAGGCCCCACACCAGTGTTCTTGCAATGGGTTCCCTTAGTTCTTCTGCCGTGTGAGGAAACATTGAGAAGGCACCAGCTGTAAATGAAGTGAGCCCTCCCCCAGTCACGGTCTGCCAGTACCTTGACCTTGGACTTCTCTGCCTTCTGAACTTTGAGTGATAAGTGTTTGTGGGGTAAGCCACCGAGTCCCTGGTACTTAGCTATTGCAGCCTGAACTGAAAGAGCCCTACTGAATCGGAATGCCTGGGGCAGGGCACAGCACTGTGCTGTGCGTGCTAACAAGCCCCTGTCGGTGATTCTCACGCAGGCTGGGGCTTGGAAAGCACCGTGAAAGACCTCGTACCTGAGGTTGCATTTAGTGCCCATCAGAGCTCACTTCCTGTGGATTGCACCAAAGCTACTCAGAAGGAAAAAATCCCATTGCTTCGCAGTCGCCTTCCGCTATAAATAGTGAACACTTGCTCCCCAGCTGCTGGAGTCCCGGCCCCTCCTCGCTGGAGTGCTCCCGGCTCCCGGGCGAGCAGCTGCTGCAGAATGCCCGTCTCTGAAAGAACAAGGTTTTCACCCGCGACGCAGGGAGAATCTCACCATCCTTGAGACCTTGCTCGATAACCTAATAAAATGGTTTCAGGGCCATGGATTGTGGCATAGCGGGTTAGGCTGCTGCATAGGACTCCCCATACCCCCTATCAGAGGGCCTGGTTTAAGCTCCAACGTCTCTGCATCTGATCTAGCTCCTCACTAATGCATCCTGGGAGGCAGTGGATGATGGCTCACGTGCTTGGGCGCCTGCCACCCATGTGAGAGATATGAGTTGCGTTTTGGGCTCCTGACCTTGGCGTGTCTCAGCCCTGGCTGTTTGCAGGCATTTGAGGGAATGAACCAGCAGATGGAATGTCTTCTCTCTCTCTCTCTCTCTCTCTCTCTCTCTATTATTCTGCCTTAAGATTTTTTTAAAAAGGATTATTTATTTATTTGAAAATCAGAGACACAGAGAGAGGAAGGGACAGAGAGATCTTCCATCCACTGGTTCATTCCCAAAGTGGCCGCAAGAGCCGGGCCTGAGCTGGCCGAAGCCAGGAGCCAGGAACTTCTTCCGTGTCTCCCATGGGGGTTCAGGGGACCAAGTGCTTGGGCCATCTTCCACTGCTTTCCCAGAAACATTAGCAGGGAGCCAGATCGGAAGTAAAGTGGCCAAGACACAAACAGGCACCCATATGGGATGCTGGTGGTCACAGGTGGCAGCTTAACCCACTATGCCACAATGCCAGTCCCAAAAACAAATTTTTAATGAAATAATTTTTCAGTAGAAAATTATTAGGAGAGCAAGGTTTGCCCATTTCTGATTATTAATATTAATATTTTTAATGAGAAAAGTTAAATGGAACAAAGCACAGCTACCGCCTGTAATCCTAACTAAATATGGGATTTTTTTTTTTTTTGGACAGGCAGAGTGGACAGTGAGAGAGAGAGACAGAAAGTTCTTCCTTTTTTGGTTCACCCCTCAATGGCCACTGCGGCTGGCACACCGTGCTGATCCGAAGCCAGGAACCAGGTGCCTCTCCTGGTCTCCCATGCGGGTGCAGGGACCAAGCACTTGGGCCATCCTCCACTGCACTCCTGAGCCACAGCAGAGAGCTGGACTGGAAGAGGAGCAACCGAGACAGAATCCGGCGCCCCAACCAGGACTAGAACCCGGTGTGTCGGTGCCGCAGGCGGGGGATTAGCCTAGTGAGCCGCGGCGCCGGCCTAAATATGGGATTTAAGCAGCAAGATGTGAGCTGAGACAACAAAACTGGCAGGGCCAGAAACCTGAATGCTTTCCCTGTTACTATTTCACCATATGACCTTGGGGACATTACCTAAGCGTTTAATTGTTTAATAGTCTTAGGTGTGAAATTGGAGAGGTGATTGCCCCTTCTTCCGTCACCATGCACTGGTGAGTGGATCTGTTACATGATCCAAAGACTGGCTCTAAAGAATGCAGAGACAGACAGAGCTGGCCTGAGCACTTACCTGTGAGTAGTCCCCGCCGACCTCCTCCCAAACTTAGGGAAAAAGTGGGGAAGCTTGGGATTGTAAGGGTTCGCCTGGCTCACAGACATGCACAGCTTGAGGGGCTAACCCAGCACCAACCACCATCATGGCAAATTGCACCACTTCAGCCTTTGGCTTTGGGAGTTTAAAGATTCTACTCTGATCAACATTCTTGAAGCCAAAATGGAAGCACATAGCCTAACAAATGGTGGGTACCTATGGAGACGCTAGTAGGAATTCCAACAGCAAGGGGCACAGGTGCAATTCTCTCACCTCCTGGACATCTCACTCCTGGCATTACCCTTCCAAGGGCCTGTGATCTGTGTCTCCCCCCACCCCCACTCCCCGCCCCACCTTCTCATTGGAAGCCCTTTGTTTCTTCCTTGTTCCTTCATGCATTCTGGGCGCTCAAAGCCTGCTTGTTAAATGAAAGATAAAAGAGTGAATGGATTAATTCGTCCCTTTTGAGAGAGCCCTGGCAATTCACCTGCTTGTTCCAGCTGACTGAGCACTGCCCTGCACTAATCCCCACCTCACACTGCCCCGGGGCCACCGCTGTTGTGGCTGCCACAGCCTTCCTGTTCATAGTATGCCAGGGTTCCCAGACAAGAAATGACCTGCATTGCAACTTGTCTGGGAAATTCACTGTCACATATTAAGTTAGTGAGTGGCAGTCGCTATATCAAAGGACCTAGAAACCTTCAGAAAAAAATAATGGGGCTGGGATCCAAATAGCATCCGTGCCTTGTCTTGGAGGAGGTGGGGTGATGTTATGCAAAGTCGGGTGTCAGTATTTCTGATCCACTGTGGATAAAGAGCACGTTCTCCTGCAAATCAGCGTCCACCCCTCGGCTGCCACCACGCAGCTAAGTCAGCTGCGATCACAGGGAGCAAAGGAGAACAAGGGAAAGCTTTTGAAGGCAGGCCTGTTGCAAGTTGGTGCCCACAGATCTGCCAAGTCCATGGCCATCATGACAGATGGCGCTTTTCAAAGCTCCAAGGAGGAGAGAGAATGTGCCCTCCGGGGTCCCCTCCGGGACTTATCAAGACTTTAATGGTTGCCTCTCATCTGCTTGCTTGATCCAGTCACTCTGTGAGAGAGGCCTTGGGTTTTGCCCATGGTAGAGCTGAGAAAGCTGGCGTTTGGAGAGGAGCACCCTGAACCAGTGAACCAGTCAGAAGTAGAGAAGGAATTTGAAGCTTACAGTGAAGCCCAGCCAGTAGAGCAGGTCTGGGCAGAGTTCAAAGATGTCTTTCCCATCTCCCCTTCGGCTGCTCCCACTACTCACTCCCTCTGCAGAGGGTGTGTCCTCTTGCCTGCCCCAGCACCCCAGTGCTTGGTGCTTGCCTTCGCTGGCTGGCACGAGTCTCCTGTTCAAACCCATCTCTGCTTCCACATGTCAGGTCCTCTCCTGCACTGATCCCATGTGTGCAAAGTGAACAGTTATTATGTCTGCTCCACCAATGATAAATCAGAAAGGGGGGATAGATGGCCACAGATAATGCCTCTTTCCTTTCATAGCAAAGTAACATTTCTGGTTATTGGAGCTTCGGGGCCGTATTCAAATCATTCTCCTCCCTTCGTAGGGTGCAGGGATACTGTTCTGCCCTTGGAAGGATACGTATACAGAAGCCCTCAAAGAAGTTCCAGGAAGCACCCCAAACTTTCTTCCATTGCAGACTGTCTACCAGGTCTCAGGTGCCCCCAGCCTCACCACCAGCCCATGAAATGTCATTGCCCTCGGGATACGGATGAGCAAACGGAGACCCAGAGACCATCTGTAACGTGTTCTTGAACAAACCCTAGCAGAAAGAAAGACTGCCCCTTCAAACAGAGCAAATTCCTTGCATCCAAGTTTATTGACAAGCAAAATTCACCTTAAGGAGCCTGCTCTGAACATTCTCAATGAGCAACAAACTGTAATGACAACATCTTGCGGGAAAGAGACTTAAGACAGCAGAATATAAAACTCTCGTCATGCTTTGGAGAATTTTTGAAAGAAAGAACTGGTACCGTGACAGATTGAATTTGTCCTCCAAAAGGGACATGCTCCAACCCCAGCACCTCAGAAGGTGACCTCATTTGGAAATAGGATCTTTGCCGAGGTAATCAAGTTGACATTACAGAGTGGCCTGTAATCCAGCACGACTGGTGTTGTTGGGCAAGTGTAGAGACAGAGACCGACATGCACGCGGGGAAGACCCTGTGAGCATAAGCAGGGAGAAGCTGATGCTGCCTCCACACGCCAAGGAGCTCCAGCGACGGCTGGCCGACAGGGAAGCTTGGCAGTGACGAGGAGGGATTCCCCTCCAGGCCTTAGAAGGAGCACACTCCACTGCCCCTGTGACCTTCAACCTGTAACCTGTACAACTAGGAGATAAAAAATGTCCAGGGCAGGTGTCTGGCAGAGCAGTGAAGATGCTCCTTGGGATGTGTGCACAGCTTAGCAACGTGCTGGGGTTCGAGCTCTGACTCTGCTTCCAATTCCAGCATCCTGCCGGTGTGCATCCTGTGCTCCCGGACTTGGGCTGAGTGTGGGATCTGGGCTGAGTTTCAGGCTTTGCCCTGTCCTAGTCCCCCCTGTTACAGGTATCTGGGGGAATGAACCAACAGATGGAAAAATCTCTGCTTTTCAAATACAGTTAAAATAAATAATGTACATTTCTGGACCACATTTTAGATCTACTGAATTGTTCTGGCCCAGCAATGTAGCTTTAATTTTTTTTTTCTGTTGTTTTGAGCCATTCAGTTTGTGGTACTTTGTACAACATCCCTGGGAAATGGATCCAATTACCAACCTAGATTTTAAAATACAACAGCAATAATGGGCATGATTTATTGGAGGCATTTACATGCATGATCTTGCTTAATCCTCTTAATAACCGAATGAAGTGGGTATTAGCATCCCCATTTTAGAAAGAGGCAGGCCAGCTAAGTAAGATTAAGAAACTTGCACAAGACCAGACAGCTCAAAGGGATGGGACTTGGATTGGATCCTGACCACCTGACCCTGCCTCAAAAGGAAAACCTGTCCAACTCCTCCACCACAGAGGCCAATATTTATGACCCTGTCTTGTTATTTTGTTCCAAACTGCAAGTAGTTACATAGTGTAATTCCCACAACACACTACTAAGTGAAATGTATAATGGCTTTAAATTAATAGTCGGATGGGGTAGGCATTTGGCATAGTGGTTATGTCACCGCTTGGGACTCCTACATCCCATTTTGGCGAGCCTGTTTCAAGTCCTGGCTCCTCTGCTTCAGTTCCAGCTTCTTGCTAATGGGCACCCTGGGAGGCAGCAGGTGTTAGTTCAAGAACTTGGGTCCTTATCATGCATGTAGGAGATCCGGGTGAAGTTCTCGGCTCCTGGTTCTGACTTGGTCCAGCCCTGGCTGTTGCTGGCTTTTGGGGACTGAATGAGCAGACAGAAGATCTCTGTCAGTCTGTCTCTCAAATAAAAAGAGAAAGTAAGTACATTTTTAAAATTTATTTATTTATTTGAAAGTCAGTTACACAGAGAGTGAAGGAGAAGCAGAGAGAGAGGTCTTCCATCCGATGGTTCACTCCCCAATTGGCCTCAACTGCCAGAACTGTGCCAATCTGAAGCCAGAAGTCAGGAACCTCTTCCAGGTCTCCCACGTGGGTGCAGGGGCCCAAGAACTTGGGCCATCTTCTACTGCTTTCCTAGGCCATAGCAGAGAGCTGGCTAGGAAGTGGAGCAGCCAGGACTCGAACCAGTGCCCTTATGGGACGCCAACAATGCAGTTGGTGGCTTTACCCGCTATGCCACAGCACCTGCCCCAGTAAATAAATTTTTAAAAACCAATAGTCACCTAGGATTATCCAAACCCTGCTTCCAACTCTTCATATAAATTATTCAATAATTGAGTCTGTATATTTATAATAAAGTGACCAAAAATGATATAAGTGTGATGCTTTTCACTTTTTACAGCTGATAAAACTGAGACTGAGACAGATGAGTGACTTGCCCAGAAAATATAACTGAGACAGGAAGTCCAGCGCTGGACCCTGGGTCTCCTCGTCTCCCTGCTCTCAGTCCAGTGTGCTCTGCCTGCTCTGCGCTCTGCAGGCTGCAGTAATATATTCAGTATTAGCCTCGAACTGATGACAGATGTGATGTAATCCCTATTTTCTTTTTCCAAAGATTTTATTTATTTGAGAGGTAGACTTACAGACAGCGAGACGGAGAGACAGAGAGGTCTTCCTTCCGTTGGTTCACTCCCCAATTGGCCGCAATGGCCAGAGCTGTGCAATCCGAAGCCAGGAGCCAGGTGCTTCGTCCTGGTCTCCCATGTGGGTACAAGGGCGCAAGCACTTGGGCCATCCTCCACTGCCTTCCCAGGCCATAGCAGAGAGATGGATTGGAAAAGGAGCAGCCGGGACTAGAACCAGCGCCCATATGGGATGCCAGCGCCACAAGCAGAGGATTAACCTACTGCACCACGGTGCTGGTCCCTTAATCCCTATTTTCAAATGACATTCCCTGCCCTTTAATTAGCCTAAATGGATATCTCAGTATCAACTACTAGGGACGTAGTTAAGAGATTCAAATGTTGGCACCCACTCCCCTAATGGGTGCAACAGCTAGAGCTGGGCTTCCTCTGGGTCTCCCATGTGGGTGCAGGGACCCAAGCACTCAGGTCATCTTCCACTGCTTCCCCAGGCACATTAGCAGGGAGCTGGATTGGAAGTGGAGCAGCCAGGATACAAACTGGCATCCTATGTGATGCCAGCCCTGCAGACAGAAGCCTTAACCCACAATGCCACAGTGCAGGACCCAGTATATCTTTTTTTAAAAAAGTTCATTCACAATGACATCAAGCACTTAACCAGGAGGTCTTCTTCGAAGAGTAATTACTAATTGTGTGTTATATTTGACTTTTTGATCCTAGGAGGTCCTTTCTTTCTTTTTTTCTTTTTCTTTTTTTAGATTTATTTATTCATTTGAAAGTCAGAGTTACACACAGAGAATGAGAGAGAGAGAGGTCTTCCACCTGCTGGTTCACTCCCCAATTGGCTGCAAGAGCCGGAGCTGCGCTGATCTGAAGCCAGGAGCATCTTCCAGGTCTTCCCTTGGGGATACAGGGGCCCAAGCACTTGGGCCATCTTCTACTACTTTCCCAGGCCATAGCAGAGAGCTGGATCAGAATTGGAGCAGCCAGGTCTCGAACTGGTGCCCTTATGGGATGCCAGCACTGCAGGTGGCTGCTTTCCCCACTATGCCACAGCACCAGCCCAGGGAGGTCCTTTCTGTAAGCATCCAAAATCAGGGTTGGTTGGGGCAGTTTCAGGTTAATGCATCTTTCCCAAAAAGAACATTTTCTTATTCAAAATAACAAAATTTTTTTAAAAATTGCATTTATTTTCATTTTATTTGAAAGGCAGCCAGGCAAAGGGAAGTCTTCCATCCACTGGTTCACTCCCAAAACGCTTACAACAGCCAGAGCTGGACCAGGCAGAAGCCAGGAGCCCAGAACTCCATGTGGGTCTCCCGTGTGGGTGCTAAACCTGAGCCCCTGGACAGTGCCATGGACGCAGGTGACACCATCAGGTCCCAGTCACCTGGTCTTCTGCCTCCCTCCCGTAGCTTCAAGTGTCAAACGAACCTCCTGCTAAAATCAACTCAGTGAACCGGGGAGCAGTATAGCCATAAGGTCCCTAATCCCCAGACCCATGAGGTCATTTATTTCCCCTGTAGATAACACCTGATGCACAATCTTATCTAGAGGGAAACCCAGGCTCACAGCAAAAAAAGTAACAACCCCCTCCTGCAGGGAGCCCCCAGGCTGCCTGGAGCCCATTTGGCCACCACCACCTCTCCCTAAAGCACACAGTATTGCTGACGGATTGAAGGGGGTCGTGAGCACTGGAGACCGACCAGGAACTTGGACGTGAGCTGAACACACACCTCTGAGTCCAACTTCAATCTGTAAGAACCTCAATCCTTAACCCAAAGGGGAGCCTGGGAATTAAGCCAGAGCTGCCCAGCTCCTTGATCTGCACTCTGCAATGAATGCCTTCTTGTTCTACCACCCCAGCCTCAGGGACTGGCTTTCTGCACCTGGGGCGAGTGGACCCCTTTTTGAGGGTTCTACAGCAACTCCTTTGACCATGTGGTGGGGGTGTTCTCTGTCACTGGCAGAGACTCAAGAGCTTGAGCCATCACCTGCTGCCTCCCAAGGTGCGCATTAGCAGGCTGCTGGATTGGAAGCAGATTCTCCGATATGGAATGCAGGTCTCCTAGCAGCTCCTTAACCACTGTACCACATCCTTGCCCCAAGAAATGTGGAAGATGCCAGCTACTCTCTTAGGACCAATGCTTAGGAGACAAAAATCATTTGCCTCAAGGTAGCAGCAGACAGAGGGAAAAAAGGCCTGAAATTATTTTGTGGTAATCCATGATAAAGCCAAAACCGAACCTATTATTTGTGTAAGATATAGTATTATGTTTATACTTAGATAATTCAGACAGAAGTTCTCTGAAAAACTCATGAGCCATCCAAATTATACTTTAAACCACAGTTTTCTGGAAGAATTTTTTTAAAATAATTTTTTTGAAAGGCAGAGTTAGAGAGAGGAAAAGGCAGAGAGAGAGAGAGAGAGAGATCTTCTGCTGGTTCTACTGGTTCACTCCCCAAATGACCTCAGCTACTGGGCTGGGCCAGACCAAAACCAGGGTCCTGGAACTCTGTTCAGGTCCCCACAGATGCGGCAGGGGCTCAAGCTCTTGGGCCATCTTCCACTGCTTGCCCAGGCACAATTGCAGAGAGCTGGATCTGAAGTGGAGCAGCCAGGACTTGAGCCAGGCATTCCTATGGGTTGCTGGCATGGCAGGCAACAGCTTAACTTGGAAGACTTTGCACAAGTTGATTCTGGCCTCTAGAATTCAATGGGTAGCAGTGTCGGTGTCAGCCCCTCACCGCCCCTCCTGCATGTGGACCTGCTGAAATTTCTTCACACAGGCTCAGAGCCGCAGAGCTGCTCCCGAGGAGGCCTGGCATTTGTCCACAGCCACAGCCCCATCAGAGACAGGACAGGGCTTGGCCACGACTGCTGGGGCCTCTGCTGAGCCCTCGGAACCTTCCACGTGGGGCCCCTCGCTGCCTCCTCCTGCTTTGCGGGAAGCTGCTTTTCTTCAGGCACAAGTATTCAAGACAAAAATCTAGATTGTGTTTCTTGCTCATTTTCCCTGTTGTGTTTCCTAGAATTTCAACGAATTTTTTTTTCTGCGTAGCATAGTGCCTTAAATAGGCTTTTGTAGGCTAGTCTCGGAACATTGTTTCCAGTGAAAAATGCATTCTGTGTTGGAAACAAACAACATACACAAAGAAACTTCGGGAACACGACCTCTTTGTGGAGTGGGGACTGCCTGTCCAGTCTCATGTATCGGAGTCCAAGCCCACAAGCGTTTTCTTTTCAAATCTGGGCAGGCTCTTAACAAAAAGAAGAAGAAAGAAAGAAAGAAAAACCAGGTCTCAATGTGAGGTGGAAAGCTAAGAAGCCAGCCTCATCTAGCGGCCCTGAGAAACACATAGTTTTGATTTTTTTTTTTTTTTTTTGACAGGCAGAGTTAGACAGTGAGAGAGAGAGAGAGAGACAGAGAGAAAGGTCTTCCTTCCATTGGTTCACTCCCAAAATGGCCGCTACGGCCTGTGCTATGCTGATCCGAAGCCAGGAGCCAGGCACTTCCTCCTGGTCTCCCATGCGGGTGCAGGGCCCAAGCACCTGGGCCATCCTCCACTGCCTTCCCTGGCCACAGCAGAGAGCTGGCCTGGAAGAGGGGCAACCGGGACAGAATCCGGCGCCCCAACCAGGACTAGAACCTGGGGTGCCGGCGCCGCAGGCAGAGGATTAGCCTAGTGAGCCAGCCAGATTTGTGTGTGCGTGTGTGTGTATTTTTAATCATCCTCTTTCTAACTGGAGACAAAGGTGGAAGATCAGGGTTATGAAAATTAAGTGATATGATTGCATCCATTTTCTTTAGGAAAACCCCGGGCCTTGGAGGAGAGGGTGGTGGGAGATGGTTAAACTGCTCTATCACTTGACAAATGCAAGCCACTGAATGAATTGAAGCACTTAACAGCCATGAAGCACCTACAATGTGTTGGACACTGCTACAGGTGTTGTAGTGACAGCTCTGACATGACAAACAAGTTCTACGGAGAAACTGACGTTAGGAAACAGGAAGAAGTAAGATAACTGGTAAGGTGGTGATGAATGTTATAAGGAAAACATTGAAAAGGAAATATTAAATAGAGCCTGGGGCATTACTTTTTGTTGGGTGTCCAGGGAAGGCTTCTCTGGGGAGGTAATTCGTATGCCAAAAACAACAACTGGCTATGAGAAAATATAGGAAAGAGACTCTCAAGTAAAGGGAATAGTAAGGCAAAGGTCCCAGGGTAAGATAGAACTTGATCTTATTTGGAGAACAAAGGGTAGTGTGGTTGGAGAATATGCACTGAGCAAGACACAGGGTAAGTGTAGGCCAGCACTGTGGTATAGCGGGTAAAGCAGGCGCCTGCAGTTCCAGCATCCCATATGGGCGTTGGTTCGAGTCCCAGCTGCTCCACTTCTGATCCAGCTCTATGCTGTGGCCTGGGAAAGCAGTAGAAGATGGTCCAAGTCCTTGGGCCCCTGCACTGCATGGGAAGACCTGGAGGAAGCTCCTGGTTCCTGGCTTCAGATCAGCGCAGCTCCAGCCATTTCAGCCATTTGGAGAGTGAACCAGCAGACGGAAGATTTCCGTCTCTCTCTCTCTCTCTCTCTGCCTCTCCTTCTCTCTCTGTGTAACTCTGACTTTCAAATAAATAAATCTTTTTAAGAAAAGGAAGGAAGGAAGGAAGGAAGGAAGGAAGGAAGGAAGGAAGGAAGGAAGGAAGGAAGGAAGGAAGGAAGGAGAGAGAGAAAGAAAGAGTAAGTGGAGGCAGTTTGCCGAGGTGATCAGGGAACTGCTGGGCCTTGTGCCGGGGTCAGCTGCTTAGGTTTGGTCCTAAGTGCATGGACAATACTGGAGGCCTTTAACAGAGCAATGACTTACATGATCTACTCCATGGAGAAGGGGCAGGAGAAGAAGCAGAAGCACAAATGAATAGGATGACATTCAGGATGGTGGCAACCACCATGTACTGTGCACTTACCATGTGCCTGGGCCCCTTTAAAGTGTTTTGTCTGAATTAATCCTCACAACCACTCTAAGGAGTAGAAACTATTAGAATTTCCATCCTACACATAAAGAAGATAAAGTTGGGGCCAGTGCTGTGGCATAGCAGATTAAGCCACCGCCTATGACGCAGGCATCCCAAATAGATGCCAGTTGAGACCTGGGTGCTCCACTTCCAATCCAGCTCCCTGCTAATGTGCCTGGGAAAATGGCAGAAGATGGCCCAAGAGCTTGAGCCCCTGCCACTTCTGTGGGAGACCTGAATGGAGTTCCAGGATCCTGGCTTTGGTCTGGCCCAGTCCCAGGCACAGTGGCCATGTGGAGAGTGAACCAGTGGATGGAAGATAACTCTCTTTCTCTCTCTCTCTTTCACGTATGTATCTCCTCTTCTCTCTATATAATTCTGCCTTTCAAATAAATTCTTAAAACTTCAAACATACATAATTATAAAAGTGAAAGAAAATATTTTTAAATGAGCAAAAAGAAAAAACTGAATCACTAGAGATTGACCCTGATATAACCACCATGGTTTACATTTTTGCAGATGTTATTCAATGTAAATCATAGTTTCTGCTGTTCTCAAAAGCATAAAATTGCTTACTTTAATGCATGAAATAATTTCTTGGTGATAGACTTTTACATTTTGCTTATTAATTATTTTAGATTCATTTTATTTATTTGAAAGGCAGAGTTACAGAGAGAAAGAGAGAGGGAGAGACAGAGAAAGAGAGGTCTTCCCTCTGTTGGCTCACTCCCCAAATGGCCACAATGGCCAGGACTGGGCCAGACTGAAGCCAGGAGCCAGGAGCTTTTTCCAGGTCTCCCACATTGGTGCAGGAGCCATCTTCTACTGGTTTCCCAGGAGCATTAGCAGGGAGCTGGATTGGAAGTGGAGCAGCCAGGACTTGAACTGGTGCCCCTATGGAATGCCAGTGCTGCAGGCTGTGGCTTAACCTACTACACCAGGGCCTTTCCAGGAGCACATGAGCAGAAAGCTGGACTAAGGAGCAAAGCTGGGACTTGAACCCAGCCGCTCTGCTAAGGGACTGCTGCACTCCACACTCCACACATGCTTAGCATGGCCAAGCAGTGGCTCATGTGAGCTCATCTGGACTGGGCCTCACAGTGGCAGAATGGTTGCTCCTGGCAATAGGCTTGTTCAAACCTCCTGGGCACCCACATGTACAGCACCTTGCTGGGCACTCTGAAGCATAATACGTCCCCAGGGGACAGAATGCCTTCCCTCCACTCAGCCTCCAGAGCTGGAAAACGAGACCTAAGCTAGAGCTTCTCCAATAACCTTCACTCAGCCATCTTCTAGAATGATCTTTCTACAAGTGTCCTGTGGCTCCCCTTTCTTCTCCGTGTGCCTCCTTATAGCGTGCACAGCTGCGGCTCCACTCGCATTCTCAGTAGTTACATAACCCCAGAGAAGTGATTGAAACTCGAAGCCTCAGGTTTCCTTATCTATAAATGGAGCTAATTCTTGGTAAGTCGTTTTCTGTGTTAAATGAGTCTGGCTCCTGGGACTCAGTAAAGTCTCCAAATGTCATTCTCTTCTTTCTCACCTCCTCTCCTGTGCTCATTTTCTCTCCTTTAAAAAATTTTTTTTATTTTTATTTATGTGTAAAGTAGAAAGAGAGAGAGAGAGAGAGAGATCTTTCATCCCCAAATGCTTGCAACAGAACAGAGCTGGGCCAGGCCAAAGCCAAGAGCCAAGAATTCCATCTTGGTCTCCCGTGAGCTTGGCAGAGACCTTGAGCCATCACCTGCTGCCTCCCAGAGTGCAAGTTAGTAGGCAGCTGGGTCAGAAGCAGAGGCAGGACTCAAGCCAGGCACTCTGATAGGGGATGCAGGTGTCCCACAACACCACAGTGCCTGCCCCAGGCCCACCCTCAGAAGGGTGTCGCTGCTGTGCATGAGGTGTGAGAACCCATGGCCCCGCAGTCTCATGTGGCCAAGCTGCAGCTGTGGTGTCCTGGGCAAGGCCTTGCACCTCTCTGGGACTGGCGATGACTGAGAGAGTAGGAGTGAAGCCAATGATGTTGGTTATTTTCTATCCCTGAAAAGAGGAAGGTGGAACAAGAATGGTCCTTTGTTTTTGTTTTTTGTTTTGTTTTGTTTTTATTTTTTGACACGCAGAGTGGACAGTGAGAGAGAGAGAGAGAAAGGTTTTCCTTTGCCGCTGGTTCACCCTCCAATGGCAGCCACGGCTGGCGTGCTGCGACCGGCGCACCGTGCTGATCCAATGGCAGGAGCCAGGTACTTCTCCTGGTCTCCCATGGGGTGCAGGGCCCAAGCACTTGGGCCATCCTCCACTGCACTCCCTGGCCACAGCAGAGAGCTGGCCTGGAAGAGGGGCAACCAGGACAGAATCTGGTGCCCCGACTGGGACTAGAACCCCGTGTGCCGGCGCCGCAAGGCAGAGGATTAGCCTAGTGAGCTGCGGCGCTGGCTAAGAATGGTCCTTTGGATTAAAATGAGCCTCTGAAGACAAGTCCACTGTATAATCTCAAAATTTCCAACATAGATTTTCAGGGGGACTGCTTTTCAAAATATATATTTATTTGAGAGGCAGAGAGAGAGAGAGAGAGAGAGAGAGAATCTTTCCTATCTGTTGGTTCACTCCCTAAATTCCTACATAAGCCCAGGTGAGCTCGGAACCTAATCCTGGTCTCCCATGTGGATGGTAGGAACTCAGTTACTTTTTCCATTACTGTTGCCTCCTAGGACCAACATTAGTAGGAAACTGGAATCAGGAGCTGGAGCCAAGACTCGAACCCAGGCACTCCGACGCAGGGCTCACGTGTTTTAACCACTAGGGGAAACGCTCACTCCTAGTGGGACTACTTTAAGTGTTCAGGAAAGCTAGTTGCAGATACCCCAACTCTTCCAAGAGCACGAGGAGGGGACAGGTAACTGACCTGCCCCTCTGTCTCGCCTTATCTACGCCTGCAAATAAACCCAGCCTGGTTCGGAGTTCAATCTTCTGCCGCACCTGCGTGAGTGGACACTCCCAGGGATGAGCAGAGGCAGTGTGGAGGAGATGCCCAGGGTCACAGCCCGGGGATGGCCAGGCTCCTGCTTTGCTGGGGAACTCATGTATACTCCAGGGCTGAGGCTGTCCCAGGTGCCAGGTTGGGAAGAGATGCAGAAGGTCCCTGCCCACCACAGGGCTGCTCAGCGGGTGCTTTGCTCCAAGGAGACAGTGCAAGGCCTGCACAGGGCTGCTCTCCTTGGGTTCTCCCGTCCTGAGTACAGGAGCACTACATTCCAGAAGACTGGCCACAGCCTCCGTCCCTGGGAATTGATCTATGGTCTCAGCAGTGAGGATCAATAGGACCTTAAGTGACCTGAAAGGACACTCTGGGCTCAGAGAGCCTGCAAGGCAGGTCTTCAGCAGAGTGTGCCACAGGAGAGGACGGCTTGGCATCAAGACCCTGTGACTGTGGGACTGCCTGGGGTCTAGGGCATCCGATTCAGTGCCGCAAGCAGCTCATCAACCTGTGTTTGTTTCTGTCTTCCTTAACAGGACCATGCATATTTTCCTGTCTGGATACTGAGTTCAGAGTCAGAGTCTAATCTGGACAATGTAAAGAACACTTCCACCCCACCCCCCCATCTATGTGATAGTGTCTTCAAGGTGACACTTCATTAAGGCATGGTGGCAGATGGCCAGCCTCCCCACTCCCACCCAAAGAGGACAAATACCCTTGCACTAGTACCCAGGAAAACCTGGATAACTAACACACGGCCAGTTTCATGGGTCTTAATGGTGGTTCTATTTACCTAAACTCCAGGGTAGCCTGAAGAAGGTTAGACCACTCTTGGTTGCACAAGAAGCAAAAATGAGATGCTTCCCCCAAGAACTTGGCAACCAGGTTGTCCTCAGAAAGCTAACTAGCAAAATTTGCACCCAGAGTGGATTTAGCTAGAATTCACGGGGAGTGAACCAGAATGGTGATGGAACTTATTACTGATGAATTTGGTGAAACCTCAAATTCCCATTGAAATGACTTGATTGCACTATCAGGAGTATGGCAAGAGAATGTGATTATGACTTTTCTTATAAAGATGCATTCGTTTGAAAGGCAGAGTTACACACACACACACACACAGAGAAAAACAGAGATCTTCCATCAGCTCGTTCACTCCCAACATGGCCACAACAGCCATGGTCTCCCACATGGGTGCCAGGGGCCCATCTTGTGCTGCTTTCCCAGGCACATTAGCAGGGAGCTGGATGGGATGGGTGCAGTGGGGACACAAACCAGCGCTCATATGGGATGCCCGTGTCAGAGGCAGCAAGTTCACCTGCTGTGCCTGAATGCGGGCCCATGATGATCACCTTGTGAGCGCAGATCTATGGGTTGCCTGCAGAAGACACGTGTGTGGAAAAACCATTCCTGAAGAGCTGGCAAAGGGAGAAGTCCAACTCAGTCTCAGAGATGGCTTAAGTAGGCGGCTTAAGTGTGGTCTGAGTAGCATCTGGTGGGGTGGATGGACAGCCCCTTTACTCTTGTGGATCACACAACTGATTCCAGGCTAAGCAAGCAGACTTCTGAAGGAAGCGTGTCTTCCCAAGTGCCTTTGTCTGTTCTTGCCATGGTAACGTGAGTATTCTTGTCTGTTGGTCTTATTTGAGGTGCAAACATGGGGTTTCCAGGGCCTGGTTAATGAGTCCACTGGAAGAAGGTCAGGATCCAGGCCTGGGTGACACTGTGACATTTGTGATCTTCATGTTAATGTGGAAGCAGTACACGGGTGCCCACCTTCTGCAACACCTACCCTTGTATAGGGTCCCCCTGCAGGACCCAATCATCTTAATTATGGCCCAGAAAAACACATTTTTAAAAACAACAAAGTAAAATACTATTTACGAAAACACATTTGGTTCTGATAGTAATTGTATTTGTTTTCCAAGCATCCTCTTGATTTTTTCTGAAGTCATTTTTAGAGCAGTTGCCTCTTTGAAAACTCTTACTAAATTTTGTCCCCCAAATTGATACTTGTGGCAGCTCCATGAGACCCCAGCCTAACACAAAGTTTCAAAGAACACAAGAACCAAGCACACCATGGAGGAAGAAGGAGGAACACTGGCCTAAAGCCGACCCAGCCGGGGAGATCCAGGCTGCCTGTTCCCTTCCTGCCTGCCCCAGGAGGTCTAAATTTAGTTTACTGGATAGACTGCAATGACAGTAACATGTTGCAAGAATCAAGCAAAAGAGGGGGAGAAAAAAGCTTCACGTGGCATGAGATATTTTAATGCCATGGCAACTGTGGTGTCTTCTCGGTTATTTCATTCACTTCCTCGGGTCAGGTTATTCTGCCCTCTCTCTCTGCTGCACTTCCTGTTGTCGTAACCACACCAGATCGGCCCGAGTCTGCCGAGTGAGTCCTCTCTCTGAGGGCAGTCAAGTCTATTTCTAGCAGGACGAATTCTCTCCATCACTCTCTCGGCTCCTGGACCTCTGTGTTCCACTTGCTACAGACTTGCCTTTCATCCCTCCCCACCCCCTTCTGCTAGCTGCTCTGCTCCCTGCCCCTCCCTTCAGCTTCTGCAGTTGTCACTAACACAGTTAGCCACTTGATTAGTGGCTCAGTGACTCAGGCCCCAAGAACCTTGATTCTGAAACAGTCCTGCCTCTCTCCCTGGAGTCAAGATCAGGACCACCCCGCCCCCATATCTCAGTGCCAAGAGGCAGGGGTGGGGGAGGGCGGGGGGAGCGGACTTGACCACTCAAGATAGACGTGCCATTGCTCTGACTTCTGCCCCTTTTCCTCTGCCTGTCCCTTGGTCCTGTGCGCTCTACTAAGATTTTCCCTAGAAAAGCTGGACACAGAAGGTCTGTGCTTGGCATTTGAAAAAGATTTTAGTTTATTTATCTTCATTTTATTATTTGAAAGGCAGAGAGATAGGGACAGACACAAAAATAGATTTTTCCATCTGCTGGTTCACTCCCCAAATGCCTGAACAGCCAGCAGGAACTCCAGCCAGGTCTCCCTCATGGTGATAGGAAGTCAATTACTTGAGCCAATCAATCACTTGCTGCTTCCAAGGATGCCCACTAACAGAAAGCCGGCTCAGAAGTGGAGTGGTGGGGGCCAGCGCTATGGCCTAGTGGGTGGAGCTACCAGCTGCAGTTCTGGCATCCCGTGTGGGTGCTGGTTCAAGTCCTGGCTGCTCCACTTCCAATCCAGCTCTCTGCTATAGCCTGGGAAAGCAGTAGAAGATGGCCCAGGTCCTTGGGTCCTTGCATCCACGTGGGAGACCTGGAAAAGGCTCCTGGCTTCTGGCTTCGGATCGGTGTAGCTCTGGCCATTGTGGCCAGTTGGGGAGTGAACCAGCAGATGGAGGACCTCTCTCTCTGCCTCTCCTCTCTCTGAGTAACTCTGACTTTCAAATAAGTAAATAAACGTTTTTTTAAAAAAAAAAATAAGAAGAGGAGTGGCCAGGATTCGAACCAGGTGCTCTGCAAGGGGATGTGGGTATCTAGAGTGGCAATTTAACCACCATGCCAAATGCCTGCCCCTGAGCTTAGAATTTGCGTAGCCCAATCACCTCATTCACAGATGAGAAAACTAAGTCTCAGAGAGCGTCACTGCCCACTTGCTTGGCTAGCTCTTGGCAGAACCAAAACAGATGAAGTGAAAATTCAATCAAACGGTCAGATTTGATGGGTAAAAGTCTTACAAAGGAATGAGCAGTGCCACAATGAGACATAAAGGCTATGTAAGAGTTCCTTCCCTCATTCTCTCCCCCTCTCTCCTTCTAGAAGCAGAGAGACAAAAAGAGAACCCCCATGTGGAACTCAATCCAGATCTCCCAGGTGGATAGCAGGAACCCAATTACTCAAGTCATCACTGCTACCCCCCCAGACTCCATGAGAAGGGAAGCTAGGGTCGGGACCCAGGGCCAGGAATCACACACAGGCATTCCAGTGTGGGACATGGGTGTCTAAATTGCTCAGACAAACCCCCACGCCCTATCATAGTCTTCTTACCTACCCTATAGGCAAGTGGAGCCTGAAGAGCACCCATAACCCACCCGTGCACCTGGGGACTCCCTGATAAGACTCCCTAAAGCTGTGTCTTAGAGGTTTCTGTCTCCCAGGAACAAGGAAAGTGGGAAGACGGCTCGGGTCCAGAGCCCCTACAGCAGCACAGAACTAGCAGTGAGTAACAACCAACACGAGTGAATTCTCACAAGTTCTACACGCTCGGCTTTGCACAGTCATTCAGCATGCACTGCGGAGGAATGACAGAACTGTTTCCCTTAAATATAGGAAGGTGCACAAATTACAAGAAACTTGGGAAAGTATATTTATTGCAGAAATTATATTCATCTTGTAAATAAGCACTAGCTTTCTCTGGAGAAACACATGGGCAGCAAAAAGAACAAAACTCACCCAGTATTTTGACTTGCTGACTTGTTGCAGTGGAAGTGGGACTCCTGGTTCCCAACCAGAGCATATATCCTTGGATACAATGGAGGCTGGACCAGAGGTGCTTAGAAAAATCATTCTTCTGGGCTGGCGTTGTGGAGCAGTGGGTTAAGCCACTGCCTGCGATGCCAGCATTCCATATAGGCACCGGCTCAAGTCCCAGCTGCTCTATCCACTTCCTGAGGCAGAAGACGGTCCAAGTATTTGGGCCCCTGCACCCATGTGGGAGACCCAGCCAGGGTTCCAGGCTCCTGGAGCGAACCAGCGATGGAAGAACTCTCACTGTCTCTCCCTCCCTCTCTTTCTGCAACGCTGTCTTTCAAATAAACAAATAAGTCTTCGAAAAAGAAGATGATGAAGAAGAAAAGTGGCTCCTCAGTGTGAGCAGGGGAACAAGTCCTGTGCCAGGGCCGGGACATAGCTGTCCTGTGCGGTGCTACTCCTCCCCGCCAGGCCTTGACTGGCACATGCAGATCTGCTGTGTAAGAAGCTGAGGAGCCACGTGGCCGTCGCTCGCACTGCTGCTGTGATTCAGAGCTGTATTGATTTTCTAGCCCATGACCACATCGGTGGAGACAGAGTACGACAGGGGGAGCTGGTGGGAAGCCAAGTGCAAAGTGGGTTTATGAAACGAGCTCTCAATGAAGAAAACCGTGGGAAAGAATGTGATGGCGTCGACAGACCGGGGGCCAGTCCGTGCGGGAAAGCAGAGCACCTCCAAGTCGCTCTTCGGACTTGGGCAGAAACAAAGTGCTTTGCCAAATCACGGGAAGTCGATGCTGTCCGTAAGAGAGACTCGGCAGTTTCCTTCAGAGCCCTCCTAACCTGCAGATCGGCCCCCGTACCAGGCTCTGTATTGGGTACTGGGGAAATAAATAAGAATCTGTCCGTCTAGAGAAGGACTCTTAGAAGATCCACAAAACGGCTTGTTAACACACAAGTGTAGCTTAAGGGAGCCATGAAACACCTTGCTTAAACTTTGGGCTCAGAGCCAGGAGGAATGGATGGTGGGGGAGAGATGGGCTGGGGTCCCAGCTGCTCCCTGCCTCACATGCAGACCTGGTGAAGGTTCCCCATGTAGCTATCGCTCCCAGCACCGCTGACTCTGCCAGGAAGACCCTGGCTGCCCCCGCCCCGGCCCCCAACAGGTCGACAGGAAGCTGGCTTCAGCAATGGGGCTGTGTGCAGCGTTCCAGGTGTTCTCGAAGCAGTGGGTGGGAAGGGAGCACTTGACAGATTGGGTGGTGCAGTAGTGGCTGAGAAAACCTCACAGCACCCAAGGGACAGCTGGCCATCCTCCTCTGAGCCTAAAGATAGGGGCAGGACACTTGTGACATATTTTCCACCCCCTACCCCACGCACCTGCTCACCCACCAGGAACCGGTGTGTTTTGACAAAAGATTTGTGCCAACCACCCTCCCCGCCCCATCTCACCTCCTGTAAGGAAAGGAAAAAATATAAATTATTGCTGCTTCCTTCAGCTTTCAGTGTCTTTTTTTTTTTTTTAGGCCCTTGAAAATAAACTGGAAACTGAGGGGGAAATGGGTATCCGGTGTGTTTTGTTGCATCACTAGAATACATAACAGAAGTCATAATATGTGGAAAAGGAAAATAAGAAAAAAAATAATAATTTAAAATCACTGTGTAACATGTTTAGCAAATGATTTAAAAAAAAAAAAAAAAAAAAACAGAAAGTCTCTGTGGTTCACGTTTGAAGATGATGTAATCCGAAATGGTTCTTTCATCTTCCACTGCAGTAACACCTGCTCCCCTATAGCCTAAGGGCCCAGGTATCCCCATTGGAGGGCTTTAAGGAGGTCAGATCTGAGCCAGAGAATCTCCGAGCGTCCCCAGCCTGAGCCGGAGGGACCTTATGCCAGTGTAGCTTAAGTCTCTAATCTCCAGGCAGAGGAATTCAGGTCGTCAAGGGTGGCCTCGCAGGCACCTTAGCAGGTGTGTGGCCCCAGGACCCAAGTCTCCCAGCTCCTGGACCAGGATCCTGCCCTGCCTTTCCAAAAGAGGCAAAAAGAATGCAGTGGAGTGCCAGTAACATTGTCCTCATTTTCACAGGGAAAACTGAATAATAATAATAATAATTTAAAAACCACAAGCGGGCAACACTCGACTATAAAACAAAACACCTAGCATTTTAGCACATTGCAAAACACCAAGAGTGGTCCCCCCGGAGTACTGGGAGTACTTTGAAACCCCCAGTCTCATTCATCGTTCCGAAAATATAAAATGGAGCAACTTTCTTCGCTCCCTACTGCGCCCCTCTCCCCGGTGCAGACGCGAAGGGCTGTCCCCGGCCATCCCGCGGCCGACCGCGTGCAGCTGCGACCGTTTCGCCCGCTCCCCACCGCCGCCACCTGTGCGCCGCAGCGCCATCACGGCAAGAAGAGGCTGGGCCCGCAACCGCGTGCCCGGCGGTTTCCTCTGCTGGAGGACGCCTGACTGTGCGGAGCGGATGGCCCTCGGAGAAACCGGGACACACAGGGCACAGCACGCGCGCGCGGGACGCGAGGCGCGCGGCACGGAGGGTCCCTGTTCCGGGACCCGCCCTGCCGAGCGCAACGGAGAGTCCGCAGCCATTTAGACGAGATGAATTTCGGGCTCGCTCGAGGACTTGGCGATCCGACGGAGGGTGGAGACAGGGGCGCTGGGGTGGCTCCCGCAGGCCGCCTGAGGGTCTGGTGTACCCGCCGAGTCTGCGAACCTAGTTCGCGTATGTGGGACGGAGGCCGCAGGGACACCTGCGCTCGCGTGCGTGCAGCGCCGGTGCAGCTCCGGGGGCGCACCGGGTGAGACGGGGGCGAGGGGAGAGGCGGTCGGGGCTTCCCTTGAGCTTGGGAGGCCGTCCCGAGGGGGGCCAGAGGGCATCACACGGCGCCCTTCCTAGTTGTCCCGGTCGTCGCCGGAGATCAGGAGGCCCCCAGAAGGCGAGTACCCCGGTGGTCCCGAGCGTCCGCCAGCAGCAGTCCGAGGCGGCCGGGACCGCGTGGCGTGCTCGGAGCGTGCCAGGGCGCGCGTAAGCCCAGGACCAGCGCGGACCCCGGGCAGCTGGCCCGGGGCGCGGAGGGAAGACGACCTCCCCAGGGCGAGCGCTTCTGGTTTTCCGGAGCCTCACTTCTGGGAAGGGACAGGGAGCTGTCAATCAGCGAGGGAGGGAGCGCACCGGTGCGGGGTGATGTCAGCGGATCAGCTGCTCGACAACAAAGGGGGAACCGCAGGAGAAAGTTGCACGGCGGCGGCGGCACCCCGGAGGCTCGGGGGCGAAGGGAGGGGGACGGCGGCTGCGGCAGCAGCTGAAGGCCAAGGAATGAAAGGGCTGTAGGGGGAGGCAGTGCGAGCCAGCCCCGACTGCTCCTCCTCTTCCTCCTCCTCCTCCAAACTCGCAGGGCTCAGCCCCAGCGCTCGCTCAGCCGCCGGAGCACCCGGAGGGACGGGAGGCTGCCGCGCGGCCCCGGGCTGGGAAGAGTCCCCAGCCGCCATGGACAGCGACGACGAGATGGTGGAGGAGGCAGTAGAAGGTACAGTGATTCTCTGGGACCGGGGAGGCGGCGGCCGGGGCCCGGGAGCGAGGCCGGAGCGGGCGGGCTGCGCCCGGGGCCCCAAGGCCGCCGCTGTCCCTTACGCGAGTGGCCGGCTGCCCGGCTCGGGCGGGGGCCCGACTGCCTCAGCCACGCCGCCGGGAACGAGCGCCGCGCGGCGGGGCGCAGGCCGGGATCCGGGGCTCTGCCGGGCCGGGGGCGCCTGGAATGTCCAGCCACAGCCCGCATCCGCCCTCGGAGTTGCGAACCCTGACCGGCACTGGTCACCCCGATTCGGGCATGGAGGGTGGGGGTGCTCAGAAGGGCTGCTCCCTGAGGCGGACAGGCTCCGCGGAGTGATCCTCCAGCCCCCGCCTTGGCAGGCGGCCCTTTCCTTCCGCACGCTAGCTGCGTCCCGAGACCACCGCGGCCCGCGGCTGGGTCCGTGTCCCCGCGCGGCGCACGCGGCCGGGCCAGGCACGTGGCAGCCTGGGCCGCTCCTCCAAGAGGGTGAAATCATGGCAGGGCCCGGGACGACACTCCCGACCCGGGGCTCGAACGCGCGCCGTCCGGGAGGCTGGAGCCCGCCGCGCCGCCGCCCCGCCGCCCCTCCCCCTCCCGCCGCGCCGCGCCGAGAGCCGGACCCACATTGCTGGGTGACACTGAACTTTGCGAATTCCATGCTGCTGGCCGTGGGTGACATCACCGCCGCGGCGTTGCGCCCTGCGCCCCTCCTGTTCGCCCCCATCCCCCCCACCCCGCACTTCTCTGGCCCCTGGTTTGCTGAGTTTCCCCTCCTCTTTCTTGCTAGTTCCAAAAAACGATGAAGGGGACGTTATACAATCTCGCTGTTTGTGCAGCGAGAGGTTATAATTTTGTAACAGGGAATACCGGGGGGGAAATTCTCTCCTGTCTCTTTTATTCGGTTCTACCCCAGACAGCGTGTCGTGATGTGTTCGGATGCCGTGTGGTATTGCGCCAGAATATGTTAAACCGTGCGTCTAAGTAAATAATGTTTAGCTGCTGGTTGACTTTTATTTTCTAATTAGTGTTAAAAAGTTCTCACAAAAGATAACGAAAAATAAAGTGGCAATGCTGTACAAATGCATAAGGATACATAGTTATTGCTATTCGGGGAGGAATCAATTTTTATGTTTTCATTAACTGCGCTGGCAGAGCTCCCGAAGTTTCAGGATGAGATTTAAGTGGAGCGGGATTTCTGAGTTAGGTATGCATTTGGATGTAAACATTCAAACTTAACAAAAGGTGTGCCTGTTTATCTTCAGGAAAAAAAAAAAATAAATCACAATGTTGTGAAACTCCCAGAGCTGTTTTCCTCTCTAATGAAGAAAGACAGCCTTGGGCTGCCTGGGACCCAGAGACAGTCACCCACTTTCAGTTGTGGACTTCTTGTGCCTCCATATTACTAAAGAGGAGTGCTCCTCCAAGGTTACTTTTCTGTGTAAAAGCGTAACACAAACCCCAGGTCACTGCCCAGGTTAAGTCACCTTTCCCTTTAAGGCCACTGAGAAGCAAAAAGTTAGCCACGGTCCTCGGACTCCTTTCTGGTGGGAACAAGAGCTTTGGAAACTGGTCAATGTTTTTTTGTTTTGTTTTTCATTTTTTTGTTTTGTCTTATTTTTGTGACTGTCCCCTGGGTTAGAAAGAGGAAGGTTTCTTTATCCAAGCAGGAGAGGTTCTGTTATGCAGAGTGATCATATATGTTATTGTCCTAAATCAGAAGACTCTTGGAGAGGAGACAGGGTGTCATTAAGAATTATGTGAGGACCACTGGCCTCAACCCTAAGGAATGTCCTGGGGAATCCCAGACACATGGTCACTCAGTTGTACCAACAAGTCAGAAGAGTGACACAGAATTTTTTTAAAAATAGCTGTTAACCACATCTCAGGCTCAGACTTGCACGGTGCCTGGGGCATGGCAGGAGCTGCACCCGTCAGCTTTCCTCCAGCCAGGGTTGGCCCGTTTGTGATGGTCTTCGCTTCTGTCCCACACAGGCCTGAGGGACTGGCATAAACCACTTCCCATCTTCCCAAAGAGAAGCCAGCCTGGACATCTTCTCGGTATTGAAGTGCCAACTAACCCATCTCTCTCCATAAACAGTAGTTTCATTGTCACAGCTATTATTACCATTGCTATAATTGTTTAGTTCTCATTAAGTACAGGCTCTGTGCTAAGTGTTTTGCAGACATTATCCATTCAGTCTTATGAAATGGGAACTAATATTAGCCCAGTTTTACAGAGGAGGGAACTGAGATACATGGAAGCACAAAACCAAGGACTCTCAGTGAGGGGCGTCACAGGTGTGGACTCCCAGGGTGCGCCTCTGCCATACCACGCTGTCTCCATACTCCTCTGTTTTTTAAATTTTGATGAGTCAGTGAAGTATCTAAAAGGTACTTCATATTAGAATCAACAGTTAAGTATTATCTCGGTACCATTCTTTATTGGTTAAACGTTTTGGAGGGTTGTTTCTGATCCAGTTGAGTGTCTTTCAGGAAGCATATTTTTGGAGAAAGATAACTGAACTTACAGTCTTTGCAATAGGAAAACTTTCTCTTCCTCATGAAAAACTTAGGTGGGAGGAGAAAGTTGATCTCTTCAGGACTTGAATTTCGATGTCTTGTGAGGCAAGTGTTCAGCCTAGTGCGGGAGTTGAGCCTTCCTGCATTGGAGTGAGTGCCTAGATACACGGCTCAGCTTTGGCTCTCGGTTCCAGTTTCCTTGCTAATGCAGATCCTGGAGACAGAAGTGGTGACTCAAGCAGTTGGGCTCCTGCCACCCATGCGGGAGACCTGGATTGTGTGCCTGTCTCCTGGCTTCAACTGAAGCCCAGCCTGGCTAATGCAGGCATTTGGGGAGTGAACCAGTGGATGAGGGGGCTCTCCCTCTCCCCTCCCCACCCCGCCCCTCTTCCTCAGTCTCTCTCTTTCTCTGTTGCTCTGCCTCTCAAATAAATAGTGTTAACAAATGTCTTCCATAGCCCATATATTTTGGCTCTCTGCTGGGCAGGTTGTAGCTAGGGAGAAGTTCTAGACTTGGTGTGGATGACTCCCCTGGGGCAGGTGGGCGATGGAGGGTGTGTCCCAAGGGAAAACTCTGTGTACCTGCTTCTGCTGTGCTCCCTGGCTCCCCTGGGAAGGCAGCAAGCCCTGGGCCCCAAAGAGCCTGAGAACTCCACCTGACCAGCTGCTTAAAAAACACTTCGAGGCTCCTTGGCTCCGCAGAGAATGATGTTTAGTTTTCCACTGTTTTCTTTGGGGCCTTTGGAAACAAATATTTGTCACTGTGTTTATTTCTTTGTCACCCCATAGAAAGATAGAGGAATGCAGTGTCGTCCCTAATATCATTTTAAAGAATTGTGTCATGTCTCTATAGATGCATTGACATGGTTGAGAGAGAGGAAGGGATAGTGACTTCCAGCTTAGGGAAGGAGGTAAGGGAAGGCTCTCAGGAGAGGAGGCATAGGGTTGAGTGGAGAGGGAACCTTAGTGAAGACACAGAGGCAGGGAGTTATGTAGCTAATGCCCAAAGCAAAAGCATCCAGTTCTGCTGTGGAGTGGGAACTGGGAGGAGAAAAGTGCAGGGTAAGGCAAGGAAAGGAGGCCGGGGGGTGGGCTGAGAGCAGGGGCTGTGCAGGAAGCCACAGAAGCTGCCGGAAGTGGTGGGGCTCTCGAGAGCTGGGAGTGACAGCATTGGAGCTCTCTGCTCCAGGCAGATGGCCAGGAGGGGTGAGCAGGGCAGGTGGAGAGGCTGAAGTAGCAGGTGAGGGTGTCCCCTCGGGGGCTCTTGCAAGAGTCTAGGTGTGCAGTTGTGAGTGTCTGGAAAAACAGAAAGGCCTAGAAACCTGTCAGAGATGCTGAGGGAACTATCAGAATCGCTGAACAAGGAGCTGGAGTGTAAACAAGTAGCTCGGCATTGCACTGCCCCAGCATCGGCAAAATATTAAGAATATTTTCTTACCAAGCGCTCCAAAAATCATGTTCTAACAAGCCTGCTCATGCTCTGTACCTGTGGAAAATGCATGCCAAGTATACCGAGCTTGTCCATGTGGACTACGTGTTAAAGCTATGCCCCTCACCATGAATGGTGGAGCATTTTCAAAAGAATTCTCCTAAGCTTACAGAATTATATTTTTAACATTGTACAGTTATATCTTTAACAGCCCTTGAAAATGCATGAGCACAAGTGCATGTCCTTTGCGTTACAGAATAAGCTTGCCTTTTGTGATTCTTTTTTTTTTTTCAAAGCAGTGTTCTAGTCCACAAAACCAACAGTGTGTGAGACAGTCTCCTATTCTGCGGAACACACACACACACACACACACACACACGCAGAAGTGTGCACGGCGTGCATGCTCAGATCTGTGCGTAAGCCCGAGGCGATCAGCAGCTGTGTCTGATGTGGAGGGAGTTTCTTTTACTGAGAATCCATTCCCTGCACAGAATACAGGCCTGGCTTTTGTCCGGGGAAGGAAAAATGCTTGCTTAGAAGTAAGTGACAGGGAAAATTTTAACTTTCTATCTGTTCTATAGAACAAAGCAAAAAAAAAAAAAATAAAGTAGCGTTAGGAACTGTTACTTTTCTCCTCCCTGTCTTTAACTTCTATAAACATTTAAGATACACTGTACAGTAGCTGGGACAGCATTATAAACACAGGGCAGTCATTCAAGTTAATTTTCCCTGTTGTTTGGGCCTGGTGCTGGCCCTCTGTTTAGCAGGAACTGGCCCGGAAGGCTGTTGGCTGACTTGGCGCATTTTCTGAATTGATCTCAACCAGCGCTGGGAGGACCAGTGTTTGTCTTTGAGTCAGGGAACACTTGGGAGGGACAGGAATTTGCAACCAGGATATGCTGTGGAAATCCTGCTAGTCCTGTCACAATGATCTTAGTCCTAAAGCCATCTGCTTTGCTACCAGAGGCCTGGGGAGTCCCAGCTTTTTAAGAGGTACTTTCTTCCATCAGGACATCAGCAAGGAAAAAAGGGTGTTCAGCTACTTTGCCCTTGTCTGGAGAGAATGGGAATTGAAGGATTTGGGGGAGGGGTTTGCAGTTTTCATCAGCACGCTCAGGAGTGGTTACTGTGTCTCTTGGACAAGGCAGGTAGTCTCGGCATCCTCATCTATAAGGTGGAAATTTGTGAGACTGTTGTGAGGTCTGAATTTGAGAACAGGCAAGCATATAAGCCACTGCCAAAATGCCTGACAGGTGCACAAGAGTTCCTTCTCCGTCTCCCAGTATTCCTCCCCATGACACTGACTATACAGAGGAGAGATGAGCTCATAACTCCAAATATAAAAAAAAAATTAATGAGATAAAAATATTAAGTACCTGATTTGATCAGTTCATACTGTGTACATGTTTTGAAATGTTACACTTCATCCCATAAACATGTACAAGTATTGTAGGCATTTGGGAAGTGAATCATTAGAAAAGATCTCTCTTCCCCTCTGCCCCATCTCAAATATGAATAAATAAGTAAATGATTTTAAAAATTAAATCAACTATTCCTGATGTGACAAAATATTACATGATCTTATTGTCCCTACGGCAGTTGAAAAAGAGTTTTATCAGATTCACTTGTAGCACTGATGTTGGAAGGAGAGGTGAGGGTACAGTAACCCGGTATCTCTCTCTCTGTTTTTGTTGTTGTTGTTGTTGTTGTTGTTTTTTGTTTTGTTGTTGTTTTTTTGTTTTTGTTTTTGTTTTTGTTTTTGACAGGCAGAGAGGGCAGTAAGAGAGAGAGACAGAGAGAAAGGGCTTCCCTTTTCCATTGGTTCACCCCCCCCAATGGCCGCTCCAGTGATGTGCTGCGGCCGGCACACCACGCTGATCCGCAGCCAGGAGCCAGGTGCTTCTCCTGGTCTCCCATGCGGGTGCAGGGCCCAATCACTTGGGCCATCCTCCACTGCGCTCCTGGGCCACAGCAGAGAGCTGGCCTGGAAGAGGAGCAACTGGGACAGAACCTGGTGTGCCGGCACCACAGGCGAAGGATTAGCCTAGTGAGCCGCGGCGCTGGCCTCTCTCTTTGGTTTTGTCTAGTCCCTTTGTATGTACTGTTTGGCTTGTGACCACTGTTTTAAATATAAAGTTCTACAGCTGGGAAAACTGCTTTGGGCTAGTCAGTATTCAAGGTGGAAGTCTTGAGTGATCACAGTCTAATTTCTGGTTCCTTTGATTGACCACATCCCTCTCCCTTCCTCTCCCTCTCCCACTCTCTCTCCTTCCCCCTCTCCTCCATTTCTCCCTGTCCCACAAGAGCTTAAGGTTCCCTTCATTATCCTGTTGGCAGAGCTATTGAAACAAATATCCTTCTTGTAGTGCAGTTGATATTTTTGTTGTCATCTCGGTTGGGATCAGCACTGTCCTCTAAGTGCTTTTAGTGCATTAGGCGACACTGTCGGTTTTCTCCAGTGTCTAAGTCCCGTTGCTTTGAGTGTGCTTGCAGTGTTTTATTCAGAAATAGGACAGCATGGCTAGAAGGTGGCAATGAAGGTATATTAGAATTTTAGAACTTTTCCTTGTACATTTATGTCCATGTTTGTGTTTATCATAATAATTTCTCTTGATCTAAAGAATCACAAAGTTGATTAAACAGTAACTTTTAAAAAATTGATTCTTTTTTTAAAAGATTGATTTATTTACTTGAAAGGCAGAGTTACAGAGAGGCAGAGGCAGAGAGAAAGAGAGAGAAATGTCGTCTTCCATCCACTGGTTCACTCTTCCAGTGGCAGCAATGACCAGAGCTGAGCTGATCCAAAGCCAGGAGCCAAGAGCTTCTTCCAGGTCTCCCATGCGGGTGCAGGGGCCCAAGGACTTGGGTCATCTTCCACTGCTTTCCCAGGCCATAGGAGAGCTAGGTCAGAATTGGAGCAGCCGTGCCCATATGAAATGCTGGCACTGCAGGCTGCAGCTTTACCCGCTATGCCACAGCACCAGCCCCAGTGTGTTATTCTTTATAAGAGTGTTTACTTATCATCTTTCCAGGGTATAATATTCTTTTATCATACTACAAAAAAAATCATTTTAGGAAACTGTTGCATTCATTTGGTTTGTTTTCTTTTATGTCTGTGAACCATCTGGAAGCCACATTAAAGTGTTTAATGTCCCTGCATTGTACACAGTATTTAATGTTTGCATACCTTTTTCGTCCATGACCCAGGTTGTTAATTCAGCAAAATGTCAGTAGAGCAACCAACCGCCTTTTACCCACCTCTGCAAAACTAACTCTCCAGAATAATTGGCCAACACCAGTGAGGTGACTCCTGGGTTTTGTGAAATACGCAGATAGCAATAAAGAATCTAAGCAGTGACTGTTTATATTAGGAATATTAGAAAATAGTGGCCTATGATCTGAAAGAACCAGAGGTTTAAAGACCAGTGTAGTGGCTGCTGCTACTCGGTGGGAGGCGGTGTATGGTGAGAGTGTAGTTACTAGGCATTCAAGGCTGATCAATTTTGTAAGGCAAAGCCATAAGTTCAAGGCCTAACTTAAGTGTATGTGCTTGCAAGAGGAGGTGTATAAATATTAGGTCCATTTTTGAGCTCTGGCCCTCATTGGTGGAGCGTCACATGTCACCCTAGCATTTCCAGGCTGGTGAACAGTTCTCCACTTCATGCCATAGAACGATACATAAAATCAGTTTGCCTAGGGTTCCAGAATTGGATCATTTATTTCAAAGTCAGTGTATCTGGTAGTAGACCATCACAGCATGATCTCAACCACATTTCAGTTGAGCACAAGAGATAGGCAACGTGAATTTCAAATATGCAAAGTATTGGATAGGAAAGTGCTTGGAAAATTGTAACATGCCCTGTGGATGTTATTACCAATCACAATGCCCAGTTCCATGTCAAATGCACACTTAAAGTTCAAGTTGGGCCGGCGCCGCAGCCCAATAGGCTAATCCTCCACCTAGCGGCGCTGGCACACCGGGTTCTAGTCCCGGTCGGGGCGCCGGATTCTGTCCCGGTTGCCCCTCTTCCAGGCCAGCTCTGCTGTGGCCCAGGAGTGCAGTGGAGGATGGCCCAAGTGCTAGGGCCCTGCACCCCATGGGAGACCAGGAGAAGCACCTGGCTCCTGCCTTCGGATCAGTGCGATGCACAGGCCTCAGCGCACCGGCTGCGGCGGCCATTGGAGGGTGAACCAACGGCAAAAGGAAGACCTCTCTCTCTCTCTCTCTCTCACTGTCCACTCTGCCTGTCAAAAAATTAATTAATTAATTAAATAAATAAAGTTCAAGTTGTTGGTCCCTCTGATGCGGACCTGTCCATTCATAAAGTGCCCGAAACAATCAAGCCCATGTTGCAGACGCAGGTGAACTGAGAAACCTTTAGGTGGGCACTGCACCCTCACACCAGGGAAGGGACCCGAGGGTGCCTAGGACTGTGGGGGCGGGGCTGCCACCGGCAGGGGAGGCTGGTGATGTTAAGGTTTGCCTTGTGGTTCTCTTTCTGCCAGGGCACCTGGATGATGATGGATTACCGCACGGGTTCTGCACCGTCACCTACTCCTCCACAGACAGATTTGAGGGGAACTTTGTCCACGGAGAAAAGAACGGCCGAGGGAAGTTCTTCTTCTTTGATGGCAGGTAGCACTCTCTGTTTTGCATTGCTTTGCCTTGCTTGGGGGTGGGAGGGGTACCAAAATTGTTTCACTGTTAGGGATGATGCTTGCTCGGATGTAAGAATTCAAGTAAAAGTGTTCACACGACGCATAGGAAAGGTGAAAGTCACCCCAACGTGTCGGTGCTGCAGTGGCGGCTGTGGGGACGCAGCCTGAGGCTTCTCTCTGGTCTGGAGGGGTGTGTTTATCAAAGGGGTCTTCTGCCATGCCAGATCCAGGGACCCCCATCCCACATCAGCTGATTGCATGGCTGCCCCGTACTTGGAGGGACTGACCGCTCATTCAAGTGAGGTGTCTCGATGCAGTCACACAACAGGGGTCGTTTTGTCAGCAGGCAGCTGGCACAGTTTTAACCATGACGGGCCCATGCCAAGCATACTGCATACTGCGCTGCACCCAGGCCGTGCGCCCCACCCCCACCCCCCACCCCGGTCACGATCTAGTCTCTTGGCGGCCTGAAGGAAGGTGTCTCCGCCCACACCCCAGCGTGTTCCCTCTCCTTAGGTGATTGCTGAAGAAAAGACTTAGCCAAGCTCCTCAAAGCCCACTCAGTGCAGTCCCAGTGGCAGAACACAGATAGGTAGACGTTGGAGGGCACAGCAGCAAACTCAGGCCTTTGTGTTTGTCGACAGGGTAATCGGGTTTGGTGTGTGGCACTCCCAGCTGATGCCGGGACAGGCGTTTCCCGTGGCTCACCTCTTGTTCAGATCTTTTGTCACAGCAGATTTGCTTTCACTGTGCCTTCACCCGCTGTATGGGGACACCATGTGTGGCAGAGGCCCTTTGCCCTCTTGTGTTGGGGGCAGGGGGCAATGACTGGAGGCGATGGCCTTGCGCTGGTCCAGCTGTTTGGCAATGACCTTTAAAGCCTGGGAGCTTCAGAAGCATAGAGTGTCCATGTGAATTCCTCGAGCCTTTGGAGGGGCTCAGAGGCCTGGAAGGGCCCGCTGTGCTCAGGCCAGTTGGTTGGGTAATCCAGGAACAGACTGAGCCAGAGAGGTTACAGGATCCTGTTTGACACTGCCCCACTTACTACTCCTACCATTGACAAGTGGCCAAAGCTTCCCAAACCTGAGAATTTCTGTGGGAAAGGAAACATCTACGCTGACACTGAAGGTTGCCCTTAGCACTGGCGTGTGCACTGTTTTTAAAGATGCTAGCTGGTGCAGCGGGTTAAGCTGCCACCTGCAACACCAGCATCCCATAGGGGTGCTGGTTCGAGTTCCAGCTGCTCCACTGCTGATTCGCCTTCCTGCTGATGTGCCTTGGAAAGCAATGGAAGATAGCCCAAGTACTTGGGCCCCCGCACCCACATAGAGATCCGGATGGAGTTCTGGGCTCCTGGCTGCAGCCCGGCCCAGCCCAGGCTATTGTGGCCAATTGAAGAGTGAACCAAAAGATGGAAAGGTCTCTCTCTCTCTCTGCCTCTTCTTCTCTCTCTCTGTAACTCTTTCAAATAAATAAAACTTAAAAAAAAAAAATTAGAAGAAGAGGAATGGTATTGTTCCTCAGGTTTTCAATTGATATAAAGAAAGAAGGGCAAAAATAAAAGCCCATTATAGAAGCTTTGTAAAATTGCATTTTAATGACTGGTTCCAACCTTCTCTATCCCATTGACCCCCGACTTTTCATCTCATCTTTTTAAAAATATTTTTCATTTTTATTTGAAAAGCAGAGAGATAAAGACAGAAACAAATTGCTTCAGTCTGCTGGTTCACTCCCCAAATGCCCACAACAGCCAGGGCTGGCCAGGCAGAAGCCAGGATCCCAGAACTCCATCCAGGTCCCCCATGGGGGTGGCAGGGACCCAAGTACTTGAGCGGCCTCCCGGGGTGCACATTAGCAGGAAGCTGGATTGGAAGCGGAGGTGAGTCTTGAACCCAGGCACTCTGATATGGGCTGTGAGCATCCCAAGCAGCATCTTAACTGCTGCACCAAACACCTGCCCCTTCCCTTTTTTAATCAGAGCTTTGTTAACAAACTATGGGTTTTAGCTTGTCAGCATTTTTCTTCCTTTCTTTTGCCCTGCTGTGAATACCCGAAGAGGCTCCTTTCAAGATGCTGATGGCAGCACTTTCTTCTCCCATGATCCCTTTAGCTTGCTCAGACGGAAACTTTTTCCTGCCCCGTTTCCATGTCAGTTTGTTTATAGCTCTTTTTCTTGGAAGTGTTGTGTTTCTTTTACCCCTTCTGGCAATGATTCTTTCATTCATTCAATAGTATATACTCACACAAATATTTTAGTTCCCTCTGTACCCAAGGAGAGAGGCCTTCTTGATGGCAGGATCTGTGGCTGTGACCTTGTGTATGCCTCAGAGCACTTTCCTTTAACTTGACACTAAAGTAAAAAGTCTTTGCTGGACAGTACAGGGAAGAATTTACCCAACACACTGTCCCTCTCACACACACATACTCACGATTTAAATCTGATAGTCGGATGAAGATGGCCAATAATGGAGGGGCTCTTGGGGAGACATTGTTGCAGATTTGTGTGGTAGTGGCTACCTGCTTGCCTCACAGACCTGATGATACGCTAGACTGAGTTTCTGAACCAGGGTGCCGGGAATGAGATCCATGTTCGCCCCCAGGGGCTGATTGCACAGCCCAGTGGGTAGCCAAGTGGGGCCTGGGGAATTCTGAGCCCCGCCCTTCTCCTGTCAAGTGGGTCACTTCTGGCCCCAGGCAGCTTCCTCCACTTCCTCCAGAGTATTGTGCAAGGGCACTGGGTCAGGTGGAAGCAGTCGCTCAATAACTGTCTATGGCCTGGAAACAGATTCCTTGACTTTTTTCTTTTTGAGACACCAATCTACTCAACCCACTTGTAGAGACGTAGCTCAGATAGTAGAACGGAAGTAGGATAGCGTTAGTGAGCACCTCGGGGGCCTCTCCTGGTCCATCTTTAGAGGCACGGAGGGAAGAAGTTCCGTGCCCTTCCTTTATTGCCTGCGATGAAGCACCATGGTGACAGGATCTCAGAAGATCTCCATCATCTCTCTTAAGTCTGAGACTGATCGTCTGCTCCTACATGTGGTGAAGGGAAGACATCTGGGATTTGGTCCCGTGACAGCACGAAGGCTGTGAGGTTTACCAGGTCTTCCTGGGGGTGGGACTGGAGGAGTGGATATTCCTAATGGAGCCAGTCCTTGGGACATTTGCATTTGTCTATTCGTTTTTCCTCTCTGTGAGCTCTCCTGATTTCTGGAGTCCGATGCGTTGGGTAAAATTAAGCGAAATCTAACGTCCTTACTTCAAGCCTTTGGCTGAAATCAAGGTTGAAAGACAAAGGTGAGGAAATAAACACATTTCTTTGTGAAGAAAAAGCTGTTTTAAGCTGTAGTGCTGGTGTATGTCCCCTGAGAGGCTTTGCTGTAGGAACTCCTGTTTAGAAAGAGAGAAGAAAAGCACAAAGTGTAGTAACAGAAGATTTGGCCCAGTACATTCTAATCTAATACCAGAGCAGATTTATGAGGAAGGCTCCAACAAATGTAAATTGATGTCAAGAAAATTCTAGAGTCAGTCTTTCCCTTAACATAAACTATGATACACCTGAATAAGAATTTTAAATATTCAGATTACTGGGAGTAATAGCCAAATTAAAATTTTTAATCAAGTTCCTAGATAGAAGCAGAGTATTTTATATTATTGCAAATATAGCAAATGCTTGGTAGAATAGAAAATTTTAAAAAGTACAGAGGCTGGCAATGTGACATAGTGGGTAAAGCCACCATCTGCAGTGCCGGCATCCCATATGGGCCCCAGTTCGAGTCTTGGCTGCTCCACTTCCAATCCATCTCTCTGGTATGGCCTGGGAAAGCAGTGGAAGATGGCCCAAGTCCTTGGGCCCCTGCAGCTGCATGGGAGACCCAGAAGAAGCTCCAGCTCCTGGCTTCGGATCGGCACAGCTCTGGCCATTGCGGCCATCTGGGGAGTGAACCATCGGATGGAAGACCTCTCTCTCTCTCTCTCTGCCTCTGTCTCTCTGCCTCTGCCTCTCTGTAACTCTGCATTTCAAATAAATAAATAAGTCTTTTTTTTTAAATACAAAAATGTAAAAAGAGAAAGTTATTTTTTTTGCAACTCGCACCCTATGCTACAGAAGTCAGCATTGTTGGCAGCCAATATGAATATCTCAATTAAATATATTCAAGATAAAAACTGAAATAGCTATCTATTTCTAAACCAGCTTCAGTAGCCAAAATATGCACTGCTTACCTGTCTCAGCCTTAGAGTATTGCTCGTTGTGAAACAGTCATCAGGATCTAGTCTTTCCTTTATTATATGGCAGAGTCGAAAGCAGATCAGGCAACTGATTACAACCGGCTTATAGGGCAGAAGCCTGAGTCAGAACACTCATCTCTTACTGCATGAAACCGTTCATCCTACAAATAATGGGAAAACTAACCTGTTCTTTAAAATTAGCTTTTCAAGTAGATCTTGTTTTCCTCCCCCTCTTTTTTGAAAATTTATTGACTGATTTGAGATGCAGAGAGACAGAGAGAGCTCCTATTTGCTGGTTCACTCCCCCCAGATGGCCCCACCAGTAGGGGCAGAAGCTGGAAGCCAGGAACTCAATCCAGGTGTCCTGTGTGGTTAGCAGAGATCCAGCTACTTGAGCCAACACTGCTGCTTTAGGAGGAAGCTGGCATCAGGAGCCGGAGCCAGGGATGGAACCCAGGCACTCTGAGATGGGAAACGGGTATCGTAACTGCCAAACCAAATGCCTGTCCGCTCCTCCACTTTTTAAAACAACATTTAAATTTTTGATGTTTATTTTTATTTGAGAGAGAAAAAGAGACAGATATCTTCCACCCATGAGTTCACTCCTCAGATACCTGCAACAGCTAGGGCTGGGTCAGGCTGAAACCAGGAGCCAGGATCAGGTCTCTCGGTGGGTGGCAGGGACCCACGTACTGCTGCCTCCAAGAGTGCACATTAGCGTGAAGTGGAGGCAGCACTTAGACCCAGGCTTTCCGATATGGGACGCAGGGGACGCCCCACGCAATGGTGGCTTAACCCACCGTGCCACAGCACCACCATCCGCCCCCCTTTTAAAGGAAACTCCCCTAAGATGAACTAACTGGGGCTTCTTAGCATCTCTGAGATCCTGAGATAAAGGTGTTTTTGGAGCAAGGCAAAAGGAATCCTTTGTTAGTGGGATCTGAGTGGGTCTGGCACGAGTGAGTTGGCTGGGGTACTGTGGAGTATTATGAAAATATTTAGCATTCCAAATGATTTGGTGTACACAGCTCTAATTTTCCTAGCAACCCCCCGTCAGGATATTAATTTTAATGTATGTTTCCTTAGTTTTCATTTCAACTAGGATTTATGGACCCCAAAGGCAGAACTTCTCAAGATCCTAGAATGGTAACAAGAAAGAGGTATTTCCCAGTGCAGTTTGACTTTCTTCAAGTGTGGGGACTGTGGAGTATCAGAGAGCCGGGCAGCTCTTAGCCTGAGATCAAAATGAGCTCATTTAGTCACTTTCAAAAATCATACTTGCGTGTATTGTTGATGCTCTCATTGACATGCTGATTAGGTTCAAGGCAGTTTCTGCTATGTGACTTCATTCTCTTGTGCCCAAATCTGTTTCTGAGGTTGCTCTGCCACACTGATGTGCCCACTTTGGGGGGGGGGGGTTCCCTGTGGATCATCACTGGCCAAGTCACCCAAGCAAGGGCACCCGTGGCTGAGCTGTTGACAAGTCCACACAAGACTTCTTGTGCCCGGATTTAGAAAGAGCTTGCTCACGTTGTGGAGACACGAGCATCGGAATGGACTTGTGACGTCATGTATTCCAACCGCCCACACAAGGCAAAGGGCCCTTCCATATTCCTGACAGTAATCCAGCTTTTTTTTGCAGTCTTAATTGAGGCAAAGGATTCTGTGACATGCAAGAAGAATGGTAGTGGAAAACTTTAAATATCTAGTATTTGTGCAATGCTGGACACATTGCCTTCAAAACAATCTATGAAGTACAAGAGTACTTCAAAAAGTCCATGAAAATGGGATTAAAAGATAAATTTATTCTGGTACCAAAAATTTGAAGTGATACACACAAAGAGTCTTCAAAAAGTTTGCAGAAAATGTATCCTATGAACAAGCTATGCATGGATTTCAACATTCTTTTGCACCAAAATGAGCTTATCTTCTAACTCTTTTTTTTAAAGATTTATTTATTTATTTGACAGAATTATAGGGTGGGTGGGGGGAGAATGAATCTTCCATCCAATGGTTCAGTCCCCAAATGGCCACAATAGCTGGGGCTGAGCCATGCTGAAACTGAGCTGGTAGCTTCTTCCAAGTCTCCCACATGATGCAGGGGCCCAAGCATTTGGCCCATCTTCTGCTGCTTTCCCAGGCACATTAGCAGAGAACTGGATCAGAAATGGAACAGCCAGGACTCGAACCAGCACTCATATAGGATGGCGGCACTGCAGATGGCGGCTTTACCTGCTATGTCACAGCATTGCCCCCACCCAGTTCCTTTAAAAAATTTATTTATTTGAAAGTCAGTGAGGATGGAGGGACAAAGAGAGAGAGAGAGAGATTCCATCTATTGGTTTACTCCCCAAGTGGCCGCAAAAACCAGGGTTGAGCCAGGCCAAAGCCAGGAGCCAGGAGCTTCATCCAGGTCTCCCATGTGAGTAGCAGGGACCAAGCACTTGGGCCATCTTCTGCTGCTTTCCCAGGCACATTAGCAGGAAACTGTATCAGAAGTGGAACAGCTGGTACACGAACTGGCACCCATGTGGGATAACGACATTACAGGTGGCCTCTTTACCAGCTATCCCACAACGCCAGCCCTTTCTAATTCCATTTTCTGTGTACTTTTCTGAGAACCCTCATAGGTTTCATAATCCCGTTTTATTTATGAAGAAACTAAGGCACAGAGTGACTGAGAAACTTGCCCAAAGCCACCTAGAGAGTAAGGCGTGGAGCCGAGAATCAGCCTGATGTCGATTCCAGTCCTCTTTTCACTCCATCTCCTGCCTCTGCTGTCCAGAGGCAAGGAGAGCTGTGGTCCTCGCTGCCTTCCTTCTGGGCCATGCTTTAACTTTACCTGAGGTCCTTCCTTAGCTGTAACTGTGAAAAGTTCAAAGGAGCCCTAGGTGGAACTCAGTATCTTGTAGGGGTCTCAGCAACTTGGCAGGAGTTTGACCTGTAGACGGAAGGTTTTCCTTAGCACGCAGCTCAGCAGGGTCAGGCCAGCTAGTTGGCCTCCCCTTTTCTGTTTTCTTGTTTGTAGGGCATCTAGTAGGTGCTCCGGGGGAAGAAGCAAGGATGATGGTAGTCTGTTTCCATTATCATTGCGACTATGCTTATTTGTTGGGAACAATGGAGAGGTGAGTGTCTTAGTCAGTGTGAACCCTGCCATAGCAAACCCCATGGTCTGGGTGGCCAGACCAATGGTTTGGAGGTTGGAAGTCCAGGAGCAAGGCACCAGCAGGTGCAGTTTCTGGGCAGCTCCTCCTTGCTTGCTCACATGCAGAGAGGAGAGAGGGGGAGAGGAAGAGTGGGAGACAGAAGGCAGGGTCTCTGCTGTCTTATCCTAAGGGCAGCACCATGGGGAAGAGCCAAAACTGCTCCATCCCTAAGAACTGATACTAAAAGGAATTTTTAAATGAAAATACAGTACTATTTGAATAAAATGCACATGTGCCAGTGCAGATAAACAATTGTAAAACTTCTCCATTTCTTTGTGAGTTAGCTTTCCTAATTTGTTTTTATGACTGGAAATTTAACACTAAGCCAAGAGCTTTGATAAAATGGTGAAAAATGATCTGTACTTGTGCAGAGGAAGAAATTTAATTAAAATTGATATTTTAATTTCCTCCCTGTTTTCTAGTTGTTTAATTCAGATGCTGGTGCCAGAAAAATCCAACAAGTGAAAGACTGTTTTGTGGTTTCTTAACCAGCTAAGGAAGTCTTTTCATACTTTCCTAACTCGCAGACTGTTCCTGTCTGATTCATATAAGGAATACTATCTGCCCTTGAGTAACTGTTCTCGGCTCCCAGCAGAAGCACCAGCTGCATATCTGCTGTGTTTATATGTTGGGGAAGGAATGCGTGGATGTCTACTTCTGATTTGTTCCTAGGAAGGACTTGCACTCTGGTAGAGAAACAAGACCCAGAAATGTCACGTCCATAAAGACATGTCGTGTTCTGTCGTAGCATGACTGGCTCCTGTGTGTGATGTGGGCTGGATGGGGTCAGGGTGGACTTTGTGGGGAAGCAGGTCTGCCTTGGAAGGATGAGCAGACCCCTGCTTAGGAGGCTGAGGAACAGACTTGCTCCAAAACACAACCCTGGATCCACCTTTAACAAGACAGATCGGAAAACACCTGCTGTGTACCTGCTTTCCCAGTGTGGCCAGATGTGGGCATTTTAACAGCCAGTCACTAGTGCCATGTGCTCATAGTTGCTTGTTTTCTGGAATAAAAGATGGCAGAAATCTGAAGGTTGTTTTTGTTTGGAAAGAAGAGAGAGAGAGGGAGGAAGCCAGGGGAAGATGGGAGGGGGAAGCAGGGGAGGGAACGTGACCCTTCACTTTTTGCCTGAATGTGCCCTCAGGGATTTGAATGTGTTTTAAGATGGTGAGCAAGGAAGAACACAGTGTGGAGGCTCAAGTAGAGAGAAGTCACCGAGGACACACACATGAGCAGAGGATTCCGAAGCAGGACTCGGCACACTCTTTGTGTCCAGGGTCAGAGAGTGGAAATTAGGCTTTGCAGGGCACATATGGTATCTGCTGCAACCAGTCACCTCTCTGTAGTCGCATGAATGCAAGCAGTGCACACAGCCATGTCCCAATAAAACTTTATTTACAAAACTAGGCAGGAGGCTGTGCTTTGCCAGCCTCTTCTGGAAGAAAATATAAAAAATAAAGGTAGCATCTTGAATGCCACTCTGAAGAAGCTTTTGTTTTATGGCCTCAGAGACGGGAGGATTGCAAAGACTTACATTGCTATTTCCCTGGAGAACCTAGTTCAAGTGTATAACATGCCCCTCTTGCCATCACATTCCATCCAAGTCATCATTAAATGTTGCCTAGAAAACTAAGCAGTGTCCTCAGGCAGATGCTGAAAGAATAATGCAGTGAGAAGTGCCCTAGGAATCTGCATTTCTGTGCCTTAAGTCAGTAGAGGGGAGGGAAATAGCAGCTTCTGCACGTAGGAAGAAATAGTGTCATGACGCAGGTGGGTTCCGCTGGTAAGGTAGGACAAGCCAGGATAGCATGGCTGGAGGAAATACGTGTAAGTCCCGGAGATTCTGCTAAACTTCATTTGTAAGACCTATGCCTTATAGATGGGATCATAAACCTGAGAAATACTGGCAGACTAGTCCATAGGGGGTAGTTCTTCCCTAACACACACGGGGACATTTTGAATGCTGTTGAGAATCCAAGGTCCATAAGTTGCCAAAACTAGCAAATAAAAATCGAGGGCACTCAATTAAATTGACATTTCAGATAACAGCAACAAAAAAATTAGGGGCCAGCGTTGTGGTGTAGCAAGTAAAGCCACCACTTGTGACACCGGCACCCCATATGGGCACCAGTTCATGTCCCGGCTGCTCCATCCAGCTTCCTGCTAATGGTCTGGGAAAAGCAACAGAAGATGGTCCAAGTTTTTGGGCCCCTGCCACTCATGTGGGAGATCCGAATGACGTCCCAGGCTGCCAGCCATGGCCTGGCTCAGCCCTGGCCCTTGCAGCCACTTGGAGAGTGAACCCACAGATGGAAGATATCTCTCTGTCTATCTCTCTGTCTCTCCCCACCCCCATAAGTCTGACTTCCAAATAAATTTTTAAAAATTCTTTTTAAAACATTAGTATAATTAGGTGCCATTGAATCTTTGAGACAAACCCTACTAAAAATTATTTGTTGTTTGTCTGAAATTCAGGCTTAGCTGAGCATCCTGCATTTTCTGTGGCAGTGCTGAGAATGAAGACGAATGATTTCATTTTTCACACTGTATATTGCATCATTATGTCAGCTGATTAGTTATCCTTCACCAAGGTTGTCGTTTAAGAAAAAATTGTAGGAATCTAATAACAGTTCAATCTCATTAATCCCAGCCTCTCCGATTTAGAATTTTGATTATTTATGCAAGGACCATGCTAAAGTGCACTTTATTCTCATCATGAATGCAGTAAGCCTATTTGTCATTGATAAGAAAAACAAAGCTGAAAGAGAACTATTTATCTCCTTGGGAGACTACAAGTAGTGTAATTACAATGTAATCAGAGGCAATCGTTATTGAGGCTGTGCTTTTCATCTAATAATTACAGATCATTTCTCAACCATTCATTCAAATAAGACAAGACTCTACCAGGCAGAGTCAGGGACAACCACCTCAGTTCCCATGCCCTCTTTGTGTCCCACCTGCCCAGTACGTGGCATGACACAGTGCATGCCTGTCCCACCTGCACAGGCGGTGGACAGTGTGCACCTGCCAGTCTCTCCTGTTCCGTGGTGTTTGTTGTGTTAACCACATAATGCTCACCATTTAGAAGGCGCCCTCTAAATGTTTACTAGTTGAATTAATGAATGCTATCTGCATATGTTAAAATAATCAAGCTGTCTTTGTTTCTACATTTCTCACATCCTTAATTTTAAAAATAATTTGAGCTGGTTCTCTCCCTTGTTCCAAGTTTTAGTATTAAAAGGGAATTTTTGCTAAAGTTAGTTTTCTTGCACAACAGCCATTAAGAGGCTAACACTGAAAATGTGTTTCTCAACTGGCAAGTGTGTTTTCTGAGGAAAGGGGGAGAGGGTTCTGGTAAAATTATACCATGAGCCCCTGCTGTGAGCTGCCCCCCCTCCTAGTGTGGGACCACAGGTCTCAACAGCATCCAGCAGCCAGGGAGATGAGCAGGTTGAGCCTGCAGTCTCCCTTCCCAGCCCCTACTGGCCATGCTCATTTGTGTGTGTGTGTGCATGTGTGCACACTGGCACATGCATGTACAAGCATGTGCCACCTAATGGCCCCATCAACAACAGACCACATATCCTGTCATAGTCCCATAGGAATATAACACAGCCTTGCTGTGCAGGAGGCTAGACCATGTAGGTTTGTGTAGGAACACACACTATGATTTTCACGCAATGACAAAATCACCTAACAACAGTTTTCTCAGAAGGTATCCCTTAGCATTAAGTGATGCATGACTGTACATGTATACACACACACACACACACACATGCACACATACATAAGCTGAAATTGAAACCTAAATATCTTTCAAAGAGATGGAAGGAGATTCTTTTGACTGCATACAAGTATCAGAAATAAAGAAGACATTATTGACTTGCAACAAGTTTACATCTTTGAAACCACATTTGTATTGTTAGAGATCACTATATGCAAGCATCTCAAAGATCCTTAAGAACTGCCAGTGAATTCGGGAACACCCTGAGGAAAATTAAGTGTGAGTGGTTCCAATGCAGAAAGGGAAATGCCAGAATTTCTATCATCCATTTTCTTTTTTTTTTTAAGATTTATTTATTTGAAAGAGTTACAGAGAGAGAGGGAGAGACACAGAGAGAGAGAGCTCCCATCCACTGGTTCATTCCTCAAATGGTCACAACAGCCGGGGTTGGGTCAGGCTTGAAGCCACGAACCAGAAACTTCATCCATGTCTCTCATGGCTGCAGGGGCCCACGCACTTGAGCCATCTTTGGCTGCTTTTCCCAGGCCAGTAGCAGGGAGCTGGATCAGAAGTGGAGCTGCCAGGACTCAAACCCACACTCATATGGGATGCCAGCATTGCAGGCAGCGGCAACCCCTATCCCCAGTCTTGATTGTCATCTAGCTTTGGGCACGGTTAGGGAAAGTGTGTTCCCAGTTTCCACCAGTGCTTCCGTTTCCTCCAGCGGAGAGAGAGTTCATAGGAATCAGGAATCAGAGGTTAACTCTCCTCTCTCTTCCTAATCTTACCCTTATGTCTAAAGTCATCTTCCTAGCGATCTGTGAGAACCAGAGAGGCTTCGCCGAATAGACGCCAGGATTGACACTCAGCTGTGCGTGCGAGCCTCCCTTTTCAGCGCGTTGAGTCCACGGTCCCACTCGCCTTTTTGTTCTCCCTTCTCTCACAGCACCCTGGAAGGGTATTACGTGGACGACGCCCTGCAGGGCCAGGGAGTTTACACATACGAGGACGGAGGCGTTCTGCAGGGCACCTACGTGGATGGAGAGCTGAACGGTCCAGCCCAGGAGTACGACACAGACGGGAGGCTCATCTTCAAGGGGCAATACAAGGACAACATTCGGCATGGAGTATGCTGGATCTATTACCCAGTAAGCCTCGGGACAGTTCAGCTTTGCTACAAAGTGGCACGCTTTGAGACAATACATTGATTCCTGACAGTAAAGAGTAAGATGCATTCTCCCTGTTAGAGCTGGGGACGCTTGAAAGCTAAGAGTCCCCAAAGCTGAGGGCTGAGGCCGGGAACTGATGAGGCTAGCGCTGCTGCTGGCATCCACTGTCCACTTGGATCCCTGGTCCTTGGGTCTACTCTTGATTCTTTTTCAGTATTGTTTCTAGAATGATTTAGTCATGATTGGGACAAATTGGTTTTTTTATACCATGAATAAAGTAAAAAAAAAAAAAATGCATTGCTTTTAATTCCCTAGCCTGCAGAAAGAGATGCTAGAATATTTCATTGTTGCTATGAATTTTATTCTGTTTCTTATATGTAAAATTGAATCCTGCAACTTACAATCTTTTTGGCATCATTACAGTGTTGTTGCTTGGTTTTTACAATCCCGCTCAGTACATTTTAAGGTTTATAGAGCTTAAATTGTGGTGATTAAAATGAACTTGCCTCTGAGTGTTTGATAGCACTTTATGATATTTATGGAGTTTATTAGAGCGAAAAGATACGGTAAAACTCATGGGTGGGAACTAATGCACTCATTTTTGTTTGCATTTCAAATATCCCATCTGTTGCTAGTGAATTTCCAGAAAATGTTTCAGAAAAATAGACCTGAGGAAATATTTTATTTAATATTTTATTTCAGCTAGAAGTTAAGTCAAAATATATTTTTTTGCTTATTCTGAAACCTATCTGCTCATGATTTTAAAATGTTCATAAAAAACAAATTATTTGTAATATGGTTTACAAGAATAGCAGCCCTAGCTAAATTTACTCACACATAATTTTTCTTAAATAAATCATACTCTAGGAAAAGAACACTGTAAAACTTTTTCTAAGAATTGGGGAAGCATTTCCATATGGTCTTGGTAGGATCTGGGATGGATCAAAAGTCGTTGGAGTTCCTACCCAGAAGGAACTAGCAAACAGGAGGTCAGGAAGCTGCAGGTTCTCGTGGAAGCCCGAGACTGCACCGTGAACACCTTGCTGCCAGGTGCTGGGGGCAACCGATATGGCAGGGAAAGAGGCAAACTGCAGGTGGCCAGTGAAGTCCTTGGATGAGATCCAAGATACAATAAGATTGGTGAGCAAGTTCACCTCGCTGAACATGCAGCTCCATTTTAGCCACTAGCCTTCTTTAAAAAAAAAAAAATCTTTATTTATTTGAAGTTTATTTGAAAGGCGGGCTGGGGGTGGGGAGTAGGGAGAGAGATCTTCCATCTGTGGTTCACTGGCTTGGCCAGGCTGAAACCAGGAGCTGGCAACTCAGTGAGGGTCTCCCGTGTGGGGGGCAGGGACCCAAGTACTTGAGTCATCACCTGCTGCCTCCCAGGGTGCACATGGGCAGGAAATTAGATCAGAAGTACCGAGTAGGGGCAGCACAGTGGCGCAGCAGGTTAAAGCCCTGGCCTGCAGTGCCAGCATCCCTTATGGGCGCCGGTTTGAGTCCTGGCTGCTTCACTTCCAATCTAACTCTCTGCTGTGGCCTAGGAAAGCAGTAGAAGATGGCCCAAGTCCTTGGGCCCCTGCACCTATGTGGGAGACTGGAAAGAAGCTCCTGGCTCCTGGATTCAGATCAGCTCAGCTTTGGTCATTGCGGCCAACTGGGGAGTGAACCAGTGGATGGAAGACCTTTCTCTCTCTGGCTGTACCTCTCTCTGTAATTCTGTCTTTCAAATAAATAAATCTTTTTAAAAATTTTTTAAAAAGAAGTACAGAGGAGCCAGGTGCACAAGCAGCACTTAACTGCTGCACCAACTGTCCACTCCTGTTGGGCTTCATGCTTCTTTTATTAACTACCAAGAGAGGAGTCTGCTTTCGGAAGGAAGCACTGGGGGGTTGCAAGCTTTCCAGCTTGTTTTGGTTGATAGCACCTGCTTCATGGCTGGTGTCCGTTGGCAGTTTGGGAAGATGACCACACTCCCTACACTCTGGATTCTGAATAGGTTGAGAAACACTAGACACTAGTGTCAGAGAGCAAGTTGCCAGTTTTATTGTGGTAGTGTTAGCTTGAGAGATATGGCGTGGACCCAAAACCAGAATGGGCTGCCATCCCGTGGACCCATGCCAGATGAGCCAGCATCACACAGAGTCCCTAGATAGCTGCGGGTTCCCCCCAGGGGCAGGGGACCTGCCTCAGGCAGGAGGGCAGGAATGGAGTGGCTGTAAGGATAGCCTGCAGGCACTGCTGGTTCCCAGGACCTGCGAGAGTGTGAGCATGAAATGAAATGGACACGTGGCAGCAGGCAGAGCAATGGGTGTCAGATCCTCCTTCTCAGGATGAGGGGTCCAGAGGAACCCAACGAGCAGAGACTGTCCTGCCTCCCCAGTGCTACTGGGCACTGCAGATGTGCATTTTTTTGTTTTTAAAGATTTATTTATTTATTTATTTATTTGACAGTAGAGTTGTAGACAGTGAGAGAGAGAGACAGAGAGAAAGGTTTTCCTTCCATTGGTTCACTCCCCAAATGGCCGCTATGGCGGGCACTGCGCCGATCCGAAGCCAGGAGCCAGGTGCTTCTCCTGGTCTCCTATGTGGGTGCAGAGGCCCAAGCACTTGGGCCATCCTCCACTGCACTCCCGGGCCATAGCAGAGAGCTGGACTGGAAGAGGAGCAACCAGGACTAGAACACGGCGCCCATATGGGATGCCAGCGCCGCAGGCGGAGGATTAACCAAGTGAGCCACGGCACCAGCCCTAATGTGCATGTTTTTGTGATGTGGAGCCAAAGCAGGAACGAAGAAGGGGAAAAAATGACTCTCCCTACAGAATTTATAAGCTCACTCTAAGGATAGCTTACTTCTTTCAAAAAGAAGCTATGATATAAAGTTTTTAATTAAAAATTCATAACTCCTTTTGGAAAGAAAAAGGGTTTCGGCTTTATTTTTCTGGGCAAAGAAGGCACTTCCTCCAAAAGCCGAAGTGTGAAGGAGCAGAGTATGAGGCCCTAGGAAGACAGACTTCTGCTTGAAGTAACTAGTTTGAATTGATGGCTCACTTACATTAATTACAGCGTAAAAGAAGCACACACTTCCAGCTCGCTTCAGCTCAATAAACAACACTAAGAACCTGAAGGCAGATCGTGCAGGGAGCATCATCCTCATTTATGCGGGGTTGCTCACAATTAACTCAGGGAGGAGAAAGCCATAAATATATCCCTGATGCCCTTTCAGTCCGTGAAAAATTCTTCCAAACGTCTTCCTTTCTATAGAAGTGTGGTGATGCGTTTTTCAACATGTATGATCTTTTTCCTTCAAAAAGCAATTAGACTATGGGAAGCTATAGGAATCATGAACTTGATGTTACTTATTCCTGCTCTCTCTCAATTAGCTGCCTTTGAGACCCCTCCAAAGTAATCCTACAGGACTTTGACTAGCTAACTGATCCTAGATCCTTGAGCTTGGGAAATCAATCGAGCTTTTGAGAGGACATCGTGGCATTACTATTGTTAGACCAAACCCACGATGTTTTAGATTTTCAAAGCTATGCTGTAAGGACCTTCTGAATAGGGGTGGGGCTGGAGGGAGGAAACATCGCTGGCATCCCAAATTAAATTATTCAATACCTTTTTTTGGCATCCCAGTTCAATTCAAAAAGTATGGGCCGGCGCTGTGGCTCAACAGGCTAATCCTCTGCCTTGCGGCGCCCACACACCGGGTTCTAGTCCCAGTCGGGGCACCGGATTCTGTCTCAGTTGCTCCTTTTCCAGTCCAGCTCTCTGCTGGGGCCCGGGAGTGCAGTGGAGGATGGCCCAAGTCCTTGGGCCCCGCACCCCATGGGAGACCAGGATAAGTACCTGGCTCCTGGCTTTGGATCAGTGCGGTGCACCAGCTGCAGCAGCCATTTGGGGGGGGGGGGGGTGAACCAACGGCAAAAGGAAGACCTTTCTCTCTGTCTCTCTCTCTCACTGTCCACTCTGCCTGTCAAAAAAAAAAAAAAAAAAGTATGAATGGAGTGCCAAATGTATCCCTGGCACTGACCAGGATGCAGAAGCAACTGATGGCCTCTGCCCTACCGTACTCAGAGCCTTGGGAATGAAACACACAAAAGAGTTAAACTCTGAAGCAAACCTGACCCCTCTCCTGGAAGGGGCAAAAGGGAGCAGTAAAGAGTGGGAAGAAAGAAGTGATGTGGAAGGGAGTCCAGTTTAGTTGCACTTTTTTTTTTTTTTTCAAAACTACCTTTCCTTTGAACTCTATAAAGATTCAGAGAAGCAGTGTCCACAAGTCCTTTTGGCCATCTCTTAGAAAATGCAGACAATGCTATCTTTACTCATGTACACAAAAAACTCTTCAGTTCAAATTGACCTAAAAGATTTCCTTAATAGATTGCAAATCCAAAATAACGTTGCAGAGTGGGAGCAAATGAATACGGGAACTGAGAATAACAGTTACTGTTTCTTGCCAAACAAACCAACTAGAGAGCTTATCCAGGATCACAAAGCACAGCCTGTCTCTTATTCTCCAAATCAGGCGCACATGCCCCTGTGTCTAGAACTTTCTAGCAGTGTGTGTCAGGTTGGGGCCGGGGTTGGGGGCGTTGGTTGAGAAGATATGTTTCATGTGGTTGGATCTGTAGCAAGACTCAACCCACCATCATTTGCTCTCACTTCTCCAAGTTACTTCGGATTTTGCATGTGAAAAGCTCAAGGTTGTCAACAGCTGTAACAGTGGTCACATTAACAGTGGGAGTGCAGAAGAGAATGCTCCTGGGCTCGTGTCTGGAGATGAATACTATACGTAATATTGTCTGGTTTTTGGCTTCTCCCACCAGGATGGAGGCAGCCTTGTGGGAGAAGTAAACGAAGATGGGGAAATGACGGGCGAGAAGATAGCCTACGTGTACCCTGATGAGAGGACCGCACTCTACGGGAAGTTCATTGACGGAGAGATGATAGAAGGAAAACTGGCCACGCTTGTGTCCACTGAAGAAGGCAGACCTCACTTCGAGCTCATGCCTGGAAGTAAGTCCGCGGGGCTCTGATTCCAAAGCAGGCTGCCAGCACTTGACAGACGTTCCGTTTCTTCTCGGGATAGTTCGCTTTAGCGCTGTCGGAGGGGGGAGTCAGCTTTGGCTGCAGAGCAGGCTCCTCAACAGGCTTCCTGCAGCAAACACAGCCTTGGCCGAACTCGGAACTCCTGGGCAGGTTTGTGTCTGCTCTGAAGGGCCAGTGGCAGTCTGGGGCAGGGCTTCTCAGGGTGGATCACAGCAGTGTCGGAGCTAACGCAGGCGCCTGTGATGCCTTTTAAAGCCTCCCCTGGGAACTGACACTATGTCACTTTTACCCCTTCCCGTGGGTCTGAGCAAGTCCAGTGGCCGACCAAGCCGAACACTGGTGAGGCAGGGCAAGTCCTCCATGCACTTCAGTAGATGTTGAAAAGTCACGTGACAAGGGGCACAGATACATGATTCTAGCAATGGGAAGGAGTAAAGAAAGAACCACAACAATTCAGTCAATTGCAAATGGCTATTTCCCTAAAAGACCTGAACTATGATTTGATGATACTAAAGAATCAAGCCAGATTGGTACAAACTGCAAAGTTGACTCAACCTGAGCTCTACCTGGAAAAAAATAAATGCATGCTCATACCCATGCCCTCCTTGGAGCCCAGGTCTTGCTTGGAGCGCATACTCCACACATGCACGAACCCAGCTGAATCCATAGTGGGGGAAAATCCTGTTTCCTCTTAGGGGCACAACATGCCACAGTGAAACATTTTCCTGAGTCTACAATTGCTTACTGTAGAAAATCAGGAAAATTTTTTAAAAAATGAAAATTTTGCATTCCAAGTGGCACAGCATAAGAAAGCTGTATGACTTGGTCTGAGTCATTGCAAACCATTTATGACCCAAATTAGATTACAAGGAGAAAGAAGTGGAAAAGGTAACAAATCTATCATCTTCTAGGCTTAAGGAATATTTAGCAACTTGGAATCTGAAGGAGAGTCTCCAAAGGAAGAGTGTCCAAAAATGGGAAAGCTAGCATTGTATTTAGGTCCAATTTCAGTTGCTTTAAATGTCTCAGGTTTTTTTCTTTTTTCCAAGTTAGAAATTGAGGCAGTCCAAATGCAATGTGGGTTTCTGGATTGGATCCTGGAACAGAAAAAGGACGTTAGTGGAAAAAGTGGTGAAATCTGAATAAAGTCTGGAGTTTGGTTCATAGTAATGTCTCTGTTGGTTTCTTAATTTTGACAAATGTATCATGGGAATGTACGAACTTAACACTGGGAGAAACAGCAAGGACTCTCTGTACTATCCTTGCAACTTTTCTGTATATTTTAAATTATTCCAAGATGAAAAGTGTATTTTTAAAAAGGAAGCAGTAATCTTTGAACTACAGATTCTAATGCCTGTGCTCTTGACATCTGCTGTGAAAGGAGACAGCGTTACAGTGTTTAGAAACAAGGTGACTTGGGATGGGGAGGAACCCAGCTGGTGATGCCAATTTTAAAACTTCAAAAGTGACAGCATGTTTGGTGCCAAGAGCCTGAACCTAAGAGTTGCCTAATCAGAGTCCCAGCTCTCTAACATTTACTGTGTTATGGTCTTGAGCAAGTTATTTATTCTTTTTTTAAAAAAGATTTATTTTATTTATTTGAAAGACAGTTACAGAGAGAAGCAGAGACAGAGAGAAAAGTCTTCCATCTACTGGTTCATTCCCCAGATGGCCACAACGGCCAGAGCTGCGCCAATCTGAAGCCAGGAGCCAGGAGCCAGGGGCTTCCTCCAGGTCTCCCACGTAGGTGCAGGGGCCCAAGGACTTGTGCCATCTTCTACTGCTATCCCAAGCCATAGCAGAGAGCTGGATTGGAAGAGGAGCAGCTGGGACTAGAACTGGCGCCCATATGGGATGACGGCGCTTCAGGCCAAGGCGTTAACCCACTGTGCCACAGTACCGGCCCCTCCAATTACTTTTCTTTAACTCCTGGTTGCAAATAGAAAACACCTTGTTCACTGTCATATAAGACCAAAAAGAAAAAAAAAAAAAAGGATTTCTTGGCAGGACTCTAGCAGGTCTTGGTAATTTTAAGGAAACTTCACACAACTTGGAATTGAAAGGGTCAGGAGCCTTGCTGTTTTGGGTAACCCTGAAGAAGCATGGTGTAGGCCTAGTTCTGTCCCAGTCCTTCCTCCCACTGATCAGCCAAAGAATGAGGGTCCCACAGGAGTCATGTGGCCATGAGGACTGATGGCTGGGAGAGGAAAGAGACTATGTAAATAGCTCATCTAAAGCACGCCCCACCTCCACCCCGGCTTCTGCCAGCCCTTTCTCTTGGTGCTTGTGGAGCGGCAAATTGCATCTAGTTCTCTGCTTACGTCAGCAGATTTTCTCACTTAAGCTTCAGGGTGGAATTTCTTCTCACCTCTTCATTCGCCTAGGCAGGAACTCCTTTCGCTGGCCCACCCCGCTCCATCTTGAAGGCTGAGCTCCCCTCCAAGACTTGGCGTTGGCCAAGAGAAGGAATGGATCTAGTCAAAAGCCCAGGATAAAGTCCTGGACACAGGAAAGGAGCAGAAGCAAAGGATGTGCCCTGTGCACGTGCCAGGGGGTAGAGTGGGGGTCAGCACACACTGGAAAGAGGGTACCCATCCACGGCTCCTGTGCGTCCTTGCTTGGTCCCTGACAGCCCTGGGGCACGCAGCCCGGCTCTGATGAGAGTGTTCATCTCAGGAAGTACATGGGGTTCCTAGGAGAGTTTCCACATGGTGGAACAGAGAGTCCACACAACAGTTGAGTTGTTAAAAAGGTTTTTAGAAACAAATTCACAGGACTGGCACTGTGGCATAGCAGGTTAAAGCCATGGCCTGTGGAGCCAGCATCCCATATGGGCACTGGTTTGAGTCCCGGCTGCTCCTCTTCCAATCCAGCTCTCTGCTATGGTCTGGGAAAGCAGTAGAAGATGGCCCAAGTCCTTGAACCCCTGCACCCACATGGGAAACCCGGAGGGAGCTCCTGGTTCCTGGCTTCCAATCAGCCCAGCTTTGGCCATTGTGGCCATTTGGGTAGTGAATCAGTGGATGGAAGACCTTTCTCTTTCTCTCTCTCTCTCTCTCTCTCTCTACCTCTCTACCTCTCTACCTCTCTACCTCTCTGTAACTCTGCCTTTCAAATAATAAATAAGTAAATCTTAAAGCACACACATTCACACGAAATTCCATACCTGGACTGTGTGCATGTCTGTCACCAATTTGCTCTTAGAATTGTGCCTCCTCTAGTCTCTGCCCTGCCTTTAGTGCAGCGGTGTCTGCCCCCTGCAGGCTTCTGTCTGGATTGGACCACAAAGAGTCCTGTGGTCTCGCACAAAGAGAGGGAAGGGAGCAGCGTGAAGCCCTCATTGTGTCAGGTAGTGCCTTCCACAGTAGCCTTGTCGCCTCCTGGTTCCATCTCCCACCAGGAAGGTGCACCGTAGCTCCAACCGCGCCAGCTCTGGAGGCGTGGGCACATGCTTCCTCCTTTGGTCTTTGGCTTAGGTGGCACCTTTGAGTTCCTGCCTGTTTCCGTCCAACTCCTCGGTTCTTCCATTCCCTGTACAACCCCATCAAATCCTGTCTTTTGAAATGCATGGACTGTTACCTAGTTAGACCCTAGGGTTGTTTTCTAACTTTCAATTTGAAGCATTAATTTGGGTTTGGGTTGTAAAAAAACAAACAAACAAACAAACAAAAAACCCAGAAACAGGAACTGGAGACCCCTGAGGGATTGATTAGTAGAGTTATCAGTGATGCCTTAGCGCTCCCAATGCTTGACTTTGCAGGAGCGAGCCCTCTAATTGCCGATCTCAGCTCCCTCTTTGTTAGCCTTCAGAGCACTGGATGTCTTGGTGGTGCTCGGTGAGGATTCTCTAGGGCTGATTCTTTGAGGAGAGCCAATGGTTATTCTAAGACAGTTGTGTACCTCAGTTTCGGGAATAAATTACTCACTGGCTCCGGCACTACTTTCAGAGGAGTGTGACGACTTCGTTAATGCGTTAGCAAAGGCAGTGCTGCCCTTAGTTCTAGCAAGGCTGAACATCTGTTCTGAGCGCTAGGGACTCCTGCCTGGGCTCAGTTGTTGAATTCTGCAGACCATAAAAAAAAAAAAAATTAAATGCATTACCCAATTTGATCTGACCAAAGAGATCTCAAAATTTCATGATAAAGCCTTTTCTTGATTAAAAATGTTAAGTACCCAAGCATCTTTCAAATCAGTTGACTCAAGAAAACCCAAAAGCAAATGGAGATTTTAAGAGATATGGCTGATGGCTATTGGTTAAGACCTAAAAATAAAACCCAAGAGTGACTCTGAAAGCTAGTCGCTTAAGTTGAAGAATTTCATTCTGCTTGGTGTAACTTGAATGGCATTTTTCGCTACTTAGCTCTTTTTTCTCTCAGGGATAGAGAAAACGCTTTCACTGCCCCGTGCACTTGGACTGACATTGTTGTTTGTTTTCAGGCTCCGTGTACCACTTCGACAAGTCGACTTCTTCCTGCATCTCCAGCAACGCTCTGCTTCCAGACCCTTATGAATCAGAGAGGTACTTTCCTCCTTGTGGTTTTCACCATTTGTGTGAGGCGAAACCGCCCCAGTCGGGGGAACTAGCCTACCTCTGGGGCTCTCCTGCCCAGACCAAGCTCCTTGCAAATGTGCCTTTTTCCTCTGCAAGTCCTCCAAGTAAATACGCACATAGTCTGAGCAGAGCCGTTTTGCTTCCATGCAGAATCTGTCCCTGTAGCAGGATTTCTCCACCTGTCCAGCACAGCCCAGCCCAGTGGCAGTCCCGGGATGGAAGTCTGGCTGGGAAGAAACATGGGCCTGCCACGCCCTGTCCACGTGCGCCTTTGATGTGGGTTAGGGTGCTTTAATTTTTCCCTCCAGGTCCTTGCTTCCCAGAGACAAGCATTGCAAGTACAGACACGTATAAGATACAAAAAATAGGAGCAAAATGTATTCCAAAGGTGAGAAAGTGAACACACATGTAAGCGTGGGTTACCGCCCATAGAGATAGACCCATCGTGACTGGGTGCTGGGCCAGAGGATTGCCAGAAGGGAGGTAGGGTGGAGGGAGGGGAGACAGAGGACATCTGGCAGCACCTCCAGCCCTGGTCTGTGGAAAGAGAGAGAGAGACAGAGACAGAGACAGAGACAGAGACAGACCCTGTCAGTTGACGGCCTCTTTTAAGAGGGAGGGGATGGTGCCTCTACAGGCATGAAGCCACTTAGGAATTATATGGCACCTCCTCCCCAAGTTCCACCTGGGAGCTTGATGTCCATATTTTTATGGTATCCTCCCTTTAGGGCCCGGATGAAGCAGATGCAACCCTGGAAAGGGGGCATTTTGTTTCACAAGTTGGAGGATAGTATTACAAATGGGGGCTTGTGACTTCCAGCTCAGCAGACCTAAATGAACTTCCTGCCTACCCTGCGTCACCCTTCTTAGGGCTCCAGGGCTGCAGTTTATGCAGCAGTCCCTCTGTCCCCTGGGGAGCACGTCACACTCGCTAAAGCTGTCCCCTACACATCCAGAGCCCTCCTTATCTTCCATGCCCAGCAGAGGGGTCTGGAACCCAAGATAATTTCTTTATCCACTTAAGAAAGGACAGGAGTGAAACAAAGGAGGTGTGAGACACATAAAGATTCCAGCTTGTAAGGGACACGTTTCCGATTCTGGAAGCTCACTCCCAGAGTGTCCAGCCTGTGCCATTTCCTCTCGTGCCTACGGCACAGCTGAGGTCCCGCTCCCCATGGCTTTTTTCTGCTACCCTGCCTGGGTAGCACTGGGTCTGTTTATAGTAAAGAACTCTCCAAGGTGGGTTTTCTGTCGACTTTGCTCTTTGTAATAAGCATGTATTGCCTCCCATTCCATTTCTATTTCTATTACCATCTCAGAAATAGGGCTCTTCCCTTGTTTGACTAACAGGGCTGACTCTACAATGTCACAATGAATAAGTGGCCTCTTTTCTGGACATGAGACTCTGGCCCAGTTACAGAGGGATGTCTGGTCTCTTTGTTAGCCTCAAACAACACAGTCCATAGTTGCATGTGTCCGTCTTTCCTGTTAGCATTGTTGTGATGACGCTGCCTAACGGTATCTTGCTAACCACTGCTGCTTTACAAAAGCAAACATTTTCTTTTATGCTCCTGGTCCTATGGGTTGGCTGGAGTTCAGCCTCTTTTGACTGGGACCAACTAGGCTCAGCTGGATTGGGCTGGACTCCAGGCTTCAAGTCGGGTTCAGGTCTGTTTCACATGTCTTCATTCCAAGATTCCGGCTACAGGAGCCGCTGTCCCCTTGGGCATGTTCTCCTCCTGGAAACAGTGGGAACTCTGGGGGTGGGCGTAGTGGGGCTGGCAGAGACCTGCCTCGCCTCTCAACACCAGACACACAGCATGCAGTGACTTCCGCTGGGCTCCACTGGGGAGCAGGCAGGAAGTCAGAAGGGCAGGGATGCAACCCCCGCCCCACCACCACCACCAAGATTGCATGGTGCAGGGGCAGGATGTCCTAGGATCTCCCAAAAGTTCATGAAGAATTCGTATTGTGAAAAAGCTATGCATGGGGCTCAAAAATGTTTTCCACCAAAATAAACTTATCTTTTAATGCTATTTTTCCACTAATGTTTTGAAGTTCCTTCCTGTACTTCTGTCACAGGGAAAGTAGAGCGCTGGAAGCAATAATTCAGTCTTTCATTTCACAAAATAAGCCTAAGGTCCATGTAACAAAAATTATATGTCCAGTTCCTGCCAGGTGCCGGGACATCTACTGTCTTAATAAATTCAGTTCCATAATCATGAATGCTGTTTTCTGTTAGAAATCAGTGGTTTTCCTGGACAAGGCCACACACTAAATATTTTGGGTGTTTTAGGCCATCTGATTTCTGTTGTAATTACTCCACTCTGCCTTTGTAGCGCTAAAGTAGTCGTATACAATGCTAAACAAAATGGTGTGGCTGTGTTCTAATAAAACTTTATTTACAAAAAGAAGCAACAGCTGCATTTGACCTCGGGTTATAAATAGCTGAGGCCCATTATATAGCCTTTTATTGGGAAGTATTCGTTTCATTTATCTTTTTTTTTTTTTTTTTGGTCCCTTTTTCCCCACATCCTCACCAGCATCTGTTGTTGGTAGATTTCTGAATGTGAGCCATTCTAACTGGGGTGAGGTGAAACCTCATTGTGGTTTTGATTTGCATTTCCCTGATTGCTAGTGATCTTGAACATTTTTTCATGTGTCTGTTGGCCATTTGGATTTCCTCTTGAAAAATGTCTATTGAGTCCTTGGCCCATCTCTTAAGTGGGTTGTTTGTTTTGATGTTGTGGAGTTTCTTGATCTCTTTGTAGATTCTTGTTATTAACCTTTATCTGTTGCAAAGTTTGCAAATATTTTTTCCCATTCTGTCAGTTGCCTCTTTACTTTCCTGTGTCTTTTGCAGTACAGAAACTTCTCAATTCGATGCAAATTTTCATTTATCTTAATAACTGTCATTCTTTCATGTCAAAGATTCATCTTGAGGTTTAATTAGAACAATCTTTCCCTGCTAGCTGGCACTGACAAACTTGAATATAGTTTTAATGAATATTGGAACGTTCTTTTACTTGTCCAGTAAGACCATGAAAATTGTCAGTAACTAAAAAGATAAAATTCAACCAAGAAAAAAGAGACCCCCTCGTGTCAAGCGCCAGGCAGCTTTATGAATATGCAATAATCTTATTGGCAAATGTTGAACACCACTCTTAAAAGAGACATAACTGCCACTTCTTCCATTCCCAGTGCTAAAACTTTATAATTTTACTTTCCTTCCTTCTTTGTTGGATTATTATAAGCTGAGATTTTGGCTTTGGTAGCCACAACGCCCTTTGTTGGTTGATGTAAAAAGTGACTTATCAGACAAGAAAGTCATTATTCAACCCTCTTTTTCTCTGTAGGGTTTATGTTGCAGAATCTCTCATTTCCAGCGCCGGAGAAGGACTGTTTTCGAAAGTGGCAGTGGGCCCCAATACCGCCATGTCTTTTTATAATGGAGTCCGAATTACACACCAAGAGGTGAGAGGGTGGGAGAGGAAGCTGACGAGATTGGCTGAGGGCTTTGTGCCAGATAGCACCCTTTACTTTCATATTCACCAGAAATATTAAGGAACAAATGGGTTGGCATTTCTATAAAATTGATTGGATAGTTTCCTCTTTTATTTTTTTCTTTTTGAGGCTTAATATTTTTTTACAAGTTCCATTGCTGTTTTATAGAAAGTGTGATGATGCCATAAATCAGGCAATAATTGCTTTGTGCTGGACCATACCCAGTGTCCGAAAAGAATCAAGCTCCAGTCAGACTGTGTGATAATTAATCTATGAGCTCGGGCAGGGTGCTGTGTAGGGGAAGCCCCTGCTTCTGATTGTGTGAGTCCATCCACTAGCCTACATCTTGTCAGGAGTAAGGGGTTCTAGTGCAAAAAAAAAAAAAAAAAAAAAGACTAAAATCAGAAAATTAAAGTGACACAAGCCTTGATACTATGTCCAACATATATGTGTTTTGGTTTTGTTTCTTCGCCTCCTAAGAGTCTGCTTAAAGGCAAAGTTCAGCTGGGGAGCCTCACCCTTATCTCACTTGGAGGAGTTTGGGACTTAAGCTTGTGTCTGGCACCCACATTGATGCCCCCGCTTTTGCACCAGCAGGGGAAATGCCCTGAGATAGTCACATTATTCTACATTCAGAGCAATTGCACAGCAAAAGATGGTGCTTTGCTCAAACTGGGCTGTGGCCAGGTAGCTGGGGTCCCTATAGAACAGTCCAGAAAGTCCCGGAAGTTCAACCTTTGAAAGTAGTTCTGGGAGTTCTGTGTGCATGCTGGCAATCAGCCACCTCTGCACACTTATTCCCTTTGAATAAATTTGCTTTTGGCTGGGAAAACAAAAAACAAAGTGAGTAACTCTGAGATAATGCTATGTTACAGGATTAGTGTCCCTTACCTGAAATGCCTGGGACCAGAAGTGTTCTGGGTTTCAGAATATTCCCATATACATATGAGGTGTCTTGGGGTAGGGCCCAGGTCCAAACAGCAAATTCATGTATGCTTCATATACACCTTACACACTTGCCTGAAGGTGTTTTATAGAACATCTTCAGTGCACCCACTCTGCAACCTGTCACATGCGGTGAGGTGTGGAATTTTCCATTTGTGGCATTGTGTTAGCACTAAACAGTTTAGCATTTGGGAGCATTTCAGATTTCAGGTTAGGGATGCTTAGCCTGAGTTTATTTATTTAAATATTTTACAGAAAGGAAACAGAAGCTTAAAGAGGTTAAGCAACTTGGCCAAGGTCACAAATCCAGTAACAAACAGTGCAGGCGCTCCCTGTGTGGTATTATAAAGATGAATGAAACTCCCTCCTGGCCCTCATGAAATTTAGATTCTATTGAGGAGATAGGAAAAATTCATTAACTGTCTTGAGCCATTTTGCATTGCTAGCAACAACAACAACAAATAAAAAACCACTGAGGCTCAGTAATTTACAAAGCAAAGAGGCTTATGACTCTGGTGGCTATAGGGGGCTGAACAACGTGGTACCTACATCCTGGTGATAGACTGTGGGCTGCACCACTCATGACAGAGAAATGGAAAGAGAACCAGCCACATACAAAAGGAGTCTCCCTTTAACAACCGTTCTCTCCAGAACTAGCCTGGGCCTGCGTGTCCTCCAAGAGCAAACCACCGCAGGGCCCGTTTAGGCCTTACCTCTTAAAGTTCCCAACACCTCAGCACCGCCACCCTGAACCCTCCGGGGAACCAACACATCCAGACCAAAGCAACAGCCATTAACAGTGTAAGGTGCATGAGACCAAGGGTCCCATCCTGACATGACGTGGCCGGGCTGGAATCGTAAGATCCGTGAGGATTCTGTTCACTCTTGACAACTGCTGGGTTGGACCCTGGTACCTAGAACAACATCTGACACGTGATCATCACTCAGTGAGTGCCCACTGAGTAACTGTCACATACAGATAAAGGCATGGTTGTGATGGAGAGGCAGGAGGGATGGTCCACCTCCAAGAGTGAGCAGTTCTGTACGAACATGCAGTCCTGTTGGCACCAGGAGGCTGTTGGGCCGGCATGCCCAGGTCCTGGGGGTGCTGGCTGGGAGTACTTTGGAGAGAGAAAGCCTCATGGTTGCCCTGCGGGTGGCGAATCCTGTTGTAGGTAGGAGAGTACACTGGTCCTCATCGGGGACTGTCTGATAGTCATGCTGATGGCCCACCTGGGGCACAGATGCAGGACGTCTTGCAGCCCCTTTGTTCCTGGTTCCACCGGATGCTCGCTCTTTGCCTCTTCTTTTGCCTCATTTTCTTTTCCCGCTTTTTTGTTTGCACATTTTTGCTGCCTCCCCCCCCCCCCGCAGGGAGGGGCCTCCTCTATATCCATGGAGTTGCTCATAGCTTCTTCAGCCACTCCAACCTGGGGCCTGGGGCATTCCTGGGCATGGCTGGGCACAGCATAGATGCTCCCAGCACGCCAGAGGGGCCCTGGAGAGCTGCAGGATGCAGCCTGGTTGATCACGAAGGCAAATTCAGTGTCAGGGCTGGAGGGGGGCAGAGTTGTAGCAAGGTCCCTGCTGGTGAGGGACATCACCACAATGGCTCCTCGGCCAGGCATTCAGGAAAAGAACAAGTGGCCTTTGTCTGCTTTTTAAGATTTTATTTATTTATTTATTTATTTGAAAGGCAGAGTTACAGAGAGGTGGGGGGAGGGGGGTCTTCCATCCATTGGTTCACTCCCCATTGGCTGCAACGACTGGAGCTGTGCAGATCTGAAGCCAGGAGCCAGGAGCTTCTTTGCGGTCTCCCACATGGGTGCAGAGGCCCACCCAAGGACTTGAACCATCTTTTACTGCTTTTCCAGGCCATAGCAGAGAGCTGGATCAAAAGTGGAACAGCTGGGACTCAAACTGGCACTCATATGGGGATGCTGGCACTGCAGGTGGTGGCTTTACCCGTTATGCCATAGCACTGGTCGGTCCCTTGTCTACTTTTAAGTCAGCTTATCTGGTAATACTTTTGTCTGTCTTTATAAGGGACATAAAACGTCAATCAATAGTAAACTGAACTGCCCATATATGTCATTTGCACCATCAGTATGTGGAGAACCACATTAATTTTTTTAAATTTATTTTATTTATTTATTTGAAAGGCAGAGTTAGAAAAAGAGAGGGAGAGACAGAAAAAGAGGGATCTTCCATCCACTGGCTCATTCCCCAAATGGATGCAATTGTCCAGGCTGGGCCAAACGGAAGCCGGGAGCCAAACTCTGTCCAGGTCTCCCGTGTAGGTGGCATGAGCTCAAGCAGTTAGGCCATCTTCCACTGCTTTCCCATGTGCAGTAGCAGGGAGCTGGATCAGAAGTGGAGCAGCTAGGATTTGAACCGGAGCCCATGTGGGATGCGGGCACCACAGGCGGAGGCTTTACCTGCTGCTCCACAATGCCAGCCCATATTAAGTTTTCCATGTCTTTGACACTAAGATTATGAAGTTGAAGGACATACGAGTTAGTGTCTCCAATGTTTTTGAGCCCCTGGGAGGAGGGACCTCTCGGACACTTGCTGTCTTCTTCTCTGCAGGTTGACAGCAGGGACTGGGCCCTTAATGGGAACACCCTCTCCCTCGATGAAGAAACGGTCATTGATGTGCCTGAGCCCTATAACCACGTATCCAAGTACTGTGCCTCCTTGGGACACAAGGCGAATCACTCCTTCACTCCAAACTGCGTCTATGATATGTAAGTATGACACCAGTGCTAGGGTAGCTCTGGGGCCACAGGGCCCTGAGGGGTGGGGGGTGTGGAAAAGATGTCTCCTGCCCCATCAGAACCACTGAGCGTCCTCCGCCTCATGCCACAGGGTGCTGACTCGAAGCTCAGAACCCAAACAGCCCCATTTCGCAGCCTTGGCAAGCTAAGAAATGCAAAGGGCTTCAAAGGGGAGAAATGCTATGGAAATTCCATACTGAGTGGCTGCTGTCTTTTTGGCTGCCTTCTTTGTCCATCAACTTTCTCATTCTGGAAAATTAAGCATAGTGTTATTGGGAATAATGGTAAAGCTCAAAGTTATTCTGCTCCTGGAGACAATTACAGAACTCTTTCATGATGTGAAAGCAGGGAGGAAAATCAAACCTAAGCCCAGGGCATGAGGTCTCAGTGTTGGAAGAGACTGGTCAAATCCGAGTCCCTATAGTTGGTAACCAAACAGAATGGCACATGCCGCAGTATAGATGAGACCTGAAAACATTACACATGGCAAAAGGATCCAGCTGCAGAGGGGACTTGTTGTGTGACTCCGTTTACAGGAAATGTCCACATAGGACATCTAAAGAGAGTGTAGATTCGTGCTTTCCTAGCACTGGAAGGGGGGCGATGAGAGGTGTCTGTTGATGGGTAGAGGGTTTCACTTTGGGGGGATTAGACTGTTGTAAGATTAGATCATGGGGATGGTGGCACAACTGTTGAATATTTAAGCACCATACTCTTGTCCATTTCACAAAGGTGAATGTATGATGTGTGACTTATGTCTTAAGGTGGTCGTTAAAAATATTAATAATCTGACTCCTACCCTCTGTTGGAGTTTGAGCCTTCTCTTCCATCTGCTCATTGAATCTCTGCTTGGAAACCTCCACAGGTTAGGGGGGATTGTTATTATCTGCAGAGGCAGCTGTCCCAGCAAATGAAACAGATATGAAATTAGCGTTGGCTCAGAGGACTAGCAAGTTCTTTATAGTAAGCCCAAATGACATCCAGCTCTCAACACTGATTGTGTCCCTTTCTCTCCTGTCCCCTGTGTCAACCTGTCTTCTACAAGGTAGCCCTCCAAGTAGTTGAGTAGTTTTCATGTGCTCCCTGGATGTTCTCATTCCAAAGCCAAGCATCTCTGGCTGTTCTCGAAAGCATACAGCTGGGACTTTGTACCATCGCCATCTTTCTCCTTAGCTTGGCCGGAGGATGCCAATAATGCCTGGGAGCTGATGAGCTGTGCGCAACCCTCTCTGTGCAGCTATAGCTTGCGGCCCTCAGTCATCCCACTTGTTAGCATAGGCAAGAGCAGATCGTGTGCACCTCATCTGGAGGAAAATTGCCAGGATTTGGAGGTTCCTCAAGAATGTTGCTTCTCGCGTCTCTGAGATGGCTGAAAAAATCATCTGGCAGCGCCTTGCTCTGCTTGGCAGCCAGTAACGAGCACTGGAGCTGCATCTTCTGTTTAAAGGGCAAAGGACATGTGTCATGTGGAGTGAAACTGACACGGTTACTAACCCCAAGGCGCCCATGGCCAATGTGGATAAGGCCAGAGCATCATTCCAAGCTGTGCTCAGCTTAACAGCAACCTTTTTAAAGCAGTAGTAACTAAACAGCATTATTGCTGCTTACGCTGCTCCAGCCAGTTCTGTGATTTCATTGCAAGGACACGATCTTTCTCACCAAAAGAAAAAGACCATGGGACCCAAGAGAAGGTCCCATTATGCAAAATTACATCCCTGTACTCAGGAGGTCTTGATTTTGTTGCTTTCTTTGTTTGCAAGTTCAGTGTGACCAAATATTAGTCATTTGAGATCATGGAAAGACTACATGAACAACAGCCAAATACCAATTCATGACATTCGCTTCTGAAATCATTGGCATTGTTATATGTGCTTTAACCTAAAGCAATACTCTGTAAGCTGTTTTATGAGGCTACTTCAAAATGTTCACAGGATTAAAAGATAAGCTTGTTTTGTCCAAACAATTTTGAAATCTATGTGTAGTTTTTTTCCTAATATACATTTTTTAAATTTTTTTTAAAAGATTTATTTTATTTATTTGAAAGACAGGGTTATGAGAGAGGTAGAGACAGAGAGAGAGAGGTCTTCCATCCGCTGGTTCACTCTCCATGTGGCCACAACAGCCAGAGCTGAGCTCATCTGAAGCCAGTAGCTTCCCCCATATCTCCCACATAGGTGCCAGGGAGATTGGGCCATCTTCTACTGCTTTGCCAGGCACATTAGCAGGGAGCTAGATTGGGAGTGGAGCAGCCGGGACTCAAACTGGCACCCACATGGGATGCCGGCACTGCAGGCTGGAGCTTTAACCTGCTATGCCACAGCACCAGCCCCCAATATACATTTTCTATGCGCTCTTCCAGACCACTTCGTATTCATGAGTTTCAAAATATTTTGCACCAAAATAAACATATCTTCAATTCTATTTTCCATGAACTTTTTGAAATACCCTCAAAACTGTGGTCTTGTGCAAAATGTCACATGGGACATCCGGGAGCTAATTTCCCAGCTGTGCGTGTGGGTGAGGGGCTGGCAAGGAGCCAAGCCCCTTGGCACGGAGGTTTGACTCTGCGGCTGACCGTGCAGCTCGCATTCACTGAGCACCGCTAGCAGGTGCCCTGCCCACTGTGAGTCCTGCGTTGCCTCATTCACTCCTCCCTACCCCTCCTGAGGCCACTGCCCCATCTTCCCAGATCCCAGGCGAGAAAACACTGGCCTCCTAAGCACTCTGCCTAAGTGCTCTTAGCCATTGCTGTGCCTTGGTGCCTTCTTCAAGAACCAGCACTTGAAACTGAGTTCGCTCTTTTCAGCCTGCCCATTATCTACCCTCCGAAAATAATGACAATGAGCAAGAAAATGAAAATATGAGGGAATCCTCAGAGAAGACTTAGGCCCAGAAATTCAACACAGGACTATTTTCAATGTTTTGGAAGGCTACCCAGAGCTCTGTTTCAGGAGTGCTATTTTTTATACTGCACTAAAAATATGGTGTAAATTGTGATGAGATATTTTAATTTAAAGACAAAGAGTTGTAATTTTAATGAGGAATTCCTGAGTCCCTGGGTCAGGCATCTCCTTTGCAATGGAGCACAGCCTGGTCATTCTGTACACTTGCACACTCTCACACACACACTTGTGTGCTCACACACATGCATGTTCACACACTCATGCATACGCACACATTCTGACACATGTATGTGTTCACACACTTGCATGCTCACACTCTCACAGACGTCTACACACAGACATGCTCACATATGTGCATATTCACATACTCATGCAAACATGTTGACACATGCATGCTCACACGCATGTAAGCTTACACACATGCACACTCACACTCATACACATGCTCACACACATAGTGATGAGCGCTAGCTAAGTCCTCACTTTGTACTGGGCGCCATATGAAGTGCTTGCCATTTGTGACCCCATCTTTCACCCCAGAGATGCTGTACAGTAAGTATTACCAGGATCTTGCAGGTGACAACAGTGTGATTCAGATACAAGGCAGGCTGCCCAAGAGCACACAGTTCTCATGTGTAGAACCAGCACTCACCCCACAGTCATCTGACCCCAAGTTAAGTGACTTTCCAGGAAACATGAAACCAAAGTAAGATGGACAGAGCACCCCGTGTGGCACTGAGTAGAGGCTGTTCCTTTGCATACTGTATGGTAAAACGTGTCTGGGAGCCACAGACACACTCCCTGCCGCTCCACGTCAGGGCCCGGAACTGACCTTCTGGTTCAAAAGGTGATTGGAAATGAAAGAGATGTATTTGACCAGATGCATACAAAGCCAAGCTGGTTCCTTTCCATCTCAGCATCTGCGGGTGAGCTCAGTCTATTTTTACCAGCCTCTCCTGTGGGGGGCTGTGCTGGGGACTGGGGCTGGCTGGGAGCCTTTGGCAGCAGCTGACATTGGTCATGGCCTTGACCCCACTTCTGTTTCTGCGAGAGGGTTTGTTACAGGGATGAGACACTGCTCCCTTTGCAGGGTGCTTCCCGGGGAAATGCTAAAAAAGCAGATTGGCAGAGAAGTGCAGACCTGCCTCTTGGAAAGAAATCATCTGCTTTTATGCATCCTCTATGTAGATGGGGGGAAAGATGGGATTTTTTGTTTTGAAGATCCAAAAGCTGGGATTTTAGGAAGAAGCAGGGTTGTTTCAGTCCTAAGACACCAGCAAAGCCTTCACCCCAAGGTACAGCCAGGTAAGCTGATGCTACCAGCCATGTTAGCATCTGCTGCCAGCCAGAAGAGCTGAAATGTTGATGGGATCACTGGCTCTGATTTTCTAATTAAGGAGAGATGTTTGTGGTTGACCCTGGTTGCTGGTTTTACAAAATACAGAGTGCCGTGTGTGCTCAAAAACATAGAGCAGTGCTTTTCAAACTTGAACATGCCAGTGCATCACCTGGGAGTGTGGTTACAATGCAGGCTGCAACCCCGTGGGCCTAGAGTAGGGCTGGGGGGCTCTGCGTCCCACCAGGTCCCGGGGGAGCGGAAGCTAGCTGCCCTGCGGACCGCACTTTGCATCCACACCTGTGGCGGCCAGGGAGGAGCACGTAGGTGATTGCCTTCTGCCCCAGCCTGGCCCCAGGAATGATCATGTGCCTCTTCCTGCTCAGGTTTGTCCACCCCCGCTTTGGGCCCATCAAATGCATCCGCACCCTGCGAGCGGTGGAGGCTGACGAGGAGCTCACGGTCGCCTACGGCTATGACCACAGTCCCCCTGGCAAGAGTGGGCCTGAAGCCCCCGAGTGGTACCAGGTGGAGCTAAAAGCCTTCCAGGCCACCCAGCAAAAGTGAAAGGCCTGGTCCCGGGGGTCCAGAGACCTGGCACAAGAAACTTGGATCTATGCACTACGATTCTCCGACAATGGGACAGCCAGGGACTGCTCGTGCTGCACCATCACATCCTCTCGGGCTGCGTTAGCAGCGACGCTCTCGCACACTAACTAGGTCTGACTGCATTACTCATACCAGATTTAAAATTAGCTAGCCTTGCAGCAACATCCTACTGAGAGGTTTCGTGGAGCACTCGACCTACGACGGCGTGACGTTCGGTGGTGGTTCGGGTCTAAATCTGTCCCAAATTCAGAGATGCCAAATGATCAGACTGAAAACGGGAGATGGGGCTTTTCGGTCATGTGTCATCAGTGGTTTTTTTTTTTTTTTTTTCCCTCCGGCCAATGCAGATTGCATTCTCACACTTGCATCTGCGCCGTGTGGGAAATAGAGAATGATTACATCTGTATTCTCTAAATGTAGTATAATTTGCCTTCTAACCTTTGATCTGTATCTTGCAATAGACTGGCTTTGTTTTTTTCCTAGTACACAGAAGCCCTCTTTTTGGGTCATTTCAATTCTCAGTCCTGTTCCCTGTCTTAGCTATCCTCCCGGATGGATGATGAGAGAAACCTTCCAAACAGATTTTGTGTCACTGGGAGTGCGTAGGTCTTTCTGGCTCTTTGTTTCATTATTACACCCTAATATAAAGTACTGGCTCATAGAGCCGGGAGTTGTTATTATAGAATTATTATTCTCGCATGTAAACAAAGATATCTTTGCTTTAAGATGTGGGAAGAAATGAATTTACTTTGTTTGCATTAAGTTATGGGAGAGTTGTAATATATACTTTAAGAAAGAAGAGAGGACTATTAGTATTTCTAAGCAGTAACTGTGGCAATTTTGCAATATCTTCAATAGTGTTAGTCATTTTTTTTCTCCTTGGGGACACATTAAATGTACATAACATAGCGCAGTCTGGCTTGTGGCACAGTGCATTGAACTCAAAAGTCAAATAGCAAACTTGAGTTCTAACACAGAATTCAAACAACAAGTTTTAAATCAATACTGTTAAGGCAGACATACTGATCTCTAGGTACAAATCAAACCTTACTCTTGCTCATTGTAATTTCAAAACTGACTTGCTTCAAAGCATTATAAACTGAGAGTTAGCACCTGTGTAGTTGACAGCAGCAGTATCAATAGCCTTTCAGCCATCTTTGCAAGCCATGTGTAATCACAACTGCAGAAATAAGGAGAAAACCCTTGTTTTTTAGTTTAGCACATTAGATTGATAACATAGCTGGGATGGCTCTGAATGAATCCGGAACACTTGGTTTTCAATAAGCAGTGCACCACATGCCACCGATTTGGAACTGCGTCTTCTTTAGATGCTGCGATGAGGTCGCAGGAAGGGCTTGCTCTGACCTGCAGCCGTCAGCAGTGGCCATCTGTCGCCCCCAGTCGGTTTGGCCTTGAAAGCAGAAGCCTTCCAAGCTGTAGCCCACAGTGAGCTCCTGCTGATGGGAGAAATATGGCTGGGAGCAGTGGAGGAATCAGGAGACAGGGAAAAGAGTTTGCTAGCTCTTGTCGGTAAGACAGTGCTCTTAGGAAGCCTTTAATAGAAGAGCGTGATCCAGGGCAGCCGGCAACTTGGAGTTCAGGTATCCCAGGGGTGGGGAAAAGGGTTGCGGCCTGCAGGGTTCACCCCTCAAGGCAGTGACCGAGCGGTCCATCTGGTCTTTTCAAGGCCAGGCTTCCTGGACGCCCGGCTGTGTGCTTTGGAGCTAGGTGGTGGGGGATTCGGGGAGATCCAGCTGGATTCCTGTTTGGATGCTTAAGCTGATGGTTCACAGTACAAGAGGGAGTCTTCATGGCTTCCAGGAAGGGCTCCTGCAAAAGGAACTGCATGGGGTTTTTAGCTCAAAGGCAGCAGGGTAGGATCGCTTCTATTCTGTAGAAAGAGATTGTTCTGTAATCTGTGGCAGACGGACGGAGTCTCTGGACTTGGATTCTGATAGGTGTTTTTATTTAAAGGTATCCCAAAGTGAGTGACAGGAGGGAAGTAGGCCCAGTCAGGGGGGCCTCAGAGCCAGGCCAGGGAGAGAGGTCGGAGAGAGCGGGGTGCAGGTTAGACCTGTGACACAGCTGTCTGTGGTCTCCCATGGTCACGGCCATGCTGGGATATAATTTCTGTCCCAGAAGGGTACTCTAGTGATCCCCTTGAAATGCAATTAGAACAAAATTTTTGGATCAAAGGGATTGAAGATGGTTAGGAGTCCCGAAGTAAACTGATCAATTCTTCCAATTACATATTGAGTGAAAACACTCAGCTTACAACCAGGCCATGTGTCTATGACCTCCAGGTAATTTGGAGGCAAGAGGACACCCACGCTGAGCCTCTCTCTGACTTTCTGCCTGATTCTCCACACTTCCTGCTCGCCTTTTCCCAGCCCCGGCTCTTTCTTCTTCTCTCTCCTCCCACACAAGGAAGCCTAAGTTTCTAGGTGGAACCCCAGCCCAGCCAGACTCCCCCATTCCCAACTCTCCAGGCAAGTTGCTCTCCTCTCTTGTGGTCTGTGTCTCCAGCACTCGCTCGTTCTCTCTCTCTCTTCCTCTCTCTTCCAGACCCTTCTGTGCGAACCTTCCTCCAGTTGCTCTCTACCCCTGAGTGATGCTGTCACACCTGCTGTCCCCCACCACACCTCCCTTCATGCACACACACTCCGCTTTGCACAGGTGGGAATTGAGGGGCCCTGAGATCCGCTGTGTTGTGCAAGTAGGGAAAGAAGTGGAGAGGGCCAGGGTTTCAGAAGGAGTTGACTGCTGGGGAAAGACCAGTGTAGTCCTTGTTTGAACCAAAGTGTGAGTGGAACAGCCTCAGAATGACGTGCTTTTCACCCACTGTAGCAGGAGCTGTGTCAGGAAGCAGCTGACTCTGCATCCGGGTCACCGCAGGGATGTGCAGGAGCCCACGTGGCGGGGAGTGGAGACGTGAGTCTATGCACTCCTAAACAACAGCATTGTCCTGGAGATTCACTCAGAGCTGTCTCAGTCCAATCCTGCATGACTAGATCTTCCCGTAGCATCTTTTCTAGAACGAACTACTATCTCATGGTAGAGTTAGGACTAGGACGTAGCCTGGAGGAGCATGTCCCAGCTGGACATTGAATGGACTCACAAACGCCACAGGAGGACTGAATGTCCAACTCACAGGAAGGACGAGATGCAAAGGCCACAGAGGAGGAGGACTTGGGTTTTGTAGGACCTACTCTTGTTTCAATCCGCTTCACCCCCACAGCCCAACCTGAGCGACCAGGAAGGAAATTTGTTTTCACGACCTCTCTGAACCTGCCTGGGACTGTAGTTAAAGCTATTGGCCCTGGGGTTCTTCATTCTTGAAAATCGATTTCCTTCTCTCCAACAACCCAAAAAGACCAAGAAGACCACACGTCGCCATGCACAGCGTGGAAAAGTGACGATCCAAATCTCCTTCATTGTGAACAGCGAGCTACAGGGTTATCTTGGGGAGACAGTACTGACGCTTTTAGTAACTTTCATGGAATATACAGAAATTTCAATCGCTCATCTCGAAATGCATTTAAAATCTTCCAAGAGGGTAGAGGTACAGTTTTCCATTTTTTGGGTTTAAAACAGTTGCCTCGAGTTTCTGTCTTAAGAGTAGTGATTTAATAGACTCGTGACATCTTTTGTTTTAGAAAAACAAGCAAAACTACGTTGCAAGACTGATAGTTGTAATGTTTATTTGCCACAGATCAAAGGTTCACAAAATCTATTAAAATTGCAACCACTTGAGGTACCTCGATAGTTTTTTGTTTGTTTGTTTTTTTCTTTGAAGTTTCAGGAATTTGGAGGCTTTTTTACTTTAAAAATACTAAATTTCAATAATTTCCTTTTGCCAAATGTGTGCATACATACTCAAAGCAATGAAACTCTCTCAAGCCATATGACCACAGGGGTGGAAGCCCTTTTCGCAAATTTTAATGTGTTTGTATGTAAATAGATGTTTGTATGAAATATTTTCTTGGTAGAATGACTATATTTAAATGAAGCTGAATTACTCCAGTGCTATTTAAACAGATTACACAAATTTTGGTGAGAATTCTAGGAGTCTATTGAGATACAATGCAGATCAATTTTGACTTTTAGAAATCAAAAGCCTACAAATCACTCCGACCCGAGGCAGCGCCCCCAGGCGGTTGCCCCGAGGTGTGGAGCGAGCTCGTGGGCTTCCCCAGTGCCTCCGCCGCTTCCTGGTGGTAAGTTAGGTGCTAACGGAGGTGTGTTCACCTTTTAGTGACATCCCTGCGGGCCCCCGAGGGGCCCCAGAGTGAGTCAGAGGCATTAGAGACGCTGGTGCAGTTCCCCGGAGCACAATTTCTTTTCAGGGCAGCAGAATCAGAAGCCAGACTCGGCCGTGGGAGCCTTGGAGCTGGGGTTCCCGGCGGCCACCCTCACTGCCTAGCCACACACGTCAGGGAGGCTGCCCTCAGTGGAGCTGGGGCTCAGACCCCAGGGTGGGACTTCGCGGCTTTGCCAGCGCTGGCTGCCTGCCCGAGAGGCGAGGCAGCGGCAGGCGCCGGCTGGGGGCCGGTTTCTCAGCACAGCCCACTCACTCCCTGTCTGGGCTCTGGAAGACTATGCACCTGAGCACCCGACTTCCAACCAGACAGAGAGACGGCCTTGGTCCTGCGCACCCTCGCTTCCTCTGTGACTTCACACACAGCTCTTAGAAGTCGTTTCAGGAGCAAAACCATTCACATCCCTAGGACATACCTCCCGACTCTCCTAACTCTTAGGTTACAGGGGAAAAAAAAAAAAAAAAAAAAACTCCTTTCAAGGATGTCAACTTGCGTGGTTGTTTTTTTTTTTTTTTTTTCCCACTTTGGTCCTAGATATAATGAAATGATAAATATTATGACAAATTTTCACTGTGTATACTAGCAATATGAACACACACACCAGTGTATCTTAACATATCGACTGGGTTACATTTTGGGTCACTGTACTTCACCTTGATTCCTGTTTTGGGAAACCACAGGGACCCCGTCATGCCTGCTTACAGGAGAATGTCATGTCTGTGATTCTGAGCTCCCTACTTCAGAAGTTTCTCCTCCTGGGTTTTCTATGTTCTCTTTCTATCTGGAAATGCACTTACAAGGTTGTGAGGTGTGGTTAAGGAGTGGCAGCCAGGGGATGCTTTCAGCATTATTGCAACCCAAAGTTAACCCCACGACAGTTAAGGAGCATTTTTGGTCTTTTGTGGAATTTGAACTAAATCTATGAGCCTTATTCAATATCTATAATTTTATGATTTTTTTAAATTATGGGAAATTAATGGAAGATGTTTACATGAATACTGTTTGCCCTTACTGTGTTATGAATGAGTTTTTTGTAGTGTGTCTGGGTGCATGTGCAAGAGAGTAGGAAAAATGTTTCTGAAACAAAACTTGACAAATATTTGTAATGAAAAGTAAATTTAAAGATTGCTATAATTGCGCTATAGAAACAATGCAAGTATTAAACAAAATATACAATCATCTGTCGTTGTCTTCCTTTGGTCATCTAGGGCAGAAAAGCAGTAATAGTTTTCTGGTCATATGTCCCCTCATACATTTAAATTATTAAGCAAACTTCACATTGCAATAATTTAAAAATATTGGCCATCTACCACATTCAGTGCAGTCTAGTAAGAGTGAGGAGGAGAGAGGACTGTTTGGAGCTTGCTGTATATTTGGCGTGACTCCGCATACAGCCATCTATCCAGAGCGATTGGCCACCCTAGGTGTCTGATAGAATTCATACACACGTTAAGGGTGTTGCGTGTGAAGGGGATGGTCAGGGACACTCCCTGGGCTTGGAGGAGATAGAGGCAGCTTGTGAGGCACCCTGCGATGAAACTGGGCTCAGGGGCCAGGAGCCTCCCATTTCTGCCCAAATCACCGTCAGTGTTCCCAAAGCCCACTCTGCCACATTCCCAAGGCATAAAAGCCCAAGTCAAAGGGAGGCCAACAATGCTTCCCTGTCACAGGGACCTTCTGCTAAAGGCCCCAAGCTGTTCACTCCTTTATTTAAAAACAAACAAACAAAATATGATTTATTTATTTGAGTTACAGATTACAGAGAGAGAAGAAGTGACAGAAGGATATCTTCCATCCACTGGTTTACTCCCCAAATGTCTACAGAGAAAAAGAGATTTTTCTTTCTGTTTGCAATGGCCAGGGGCTAGACCAGGCCAAAGCCAAGAGCCTGGAACTCCATCCGGGTCTCCCACGTGGGTGCGGGAGTCCAAGCACCTGGGCCATCTTGTTCTGCTTTTCCCGGGCACATTAGCAGGGATCTGGATCAGAAGTGGAGCAACCGGGACTCGCTCGAGCTGGTACCCTCAGGGGATGCCAGCACCACAGGCCGAGTCTTGCCGCACTGTGCTGCACCAGGCCAAGGATTTTGTTTTGCTTATTTTCTTCACAGAAGAAGGAAGTTTAGTGTCTTCAAATAAATTAATGATTTTTAAAATTCAAAAACCAATTTACAGAAATTCCCAGAGTGATTTGTGAAGGGCATTCTTCAAAGACACAATTACCTGGGGTTCCCCAGGCAACTTGAAGTGATTTAGAATATCCGTGTCATCTCCTCAGCCGCTCCAGGGTCCGGGCACTGCTAGCACCGTGCGACAGTGGGAGTTTGGTTTGTCTCCATACTCCTGTGGCCGTGTGCTTGTCACTGCATTCTTGTTGGGAGGGGCGGTGAAGAGGTGATTTCGGTTGTGAGGGACACCGGCCTTTCTGGCAGAATTCCATACTGATCCTCCCAGCACTGCCTCTCCCTTATGAATAGAGCACATTGTTTAGGTTCTTTAATTTTAAAGAGACAATTTTGTTAATTACTTCGTTGAAAAGTAGGAGCGACAGAGAGCAAGGAGAGACTGCTGGTTCACTCCCTTAAATGGCTGCAATGCCCTGGGCTGGGCCAGGCTGAAGCCAGGAGCCTAGAACTCCACCCAGGTCTCTCACGTGGGTGCCCAAGTATTCCAGCCTTCTGTGGCTGCCATCCCAGGCACATTAGCAGGGAGCTGGATTGGAAATGGAGAAGCTAGAACTTGAATTGGTGCCCCAGTATGAGATGTTGGCAAAGCAAGCGGCAGCTGAACCCACTGTGCTACCACATCAGCCCCTGTTTAGTTCTTTTTTAAATTTTATTTATTCATTTTTATTTATTTGAAAGGCAGAGTGACAGAGAGAGAGGGAGAGACAGAGGGAGATCTTGCATCTACTGGTCCACTCCTCAAATGCTTGGAATGGCCAGCGCTGGGCCAGGCCAAACTCAGGAGCCTAGAACCCCATCTGCATCTCTCACAGGGTGGCAGGGCCCGGGTATTTGAGCCATCACCTGCTGCCACCCAGGCACATTAGCAAGATGCTGGATCAGAAGTGGAGGCACTAGATCCCAAGCATTCCGATAAGGAATGTGGGAGTCCCACGTAGCTGTCGAGCCTGCTGTACCCTAGTGCCCACACCTCGGGTGGGTTGTTATAAAGCCAGGCTGTCCTCACACTCTGTCTCCCAGCACACCTGCAGGCCCTGAGCTGAAGCAGCGTGAAGTCAGCACCAGCCGCTGCCCTGGCCTTCCCAGCCTCCAGAGCTGGCAGCCAAAGGAAACCTCTCTCCTTGTAAATGACCCAGTCTCCAGTACTGGATAGCAACAGAATGCACACTAACTCACACCCATTTTACAGAAAGGAAAACAGAGGCACAGACCTACAGAGTAGCTTGCCATTCAGCAGCAGGGCCACAGAGCTGGAGAGTGTAGAGGCAGGGTGTGCAGCCCAGGGGGCTCCAGGCTGCTCGCCTTGCCATTCTCACGGGTGCCCTCACCCCTTCATGGAGCTCAGGCCTCCTTTACTCTCTCAGGTTTCCTTTGCCTCGTTCAGTCTCGCAGCCAGGCGGTCTGTGGATCCCCTAACTGCCGTCCATTCTTGTGCCTGTCGCTGTGACACGCAGACCAGCTGCCCAGCATGTTACTGTTCAGCTACTTCTGTCCCAGTCCAGTCCCTATCCACCTGCTGCCTGGTGTCAGCCATGGCTGCTTCACCCTGGCTGTTTCTCCTGCCCGGACTGCAGCACACACAACCTCCTTAATGATGGAGCCTCGTTCTTGGCTCTCCGTGGGGACCCAGGTGGGCTGAGTGGCCATGGAAAGCTTTGCGCTGTCCCCAGGAGCCTGAACTGCAGACAGCTCCCTGGCAAACAGGCACAAACCTGCAGCGCAGGCCACTTCAGGGTTCAGAAGACAGAGTGGCTGCATGTCCCTTGCCCTTCCCTCTTGCTTCCTTGTCCCAGTCACACGCACCCCGTTGCTGTCTTTTCCTCTTAAGATTTATTCAGGTCTTTTGTCCATAGCTTAACTAGATCAGTCATTTTCTGTTGTGGCAGTGGGTTTGTTTTTGTTTTGTTTTGTTTTTTAAGATTTATCTGAGAGGCAGAGTTACAGAGAGAGAGAGAAAGAGAGACAGAGAGAGGTCTTCCATCCGCAGATTCACTCTCCAAATGGCCACAACAGCCGGAGCTGGGCCAATATGAAGTCAGGAGCGTCTTCCGGGTCTCCCACGCAGGTGCAGGGGCCCAAGCACTTGGGCCATCTTCTACTGCTTTCCCAGGCCATTGGCAGGGAGGTGGATTGGAAGAGGAGCAGCTAGGACCAGAACCGGCACCCATATGGGATGTCGGCACTGCAGGTGGAGGCTTAACCTGTGCTGCAGTGCCTCTTCTTTTGTTTTTTTTTTTTTTTTTTTTTTAAGATGTATTTATTTGAAAGGCAGAGAGAGAGAGAGGGAGAGAGAGAGAGAAATCTTCTGAGTCATTCTCCAAATGGCTGCAATAGCCAGGGCTGGGCCAGACTGAAGCCAGGAGCCAGGAATTCCTTCCAGATCTTCCATGTGGATAGCAGGGACCCAAATCCTTGGGCCATCATCTGCTGCCTCCCAGGAGCATTAGCAGAGAGCTGGATGGGAAATGCAAAATTGTGGGAACCCTGGCCTGGCACTCTGATATGGGATGCCATGTCCCAAGTGGCAGTTTGCCAGCTGTGCCGTAACGCCCATCCACCACCCCTCCTTGACCATCTCTACAAATACCAGGCCGGCTCCCCTCCCTGGACCTGTGTGTGTGTCTTCCTTGCAAACACCCCCTGGCCCCGTCCCTCACCTCCTGCAGGTTCTCAGGAAAATGAGGCCATCCCTGGCCACCCCACTTAAATCAGAGCACCCTCGTCCCCTCCCTCATCTGTAGCCCACCTTACCGCCTTTCTGTTTTTGCCACACCACTCATTACCTCCAACACACTACAGAACTGAGTCACCTGTGTATCGTGGACTTTCTCCTCCCTCCACCACATACTAGGCTTTTAGTCTACTTCCTTCACCAACCTGGCATTAACATCAGCCCCAAAGTAAACACTCAATAAATTCTTGTAGAATGAATGAATGACAGGGAGTCAGTGGATTGTAATATTTAAGAGAATTTTGGTGATTGTCTTAGATTGAAATCCCAGCCCCACCCTTGTGTCACTGAGTGCCTGTGTGCCTCAGTTTCCTTCTTTGTAAATTAAAGTGACAATGATACCTTGGAGGAATAAAGATTGTTTGACCCATGACCCGGGCTCACTGACCCTTGTGCTCTGCGATGCCATCATTTGGGACACAACCAAAACCTGCCTCCTTCCAAGAAGTCCCCTGGGGGGGCTCCTGCCCCAGGGAGCTTGGCCTGACTTCAGGACCTGCCCTTCCCAGTCCTCCATTCTCTGCACCAGGGGATGGACGTGGACAGGCCATGTTATGTATTTGCATGGCAGACAGACAGATCTTCGATCCTCTGGTTTGCCCCTCAAATGTCCACAACAGGTGAAGTTAGGCCAGACCAAAGTCAGGAGCTAGAAACTCAACCACGTCTCCCATGTGGTGGCAGGAACCCAAGTAGTTGAGCCATCACCTGCTGCCTGCAAGGGTGTGCATTCAGGGGAAGCTGGAGTCAGCAGCAGAGGCAGCCCTTGAACCCAGGCACTGCAGTCTGGGACGCAGGTGTCCCAAGCGGTGGCCGCTGTGCTCAAGTCCAGCCCCACACTGGGCTGTTTCATAAATGACCCAGCAAGTGCATCTTGCCGGAAGAAGTGTTCGTCATTCAACACGTTCCTCAGGCCGCACTCTCCTAGGCCCTTAACAAACCGGTCTGGAGCAAAACCCAGGGCAGCGCCTTTGTGGAGCTGACATTTCAGTGGAGAAGCTGATCATCAACCAGCACGTGAGTAACTGTGGCTGCCAGGGCGAGTGGTGTGGATGAAGTGGGGGGGGGGGGGGGGGGCAGGGAGGGTGGTGCTGGATTTTGATTTTTGGAAGGTCAAGCAAGACCTCACTTCCTGAGGGAGGGCGAGAATGAAGTGAGGAGGCTCTGGAGAGATCCCAGGCTGAGCAGGAGCATGACAGGGCCAGGGAACCTCAGGGGGTCCAGCAGCTGGTGTGGAGGGAGGGGGAGGGGCGGCTGATGAGCTCTGAGGGAGAGCAGGAGTCCGATTTCACAGGGGTTCCCCAATCGACTTTAAGGACTAACTCAGAGCATGAGAGGAAGCCAGCCAATGAGGGTAAAAGTCCTTTTGTTTTTAAATAAAAATCAGCTTGGTTCAACTTTGTTGACCACAAGTCCTAAAAACAGTTTTTTAATGTTTTTATGCTTATTTTTAATTATTTTTTTAAGATTTATTTTCATTTATTTGGAAGAGTTAGAGAGAGAGAGAAGTCTTCCATCCGCTGGTTCACTCCCCTGATGGCTGCAACAGCCGGAGCTGAGCTGATCTGAAGTCAGGAAACAGGAGTTTCTTCTGGGTCTTCCATGTGGGTGCAGGGGCCCAAGGACTTGAGCCATCTTCCTCTGCTTTCCCAGGCTATAGCAGAGAGCTGGATCGGAAGAGGGGCAGCCAGGACTCGAACCAGCACCCATGTGTGATGACGGTGCTTCAGGCTGTGGCTTTAACCCACTGTGCCACAGTGCCAGACCCTATGTTTTTATTTTTTAAGATGTATTTATTTATTAGGAAGACAGGGTTACAGACAGACAGAGGCAGAGAGAGAGATCTTCCATCCCCTGGTTCACTCCCTAGATGACCGAAATGGCCAGAGGGTGGGACCAATCAGAAACCAGGAGCCAGGAGCTTCCTCCAGGTCTCCCACGCTGGTGCAGGGGCCCAAGCACTTGGACCATCTTCCACTGCTTTCCCAGGTGCATTAGCAGAGAACTGGATTGGAAGTGGAGCAGTCGCATCTGGAACCAGCACCCATATGGGATGCTAGGATTGCAGGCGGCAGCTCTACCCTCTATTCCACAGCACCGGCCCCCTAAAAACACCAAGTTCCTGCTATTAGCCCTCAAAAGGAGGGCTCTGAACAGAAAGTGGCAAGAGCTTCATCCCACGTGTGACAGAGTCACCCTGACTGCTGCATAGAGACTGGCGGGAGACAGGGGACCCTGTGGGAAACAGGGTCTACGAGGTGGTGGGAGGGTGTGCAGGGGGAACCAAGGTGAGGAGAAGTAGCTGGACTTGGGATGTGTCATAGGCAGAGGCAGGGTTGCTGACATGAGGGGCTAGGTATTTTTTAAAGACTGGCTTCACTGTTGTTTAGGTGTGGCGAGGCCAAGATCAGAAGACAAATGCCATTGAAGAGATGGTTTGTCACTCACAGTTTCAAAGAGGGGATGTGTTATGGGAGGTGTAGGGCACTCAGAGAAGCGCAGGATCGATCAGGAGGTAGAAGGAGCGAAGAGGGCAAGAAACTTCACCATGGTTCACTTTTTATTTTCATTTATTTATCCAGGAGACAGAAAAACAGAGAGACAGTGACAGAGGCACAGATTTTTCTATCCATCTGGTTCACTCTCCAAATGGCTGCAGCAGTCCTCCCAGCCAAAGCTGGGAGCCAGGAACTCAACCCAGGTCCCCCATGTGGGTGGCAGGAACCCAACAACTTGAGCCATCAACCACTGCCTCCCAGGCTATGTTCACACAGGAAGCTAGAGCAGAGCCTGGGCTAGGAATGGAACCCAGGTACTCCGACAGGCAGCTGGACCACCGGGAAAACCTCACTGTGGTGTCAATAGGAAGGAGGATGAGGCAGGTGAGCTGGTTTAGGATTGGCGAGCTTGAATAATCACAGTAAGGGGTGGGGCTGTCTGGTCATCTGGAACCTGGCCCTGGGCTGGCTGTGGCAGGAGTGTGGCAGGCCTGTGTAGGCATGGGCTCCGGGTTGGCTTGTCTGCATGGGAAAGGTGCCAGTCATTTGTCATCTCTAGGACTTGGATGTCTTTTAGGGACAGTCCCTCCAGAGTCAGCAAAGGCCCTAGGTGTCAAAGCACCTGCACAAAACAATATGTTTCAGACATAGGGAGGAAAGGAGGAACCCTCTGGGGTTTAGCCAGGGCCACTCAAAGGATGCAGTCAGCTCTCACCACTGAGGACCTCACCGGAAGTCACCTGCACTCTCCCAGCTCTGATCTCTATTTCCGGAACAGCCACTCTTCTAGTCCTGGTCTGGCTCCCTCTTGTGGTGAACATGTATCCTTATGTTGTGTCTGATGTGAAGATAAAACCTGACTTCACACGTTGGAAAAACAGCCCTGATGTCCCCGGCTGCTGTCCTTTCTTCTTATCAGGCTGGGCTTTGAGTCGCTGAATGAAGACACTACTTTCAGGGCTTTTTAATGTTCTCAATCAGCTCACACATCAGGAGGGCTCATACCTCCTTTGGAACTAAGCCGAAGAAAGCTGGTTAATCTTCTAAAACAAACAAAAGCATTTTAGTGCTGCCAAGCTCTTTAAAATCCTATCTCACTAGGGCACAGGTGTCTGCGAAACACGACCTGTGGGTTCATTAATCCTAAATCAATCTAATCTTACACTTGCCTACCTCTCATCTGTAATGATCCAACTATGTGGGTGAAAGGGTCACAGCTCACGAGAGGGGAAGTTACCTGCTAAAGGCGGGCACCAACAGGACAGAATTAAACCTGCTGGGCAGAAACCTTCCTGGGTTTCTTGCTAGACTCGACAACCTAACTCCTCTCTGGGGCAAAGATGAGATTTCTCCAAATCAGGGAAGTCTTTGTGTGTTGGCGGGGGGTGTGGGGGGTTAAATGAAAGGCAGCGTTACGAAGAGAGGGAAAGATTTTCCATCCGCTGGTTCACTCCCCCAGATGGATGCAATGGCCAGGGCTCAGCCAGGCTGAAACCACGAGCCTGGAACCCATCTAGGTCTCCTACTTGGGTAGCAGAGACTTGAGCACCTAGACCATCTTCTGCTGCTTTCCCAGGCACATGAACAGGGATCTGGGATGGAAGCGGAGCAGCCAGGATTCAAGCCAGAACTCTTGTAGAGGAAATGTGGCCAGCCACAGCCAGAGACAAAGAAAGAAAAGCGAACCCACCCCCCCAACACAAACCTCGAAAAGTGGCTGCTCACAATTAACTAGTGAAGCAGCTGCCCACTGTGATCTTGTCTAGGGAGGGAAGACGTCCTAAGTTCTGCTTCTGTAAACTCCAGTCATAAATCTGTCCTATAAATCTACTCCTTGTATCTCTTTTATATACATACCGGACCCACCGACCATTGGAAGTGTGGTCCTAAGTCACGCAGGCTGCAATTTAAACCCACCAGTGCTGCAGTAGCTAAGGTATGATGCTGATGAACCCATAAATATTCTAGAAACTTGGAATTGTTGCTCAGTTCTCAGGAAATGATTCCAGCTGAGCCTGGAATCAGCAGGATTAATTAATAAACTGCTTCGATCCTCCACTGTCTGATGCCTGTTTGAACGAAGGGCGTTTTCCCACCCCAGGTTTCTGTAACACTCTGACATCGGATCCTGGTGTTGCAAGTGGCGGCTTGACCTGCTGCACTGCAACACTGGCCTGCCTTTCTTTTTCTTTCTTCCTTCTTGTTTCACCTTCTTTCATTCCTTCCATGCTTCATTTCTTTCTCTTTCTTCTTTCTTTTTTTTAAAGATTTATTTAATTATTTGAAAGTCAGAATTACAGAGAGAGAGGGAGAGACAAATACAGAGATCTTCCATCTGCTGGCTCACTCCCCAAATGGCCACAACTGCTGGGGCTGGGCAAGGCCAAAGCCAGGAGCCAGGAGCTTCTTCCGGGTCTCCCACATGGGTGGCAGGGGCCCAAGCACTTGGACCGTCTTCTGCTGCATTTCCCAGGTGCATTAGCAAGGGGCTGTATTGGAAGTGAAGGAGCTGGGACTCCACCTGGTGTCCATACTGGATGCCAGCACTGTAGATGATGGCTTAATCCACTACACCACAGAGCCAGCCCCTATTTATTTCCTTTTAACATAGAAAGATAAGAGAGCACCCACCTCTGGTTCACATCCCCAAATAATCTTCAACAGCTCCATCCCAGGCTGGACCAGGCCAAAGCCAGGAGCCAGGAGCTCAATCCAGATCCCCCACATATGTGAAAGGAACCCAATTACTTGAGCCATGACTGTGGCCTCCCAGGTCCCCGTATCAGCAGGCAACTGGAGTCAGAAGCTGAGCTGGTCATCAATCCCAGGTACCCCACTCAGTACCCACTCAGCCAACAGGCTGGATGCCCACCCTAAATTTATCTTTTGATTGCACTTTCCACAGACTTTTTGAGATCCCCTGTATATACGTGCATGTGCACATGTGTGGGCACAGGAATAGCACTGATCTAAGACAGACTTCCCGCACCCACCACCCTGCAGAACACAGCCAGAAACCAAGAAACAAGCGACTTCTGACCCGTCAGTAGCTATTTCAAAGGTCACACACCTTCCTCCGTGAAAGCTGATGTGGGTGAGGCTGCACTCGGGAAGGGATGAGGAGCCAGGATCTCCCAAGACCCAGTTTACAGGCACCACCCAAATCCCCCCATCTCCCATGCTGTGCCAACAGGGCTGAGGAGTCAGCACACCCAACCCTCATCATGCACCTCCGCCTCATTCTCCATCACGTGCCAGACGCCGTGACACCTTCCTGGGGACCACCAGGTGCACTGCAGCCCTGCCCCAAATCCTGTCTCCTCTGGATCCTCAATCAGGTCGCCCCCTAAGCACCAGCCCTACTCTATAAGGGGATGACCCCAGCCAGGCTAGGGGGACAATTCTCTCTCTTGAGGTCACCATGCTCACGTCTGTGTACTTTCAGTAAACCCTGTTCTGTTCTCCTCTCCCTACATCTCCTTGTCGCATTCTTACACACTGGGAAGGCAGGAATCTGCACCAAGTCTAGCTGGGGGTCTCCCTGAGCCCAGCCAGGGCTCCCAATCCTCACTACATAATTTGGGGGCCGCTACCCCCACAACAGAGGTCACTGGAGAGCACAGGTTTCCAGCTCAGGGCCTCTGACCCGGTGCACAGTGAGATTGGCCAGGAAGAGGACGGAGAAGCACACGAAAAATGCAGCTTGTTTGCCGAAAGTCTCCTTTCCAGTTTTTCAGCACCACGGCTCCTACCTGTGTACCTTAACCTCAGAAAATGTTCTCGGCCAGTCACTTCTCCGAGTGGGACAGAGGAATCCTCCGGGAATTTGTTGAACTTGCAGGTTCTTGGGCCGCGTTTACAGACAGCCTGCCTGGGGATCAGGTCCCCCCAAGGCGTTCCCACTTTTCAGAGCAGCCCAGTAACTGGTGCTCATATTGATGCCCCCGGGGAATTCAGAAGAACTCAAAGTAAGCTGAGTCCGCTTTGCTTACTGATAACGGTCATCATCAGAGCCTGGGCTTCCTCAGAACACAAAAATGCCTCTTGGGAGCCACTGTAGGATCAGAGCAGAGAAACTCACCAGAGAAGCACAACAATGACTGTCAGACCAGCGGGACTTGAATGGATAAAACAGCTCAGACAACAATCAGGGCGCTCGGAATGTTCTTCAAAATAATCGGGGCGGTGGGGGAAGCGGCTGGGACTGATTTACAACCAGGTAGATACAGGTGAGGAAGCTGAGTCACAGAGAGGAGGAGGTTTGTTATCTTGTACTAGGTGTTTTGGGTTTTTAAATTCTCACAGTAAAAATCAGAGAAAATTAGAAACCTAGAAGGTTATTAGCTATAAACATGCCAAAAAACTAGTGCCACAGAGGCAAACATCACCTGTCCTAATGCCTTTTTTGTTTTTATTTTTTCTTTTAAGAGATTTTTATTTATTTGAAGGGTAGAGTTTCAGAGAGACAGAACGAGAGAAACCTTCCACCTGCTGGTTCACTCCACAAATGGCCGCAACAGCAAGGGTTTGGCCAGGCTGAAGCCAGGAGCCCAGAGCTTCTTCCAGGTATCCTACAAGGGAGCAGGGGCCCAAGCACTTGGGCCATCCTCTGCTGCTTTCCCAGCTGCATTAGCAGGGAGCTGGATCAGAAGTGGAGCAACTGGGTCTCAAACTGACGCCCACATGGAATGCTGGCATCATAGGCAGTGGCTTTACCTGCTATGCCACAGCACCAGCCTCAGTGCCTTTTTAAAAAAAAAAAAAAAAGTATGTATGTATTTATTTGTTTGAAAGGCATAGAGACAGAGAGAGGAGGAGAAACAGAGAGAGAGAAACATTTCCATCTACTAGTTCACTCTTCAAATGTCAAAAACAGGCAGGAGTGGGCCAGGCTGAAGCCCGAAGTCCATCCGGGGCTCCCATATGTGTGGCAGGAACCCAAGTACTTGGGCCATTATCTGCTACCTCCCAGGTACATTAGCAGAAAGCTGGATCAAGAGCAGAGGTAGGCTGTGGGGAGCAACTCGGACTAGACTAAGTTACTGGAATTAAGACTTATTCTATGCATCTGCTCTCCCACAATATGGCGCTGGGAGAGGAGTAAACAACTTCTACACAGCTGCCTCCAGTTGGACCAATAACCTGCAGGAGCTGATCCTGCTCCTGATTGGAGGAGAGCAGCGTACTCGGCGTGTGGGTAGCAGAGTTGGGATTGGTGGAAGGGACTATAAAGGAGGAGAGAGACAACATGCACCAGGAACATCTAAGGGGAACATCGGATAACATCTGAGCAGCCCCCGAGAGAGCCGGCCGGCGGTGTGCCGCTCCCCCGCGGAAGTGGGGAAAGTAGCAGGGGGAGCCGCCCTTCCACGGAGGTGGAGGGACGGCAGCCAACCCGGGAAGAACCAGCAGCAAACCCGGGGAGGGCCGAGCAGACAAAAGAAGAGCACAGGGTCCTGTGTCGTTCCTCCACGAAGACGGGGAGCGACAGTAGGCACTCTAGATATAAGGTGTGGGAGTCCAAGCTGCAGCTAACCCTGTCCTGATTCTCTCCAAGCAATTGCCTTCCTTCAATTTTGTGGGCCCACTGGCAACTAGTCCCTATGATAAAATGAACGGACAAGTATCATTAAATATACCATTTATATATGTGACAAGCCCCTGTTCGGATTCCCTGCTCAGCAAGCAATTCTCTGGTTGTCACCCTGCTTGCAGAGAGGCTACTCTGTGCCGGTACTGCGCCTCTATCCCCGTGACAGCTGCAGTCTCCACTATTTGGAGGTTTTTCTCTTTTTAAAGACTTATTTATTTGAAATTCAGACACACACATGAGAGAGAGAGAGAGAGAGAGATCATCCGTCCACTGGTGCACTCCTCAAAAACCTGAACCAGCTATGTTGAGGCCAGACAGAAGCCAGGAGCCAGGAACTCCATCTGGGTGCAGGAACCCAGGCATTTGGCACATCATCTACTGTCTGTCCAGTGTCTTCCCAGGCACATTAGCAGGAATTCTGGTGTGGAAATGGAGGATCCAGGACTTGAACCAGTGATCTGATATGGGATGCTGGCATAGCAGGCAAAGGCTTAACTCACTGTGCCGCAATGCCAGCCCCAGTCTCCATTATCTGACTGCGCTAGGATTCTGCCTTTGTACATTGATCTTATGAAGTTGGTCAATGAGTCTGTTTTGTTTTTTCTTTTTAATATTTTTTAAATTTATTTATTTATTTATTTTGAAAGAGTTACAGAGAGAGGGAGAGGCAGAGTGGGGGGTAGAATCTCCCATTGGTTCACTCCCCAGATGACTGCAACCTCCAGGGCTGGTGGCCCAAGCACTTGGACCACCCTCTGCTGTTTTCCCAGGTGCACTAGCAGGGAGCTGGATCAGAGGTGGAGCATCTGGGACTTGAACTGGGACTTGAACCAGTGCCTGTATTGGATGCCAAAGGCTGCAGGTGGTGGCTTAACCCACTGCATCACAGTGCTAGGCCCAATGAGTCTGTTCTAAAAGGTGGAGCTATTCACAGTGTGCTCACAAAATATCCAGGTTCTAATCCTTTAAAGATCAGAACAACAAAGCCAAGGAACATGTCCCAAGGTCATGAATGTCTCCTGAGAGACCCTCAGGCAGAAGCAGTCAGATGACTGAACCCCTCACCCAGTCTTTTCCAAATTTCTGGAGAAACAAAAACTATATTTATAGAATTCTCACTGTGCAGCATGCATCGTGCTGGGTACTTTCCATGAGTGATCCCCTTTAATTTTCACAGTAGAAAACATCATGGGGAGTTCTCACTTGGAAGGATTTCTATCTAAACTGGTTAAATGAGAAAATGTCCAGCCATTGCTGTGGTGTAGCAGGTAAAGCAGCCGCCTGTGGTGCTGACTTTCCAGATGGGTATGGGTTCAAATCCTGGCTGCTCTACTTCCAATCCAGCTCCCTGCAAATGTACCTGGGAAAGCAGCAGAGGATGGCCCAAGTGCATGGGCCCCTGCATCCGCATGAGAGACCTGGAAGAAGCTCCTGGCTCCTGGCTTCAAATAGCTAAGTTCTGGCTGTTGCAGCCATTTGAGGAGTAAACCAGCAGATAAAAGTTTGCTCTCTCTCTCTCTCTCTCTCTCTCTGTAACTCTTTCAAATAAATAAATTTTTAAAAAGAAAAAGTGCACAAAAGGACAAATGAAAGAGATTGTTGATTAATCATGAAAAATATACTTATGTTGAATACTTATATAATCTATAATGCCATATTCTGGCTATAGTACACATATAGATTATATATAATATAAAATAAAATTACTAAGCAGTGTTTTTCTAAGTAAATGTTAACATTCCCCATCTTATTACAAATAGTCTACCATTTAAAATAATATTATAGTCAATCCACCTAATTAGGCTCTTTGTAATTGTATTTATTTACTTACTTATTTATTTTTATTTGAGAGGTAGAGGAGGGGAGATCTTGAACCTGCTGGTTCATTTCTCAAGTGCCTACAACGGATCCTGAAGCTAGGAGTTGGGAACTGAATCCAGGTCTCCTACATGAGTAGCAGCAACCAAGCACTTGAGCCATCACCTACTGCCTCCCTAGGAGCACGTCAGCTGGAAACTGGAATTGGGAGTGGAGCTGGGACTCAAACCAAGACATTCTGATATGGCACGCAGATGTCTTGAGCAGCATCCTGACCACTGCATCTGCCCCAACCAGGCTCTTACTAAACCCATATTTCCATAGTCCACCGAGAGTGAATGAAAAGTGAAGTTAACCTCTCTGTGTTGTAGAATCAGGATGTGAGACTTCCATAGGTCTAAGCCCAATGCCCAGTGTTAATTTGGATATTAAACATTAGTGGTGCTGCACTTCTGTGTCTTTCTGTATCATCTGTATCCATATAAAATGGAATTCCAATATTTTCCCCACACTTTAATGGAGTGCCTTTCATATCCTCTGGGGCACCTGCTCTCCACTTTATTATTCTGTGTGTTGGAACAGTATTTCCTAGCATAACACAATGCACTTTATTCTGTTCTTCTCTTGTCTTTTTATAAAACTTCTGTCCATCAGGTTTGATAACCCAGCACCCCTTGCAGTGCCTGGTCAGCCATAATTGCTCACATCGCTGGATGTTGGATCCAGAGTTAGAAGAATGGTTTCCCAAGAGACACCCCAGGACAAGTGTGACCAGGACCAGCCTTGTGCAGGGCCCAGAGTAATGGAAAGTCATGAAAGAGCACATTCGATTTGAGATCGATAGATCTGGACCCGAGCCTGTGCTCTTTGCCCTGTGAGCTCTGTGTTCTCTTTATAAACAAGATAAATAAAAACTGCCCCACCTATTGCACAGGTTTGTTTTACCAGCCGTTTCCCTCTTTGCCTTCCTATGACCAAAATATTCACATTCCAAGAAGCTTGTGCAGCTGGGCTGGCCTGCAGACCTGGGGTGGCAGGTGAGCCGCCAGGGCAGGGAGGCAGGCAGTGGCTGAGAGGCTGCTGAAAAGCTATGCAAAGGAGATACACATCGTTGGCATGCTGCCTTCCCGTCTTACCCTGCAAGCCACCTCTCACGCAGCAACCACAATGATCTTTTCAGACGGGAAAGCAGATCATGCTATTGCCTGCCTGAAACCCTCAATGGCTTTTCATGGCAGCCTTAGGATAACATTCAAACTATTTCTCATGGACTGGCCCTATCTACCTCCACATCTCATTCAGTCCCTTCCCCCAACTCTGCGCTCCAGCCAGACCTTCTGTTCCTTAGACTTGCCAAGAGTTCTCCTGGCTCCGGGCCTTGACACCTGCTGATTCCTCCACCCAGTGCCCTCCCCTCAGCCTTCAGCTCTCAACTCACATGGCCTCATTAGCAATGTCTTCCCTGGCCATCCGGTCTTAGAAGTTGTCCCTCACTTACACTCTGTCATAGCACCACCTTATTTCATCATTGTCCCCTATTCCAAGCTACAGTTATTTTTTGGGTACAAGTACAGCCTTTGTCGTCTTATTGCTAGGTCCTTAGTCCCTTGCAGGGCTTGTGAAACATCAGAGACACTCAATCAGTGTTTACTGAATAAGGGGCAGTGCTTAGTGGATCCATTAAGAAGCTGCTTGGGGGGTCGGCATTGTGGTGCACGGGGATAAAAGCTGCGGCCTGCAGTTTATACTGCCTCCAGTTCAAGTCCCGGCTGCTCCACTTCTGATCTAGCTCCCTGCTATGGCCTGGGAAAACAGTGGAGGATGGCTCAAGTCCTTGGGTGCCTGCACCCACATGGGAGACCTGGATGAAGCTCCTGGCTCCTGGCTTTGGATCCACCCGGCTCCAGCCATTTGAGGAGAGAACCAGCAGATAGAAGACCTCTCTGCCTCTCCTCTCTCTGTGTAGCTCTGACTTTAAAATAAATAAATAAAATTTTAAAAAGGAGAAGCTGCTTGGGCTGCATCCCATATCAGGATGCCTGGGTTTGAGTCCCAACTCTGCTCCTGATTCAGCTTCCTACCAGTGCACACCCTGGGAAGCAGCAGATGATGATGGCTCAAAAACTTGGATCCCTGCCACAGACATGAGAGACCCAGATTGAGTCTTCCTTTCAAATAAATAATTTAAAATATTTTAAAATATATATTTTTGGGAGCTGGCATTGTGGCGCAGCAGATTAAGCTGCAACCTGCAACAATAGCAACATGTATGATGCTGGTTTTGTTGTGCCTAGGCGAGTGCAAACAGAGGAGCAGAACACAAGGATAAAATTTGATGGTCCTGGGACTGGTGCTGTGGTTAATCCTCCGCCTGCAGTGCCAGCATCCCATATGGGCACCAGTTTGAGTCCCAGCTGCTCCACTTCTGATCCAGCTCTCTGCTATGGCCTGGGAAAGCAGTAGAAGATGGCCCAAGTCCTTGGGCCCCTGCACCCGCGTGCGAGACCCGGAGGAAGCTCCTGGATCCTGGCTTCAGATCAGCGCAGCTCCAGCCATTGCAGCCATCTGGGGAGTGAACCAGCAGATGGAAGACCTCTCTCTCTCTCTCTCTGTCTCTCTTTCTCCCTGTACCTGCGTGGGAGACCTGGAAGAAGCTCCTGGCTCCTGGATTCAGGTCGGCACAGCTCCGACCATTGCGGCCATCTGGGGAGTGACCCAGCGGACGGAAGACCTTTCTCTCTCTCTCTCCCTTCTCCCTCTCACTGTCTGTAACTCTACCTCTCAAATAAATTTTTTTTTTAAATCTAAAAAAAATTGATAGTCCTTTCTTGCTGGTAGTGGAGAACAGGCTCGTGCTCTAAAGAACTCTCGACCCTGAGAGCTGGCACCGCGGCTCACTAGGCTAATCCTCCGCCTTGCGGCACCGGCACACCAGGTTCTAGTCCCGGTAGGGGTGCCGGATTCTGTCCCGGTTGCCCCTCTTCCAGGCCAGATCTCTGCTGTGGCCCGGGAGTGCAGTGGAGGATGGCCCAAGTGCTTGGGCCCTGCACCTGCATGGGAGACCAGGAGGAACACCTGGCTCCTGGCTTCAGATCAGCGCGATGGGCCGGCCACAGCACGCTGGCTGCAGCGGCCATTGGAGGGTGAACCAACGGCAAAAGGAAGACCTTTCTCTCTGTCTCTCTCTCACTGTCCACTCTGCCTGTCAAAAATAAAATTAAAAAAAAAAAAAAAGGAAACACATGGTTGCTAGGGACAGGGGGAATTCATGGTTGCTAGGGTCAAGCTGACCTAAAGCATATGGGAAACTAATATCAATTATAATCTTGACAATACAAGTACAGTCTTGACATTAGTCCAGGTACTGACCTAAATCATAAGTGGGACATAGACAAATTACAATCTTAACATTAATCCAGGTGAAGCCTATCTGTTTTAAGCTTGAGCGATCATGCTAGAGAGTTTCTATGTTTTGCCAAGCAAGATGTAGTGTACTGTTATTGCCTTAGTTTTAGACCAGAGTTAGTTTCAGGCCATAGTCTCATGATGGGGGGTGTTCTCTCAAGATGGAGTCTCGGGTGCTCTAAACTCAAGTCCCTGCTGTCAAAATGTCACTGCTAGTTCAGTCCCGGCTGCTTCACTTCCGATCCAGCTCCCTGCTAATGTATGGGCAAGCAGCAGAAGATGGCCCAAGTGCTTGAGTCCCTGCACCCACATAGAAGAGCCAAGTGGAGCTCCAGGCTCCTGGCTTTGGCCTGGCCCATTAATGGCCATTGAGGCCACTGGGGAATGAACCAGCAGATGGAAGATCTCTCTCTCTCTTTCTATGTCTCTCCCTCTCTGTAATTCTGCCTTATTTGCATTGAATAAATGAGTAAGTCTTCTTGCACTGAATGAATCTCCATCTTCTATTGATGACTTCTTCAAAGGTAATGCAAGGCTAAACAGGAGTGTGTGGTACAACAGAAGAGCAAGTGTTGGCACAGGACGTGCAGGAAGGGTGAGTCACTTCCAGGAAGAGGCCATCGGGGGAGCCAAGCTGGTGGAAAAAAAGCAGAGGCGCACTTGCGACTGGATGAGAGCAGAAAGTAGTGGAAAGTGCTGTGTCACCATCGGCAGTCAACAGCTGGTGGGATTCCCAAGCTATAGATAGCCCAGGATGTCTTGGGGAAAGACATTTGGAGGAGAAGCAGATGCCTGTAAGGCAGATGCCTGCTCCATACAAACTCCACGTCACATGCTGGGGTGGGGCAGTTCACGCTCTCCGCACTTCCCATTCTCTCCCGTGCTCTCTCCGCACCCCTCCTCCATTCCGTCTTTGACTGCTCTGTCACCTCCATCCATTCCTTGTATGGGATCAACTGTAACTCAAGGTAAAGGAGGCAAAGATCTCTGGAACGAGCAGGGGCTGCAAAGTCAGGCAGCTCCAGCACTGCATTTACATCATCACTTCATTCCAGCCAGCAATATTATTGTGGAAAAGCTATTTCACTTCTCTAAAGAAACAATAAATGTACCTCATGAGGGTTATTATGAAGATTAATAAGATAATACATAAAACACCTGGCCCAGTAAGGGGCAAGTAATAGCTATAATTTCAAAATGAGCTCAGTGAGTTTGGAGAGAGTTGATAGAAAAAGGAAAAAATAGCATTTAAGACAAATCCATAGCAGATATCATATTTAGTGGTGAAACAAGAATAAGACATGGTGTCTTAGAACAAGAACAAGACACGGATGTGAGCTGTCATCTGTACTGTGGGTCGGGGGCTGGTGCTGTAGTGCAGAAGCACCCATATGTGATGTATCCACATCCCTTATCAGAGCACCAGCTCAAGTCCTGGCTACTCCGCTTCCATTCCAACTTCCTGTTAATGCACCTGAGAAGGCAGCAGATGATGACCCAAGTACTTGGGCCCCTGCACTCGTGGGAGAATGCAGTGGAGTTCCCAGTTCCTGAGTTCTGTGTGGCCCAGCCCTGACTACTGCAGCCATTTGGGAAGTGCACCTGCAGATGGAAGCTTGCTCTTTCTCTCTCTCCTTCTCTCTCTGTCACTCTGCCTTTCAAATAAATCAATAAATAAATCCTAAAAAATATATTAGCTTGATTATCTTGCCCAGTGCAATAACATAAAGTTTAAAAAAATTTTGTAGGGATTCCAAAGAATGAAAAAAATGGCTCTTACTTGCTGATATGATTATTTATGCAGAACACCAAAAAGAATATGCAAGTAAATAATTAGAATAAATGTTTCACTTGGTTCCTCAATACAATGGTATTTGTACTTTATATACAAATACCAATTGTATTTCCATACATCAACAACAATTAGAAAGTGGAAATGTTGAAATATATCTTTAAAGAGCAGCAAAAATAAAATTCCTAGAAATAAATAAATCCAGTTCTTCAAGCAAAAAATAATAAATCTAAATTATTAGAAACATTAACCATATTTTTGGGCAGGAAGAATCAACTTTTTTTTTTTTTTTTTTTTTTTTTTTTTTTTTTGGACAGGCAGAGTGGACAGTGAGAGAGAGAGACAGAGAGAAAGGTCTTCCTTTGCCGTTGGTTCACCCTACAATGGCCGCCGCGGCCAGTGCGCTGCAGCCGGCGGACTGCACTGATCCGATGGCAGGAGCCAGGTACTTCTCCTGGTCTCCCATGCGGGTGCAGGGCCCAAGTACTTGGGCCATCCTTCACTGCACTCCCTGGCCACAGCAGAGAGCTGGCCTAAAAGAGGGGCAACCGGCACAGAATCCGGCGCCCCGACTGGGACTAGAACCTGGTGTGCCGGCGCCGCAAGCCGGAGGATTAGCCTAGTGAGCCGTGGAGCCAGCCGAATCAATATGTTAAGATAACAATTCCTTGGGGGCTGGCATTGCAGCACAGTGGGTTAAGCAACTGCCTGCAGTGCCAGCAACCCATATGAGCACTAGCTCAGGTCCCGGCTGTTCCACTTCTTTTGTTTGTTTGTTTGTTTAACCAAACTTTTGCTCTGTTAATATTTTGTATTGCTTTTTTTTATTTTTAGATTTTTTTTTTGATAGGCAGAGTTTCAGAAAGAAAGAGAGAGGTCTTCCATCATCTGCTGGTTCACTCCCCAAATGGCCGTTACAGCCAGAGCTGGGCCGATCCAAAACCAGGAGCCAGGAGCTTCTTCCAGGTCTCCCACGAGGATGTAGGGGCCCAAACACTTGGGCCATCTTCTACTGCTTTTCCAGGCCATAGCAGAGAGCTGGATCAGAAGTGGAGCAGCCAGAACTTGAACCAGCGCCTATGCGGGATGCCAGTGCCAAAGGCAGATGCTTAACTACAGGGCCAGTGCCTGCTCCACTTCTGATCCACACCCTGCTGATGTACCTGGGAAAGCAACAGAAAATGGTCCAAGTATTTGGGCCCATGTACCCTTGTGGAAGACCCCGAGGGAGTTCCAGGCTCCTGGCTTTGGCCTGGCCCAGCCCCAGCCATTGAGGCCATCTGGAGAGTGAACCAGCAGATGAAAGATCTCTCTCTGTCTCTCCCTCTCTCTCTCTGTAACTCTTTCAAATAAATAAATAAACATTTTTTTAAAAAGTGATATCAATTCCTCTAAGTTGACTGATAAATTAAAAGTATTTCAACAAAAATTCTAATGGGATTTTTCATAGAAGTTGGCAAGTCAAATCTAAAATTTAGATAGAAGAATAAAGGCTCATGAATTATGAAGACTGTGGATAGAGTATGATGAGGACCTTGCCATTGCAAATATCATGACATAAAGTTCTGAAGATGGGTCAGGCCCATGGTGCAACCATTTAGACACCACTTGGGACACCTGGGAAACTTGGGACACCTGGCTCTGGTTCCAATTACAGCTTCCTGCTGTTGCACACTCTGGAAGGCACCAGGTGATGGCTAAAGTACTTGTATTCCTGCCACCCACGTGGGAGCCCCTGGCTCCTGATCTCAGCCTGGCACAGTCCCAGTTTTTGTAGGCACTTGAGGAATGAATCAGCAGGTAAAAGATCTTTCTCTCTCTAAAGTTAAAGATGTGTATATTGGCCCAGAAATAAGCGGACAGAACAGTGGCACTTAAGAGTCCAGAAACACCCGTGCATATATGGGGCCTTTACTGGTAATAGAGTGCTTAGTTACTAAAGATCAACAGGGAAAGATTGGGCTGCTTAAAACATGGTACTGGGACAATCAGATATTGCTCCAGTGTTTGGGCCCCTGCCACCTAACTGGGAGACCCATATGGAGTTCCAGGCACCTGGTTTTGGCTCTTGGTCCAACCCTGGCTGTTGTGGACATTTGGCAAGAAAATCAATGGATAGAAAATTACTCTCCTTGTTCTCGCTCTCTCTCTTTGTTGTTCTGCCTTTCAATTAGATGGAAATGAGTAAGTAAGGCCGGCTCACTAGGCTAATCCTCCGCCTGCGGCGCCGGCACACAGGGTTCTAGTCCCGGTCGGGGCGCCAGATTCTGTCCCGGTTGCTCCTCTTCCAGGCCAGCTCTCTGCTGTGGCCCGGGAGTGCAGTGGAGGATGGCCCAAGTGCTCGGGCCCTGCACCCGCATGGGAGACCAGGAGGAAGCACCTGGCTCCTGGCTTTGGATCAGTGCAGTACGCAGGCCGCAGCGGCCATTGGAGGGTGACCCAACGGTAAAGGAAGACCTTTCTGTCTCTTTCTCTCACTGTCCACTCTGCCTGTAAAAAAAAAAAAAAAAAAAAAAAAAAAAAAAAAAAAAACAGAGTAAGTAAGCAAATTTTTAGAAGCTTTATTTACTTTTTTAAATATTTATTTATTTAAGAGGCAGAGAAAGAGAGACCTTCCATGTACTGGTTCACTCCCCAAATGGCTGCAATGAGCAGAGCTGGGCCAAACTGAAGCCAGGTGATTCTTCAGGGTCTCCCACATGGGTGCAGGGGCCCAAGGACTTGGGCCATCTTCTAATGCTTTCCCGGGCCACAGCAGAGAGCTGGATCGGAAGTGGAACAGCTGGGACTCAAACCAGCACCTAAATGGATGCTTGCACTGCAGGTAGCAGCTTTACCTGCTACGCCACAGTGCAGGCCCCGAAGTTTTAGTTATTTATTTGTAAGGCAGGGAGACAGATAGAGTCAGAGAGATCTTCCATCCACTGATTCTCTGCCCAAATGCAAACAACTGAGACTGGGCCATGTCAAAGCCAGGAAACCGGAACTCCATCTGGGTCTCCCACATGGGTGGCAGGGACCCAAGTATTTAGGATATCACCTGCCACCTCCCAGGGTGCCCATTAGCAGGAAGCCGGATTGGAAGTGGAATGGATTCTCCAATGTGGAATGCAGCCAACCAGTGTGTCCTCTGCTGTGCTACAATGCCTGACCCCTTCTTAAACTATTTTGCAAAATAATTTTGCCTCTGAATGATTTATCTACAAGTAAACTCCTTAATTTGTAATCAGTTATGGTTTCTCAGCAAGAACCCTTTGGAGGGAAATAATCTAGCCCACCACTAATGGTTTTCAAATGTAATTGCTATGTTTATGAATATCAATATTTTACTCATTAATGTCAACATACTTTTTAATTTGTAGATATTTCATTAAATGCTTACTTTATTGATTTTTTTTCATATTTTAGAGCCAGTTTTTTTTCCTGGTCTCAAAATGATTCATGGGGTCATTTGAAGGCTCAACAGCCAGAGCTGTGCTGATCCGAAGCCAGGAGCCAGGAGCCTCTTCCGGGTCTCCCACATGGGTGTAGGGGCCCAAGGATGTGGGCCATCTTCCACTGCATTCCCAGGCCACAGCAGAGAGCTGGATCGGAAGAGGAGCAGCTGGGTCTCGAACCGGTGCCCATATGGGATGCCAGCACTTCAAGTCAGGGCGTTAACCCGCTGTGCCACAGCACCATCCCCAACACAGAGCCTTCTTAACAGACAGAGACCTTGCTGAGGGCAGTAGCTAGAATAGAATAAAGAGCCCAGCAACGCGTTCAGTATAGAAACTGACTCAAGCCCGGAGCCACTTCTCGCTTAAGACATCTGCAGTGGTCCTAAGCCCAAAACCTGGACAGCAGGTTCAAAAACCTGGAGGACATGAGAAGTCTGGAGACTCTGAGACGAAGACAGGGTGAGAGGAAAAGCGGCTTCCAGGAGACGCTGGCTTCCTGCCCGTGAAATGGGACTGTGTCATCTGGGACGGAAACAGCAAGTCCCTAGGCAGCAGGATGTGATCCGAGCAAACCCGTACTGGGAAGGACCCGTAGCTTTTTCCCTTGTTTCTGCTGAGTTGTTCTCTTAGCCATTTTCTGTTGCTAGAACTGAAGCCCGAAGCTTGGGGCCTTCATAAGGCATAGAGTTCTAGTTGGCTCACAGTTCTGGAAGTTGGCCAAGTCCAAGATCATGGTGCTGGTACCTCTGCAGGCCTTCTTGGAACACGGGAACTGCGGAGGACTTGCTCTTACAGCAGAGCCACTGCTGAGATGGCTCATTAACCTACTTATCTGTTGATCCAGGAGTGGATTAATCTACCTTGAGGGCTGAGCCCCCATGTGCGGGGATTAAATTTCAAGATGTTTTTTATGTTTATTTATTTACTTATGTATTTATTTCAAAAGGAGAAGAAGCGTCAGCGTCAGTGATGCTTTTTTTTTTTTTTTTTTTTTTTTTTTGGACAGGCAGAGTTAAACAGTGAGAGAGAGAGAGAGAAAGGTCTTCCTTCTGTTGGTTCACTCCCCAAATGGCCACTATGGCCAGCGCTGTGCCGATCCGAAGCCAGGAGCCAGGTGCTTCTCCTGGTCTCCCATGTGAGTGCAGGGCCCAAGCACTTGGGCCATCCTCCACTGCACTCCCGGGCCACAGCAGAGAGCTGAACTGGAAGAGGAGCAACCGGGACAGAATCCAGCGCCCCAACCGGGACTAGAACCCGGTGTGCCAGTGCCGCAGGCGAGGATTAGCCTAGTGAGCTGCAGTGCCGGCAATGTTTTTTTAAGATTTATTTTTTATTTGTTTGAAAGGCAGAGTTGCAGAGAGAGGAGAGAGAGAGGGAGAGAATCTTCCATCCGCTGGTTCACTCCCCAAACGACTGCAACATTACTGCAGGCTAATCTGATAATAAACAAGCATCTTAAGGAAGCAGTTGTCATTGTCCCCACTTTGCAGGTGGGGAAACTGAGTCTGAGAGAGCTGTAACGTGGTGTAAGCGTCTTGCTGAGATTCAGCTGGCAGAACCAGACCTTGGCTGTCGTCAGGACACAAGAGGAAAAGAAAAGGCATTCAGGGCAGGATTTGAAACATGGCCGACGACGTGGAGCAGCAACAAACTACCAACACCTTTGAAGAGCCCCTGGGACTCCTCAGGCTCAGCCCGGGTGAACAAACCGATGTGAAAATGAGAAAGTGCTGAGAGCTTCAAGGCAGATTATGCTTATGATCAGCACTGAAACGTGACGCTGGGAGATGTGGAAGGAACAGTGACGGCCACAGAAATTGGTGCAGAAACATGGGAAGAGAGACATAGGTCAACAAAACGGAACATCCTAATGCGCTTTGTCTGGGCAGGTGGTGTTGTGCTGGCTGCCCCTCCACTGAGAGGTGACTGAAACAAAGAACTGACCCTGTGTGGGAAGTAGACTTCATACAACTGCCTCTTTAAAGGGACAGGACATTCACAGGAGAAATTTGTGTACAATCTGATACTGAGAGATGACCCAGGGATTCTTCCACTCCTGAAATGAGTTGATTTGCCACTTAGAACCTCTGAAGCTGAAGGACAGTTCTATTTTCCCTCAGCCCTTCCAGTCAACGTGGGAGACATGTAGAACTCTTTCTGGAGTTGGTTTGCTTCATTGTATAAATGCACTCTGATTTTTTTTCCTTTAAAATAAAGTTGATGTTTCCTTTCTGACTTTATTTAAAAAAAAAAAAAAGAAAAGAAAACAAGTTCAACACTTTAAATTCCTTGCCTTTTTAAAATTAGGAAATGCTGTTTTGTTAAGCTTGGTCAGGAAGTCCAAAGCAGAAGGTCTCTGTTTGCATTTTCATGCAACAAAACTCTCAGAAGGCACACGTTCCCGGCAGTCTCAGAGGGACATCACTGTGGCATCGTACTAGGCACAGTTGCTCGCTTTCACGAAGCCTGACTCAACCATCATGTCAAGAATCATTTCCCTGGCCGGCGCCACGGCTCAATAGGCTAATCCTCCACCTGCAGCACCGGCACACCGGGTTCTAGTCCTGATCGGGGCAATGGATTCTGTCCCAGTTGCTCCTCTTCCAGTCCAGCTCTCTGCTGTGGCCCGGGAGTGCAGTGGAGGATGGCCCAGGTCCGTGGGCCCTGCACCCTCATGGGAGACCAGGAGAAGCACCTGGATCCTGGCTTCGGATCAGCGCGATGCACCGGCCGCAGCGCTCCGGCCGCAGCGGCCATTAAGTGGTGAACCAACGGAAAAGGAAGACCTTTCTCTCTGTCTCTCTCTCTCTCTCTCACTGTCCACTCTGCCTGTCAAAAAAAAAAAAAAAATCGCTTCCCTTCTAAAGTCCTTGGAGCCAAGTTGGTAAAGAATCAAGAAGCGTCTTTTAAGGATATGAGTGATTTTCAAACGGCAAATACTTTGGGGAAGAAGCTGCTTGCGTAGAAAACAAACAGCATCCAAATATAAGACGCTGACTGCAAAGATAGGGAGACTGACGTGTACAACCCAGGCTATGATAAACAGAACTGATGAGACTACTGGCTCCTCCTCCCCCTCTTGCCCCAGCGAGAAAGATGCTCTGTGAATTCTCAAGTGGTGGCTCCTGCCTCTGCCTCGTTCCACACATTGAAAAGGCAGAGACATCAGGTCATAAAACCACGAACCCACAAAGCTGAAAACACCTGTTGTCTGTGAAGCAGCCTTCACAGACCACTGACCATGCATTTATGTCAGCAGGCTTCAAGCTCTTTAGATCACACACATTTCTCAGAAAGAATAGTTCAGCAAGAATCCCAATGTACTTGCATGGGTTCATCTAAAACAGTAGGGGCCGGTGCTATGCATGCTAAGCTAAGCCTCTGCCTGTGGTGCTGGCATCCCATATGGGCACTGGTTCAAGTCCCGGCTACTCTGCTTCTGATCCAGCTCTCTGTTTATGGCCTGGGAAAGCAACAAAAGATGGTTGAAGTGCTCAGGCCCTGCATCCTTGCAGGAGACCCATAAGAGGCTCCTGGCTCCTGGCTTCGGATGGGCCCAGCTCTGGCCATTGCAGCCACTTGGGGAGTGAACCAGCAAATGGAAGACCTCTCTGTCTCTCCCTCTCTGTGTCTGTAACTACCTCTCAAATAAAATCAATCAATCAATAAAATAAAATGATAACTGTGGAGCAGGTGTCTGGCAGAGCCGTTAAGACTCTGGTTGAAATACCAACGTCCCCATGAGAATGCCTGGGTTCAATTCCCAGCTCTGGCTCCAGCTTCCTGCTAATGAGGACCCTGGGAGGCACCAGGGATGACTTAACTCCTGACTTGTCCCTGCTCCTCAGGTGGGAGCCCTTGACTGAGTTCCTGGCTTCCAGTTTCAGCCTCACCTGGCGATTTCAGGCATTTGGGGAACAAATCACCAGATAGGAGCTCTCTCTCTCTGTCTCTCTCTGCTTCTTAAATAAAAAATAAATAAAAATAATTACAAACTACTAGCCATATTAAGTACATTAAGAAACACCCAAACAAAATTTAAAAAGAAGAGACGAAATAATTTTTAGATAATTTTATTTCTTCTTACTCCTAAAAATTTTTTTATTCACACACATACACACACACACACATGTCTCTCTATTTAGCTGCTAACACAGAGGTATTTGCAAAAGTTGTGGAAAATAGAATTAAAAGACAAGTTTATTTAAACATTTTTATTTATTTCCACTTTATTTGAAAGACAAAAAACAGAGAGACCCAGAGAAAGATCTTCCATCTGCAAAGCACTTGTCAAATGCCTGCAACAGCCAAGGCTGGGCCAGGCCAAAGACAGGAGTCAAGAATCCCATCCAGGGCTCAGCACTCAGGTGCAGTAGGTTAATCCTCCGCCTGCAGCGCCATCATCCCATATGGGTACCAGTTCTAGTCCCGGCTGCTGCTCTTCCAATCCAGCTCTCTGCTGTGGCCTGGGAAAGCAGTGGAAGATGGCCCAAGTCCTTGGGCCCCTGCACCCATGGGGGAGACCTGGAGGAAGCTTCTGGCTTCAGGCAGCTCTGTTGCAGCCATCTGGGGAGTGAACCAGTGGAAGGAAAGCCTTTCTCTCTGTCTCTCACTCCATCTATAACTCTACACTCTCACTGTCTATAACTCTACCTCTCAAATAAATAAAATCTATTTTTTTTTTTGACAGGCAGAGTAGACAGTGAGAGAGACAGAGAGAAAGGTCTTCCTTTTGCTGTTGGTTCACCCTCCAATGGCCGCCACACTGGCACGCTGCAGCTGGCGCACCGCGCTGATCCAATGGCAGGAGCCAGGTACTTATCCTGGTCTCCCATGGGATGCAGGGCCCAAGCACTTGGGCCATCCTCCACTGCACTCCCAGGCCATAGCAGAGAGCTGGCCTGGAAGAGGGGCAACCGGGACAGAATCCTGCGCCCTGACCAGGACTAGAACCCGGTGTGCCAGCGCCACAAGGCGGAGGATTAGCCTAGTGAGCCGCGGCGCTGGCCTTAAATAAAATCTTAAAAAAAAAAAAAAGAATCCATCCAGGTCTCCCACATGGGTGACAGGGACCCCGAAGCTTGAGTTGTCACCTGCTACCTCCCAGGGTGCACATTAACAGAAAGCTGGATTGGACAAGAGGAGCCGGGACCCAAACCAGGCACTCTGATACGGGTTGCAGGTGTCCCAAACAGCGTTTTAACCCCAGCACTAAATGTCCACCCCAAATGGTTCATTTTGATGTAAAAGTTTTGAAATTCATACTTTTTTCATAATATCATTTGTCCATGAACTTTTTGAAGTATACTCATTTTTCAGTAAAAGCAGTGGGATTAAATGTTTCACTATTTTGAAAATCTTCATTTCACACTTCATGAAAAAGCAAGGGTGAAGGTCTGTTTCTAAATCCATTTTATGCTGAGGCTTGCATCAATGACCTTCAAAGCTAGAACCCACCCTTACACAGATCCTCAGACCCAAACGTCAGCCAGACTCAGGAAACTCCAGTCCTGACTCATCCAATCCATGCCCCAGCTACAGGAAAGTTGTACTGGAATTCATTCACTGGGGTGCCACCTCCTAATATTGTTCTTGCAAACTAACTAGTATTGCATTTCTATTTTTAATAAATGGATCCAAAGCCTGGTATAAATTTCAGTTTGCAAGATTTTTGTACAGGATGGAAAATTATTTTAAAATGCTCAGATGGGGACCAGTGGGTCTCCCACATGGGTGGCAGGAGCCCAAGCACTAGGGGCATATTCGGCTCCTTTGCCAGGAGTACTTGTAGAGTACCAGATAGGAAGTGGAGCAGCCAGGACTCGAACTGCTGCTCATCTGGGATGCTGGCTTCGGGGGAGGCAGCTTAGTCTGCTGCACCACGATGCTGGCCCCAAGTCCTTTTCTTCTGAGATGGACTAGAAGAGATCACAAAAGTATACAGATTCTATGTCAGACTTTATACAAACACTGTTTTACATTCAGGAGTAAACCTGTGTACTGTCACTGTGTAGCGGGCTGCTGGTTTGAAGCTAGAGGTGCTTCCTAGGATAACTCAGATGACATATTAACCCCAAATCACACTACACAGCAGTGCAGGCCAAGACAGCAGCTGCATGGAATCTGGGCCCAAGTCCCTTCTCTTCTGTTGCTCTGCCACTCCTAGGACGTTGCCTAGCAAATGATTGTCTCTATGGCTCCCACTCAACTCCCTACAAGAGAGCTTTTCCTTGGGGCAGGTGGAGAGAGAGGCTGAATGGCACTAACTTGGGCTCTCCCACAAAGTTCTAGCCCATGGAGGGCAGGTGCGTCAGGTAGCATGAGGCGGCTCTGCCCACACAGCAGTCCCCAGGCAGAGTTGGTGCAATCTCTGTTCAAAAGCCCTCATCCCAATGTCCTCAAGTCTCCTTTGTCTTTCATCCAAAGGTTTCTTCCCATTAGGGCTGAGTTCAGCTGGGGGTTCTCTAAATCCCCTCAGTATGGGATTATTTTGCTCACCAAAGTCCTGAAATAAGCAGTCCCCAGGGCTGGCGCTGTGGCGAGCAGGTTAACGCCCCAGACTGCAGTTCCAGCATTCCATATGCGCGCTGGTTCTAGATCCAGCTCTCTGCTATGGCCTGGGAAAGCAGTGAAAGATGGCCCAAGTCCTTGGGCCCCTGCACCCGCGTGGGAGACCCAGAAGAAGCTCTTGGCTCCTGGCTTTGGATCAGCTCAGCTCCAGCGATTGTGGACAATTGGGGAGTCAACCATTGGATGGAAGACCTCTCTCTCTCTCTCTCTCTGCCTCTCCTCTTTCTGTGTAACTCTGACTTTCAAATAAATAAATAATAAGAAAGAAAGAAAGAAAGAAAGAAAGAAAGAAAGAAAGAAAGAAAGAAAGAAAGAAAGAAAGAAAGAAAAGCAAGCAGTCCCTGCTGGAGTAGAGGCTGTGGGATGTCATTCTTCAAGTCATCTTGTAATGTCTAGGCATCCAGTCCAGGCCAACTCTAAGCTCCCTCCCATGCCAGACAGGGATAGAAAGGATAGAGGCAGCCAGAGGAACATGCAGCCCTGGAAGAAATCTGCTTACATCTCTTTGGCCAGTGTTGTACCCTATGTCCACACCTACCTGTAAAGGCAACTGGTGGAGGCCAGACAAACCCAGGGGTCTGTTACCAAGAAAAAAGGAAGGGAGGGCTGAATTGTATTCCACCCAAAAAATGGCATGTTGGAGTCCTGGGCCCTAGCATCTCAGAATGAGACTTTATTTGGAGATGGGGTACTTACAGATGTCACCAAGTTAAAGTGAAGTCATCAGATTGGACCCAATGAAGTATGACCAGTGTCCTTACAAGAGGAAATCAGGACACAGAGACAGAAAAACACAGTCGTGTGTGACTGAACATGTCACTAGGCAATTCCATCATTGTGTGAACACCACAAACTAAGATGCCTCCAATATCACCAGGTGACCCAATCATATGGGTCCACTGTCACATCCCAAAGGCTTGGTGAGCAGGGTGTGCCTGCAGAGAGAAGGCAGTGTGAACCGACCAGAAGAACCTCAGTGCTATGGTTTGCATGTGGCTTGTGTCACAGAGGTTCGTGTGTTGGAAGTCTGATACCCAGTGTGGCCATTTGGGAAGCGGTGCGAATTCTACAGGAGATGGGGCCTAGTGGGCGGTGACAGGATCACGGGAGCACTGCTCTTGGGAGGAATTAGGTAGTTCTTAGGGGGACTGAGTTGGTTATCAAAGAAAAATCGGGCCCCTCCCTGCTCTCTGGCTTCCTGGCCCCGAACAGGAGCTGTCCTTACATGTGCTCCCACCATGATGCTGTCTGCATCACTTGTGAGGGGGGCAGCCAGGGGTTCTCTTGAGAGCCAGTGCCGTGCACTTTGAATGTCCAGTCTCAGAAACTATGAGCTAAATAAACCTCTTTTCTTTATAATGCACCCAGCCTCAGGCACTTCATTATAGCAATGGAAAATGTTCTAATACAACCATCTATGAGCCAAGAATGCCCAAGGCTAGGAAGCCAGAAGAAACATGCGAGGCACTCTCTCTCCCAGCCCTCAAAGGACAGCAACTCTGCCAAGGCTTCCAGCCTCCAGAAATCGGACGTGATCCGTCTCTCTGGTTTAGGTTTGTGGGACTTGGTTATGGCCAGCCCTAGGAAACTAACAGAAGAGAGCACAGAAAAATTGGGTGGGCAGCTTGCAGTCTCTTTAAAATAGGCTGTATCTTAGGGGCAGGTGTAGGTTCACAGCACAGCTGAAGAGCAAGCAGAGGTTCCCCAGAGCCTCAGCCCTTCTGTGCACACTCAGCCTCCCCTGCTGTCCACAGCACACTGGTGACAGTCGATGAGCTTCCTCTAACACAACATCACCATCCAAAGTCCCAAGTTCACGACAGGCTCACTCTTGGTGGTGCACACTGTGTGGGATAAGGACAAGATTCCACCACAACAGTGTCTTCCAGAATGGTTTCATGGCTTCAAAATCCTCCGTGCTCCATCCAGTTGTGTTTCCCTCCCCTTTACCCTTGGCAACTTCTTACACTCCCCACAGTTTTGCCTTTTCTAGAATGTCAGAGTGGGAACCAACCAGTCTGTAGCCTTTTGATACTGTCTCTTCCCATGGCTTGATACCTCCTTTCTTTGTTTTCTTTTTTTTTTTTTTAAACATTGCATGGTTTTCTACCATTGTGTTATTTATGATTGTTTCCTGAGCTGCCACATTCCCATCTCTGACCTACCATCTTCTCTTTTTTTTTTTTTTTTTTTTTTTAAGTATTTATTAGAAAGGCAGAGTTACAGGGAGGCAGGGGCAGAGAGAGAGGTGTTCTAGGCCGGCGCCGCGGCTCAATAGGCTAATCCTCCGCCTGCAGTGCCGGCACATGGGGTTCTAGTCCCGGTCGGGGCACCGGATTCTGTCCGGTTGCTCCTCTTCCAGTCCAGCTCTCTGCTGTGGCCCGGGAGTGCAGTGGAGGATGGCCCAAGTGCTTGGGCCCTGCACCCGCATGGGAGACCAGGAGAAGCACCTGGCTCCTGGCTTTGGATCAGCGTGGTGCAACGGCCACAGCGGCCATTGCGGAGTGAGCCAATGGAAAAGGAAGACCTTTCTCTCTGTCTCTCTCTCTGTCCACTCTGCCTGTCAAAAAAAAAAAAAAAAAAAAAAAAAAGAGAGAGAGAGGTGTTCGAACACCTAGTTCACTCCCCAGCTGGCCACAATGGCTGGAGTTGTGCCGATCTGAAGCCAGGAGCCAGGAGCTTCCTCCAGGTCTACCACACTGGTGCAGGAGCCCAAGGACTTGGGCTGCGGCACCAGAATCCTATATGGGCGCCGGTTCAAGTCCCAGCTGCTCCTCTTCCGATCAAGTTCCCTGCTTTTTTAAAGATTTATTTATTTGAAAGGCAGAATTAGAGAGAGAGGCAGAGGCAGAGAGAAAGCTCTCCCATCTGCTGGTTCACTCCCTAGATGGTTGCAACAGCCAGAGCTGTGCAATCCGAAGCCAGGAGCCAGGAGCTTCTTCCAGGTCTCCCACGAGAGTGCAGGGGCCAAAGGACTTGGGCCATCTTCTAATGCTTTCCCAGGCCACAGCAGGGAGCTGGATTGGAAGTGAAACAGCCAGGACTCGAATTGGCGCCCACATGGGATGCTGGTGCTGCAGGTAAAGGTTTTACCCGCTATGCCACAGCCCCGGTCCTCCTGCTAAATCCTTTTGTATCTAGATGTCAATCACCTCTTGTAGTATTTGCCATTTGCACTGAAGCATTCTTAAATTCTGGATCACTAAGCCTCAAACACAACAGCTACCCTATCAGCTAATTTTAATATCTAGTTTTATTTTTTTACTCAAGTGTTTTTTGCCCCAATGCAATAGAGGAAAATAAATTTCCAGTGAGTTGCAATTTTCTTAATTTCTTTTTTAAAATGTACACAGAGTTTTGAAAAAGTTCATGGAAAATGTGTATCATGAAAACGCTATCCATGGGATTTCAAAAAATGCACTGAGACAGACTTAAGTTTTAACTGTTTCATAAACCTTTTGAAGTACCCTTAAATTATATAATATGCAAAAATCCAAGGGAAAAAAGATTGTATGCCCCTAGGCAAATAAAGGACATAAGACAATTTCTTTGTGGCAAAGCTGTTTTATTGAACTTCATGGGGAAAATGTAACAATGACACTATTCCACAACAAACGTAACTTCCGTTGAGACTTGATGAGGAAACATCCATCAACAATGTACTTTCCATAAAGCATTGTAATCAGCACATCAGGCTCTGGGGTCGTTTCCTTTGGTGTTCTCAAATTAATTGACTTTTCCAAAACACATCTGATATTTTCAACTAAAGGTCACAGATAAAATAAATTCATATATATATATATGTACATAAACTGTGCAATTATGTGCTCAAAAAAATTAAATAGGCATGTCCCACCATTTTGGAAGTGATTTCTCAACAATCAATGAGGTGTTTTATAAATATTTTGGAATATACCTAAAAGCTTTATCCCCATGAACTAAGTATGTTCTTTTTAAGGATAAAAAGATACATACAAAAAAATTAAAATAAGTTGTTACAAATGAGATACAAATATTTTTAAATTAATAAATATTAAAGTGAAAAAATAACTCCTCTTGCAGAACTGTAAAGAATACTATTAACTTCTTAGAAAAAGAAAGTTGATTTATTTTTTTAAAATCATGGTAACAATACTGAAAAAAACATAAGTATGCTTCTAAAGTCTGTAAACTTTCTTCTCCACTTTAGAAAATGTTTTGAAAAACAACAGTCCCTTCTTTAGAAAAACTATTATACCTTTCACATTTACTACAGCAGTCATTGTTGGACTATAAAAATAGTTACAAACCAACGTTAATTTAGATAAAAGTAAACAATTTTTACTTTTTAATTCTGGCATGATTAAGAAAAATGGGTTTCTCTCCCTAGATGCATGTTAAGCCAATACAAACTCTAATATTTAAAACTAATTGTTTCTTATAATTATTAGTGTCAGGTGAGCTTGTTTAATAGAATTACCTGGTTTTTCTAATGAAGTGTTCCAGTCAAGACCACGATAATGCCAGAACAAGATCCCTAAACTAGATTAGATTAAATGTTTAGCTGGTTTCCCACGTTGTGAAAATACGTTAAGTACAATCATCTTTTGGCTTCATTTCCTCTGAAATGATCAAGGAGAGCCATCTGTCAGAACTGGGAAGGTGCACACCTCAGTGAAAGACATGGCTTACATTCCATTTATGTAAATAGCTTCACAGCAAGTGTGCTATTTTCTATGTGCAAAGTCTTCAATTCACAATGAAACTATATAGGGTGAAAAAAACTTGGAAATATGCTTCCCATTACCAAGGAACAGACAAGATATTTTTCAATATCTAATTTATTTCCCATACCAAGGAGGAATAGCTCGTTGTGGCCACAAAATTTAAACACTTTAAAAAAATCAATATAACACAATACTATTACAGAAACACATGTCAACTCATAGTAATCAGGCACACCCTCAGAGCTATAATCCAACTAGAAGTTGATTTGTTAATTTAGCATCTAATCATTAAATTGATTGGGGAAGAGGAGAGAATGAGATACAGGACTTGAAATTACTAAAACCTAAAAATAAGCTCCCCTGTGGTAGCCAGGAGCCAGGTTCATGTTGACCTCTCCTCCAAATCACAACTCCTCCAAATGCTCCCAATTTGTTCTCCTCACTTAAAGACACCAAAACAAAATACAAAGCATCTTTCCTTGCCACTTCATCTGGCTTAAAATCTGACTTATACTTGCATATTTTACTAGAACTTAGTAAAGATAATAATTTATTCTTTTGAAAATAATGATTTTTATAGATCTGATCTGATCAATTAGAACTATCAAGCTTCTAGAACCAGTAGAAAAGTCATTCTTTATGGACTGAGACACAGAAAATATTCTATGCCTTCCTCTCCCCACTGGACCAAAGTCTTGACTCCATAATAACATACCGAAATACCTTGATAAAACAAAGAAGGAACTCAGGGAAGAGGCAAATACAAATTTCTATCCTAAAAGAACACTTCCCAAGGAAGGTAACAGTAGGTGTGTACTAACTTCTTACTTTTTTTTTCAGTCCGAGGAACACAGAATGAACAGGTACTGATTCTTAAAATCCCACCATGCTCTCATTTGAAGCTTCCTTCACTGGACTTCCAAAGAAAAAATATTCTGATTCAACTCATCATTTTCAATGACATCTGAAACCAACATTTTCCTTGTGTTGTCACAGTGACAAACTTCTTAGATACAAAATAAAAAGCATGACAATGATGTATACTAAAGTGTCAGGATGAGCCATTATATTTGAGAGTTAATCTTACGATTATCACTGTCATACTTCAAAAGTATTTCTTTAAGTCAAAATTGGTAGTATAATCAAGAGATATTTAGCACCAGCACGTCATTGCAGGCTTTGGTTCAGGCTTCAGGATAATTCCATTATCAGGGGGTTGACTAAGCATTAATGGTTTATGGCTCTTAAGCTTATGAGCCAAGGTCATAAATATAGCTTCCACATGATCATTGTCATTGGGGTTTTTAGCAGAAGTTTCAAACAAAGGCATACTGTGTGTATCGGCAAACTTTTGTGCCAAGTCTGTGGGAACCTGAATGGCACTTCTCAAGTCACATTTGTTTCCCACGAGGATCCGTGGTATGTCATTGGCTAGCAAATGCTGCTTGCATTCCTCTATCCAGGATGGCAGGCTGTGGAAACTGGCCATGTTTGTCATGTCATACACGAAGACAACAGCGTGGACATTCCTGTAGTAGTGCTGCACCATGCTCTTTCTGAATCGCTCTTGTCCTGCTGTGTCCCATAACTGGATCTGAAAATGAAATTTTTTTTAAAAAAAGAGGAAAACTGAAACTTTTATTCCAATTATACAGATTGAGACATTGAATTACCTTTGTATGAGCCTCAGTACTTCTTCACTTATACTTTGTTCTGTTCCCTTCTACAGAACTGTCTTTGTCAGTGCTGCCTATGGGATATGCATACTAGTCTCATTATTGTTAAATTGTAAAACAAGGGCCAGAAAAAGTATTTCAATTTACTAAGTGTCAGTAAATCAAGTTTGTTTGGATAAAACTATACTTCCAAAACTTATTTTAAGATGTTAACAGAAAATATATACATATATCAGGTTCTTGCAATACCTTAAGCGCTTAATTCCTATAAATTTGGTTACTAAATGTTACTCTACCTTTCAGTAGTATAATCTAAAATATTAGATGTAGGAAAGATCTTCATAGTTATGAGGCCCAGCCTCCAAATACACACACACACACACACACACACACTATTCCAATGTCTCCTAGTAGAAATATGGGGAATTTGAGGAATAAAGATAAATATAACTCATCATATTTAGAATTATCCACTAGATAATTATCCAACCTTTGTTTAATTTCTTAAAAATAAAAGTTGAATCATGAGCAGTTCTGTCAGAGTGGGAAAGACTAGAGACAGATTTGCTTAGATAACTTTAAACTGAAAGGCTTATGCTATCTACAGATGTTCAACATAGTAACTGGATGCCTAACCTGGTGCCTCCTCATACAACAGTACAAAGTAGATGGAAATTCAGGGGGATACTGAAGATAGCCCAAAAAGTAGATGTAAGATTTGAGGTTGGCCGGTGCCGCGGCTCACTAGGCTAATCCTCTGCCTAGCGGCGCCGGCACACCAGGTTCTAGTCCCGGTTGGGGCGCCGGATTCTGTCCCGGTTGCCCCTCTTCCAGGCCAGCTCTCTGCTGTGGCCAGGGAGTGCAGTGGAGGATGGCCCAAGTACTTGGGCCCTGCACCCCATGGGAGACCAGGAGAAGTACCTGGCTCCTGCCATCGGAGGGTGAACTAATGGCAAAGGAAGACCTTTCTCTCTGTCTTTCTCTCTCACTGTCCACTCTGCCTGTCAAAAAAAAAAAAAAAAAAAAAAAATTGAGGTTGTCAGAACATGCCCATGGGGGCAGCTTTGTGGCACTGAGAGCCAAGCCACCATGTGAGATGCTTGCATCCCATACTGAAATCCTGGTTCAAGTCCTGGCTACTCCGCTTCTGATCCAGCTTCCTGCTAACATGCCTGGGGAAACAGCAGATGACCCAAGTTCTTGAATTCCTGCCATTCACTTGCAAGATCCAGATAGATTCCCTGGCTCCTTGCTTTGGCCTGGCCCAGCCCTGGCTATTTGTGGACATTTGGGGAGTAAAGCAGTGGGTGGAAGATCAATCTTTCCATTTCTCCCTTTCTTTCTTTCATTGCTTTTCTTTTCTTTTTTTTTTAAAGATTTATTTTTATTTATTTGAAAGACAGAGTTACAGAGAGAGAGAGGTCTTCCATCTGCTGGTTCACTCCCCAAATGGCTGCAACAGCCGGAGCTGAGCTGATCCAAAGTCAGGAGCCAGGAGCTTCTTCTGGGTCTTCCACGTGGGTGCAGGGGCCCAAGGACTTGGGCCATCTTCCACTGCTTTCCCAGGCCATAGCAGAGAGCTGGATTGGAAGAGGAGCAGCTGGGATTCAAACCAGCGCCCATATGGGATGCCAGTGCTTCAGGCCAGGACTTTAACCTGCTGTGTCACAGCACTGGCCCCTTTCTTTGCCTTTCTAATAAACAAACAAATCTTTAAGAATGAGGCAAGATACTTACCTCTAATCACATACTAAAATTTTAAATGGATCAAAGACCTAAATGTAACAGCTAAAACTTTAAAGGTCTTTAGAGAAAACACAGGGTAAATCTTTGTGACTTTGGATTAGCAACAGTTTTTTAGATATGATGCTTACAGCATAAGCAGCCAAAGAAAAAATAGATAAATTGGACTTCATCAAAATGTAAAATGTTTTGGGTCAGCGCTGTGGCATAGCAGGTAAAGCCGCTGCCTGCAGTGCCAGCATCCTATATGGGTGCTGGTTCGAGTCCTGGCTGCTCCACTTCCGATTCCGGTCTCTGCTATGGCCTAGGAAAGCAGTAGAAGGTGGCCCAAGCCTTTGAGCCCTGCATCCACGTGGGAGACCCAGAAGAAGCTCCTTGTCCCTAGCTTCCGATCAGCGGAGCTTCAGCCATTGTGGCCAATTGGGGAGTAAATCAGTGGATGGAGGACATCTTTTTCTCTCTGCCTCTCCTTCTCTCTCTCTGTAACTCTGACTTTCAAATAAATAAATAAATATTTCTTTACAAATTTAAAATGTTTATGTTTCAAAGGTCAGTACCAAAAAAGTGAAAATACAACTCACAGGATGGAAGGAAATATATGCAAATAAAATGTATCTGGTACGGGTCCAGAGCCTTACAACTCAGTTAAAAGACAGCCCAGTTTAAAAACTGGTAAAAAAGATCCAAATCACACTCTCTGAATATCTATAAATGGTCAAATAACACATGAAACGGACATCATCAATCATCAGGGAAATGCACACCAAAACCTCAACAAAATACCACTTCACATGTACCAGAATAGCTCTAATAAAAAAGACAGACAATAATAAGTGTGGTCAAAGATGCAGAAAAACTGGAACGCCCAAGCTTTGCTGGAGAGAATGTAAAATAGTGCAGTCATTTTGGGAAAGTTTGGCAGTTCCTCAAAAAGTAAAACAAAATATTACTCTGCCACAAAAAGCAGTGATGTGCTACGGATGCATGCAATAACATGGATAAACTTCCAAAACATGCCAAGTGAAAGACACCAGACACAAAAGGCCACACGTTCCATTTCATTCACATGAAGTATCAAAAACAGGTAGGCCCATAAAAGCAGAATAGAGACTGGTGGTCGCCAGAGGTTAGGGGAAGGGAATAAACTATTTTTTACACAATTCTTATTTTCATTTTATTTGAAAGGCAGAGAGACAGAGAAAGATCTTCCATCTGTTGGTTCACTCCCCAAATAACCACAAACAGCCAGGGCTGGGTCAGGCCAAAGTCAGAAGCCTGGAACACAATCTGGTCTCCCTTGTGGGTTCACATGGATCCAAGTGCTTGAGCCATCACTGCTGCCCTCCAGGATGCACACTAGCAGGGAGCTGGACTGGAAGCTCAAACCAGGCACTCTCTGATATGGGCTGTAGATTAGCGGCTATGCCAAATGCCCACTCTGGAAATAATCCTTTTTAATGAGCACTGGGTTTTACTTTGGATTAAAAGAACTATTTTGTCATTAGATAGAAGTGGTGGTTGGATAACATTGTAGATATACAAAATATCTGACTCATTCATTTTAAAATAGCTAATTGTATGTTATTTGAAATTCAAATTAACAAATTATTAGAAAAAAAAAAGATGAAACAGAGAGATGCCATAGGACCCAGTCAAATCTGGCACACTGAAGAATACTGACAACATATAATAACACAATGATTTGTACACAAATGTTCATTGCATCATTATTCATAATAGCCAAGAAGTGGAAGCAACTCAAATATCCATCAATTGATGAATGGATAAACAAAATATGGTCTATCCATTCAATGGAACATTATTCAGCCAGGAAAAGGAACAAAGTACTGACACAAGCTGCAACATGGATGAATTCTGAAAACTGTATGCAAAGTGAAAGAAGCTAGACATAAAAGGTTGCCATTTGTGAGATACTATTTACAACAAATGTCTGACATAGGCAAATCCATAGAGACAAATTAGATTAATGTTGCCAGGGTGTGAGAGAAGGAAGGGTAGTGAGTGACTGCCAATAGGTATGGGATTTCTTTATAGAGTGATGAAATGCTCTGGAATTAGACAGTGATAATGGCCATACAGTCTTTGTGAGTGTACTACAAATCACTATGTTGTATATATTAAAAGGTCAAATCTTATGGCATATGAACTATATCATTTCTCAAATGGTTGCAATGGCAGCAGCTGGGCCGGTCTGAAGCAATGAGCCAGAAGCTTCTTTCAGGTCTCTCATGTGGGCACAGGGGCCCAAGTACTTGGGTGTCTTCTGCTGCTTTCCCAGGAGCACTAGCAGGGAGCTGGATCACAATTGGAGCAGCTGGGACCTTGAATTGGCACCTATATGGATGTCAGGGCTGCAGGCAGCAGCTTTACCCACTATGCCACAGCACCAGCTCCCAGATTTCTTTTCTCTTAAAGGCATTTTTTGTAGCTCAGATGTCTACATATCATTTCATTGGTGAATAACTATTTATAATATCCTATATATTATAGGATATAGGATATCATATAATATCCTATATTCAGAAATTTTAAAATTTAAAAGCACATGAAAAGGAAATATGCCAAAATATTAATGGTTATTTTTAAGGCAATTTCTCCTATTAGTTTTGCTATTCTGTTTTCCAAACAAACATGCATTTCTTTAATACAAAGAAACTACAGGAGTAGGAGTTAAGCCTAGTGAATAAGATGGCCACATCCCACACTGGAGTATCTGGGTTTCCACCCATGTAGATTTCGGGAAGCCAGTGGTGATGGCTCAAGTAACTGGGTTCCTGTCACTCACATGGGAGACCTGGGTTGAATTCCCAGCTCCCAGTTTTGGCCTGTCCCAGCTCCAGCCATTGCAGGCATTTGGAGAGTGAACCAGTGAAATGGAATTTCTCTTTCTCTAATAAGTTAAAAAAAATTAAACTTAACTTTAAAAAAAAAAAATTGCGGCCGGCGCCGCGGCTCACTAGGCTAATCCTCCGCCTAGCGGCGCCGGCACACCGGGTTCTAGTCCCGGTTGGGGCGCCGGATTCTGTCCCGGTTGCCCCTCTTCCAGGCCAGCCCTCTGCTGTGGCCAGGGAGTGCAGTGGAGGATGGCCCAGGTGCTTGGGCCCTGCACCCCATGGGAGACCAGGAAAAGCACCTGGCTCCTGGCTCCTGCCATCGGATCAGCGCGGTGCGCCGGCCGCAGCGCGCCGGCCGCGGCGGCCATTGGAGGGTGAACCAACGGCAAAGGAAGACCTTTCTCTCTGTCTCTCTCTCTCACTGTCCACTCTGCCTGTCAAAAAAATAAAAAAAAATAAAAAAAAAATTAAAAAAAAATTAAAAAAAAAAATTGCACAGAATTTAGCCCTGCCTCAAAGGACTACAGAAGTCCTCCACAAATGTAAGTAGTGACGATAAGAAAACCTTTGTTTTTGGAAGGGACTAACTCAATGATATTCCTATTCTGTAAATCTTGCTCAAAATTATTAATTAGTAAGCTAATGGGGCATTTAGAAAAGAAAAATGTTGTGAAGAAATTACTAAATCGCATCAAGACCTGGGCACAGGCACCCTGCTATGCTGCCTGCTGTTTTCCAGGCCTGCACATTGTGGAGACCAGGGCAAGTGAACAGAGAGGCTGCAGCCAAGAAAGGACAGGACAACAGATGCCAACTTTGACCGAAAGAGAGACTGACAGACGCCAGCAGAACAAACCCCATGACAGCCCAGAAAACTCCTGAGGTCTAGCTCTGAGTGGAGTTCATGGTAAGGAGGGAAGGCCACTCTGGAACTCTTTAGTTTGGCAAATGTTAAACTAGGATATTTGCAAAGTAACTTCCTCCAATTTAATACTTATATATTATAGGGAAGATGGCCCAATTGGGCCCAAACTGGTATTACTTGGAATGTGCTAAGCCCCAGTTTAAGGTTGCTTATTCCTTCAGGAGAGATGGTAATGTGTTTTTTAAAAACAGGGAAAGGATATGCAGAGGAAAGCTAAGATTACTGCTCCCAAATTCCTCCAAGCAGTCCCACTTTTAAGACTGAAACAAATTCGAGAAACTTGGTGAGTCAAGGTCACACAGTTGGTGGTGATGCTGGGGTTATGACTCGGGCCTCCCAACTCCCACTGCTTGCTTTCTTCCTTATCCCTTTCATTAATTATACATTAAATTCCTCATTTTAAAGAAAGTATTCCTTTTAAATAGTTGTAAGGTTTGCTATTTCTGTTAAGAAACTAAAGTTTATTTAAGAGTTTAATTTTAAATTTATCTTCATCTTTTTTAAAGAATTATTTTCTGTGGTTTTTTTCTAAGATTATTTTATGTAAAAGACTTATAGAGAGAGAGGGAGAAAGGAAGAGAGAGAGGGAGAAAGGGAGAGAGAGAGAGAGAGAGAGGAAGAGGGAGAGAGAGAGAGAGATTGTCCATCTGCTGGTTCACTCTCCAAATGGCTACAATGGCGAGAACTGGGTCAGGCCAAAGCCAGGAGCCAGGAGCTTCTACCAGGGCTCTCATGTGGGCAGCAGGGGCCCAAGCACTTGGGCCACCTTCTCCTATTTTCCCAGGCTATTAGCAAGGAGCTGGATAGGAAGTGGAGCAGCTGGTACACAAACTGGCACCCATTTGGGATGCTAGCATCGTAGGTGGTGGTTTTATCTGCTATGCCACAATGTTGGCTCCCAGTTTTCATCTTGAAAGGCAGAACAACAGAGAAAAAGACATCAGCTGGTTCACTCCCAAGGTGTCCTCAACAGTTGGGCCCTAAGCCAGGAGTCTAGAACTTTCTGGGTCTCGCTTGAAGATGGCAGCAGCCCGAACACTTGAGCCATCACCTACTGCCTCTTAAGATGCATTCTAGATGTTGGATTAGAAGCTAAGCAGCTGGGATTGGAACCAGCATTGTGATATGGGATACAGTAGTACAAGCAGTGGCTGTGCTACAATGCTTGCTCCTATTTATGTAAAAAATTTAACATGGGCTGGGGTGTGGCATAGTGGATAAAGTCACTGCCTATAGCACTGGCATCCCATATGGATGCTGGTTTGTGTTCTGGATGCTGCACTTCCAATCCAGCTCCAGACTAATGGCCTGGGAAAGCAGCAGAAGAGAGCCCAAGCTTTGGGCCCCTGCACTCATGTGGGAGACCCAGAGGAAGCTTCTGGATCCTGGCTTCAGCCTGGACCAGCGCCGGTCATTGTAACCATCTGGGGAATGAACCAGCGAATGGAACATCTCTCTTTCTCTGTCTTTCCCTTTCTCTCTCTCTAACTCCGACTTTCAAAATAAATAAATAAACCTTGGGGCCGGCACTGTGGCACAGCAGGTAAATTCCCTGGCCTGAAGCGCCGGCATCCCATATGGGCGCCGGTTCTAGTCCCGGCTGCTCCTCTTCCCACCTAGCTCTCTGCTATGGCCTGGCAAAGCAGTAGAAGATGGGCCAAGTCCTTGGGCCCCTGCACCCACATGGGAGACCCAGAAGAAGCTCTTGGCTCCTGGCTTTGGATAGGCGCAGCTCTGGCCGTTGCCGCCAATTGGGGAACCATTGGATGGAAGACCTTTCTCTCTCTCTCTGTGTAACTCTTTCAAATAAATACATAAAATAAATCTTTTTTTTTTTTTATTTTGACAGGTAGAGCTATAGATAGTGAGAGAGAGAGAGACAGAGAAAAAGGTCTTCCTTCCGTTGGTTCACTCCCCAAATGGCCGCTGTGCTGTGCCGATCCGAAGCCAGGAGCCAGGTGCTTCCTCCTGGTCTCCCATGCGGGTGCAGGGCCCAAGGACCTGGGCCATCCTCCACTGCACTCCCGGGCCACAGCAGAGAGCTGGACTGGAAGAGGAGTAGCCGGGACTAAAACCCAGTGTCCATATAGGATGCCGGCTCCGCAAGGCGGAGGATTAACCAAGTGAGCCACAGCGCCGGCCCAATAAAATAAATCTTTAAAAAGAAATTAAAATACCTTAAAAATAAAAAAAAATTTTTTTTTTGACAGGCAGAGTGGACAGTGAGAGAGAGAGAGACAGAGAGAAAGGTCTTCCTTTTGCCGTTGGTTCACCCTCCAATGGCCGCCGCTGCCAGCGCACCGCGCTGATTCGAAGGCAGGAGCCAGGTGCTTCTCCTGGTCTCCCATGGGGTGCAGGGCCCAAGCACTTGGGCCATCCTCCACTGCACTCCCTGGCCACAGCAGAGAGCTGGCCTGGAAGAGGGGCAACCGGGACAGAATCCGATGCCCGGACCGGGGCTAGAACCCGGTGTGCCGGCGCCGCAAGGCGGAGGATTAGCCTAGTGAGCCGTGGCACCGGCTCATTTTTCTTTTTTAACAACTTATTTATTTTAAAGGCAGAGTGACAGAGAGAGATCTTCCATCTCAAATAAATAAAGTTTAAAAAAAAAAACTCATAACTAGGGGCCTTCGCCTGCCGTGCTGACATCCCATATGGGTACTCCACCCTGGCTGATTCACTTCAGATCCAGCTCCCTGCTAATGCGTCTGGGAAGGCAGTGGAGGATGGCCCAGGTGCTTGGGTCCCTGCACCCATGTGGGAGACCCAGAAGATGTTCCTGGTGCCCAGCTTCAGCCTTGCCCAGCCCTGGCTGTTGTGGTCATTTGGGGAGTGAACCAGCAGATAGAAGATATGTCTCTCCCCTCCTCTCCTTGTCTTCCTGCCTTTCAAATAAATAAATCTTTAAAAACACATATACACATCTAAAATACAAGCCAGTTACTAAAACCCTTTGGTTTTATGTTCAAAATACCTCTTCTACTTACCTTTTCTTTTCACTAGCTTCCCTTATCACCTCAATTCTGGGTTTCCAGGGCAGCTGACCGATCGCGTGGCCTCTGTACATTTTATACTTATTCCCCTAGGTAACCACTACATGGTTTAGGAACTGAGCAAGACACTATTGGAAATCATGCGCTCGTGTCTCGTGGGCTTGAATAAAACATACATATTGGGGCCAGTGATGCAGCACAGCTTGTGATGCCAGCATCCTATATCAAACCACTGGTTCAAATTTTGCTTTCTGTTTCTACTTTTGCACCAGCTTCCTTCTATTGTTCCTGGAAAGGCAGAAGACGATGGTCCAAGTACTTGCCACCCGTGTGCGAGACCAGGCTGGAGTTCGGGCTTCAGTCTGTTGCAGCCATCTGGGGAGTGAACCAGCAGATGGAAGATCTTTCTCTCTCCCCATTTCCCTCTTTCCAATAAATAAATCTTTTAAAAAATAATATGGATAAATCTTATGTTAACCTTTTTATAGATTCTGTTTCTTTCCAGTGAAAGTGCTAATGTAGTTCAAAGACAGAAGAGTGCAGAAGGAGGGCTAGGGAGGTTGTTGAAGGAGACTCTCAGAGCTGAATAAGGAAGAACTGCATGGGCAAAATATGGGATAGGAGGTATATATTAGTTTGATGTTCATCACTATAACAAATACCTTAGAGTAGCTTCTTAGCTAAGAAAGGTTTATGGCCGGCGCCACGGCTCAATAGGCTAATCCTCCGCCTACAGCGTCGGCACACCGGGTTCTAGTCCCAGTCAGGGCGCCGGATTCTTTCCCGGTTGCCCCTCTTCCAAGCCAGCTCTCTGCTGTGGCTGGGGAAGGCAGTGGAGGATGGCCCAAGTGCTTGGGCCCTGCACCCCATGGGAGACCAGGAGAAGCACCTAGCTCCTGCCTTCGGATCAGCGCGGTGCGCCGGCCGCAGCGCACCAGCCGTGGCAGCCATTGGAGGGTGAACCAACGGCAAAAGGAAGACCTTTCTCTCTGTCTCTCTCTCTCACTATCCACTCTGCCTGTCAAAAAAAAAAAAAAAGAAATGAAACGTTTACTTTGGCTCAGTTTTGGAAGTTCATCGTCCAACACTGGGGAGCCCAATTGGTCCGGTGTGTGTTGAGGCGAATGGCAGAACATGCGCACAGTAAGGATCACATGGCAAGCTAGGGCACAGAGAGACAAGGAGCATGAGTGTTCTATTTTTGTCCCTTTATAGAGCTACCTTGAGGGGCCCGTTTTGTGGTACAATGGGTATAGTCCGCCACCTGTGACACCAACATCCCATATGGGTGCTGGTTCGTGTCCCGGCTGCTCCACTTCCAATCCGGCTCCCTGTTAATGGCCTGGGAAAAGCAGTGGAAGATGGTCCAAGTGCTTGGGCTCCTACCATCCATGTGGGAGATCTGGCTGAAGCTCCCAGTTCCTGGATTTTGGCCCGGTCCAGCCCCAGCTGTTGCAGTCATCGGGGAAGTGAACTAACAGATGGAAGATCAATCTCTATCTCTTTCCTACTCTGTAATTCTTTTGAATAAATAAATAAATCTTTAAGAAATAAATAAAATTTTAGGAGCTGGCACTGTGGCATAGTGGCTAAAGCTGCCACCTGCAGTGCTGGCATTCCATATGGGTGCTGGTTCGATCCCAGCTGTTCTACTGCCAATCTCACTCTCTGCTATGGCCTGGGAAAGCAGTAGAAGATAGCCCATATCCTTGGACCCCTGCATCTGCGTGGGAGACCTAGAAAAAGCTCCTGGCTCCTGGCTCCAGACCAGCACAGCAACGGCTGTTGTGGCCATCTGGGGAGTGAACCAGAAGATGAAAGACCTCTCTCTCTCTCTGCCTCTGCCTCTCTGTAACTCTGCTTTTCAAATAAATAAATAAATAAATCTTTAAAAATAAAGTTTTGGGGCTGGCGCTGTGGCGTAGCAGGTAGAGCCAAAGAGCTTGCAATGCCAGCATCCCATATGGGTGCCGGTTCAAGTCCCAGCTGCTCCACTTCCAATCCAACTCTCTGCTATGGCCTGAGAAAGCAGTAGAAGATGGCCTAAGTCCTTGGGCCCCTGCACCCACGTGGGAGACCCAGAAGCAGCTCTCAGCTCCTGGCTCTGGATTGGCGCAGCTCCAGCTGTTGTGGCCAATTGGGGAGTAAAACCAGCAGATGGAAGACCTCTCTCTCTCTGCCTCTTCTCTCTCTATGTAACTCTTTCAAATAAATAAATATCTAAAAATTAATTAATAAAGTTTTAAAAAGCTACCTTGATTTGATCATAAGATTTCCACCCTAACAGCCTAATACAATGCAATCACTTTCCAAGGTCACACCTTCAGATAACATACTTCAATCAAGTTCCATAATATTCAAGTATGGGGCCAGTGCTGTGGTATAGCAAGTAAAGCCACCGCCTGCATCCCACATGGGCGTCAGTGTTGGCGTCCCACACAGGCGTCAGTTTGAGTCCCAGCTACTCCACTTTCAATACAGGTCTCTGCTATGGCCTGGGAGAGCAGAAGATGGCCCAAGTCCTTGGGCCCCTGCACTCATGTGGGAGACCCGGAAGAAACTCCTGGCTCCTGGCTTTGGATCAGCGCAGTTTTGGCCGTTGCAGCCACTTGGTGAGTGAACCAACAGATGAAAGACCTCTTTCTCTCTCTGTCTCTCTCTTTCTGCCTAAGCCTCTCTGTACTCTGCCTTTCAAATAAATAAATAAATCTTTAAAAAAAATTCAAGTATAAGATTCTAGGATCAAGGTGTTAAAACATGGGACTTTGGGAATAACCAAACTGTAACAGAGGGCTATTCCAAGCAAAGAGTTGAGAAAATGAAGTGTGAAAGGAAAATGAAGTGTGAAAAAAAAATCAAGTGTGAAAGCACAGGAATCAGCAAATAATTGGGATTCTATAATACTTGGAGGAAACTAATGGGAATATGGTTAGAAAAGCAACAGTAACCTGGTATTCAGGCAACAAAACACAAATAGATTAATTGAGGCCTGATGATGGAGGATCAGTTGAGCTGCGCTAAGAGTTCAAAGAAGTTAAAACAAAAACAACTTGAGCTAGGATTCTGTATATGGAGCATCAGCAAAGTGTATGGAAGAAAATCAATTAGACGCAACAAAGGAGAGGGGCAGGGCCACAGGACAAGGAGGATGACATCAGGATATCCTAGATAAATCCTAAACTTCATATAATTTTCATACATCACGGGGTATTTTTTTTCACCAGCCACTTAATCGGCAGCAGTCATTTAGTCTCGCAGTTAAGAACCCACATTCCTGGGTTCAAGTCCCGGCTCTGGAGCCCAGACTCTAGCTTCCTGCGAATGTGGACCCTGGATTGAGTTCCTGGCCCCTGGCTCCTTGCTCCAGCCCTAACCTAGCCCACGAGAGTGAACCAGCAGGTGGGAGCTTTCGCTTTGCCCCTCAAGTAAATGAAAAATAATTTAAAGACACATAAATAAAAATGTAAAAATCATTCTTAAATTGTGAGCCAAATCAAAACAGGCAGTGGATCATTTTTGGCCCTGCATGACTCTTGTGCTCTACTGTACTTTTTCATGCTTAACAAAACTTTTATCTTGTTTTCAGCAGTTACTGTTTAAATATTTGATTTATCAATGGAGGGAGATGTCCTAACTGTTTTTCTTTAGTTAATATTAACATCTGTCTTTAGTGTGGCAAAATTTATTTTTTTTATTACTATTTATTTGAAAGTCGGAGTTACACAGAGAGGAGCGGCCGAGAGAGAGAGACAGAGAGAGAGAGAGGTCCCCCATCCGCTGGTTCACTCCCCAATTGGCCGCAATGGCCGGAGCTGCACTGATCCGAAGCCAGGAGCCTCTTCTGGTTCTTCCACGTGTGTGCAGGGGCCCAAGGACTTGGGCCATCTTCTACTGCTTCCCTAGGCCATAGCAGAGAGCTGGATCGGAAGTGGAGCTGCCAGGAGTTGAACCGGCACCCATATGGGATGCCAGCACTGCAGGTGGCGGCTTTATCCGCTATACCACAGCGCTGGCCCCAGGAAATTTCATTTTTACTTCTACAAATAAGTAAACTATTGAAATGTTCAAGTAGCAACTGTGGACCTTAATGGTGGGAGAACAGAATAAATTCGGCACCAAGCTTCAGTAATTCCATTGGTGTGTCTGCCATTGTAAAATGGTTGTGAAAAAGAGGACAGCTGGTCCCATGAGGACCGACGTACAGAGAGGGAGCATAAGGACAGAGTTAGGAGTCTCAATCTAAAAGTCAAATGCCTTCTTATTTAAAGAATCAGTTTTATGATTCTATTCGACTTCCAAATTTCTACACAATATTTTCCTTTAAATTACACATATGTAGTGCTTCGGAACAGATGAGCAAATATAGACTTTCTTACATTTGATGAGACATTTTAACTGATTCTGAAGGAACCGTGATCTCTGCATATTTTCCAGTTCACAATTTGTAAGGGTATATAACACAATATCTCCTTTTTATCAAACAAAATGTCTAGAATGACATCTTATTAATAAAATAACATAGAACTTCCCAGCTTCCTAATGAAAAAGTTCGAAGCAATGTCATCTCAAGTCAGGTTCACAATTTTCCAAAAAGATAATATGAACATTTTAAGCAGTAGCACATGGAATACAGCTCTTCTATGTCACTTTTAGTTGTTTTTTTTTTTTAACGGACACTAAGAAAATAAAAGTTTTTTGTTTTTTAAAAATTTCAAATAAGGGGCCCAGTGCTGTGGCTTAGTGGGCTAGGCCTCCGGCTGCAATGTCGGCATCCCATATGGGTGCCAGTTCGTGTCCTGGCTGCTCCTCTTCTGATCCTGCTCTCTACTTGTAGTCTGGGAAGGTGGTGGGGGATGGCCCGGGTGCCTGGGCCCCTGTGCCCAGGTGGGATCCCTGGTGGGGTTGGGGTAGGGAAAGGGAGTCCTGGCTCCTGGCTTCAGATTGGCCCAGCTCCCGCCATTGAAGCCATTTGGGGCGGGGGGGGGGGGGGGGGGTTGAACCAGCAGATGGAAGACCTCTCTCTGTGTCTTCCCCCGTCTATAACTCTACCTTTCAAATAAATAAAAATTTTAAAAAATTTTTCCAATATAGTTATATTTTATCCTACTACAGAAGTCTCCTATTTTTTTTAATTTTTTTTTTTTTTTTTTTTTTTGGACAGGCAGAGTGGACAGTGAGAGAGAGAGACAGAGAGAAAGGTCTTCCTTTGCCACTGGTTCACCCTCCAATGGCCACCGCGGCCGGTGTGCTGCGGCCGGCACACCACACTGATCCGATGGTAAGAGCCAGGTACTTATCCTGGTCTCCCATGGGGTGCAGGGCCCAAGCACTTGAGTCATCCTCCACTGCACTCCCTGGCCACAGCAGAGAGCTGGCCTGGAAGAGGGGCAACCGGGACAGAATCCAGCGCTCCGACTGGGACTAGAACCTGGTGTGCCGGCGCTGCAAGGCGGAGGATTAGCCTAGTGAGCCACGGCACCGGCCCTCCTAACTATTTTTAAAACTTTATTTATTTGAAAGGCAGAGTGACAGACAGAAAGACACCTTCCATCAGCTGGTTACCACCCAAATGGCTGCCAACACCCAACGCTGGGCCAGGCCAAAGCTAAGAGCCGGAACTCCAACGAGGTCTCCCACACGGGCACTTGGGGCATCTTCCACTGCTTTCCCAGGAGCATTAGCAGGAAGCTGGATCGGAAGTGGAACTGCTGGGACTCATATGGGATGCAGCATCACAGGCAGGGGTTTAACCCACTCTGCCACACTGGTCCCTCTCAGAACATTTCTGTAGTCTTTTTTTTTTTTTTTTTTAAGATGTATTTATTTGAAAGTCAGAGAGTTACAGAGAGAGGAAGAGACAGAAAGAGAGAGATCTTCCATCCCCTGGTTCACTCCTCAGATGGTTGCAATAGCAAGGCCTGGGCCAGGCTGAAGCCAGGAGCCAGGAGCTTCTTCCGGGTCTCCCACATGGGTGAAGGGGCCCAAGCACTTGGGCCCTCATCCACTGCTTTCCCAAGTGCATTAGCAGAGAGCTAGATTGAAAGTGGAGCAGCAGGGACTTGAACCGACACCCATATGGGATGCTGGCAACGCAGGTGTCAGCTTTATCCACTATGCTACAGCACCGCCCCCACCCCCCGTAGTCTTTTTTAACCCAATAAAAATCTTACTCATGGGACCAGCATTGTGGCGCAGTGGGTTAAGTCAACCCTTGCGACACCTGCATATTGGAGTACAAGTTTGAGTCCCTGATCCACCACAGTTCTGCCTGACCTACTACTGCCAGCACTCATCCAGGTAGCTAAGTTTTGACTTAGCTTTCTCTTTTCTTCAGTATTAGTATCCCTTGAATTTGCACCAAATTAATGTGTGATCTTTAAGTACAAACCAGAACCCAGGAACAGGTGAAGGGAACTCAAATCCCAGCTTCTTCCCCATTTTCTCTACTTCCATGGTAAATTTTCTACTTCCCTTCGCGGGGTGGGGGTGGGGAGGGATTTCCCTTCACTGCCTACCCATGCCTTCCTCTATCATTGCTTCCATCTTTGGGTGTTCAGCTGCAAACAACTGATGCCAGTGAAGAAAAATCATGAAGCTGCCAGGAAAGGCAGGTTTTATTTTAGGAGTACCAACCATGAACCAGGTGCTTCATTCATGTTCTTGTGTATTCCTCAACCCAGCCTGAAAAGGCATTACAACCCCAAGTTTCCAGAAGTTAAGAAACCTGCCTGAGGGTATTCCCAGGACTTTCCGTGTTAAACCTAAACAGTCTGGGTCAAAGCTGGTTACTTTACTAAGGACACTCAGCTCATCTGTTCAGTTTGTTTTCTGACACTGTAACAAAATACCTGATACCGAGGAATTTATAGAGAATAGAAGTTCATTTGGATCCTGGTTCTGGAGGCTGGGAAGCCCAAGAACATGGCACCTGCATCTGGCTGAGGGCCTTTGTGCTGCATCGTCACGCGGTGGGGGGCACCATATGGCAGGACAGAGGAAGCCTGTGGAGACAGCCTGATATTGAAGAGACCCTCCTATAGTAACCCATTAGTTCGCAAAGCCAAGAATTGGATGAATCCATTCCTGAGGGTGCAATCACTACCCTCTCACCTGTTCAGACCTGAACTCAGCCCAGCTGGGGTCTGTGTGTTTTCTCCTGGAACTTTTGCTTCTCCCAAAGCAAACTCCCTCTGCAACTTCAGACGCCCCATTACAGTCCTGCCCCAGGGTTCCCTGGGTCTTGTCTAATTCTGGTGAATGCTGTTCAGCCTATTGTTCTGTCTTTTCCTCTGCAATGGAAACATATCTTTCTTACTCCCTAATACAGTGCACCCCAAAGGACCACCACTGCCAGCTTGTAAGGGATGAAGACAAGTTACAAGGTTAACAGAGGGGTTGATTTCTCTTCACCCAGTTTCTCCTTTAGCATCATGAGCAGCAAAGCCCCTATAGGGTGGTGGTGGGGTAGGGTGGAGATGAGGGCACTGAAAAATAAATTATTGTTGCCTTAAGGATTCCAAAGTAAGACCACAGAGAAGCCTGTTTCTTTTCCCCTGCCCCAGGGAACTGAAGGAAAGTAAAGACAAACACGGATTTAAAGTGCAAAGTAAAAGCAAAAGCAGCAGTGTAAGCAAGGCAGGGCAACGCTTAGGACCCACATGCTTCAAGCAGTGGTGTTGAGGGGTGGCTTTGCAATGAAGTGAGCCTCTGCACACACCCTCATCCTCCAGCGCAACCCCTCTGAACCTACCACCTGTTACCCTCTCCACTTCTACTCACTACATACCCGGTGTCCCAGTCTCAGCAACCACCAACAATGACTTGAAGGGAAGATGTGAGAGGATCCGAGATGGCATCAAAAAAATGTTTTTGGAGACTTAACTAAGAACGATCACAGAACGTTTCTCCTGGAAAAGAGATATTTCTAGACAAAGCAATCTTCTACAGAAGCCACTCTAGCAAAACTGCATGCACGAGAACACCTAAGCACTTCCTCAAAGGCAACAGACTTTACTTCCATAAGAGTAAGGCAGTGCTCAAACCACTGTTTTCTAAATGTTATTTACTGAATGCATTTTCCATGTTCGTCAGTACTCTTCCTTCGGTCATATTTCACGGACACTCAGCATATCAGACACACCCCTAACACTCTTGCTACTCCAAGTGTGGCTCCCAGACTTGTATCTGCAACACCCAGGGGTGTTACCAAATCAGAATCCGCATTTTCATAAACCATGCGAACAATTTGCATGCCCATTAAAGTTGGAGAAACACTGCCTTAGAAGTTTGCAACTTAACAAATGCTTCCAATCGCCAGCTCCAACCTCCACATTAGCCTAGGAAAATAATGGAGCGCATACCCCTGCACAGGTGGGGTTGGGACACTGGCCACCCCTGGGCGCACTTCCTCCCAGACAGTTCCGCAGGCGCTCACCTTGATGCGTTCCCCATCAATTTCCACTGCTCGTTCTCTGAAATCCACCCCAATAGTGGCCTCGGTGCGGTCGGGGAAGCGGCCAGCGCAGAAGCGGTAGGTCAGGCACGTCTTGCCCACATTCGAGTCGCCGATCACGATGATCTTGAAGATGCGCGAGCGGGCCGGAGGCAGACAACCCGAGGCCGCCGACACCGCAAGGCTGGACGAGAAGCTCGCCTCAAGCGACGACTCCATCTCCGAAGCCATTCTCCCCACCCGCCCCAAACTGAGGCGGAGGAACCGAGGCGCAGAAAGGCTGGGAAATGACGCCACCGCCAGCCAGCGGCGCCCTGCCCGCCGCTGCCAATGCGCAAGGTCCCGGGAGCCCCCGCCCGCCTGCCGGGCCGCGCGCGTGCGCACCTTCCCGCCCCCGCCCCACACAGGTGTGGCGCCCACCCGCCCCGCCGGGCCCAGCCGGCCGCCCGCGGCCACACCCCCGGCGTCACTCGGACGCGCCCGTCCGCCGGCGACGGCGCCGGGCCGGTAGGGAGCTTGCCGGCGGGGCGGAAGGCCAGGCTGCCGGGCGGCTGAGCTGAGCGCCGCGGGCCCGGCACGGCCTGACCCGGCCCCGCCACGTCCAAGGTTCCCGCCCTCGGGAGGAAGCCGCGCAATCAGGCCGGGGGCGGGGAGAGAGAGACAGCTGAAAGGAAGGCCACACCGCCGGGCACCCTCTCGCGAGAGGCCGAGGAGCCGCCTTTGACGGGGGCGTGTGCCTGGTGAGCGACGGTAAGGACGTCGGGCTCGGCGCCGCCGTCGACGTGCTGTCGGGGCTGCCCGGGACGCGCTGGTGGAGGCGAGCGGCGGCGCCCGCCGTCTCCGTGGGGCTCCGGGAAAGGCGGGCGCTGGACTGCCGGAGGGCTGGATGGGGTGGGACGCGAGCGAGCCGCTTCCGGAAGACCGCCCGACACTGGGCGCACTCGGAGGCGGCGCCGGGCTTTGCTGCCTGAAGTCCTGACAAGACGCATCGTTGTCCCTGCGCGGGCGGAGGCGAACGGAGCCGCCTTGGACGCCGAGTGTTTCGACAGGCGTCACCAAGACCTTGTGCGATTATCCAAAGGGACCCTGGTGTCCCGGGCTCCAGCAGAGCACGTGTGGGCCACTGTGGGGTTGGGGGGTGGCATTAAACCCGGGAGTTGTCACTTGACGCCACCCTGACGGAAAATAAAACCCCTTTATGCCCTAGTTATGTCAGTGCCTGGGTGATGATGCTGCAGGGGTTAAGTATTGAGTCCACTCAGATTTGCCTAAGGAAAATATTAACAGATGAAACCACCCAAAGCTACAGAATCTCCATGAATTACTCAAAAGATTTGGAATGTGTAAACATACTGCTTTTTGCTGAAATGTTTGTTTTGTTTTGCAATGACAAGAATTCATTTGATGAGACAGAGACAGCTGCTGTCGCTGGACCACTCCCCAAATGCTGCAAATTCCGGGGGGTGCGACGGCGGGAACTCAATCCAGGTCTTCCACGTGGGTGCCAGGAGCCCAGTTAGCCCAGCCATCACAGCTTCACCCTCCAGCGCACCGCGCTGATCGAAGGCAGGAGCCAGGTGCTTCTCCTGGTCTCCCAAGAGGGTGCAGGGCCCAAGCACCTGGGCCATCCTCCACTGCACTCCCTGGCCACAGCAGAGAGCTGGCCTGGAGGAGGGGCAACCGGAGCCGCAAGGCGGAGGATTAGCCTATTGAGCCACAGCGCCAGCCTAGGAAGCTGGAATCTGGAGCCGGGGTGGGAATCAGACTGTGTGGGAGGAAGGCACTGGGCAGCCCGATCGCTAGGCACTCCCTATTTTATTCTTTCTTTAAACGGATGGTTGTGTTCGGAAAGTCAAGGTCTGTGGACATGACAGGGCTTGAATAGGGTGAGGGGAACAACAGAGCACTGTTGTTTCTAAGAAAGCAGGTAAGTTGCTTATTCCTGCAGAGGAAGTGAAAATGTAGTTAGAATAAATGAGTGGAACACTTGACAAAGTTCCGGGAAATTGTAAAAGCCTTAATATTTTAGAGTAATTTCTACTGCTGTAGGAACACTGGATTTGGTCATGCATATACCAGATTATGTTAGCCAGAAAATATTTACCTTCCTGATTTAGAGTGCATGCCAATTACGTTTATTCAGTTTCCTGTTACAGAAATCACAACATAGGGCCTGGCATTGCAGCTTAGCCGGTTAAGCCAACGCCTGTGGGTTCAAATCCAAGCTGCTCCACTTCCGATCTGGCTCCCTCCTTATAGCCTGGGAAAGCAGTATAAGGTGGCCCAAGTCCTTGGGCCCCTGCATCCATGTGGGAGACCTGGATGAAGCTCCTGGCTCCTGGCTTTGGCCTGGCCCAGCTCTGGCTGTTGCAGCCATCTGGGGAGTGAACCAGCAGATGGAAGATCTCTCTGTAACTCTTTTAAAATAAATAAATGTTTTAAAAAGTTACAATATGGACTGCAAAATCCCAATTGTTTATGTTATTCCCATGAAAATTAACTTTCCCCAAAATATTACAAGTCCTTGGAATATATTCTTTTAAGCTACCTAAACCATTCAAAGGAGCGATTCTGAAGATTGAAGGGAAAAGAGCAGTTGAATACTTAAAAATGTGGATAACAGGGCCGGCGCCGAGGCTCACTTGGTTAATCCTCCGCCTGCAGCGCCGGCATCCCATGTGGGCGCCAGGTTCTAGTCCCCGTTGCTCCTCTTCCAGTCCAGCTCTCTGCTGTGGCCCAGGAAGGCAGTGGAGGATGGCCCAAGTGCTTGGGCCTTGCACCCGCATGGGAGACCAGGAAGAAGCACCTGGCTCCTGGCTTCAGATTGGCTCAGCGCCGGCCTTAATGGCCATTTGGGGGGTGAACCAATGGAAGGAAGACCTTTCTCTCTGTCTCTCTCTGTGTATAACTCTACCTGTCAAAAAAAAAAAAAAAAAAAAAAAACTTGCAGGAGGCCTGGGTCAGGGCTGGTCCCAAGCTGGGATCTCTCTAAGACTAGCCTTTTGTTTAAAAAAAGAAAAAAAAACTATCCAAAAAAAATGTGGATAATAAAGGGAAATTAAAAAGATTATGAAAAAGCATAAACATCAGCTACCCCAAGACCCTGCTCTTTCCTTTGTGTATCCTGGTGTGTGAAGGTCAGCTTTTCCTGAGCTGCATTAAACATTCTTCACCATGTTTCTTCAAATCCTCTCCATTCTTCACAGCCTGCTCAAAAGTTCCATCCCTGTGAAGTGTATCCTCATTAATGTAGCTCAGAGTGCTCTGGGCTTGATTCTGATTCTACTACGTGTTTGAGAGTATTGCGCATTTGGTCTTGGATTTAAATTTCATGATTATATTTTGTATCTACCAACTAAATTGTCAGCTCTTGATTACCGACTGGAAGTTCACTGTTAACTTATCAAATGGTGAATGAATGAGGTGAGAAATTTCTTGTAAAGCATGTCAGTTTGAACTCTTTAGCAATTATGCATAATTTAGCCCCACTTGAATTGAAAAATCATTGTTGACACTTGATAGAGTTATGAAGGGCTTGTATTTTTAGCTTGTAGTTTGAATCCTCATGTGACTGATGTCTATGCTATTTTTCTTAAGTGAGTAACTCCAGAACCTCTGGAATTGATACTTGAGAGGCGATTCTACCATTGCAGCCTTTTTTTCCCTCAGAGTTCATTTTCAGCCTTGGCTTCAAAACGTGAAGACATTACCCTTTCCTTAATAGTCCATGGCACAGCTGAAGAAAAACTGACTTTGGATCTTCATAAGTAGGGCCATTGAAGAATTACAGAATTTGAACTATGTGCTTAATATTGTGTTAGTGATTGGGGTGGGGAGGAGAAGACGATACAAAATAAGATGCGATTTTAGTCTATGAGGAATTTATAATCTGCCAGAGAAACAAGTTAATATGAAACCATTAATGAAAATCAGGATAAAATGGAATACTGAATTTTACCCTAGAAGTGCTTGGCCTGGATTTTAAAAGTTCTAGATGAGTTGAAATTATGCATAGTAACAAGAGTTGAAAATGGCTGTGAGGCAGGGACAGGTATTTGGTGCAGCAGTTAAGTCAGCACTTGGGAAGCCTACATCCCACATCTGATGCATACCCTTCTGCAGATCCAGCTTCCTGCTAATGTGCACTCTAGGATGCAGCAGATAATAACTCAAGTTATTATTTGCCAATCCAAAGCCAGGAGCCAGGTGCTTCCTCCTGGTTTGTATCCACCATGCGGGTGCAGGGCACAAGCACTTGGGCCATCCTCCACTGCCATCTCGGGCCACAGCAGAGAGCTGGACTGGAAGAGGAGCAACCAGGACAGAATCCAGCACCCCGACTGGGACTAGAACCTGGGGTGCCGGCACCGCAGGCGGAAGATTAGCCTAGTGAGCCGCGGCACCAGCCGATGCAAGATTTAATACATATATTAAACTTTATAATTTACAATAGAAGGCCCTTTTTAATGTCCATGAAACATTTATAAAAACTGATTTTTCAAATTAGACTCCACAAGAGTCTGAATTTTAAGTTATACTTCCTGTTAGAACAATAAAAACAATTTTTGATGTAAAAAATTAAATCTGATTGGAAGCTAAAGAAGAGAAAATCTTAAATTTGATTCAAAGATAAAATTTAATCATAATTGCAAATTTTAAAGCTAATGATATTAATAAAGAATAAAGAAACTTGGGGCCAGTGCTGTGGCATGCTAAGCTAAGCCTCCACCTGCAGTACCAGCATCCCTTATGGGTGCTGGTTTGAGTCCTGGGTGCTCCTCTTCTGAACCAGCTTTCTGCTTATGGCCTGGGAAAGCAGTGGAGATGGCCCAAGTGCTTGGGCCTCTGCACCTGCATGGGAGACCAGGAGGAAGCACCTGGCTCCTGGCTTTGGATCAGTGCAGCTCCCCGCAGGCAGAGGATTATCCTATTGAGCCGTGTCACCGGATTCTTTTTTAATTTTATTTAAGCTATATAAGTTTCATGTATTTCATATATACAGATTTAGGAACACAGTGACACTACCCCCATACCCTCCCACCCATGCTGCATCCCTTCCTCCTCCTCCCTCTCAAACTCCCTTCATTTTCCGTTTACTTAACAATCATATAGTTAACCCTATACTTAGTAAAAGAGTTCAACAGATAGTATGAAGAAAAACAAAAAACACTGTTCCTCAATGGAACAGACAAGGGCTGTAAACAGTCATTGAATCTTGAAATGTCTATTTCACTCCAATACATTACATTTCAGGGAAAACATATCTGTCTTTTTGGTACTGGCTTATTTCACTAAATATAATGGTTTCCAGTTGCATCCATCGTGTTACAAGAGACAGGATTTCATTTTTTTCACAGCTGAGTAGTACTCCATAGTGTATATATGCCATAATTTCTTTATCCAGTCAACAGTTGATGGATATCTGGGTTGATCCATATCTTAGCTATTGTGAATTATGCTGCAGTGAACATGGAAATGCAGATAACTTTCATATGCTGATTTCTTTTGGTTTGGGTAAGTTCCCAGGAGTGGGATGGCTGGGTCATATGGTAGGTCTATATTAATATTTCTGAGGTATCTCCATACTCTCTTCCACAGTGGCTGCATAAGTTTACAATGCCACCAATGGGTCAGTGCTGTGGTGTAGCAGTGCCAGCATCCCATATGGGTGCTCGTTCAAGTCCCGGCTGCTCCACTTCTGATCCTGCTAGGGCCTGGGAAAGCAGTGAAAGATGGCCCAAGTCCTTGGGCCCCTACACCTGTGTAGGAGACACGGAAGAAGCTTGTGCCTTCAGATTGGCACAGCTCCAGCAGTTGTAGCCAATTGGGGAGTGAACCAACAGATGGAAGACCTTTCTCCCTCTGCCTCTCCTCCTCTCTGTGTGTAACTCTGACTTTCAAATAAATAAATTAAAAAAAAAAAATCCTACCAACAATGGACCAGGATATCTTTTTCCCCACATTCTCACCAGCACTGGTCATTTGTTGATTTCTGAATGTGAACCATGCTAACTGGAATGAGGTGAAACCTCACCATGGTTTTGATTTGCAGTTCTCTGATGGCTAATGATCCTGAGCATTTTCTCAAGTGTCTGTTGGCCATTTGAATTTTCTTTCTTGGAAAAATGCCTGATCAAGTCCTTTTTTTGCCCTTTCTTTTTTTTTTTTTTTAATTTAATATTTTTATTTATTTATTTGAGAGGTAGAGTTACAGACAGACAGAAGGAGAGACAGAGAAAGGTCTTCCATCTGCTGATACACTCCCCAAATGGCTGCAACAGCCAGAGCTGAGCTGATATGAAACCAGAAGCCAGGAGCTTCTTATGGGTCTCCCACATGGGTGCAGTGCCCCAATCACTTGGGCCATCTTCCACTGCTTTCCCAGGCCATAGCAGAGAGCTGGATCAGAAGTGGAGCAGCTGGGACTTGAACCAGTGCCCATATGGGATGCTGGCACCACAGGCGGAGGCTTAGCCTATTGCACCACAACGCCCACTCCTTGCCCATTTCTTCACTGGATTGTTTGTTTTGTTATTTAATTTTTTGAGCTCTTTATAGATTCTGGATGTTAAGCCTTTATCAATTGAGTAGTTTGCAAATATTTTCTTTTATTCTGTCAGTTGCTTCTTCACTTTGCTTAGTATTTCTTTTGCCACACAGAAGCTTCTCGGCTTGATTAATCCCCTTTGCAATTTTGGTTTTGATTGCCTGTGCTTCTGGGATCCTTTCCAAGAAGTCTTTGCTTGTGCCAATCTATTGCAGAGTTTCCCCAATGTTCTCTAGTAATTTGATGGTATTGGGTCATAGATTTTGTTCTTTGATCCATTTTGAGTGGATTTTTATGTAAGATATAAGGAAATCCAGTTTCTCCAGCACCATTTGTTGAAGAGACTATCATTCCTCCAGGGATTGATTTTAGCTCCTTGGCCAAAGATAAGTTGATTGTAGGGGCATGGATTGATATCTAGAGTCTTTATCCTATTCCACTGGTCTACAAGTCTGTTTTTGTGCCAGTACCAGGCTGTTTTCATTATAACTGCCCTGTAGTATGTCTTGAAATCAAGTATTTTGATGCCTCTAGCTTTGTTTTTGTTGTATAATATTGCTTGAACTATTCAGGGTTTCCTATGTTTCTATATGAATTTTAGCATCTTGTTTTCTAGATCTGAGAAGAATGTTGTTTTTTTTGTTTGTTTGTTTGTTTGTTTTTTGGACAGGCAGAGTGGACAGTGAGAGAGAGAGACAGAGAGAAAGGTCTTCCTTTGCCATTGGTTCACCCTCCAATGGCCGCCGCGGCCAGCATGCTGCGGCCAGCGCACCACGCTGATCCGATGGCAGGAGCCAGGAGCCAGGTGCTTTTCCTGGTCTCCCATGGGGTGCAGGGCCCAAGCACCTGGGCCATCCTCCACTGCACTCCCTGGCCACAGCAGAGAGCTGGCCTGGAAGAGGGGCAACCGGGACAGAATCCGGCGCCCCGACCGGGACTAGAACCCGGTGTGCCGGCGCCGCTAGGCGGAGGATTAGCCTAGTGAGCCGCGGTGCCGGCCTTGTTATTTTGATTGGAATCACATTGAATCTATAAATTGCATTTGATAGTATGGACATTTTGATGATGTTGATTCTTCCAATCCTTGAACATGGAAGATTTTTGCATTTTTTAATGTCTTCTGTTTCTTTCTTTAGTGTTTCTTAATTTTCATCATAGAGATCTTTGACATCCCATGTTAAATATTCCACTGTATTCAATTCTTTTTGGAGCTATTATGAATGGGACTACAGTCTCAGCACATAAGGCTCCCACAGTTGCTGGGTACACAGGTTTCTCTCTGCCCTGCCAGCTTGTCCAGTCAACAGAGATGCAGATGTCACCAAGACAGCTCTGCCTAGGTGTCGATCCTGGGAGGCTGCAGGTGTCTCACTGTCCTATGTGGTTGCCTAGCTACCTCCCAGCCAGGCTCAAAGTCAGTGGGGACTGAGGATTTTTCCCTCCCTAGAATCTCTGGACCACATGCATACACAAGAGCCACTGACCCAGTGTTGCTGTCTCCTGTCACTACCACCAGTACTGCTGAGAAGATGGTGTCTTGTCTCAGCCAGTTTCTGTGTGCACACACGAAGTCTTCCACAGCTTCCAACCAAACCCAGAATGGTGTTCGCCCTTTCTCAGTGGGGCAGCAGGCACTGTTTTGGGAAGTTGGGGTGAGATAAACATGCCCCCTCTATTTCCACTGGGTTCCGCCAGCAACCACTGGTCCCTAGGGATCCAGTCTGGACTCACATCTTGCTCTCCCTCTGGATATATCACCACAGGTTGCTGCAGTCTGGTCTCACTTCTGTCTCCAAATTACCTCCTGCTCCAGCTCTCAGCTGCTGCAGTTATGCTTATATTGTGTTTGTGCTGTACATCTGCACCTTCCACACAGGTCCAAAGCATTCCTCTTCCTCTTGTAGGATTTCCAGTTCAGTTTTCTCTCCTAAGAGTGCATCTCCTACATTTTTTTTTTAATTGTTCAACTGTTCATCCCTAGCCTAGCGCAGTATGTCAATCCCTAATCTGCCATCTTGGAATCTCCCCCTAACATCACTTCAGTACTTTTCAAACTACTCCAGAATATTTAAAAGGATGGAACTCTGCGAAAATATTTTAATGAGGTGAGCATCACTCACAAAACCAAAGACAGTACAAAAAGGAAACTACAGATACCTTTGATGAACTTAGATACAAGAATTCTGAGCAATATCTTAGCAAACTGAATCTAACACTGCATTACTCACACATCGTCAAATGGGATTTATCAGAGAGGCAAGCAAGGGTGGTTCAACATAAGCAAATCAATAGATGTCATAAACCCTATCAACAGAATGAATAACAAAAACCACGTGATGATCTCAGTAGATGCAGAGAAAGCACTTGATTAGATTCAGCAGCCTTTTAAAAAGAAATCAACAAATTGGATATAGAAGGAACATACTTCAAAATTATAAAGGCTATATACAAACAAAAGCCAGCATCATACTGAATGGGGAAAAGGTGAAAGCATTTCCCCTCAGATCTGGAATGAGACAAGGATGTCCACTTTCACCACACTTATTCAGTAGAGTATTAGAGGTATTAATGAGTAATTAGGGAGGGGAAAGGAAAAACAGGATATCAAAACTGGAAAGGAGAAGCAGAAAATATCGGGGCCAGTGCTGTGGCACAGCCTGTTAAAGCCTTGGCCTGAAGCACTGGCATCCCATATGGGCTCCAGTTCTAGTCCCAGCTGCTCCTCTTCCAGTCCAGCTCTCTGCTATGGCCTGAGAAAGCAGAAGATGGCCCAAGTTCTTGGGCCCCTACACCCACGTGGGAGTCCCAGAAGAGGCTCCTGACTCCTTGCTCCTGGCTTCGGATCATTGCAGCTCTGGCTGTAGCAACCATCTGGGGAGTGAACCAGCAGATGGAAGACCTCTTTCTCTCTCTCTACCTCTCTATAACTCTGTCTTTCAAATAAATAAAAATAAAATCTTTTTTAAAAAAAGAAACAAGATATCCATGTTTGCTGATGACATGATGTTGTACATGAAAAATCTAAACACTCCACCAAAAAGCTGTTGGTACTGATAAACCAATTAGTAATGTCGCAAGATACTGAGTTAACATACAAAAGCTGTAACATTTTCATATACCAATAGTGATCTCACAGGAAAAGAAATCTCATTCACAATCACTGAAAAAAAAAAAAAAACAAATATTTAGGAATATATTTAAGCAAAGAAATGAAAGATCTCTACAATGAACTTTATAAAACAGATGAAATCAAATCATCAAAGACACAAAAAATTAAAAGATATTCCTTGCTCATGGATTAGAAGAATTAATATTGTTGAAATGTCCCCACTACCTAAAGCAATCCTTATCAAAATTCCAATTATATTATTTAAAGTATAAGAAAAAAAATCTTAAAATTCATATGGAACCACACACACAAAAAAAATTCAAAAATAGCTAAAGTGATCCTGGACAAAACAACAGATAAATTCAAGCTGGGGTTGCAAGGTGTCCGGTGCATAACAAATCTTCCCAAGCAGGTGAATCAATTAATTCACAAGCTTTTATTTGGATTCTGCCCCCCCCCCGGGTGAGGTTCCCCGGTCCCAACAGAGTGCATCAGAGGTAGGGAGAGCTCCTTTTATAGATACAGGGCGTGGGGGTTAAAGGTTGAGGCAAGTCTGATCCTCATTGGTTGACCTTTAGGCACCCGTGGGGACCTTGACAAGGACTTTTCTTCCCCAGAAGTGCAGGTAGGGACTCTCCATTCCCGGAAATACAGGCCTTCTCTCCTTGCAGATTCCAAAGCTACCAGGGGTATCACAATACCTGATTTCCAAGTATACTACAAAACTACAGCATTTAAATAAGTCAAAAAATAATAATAATGATAAAGGGCCAGCACTGTAGTGACATACATTAAGCCTCCTCCTGCAGTGGCGTCATCCCATATGGGCTCAAGTCCGAGTCCCAGCTTCTCCACTTTTGATCCGGCTCCATGCTAATAGTCTGAGAAAGCAGTGGAACATGGCCCAAGTGCTTGGGTCCCTGTACCCACATGGGAGACCTTGCAGAAGCTCCTGGCACCTGGTTTTGGATCAGCCCAGCTACTGCCATTGTGGCCTTTTGGAGAGTTAACCAGGGGATGGAAGACACTTTCTCTCTCACTCTCTCTCTCTGCATCAGTCCTAAGTCCTTGGGCTCCTGCACCCACGTGGGAGAACCGGAAGAAGCTTTGCCTCCTGGCTTCAGACTGGCCCAGCCACAGCCATTGCAGCCATTTGGGAATTGTACCAGCAGAGGGGAGGTATTCTCTCTTGTCTCTCCTCTATATCTCTGCCTATCAAATAAATAAATCATTTTTAAATGAGAGAAAAATGCATTTTCAACATATATATTAATAAATACATTAACAAAAAAAGTGCTCCAAGTATTATAGGAATATCAAGTAAGAATCAGCCACTACCCTTAACCCTGAGATAGAACCCTTCCTTCACCCCAGACCTAGGCTGAGATCTACAGATTGACAGACAAGTCCACGTCTCATTGAATGGAAGGGAAGTTGCTGTGGTGCTATGCCAGTGAAACATGCTGGAAATCCACCTTGAACTTTAGGCATCAAGGCTTTGCTATGTCACCCTCTTCTGACAGTGCTTAAAATTCTCCCTTTGGGTGTCAGAGAAAGCTATTTACGGTTAGGTGTTTTGAAAGAGCCACTCTGCTACAAAACAGGGGGATCCAAACAGAAGGGGGTTCTGGAAAAACTACCAACACTGCAGGAGCCTGATTCTGGGGATGGCGCTTTCGCTGCAGGAGCCAGGCCTTAGGAAGCTGCCTACACTGCCACAGTCAAGCAAAGGAAACAAATGTGGGCACTTCACGAGCTGGGTGCTACAGAAGCTGTGTGTGTTGCAAGAGTTGGCCAGGAAAGCAAGCAAGAATCAGGAAGGAAAAGTTTCTAGCACCCTCTACTGTCATAGCTTAACATTATGCCAGCTGGCAAAGGAAAAATATTTGGAGAACCCAGTTCCATTTCTTTTTTACAGAGCAGGCAATGAAGCTGAGAAATAAAACTAGTCTTAATAGCTTAAAGGAGAAAAATCGTAGGTGTCATCATCTCTATAGATGCTGAAAGGCATTTGATAACATTTACTATCCATTTGTTATCTAAAAATCTTTGGCAAACTAGGAATCAAAATATATTTCCTTTGCTAATAGAGTATCAAGCTTTCTCTTCCAAAGTGTGGCTGGTAAGATTCTCTGGGGATCCTCCTCCTGCAATGGCTGTACTTTGCATAAGATATGCTCTAGAAGGTATCGTTGATTCCCAAGAGATCGAGAACGTTCTAAGGAATCCCCACCACTATGAGCTACACATAAACCTGTAAACGAGGATTTTTACAAACAACTTGGAGAACGTATGTCTAGCAGCTGTAATCCAGCTTAGAAGCCATGCATGGGACTTACTCACTGAGAAAAGAGTCTGTGGGAGCTGAAGTGATTTTAAGTCTGTGGTGCTTTCCAGCCTTGAACAGAAATGGGAGGAAATCTAGGGGGAAAAAAAAAACTGCTCATGCCTGCTTGAAACATCATCTTCCTTGAGCTTTTCTAGAACATCAGTCTTGGATTGCTTTTACCCTGTTTCCCAGATTGTTTTCCCCCCACCCCCCTTTAAACTTTGTGTAGCACAGAGCTCTGGACTCTGTTCTTATTCTGCAGTTTGTCTCTTGGCAATCTTACCCATGTTCATAGCTTCAGTTACCACCAAAACCCGCATGCCCAGCCCATATTGCCCAGTACTGAGCTTGCAACTTATGTGACTTAGTGCCTACTTGGTTTCTTGCATTTCCATGAGCACCTCCATAGAAACACAGCACCTTCCTTATCCAAACTTGGTTCTCTTCCAGTGTTACTTATTTTAGTGAATCGTACTGTCGTACAACCCAGCTGTTTAAGTCAATCCACCCATGGCCTGCGCCTCGGCTCACTAGGCTAATCCTCCGCCTTGCGGCACCGACACTCCGGGTTCTAGTCCCGGTCGGGGCGCCAGATTCTGTCCTGGTCGCTCCTCTTCCAGTCTGGCTCTCTGCTGTGGCCCGGGAAGGCAGTGGAGGATGGCCCAAGTGCTTGGGTCCCTGCACCTGCATGGGAGACCAGGAGGAAGCACCTGGCTCCTGGCTTCAGATCGGCGCAGCGTGCCGGCCATAGCGGTCATTTGGGGGGTGAACCAATGGAAGGAAGACCTTTCTCTCTCTCTCTCCCTCTTTCTCTCTCTCTCTCTCTAACTCTGCCTGTCAAAAAAAAAAAAAAAGTCAACCCACCCAGTCCCTGTGAATGCGACCTTATTCAGAAATAGTGCCTTTGCAGATGTAATTTAAGGTCTTGAGATGAGATTACCCTATATTAGGGTGGGCCCTAAATCCACTGACTGGTACCCTTACACAAGAAAGGAGAGATAAAAGATGCAGGGAAGAAGATCCCTATGAAAATGAAAGAAAAGGTTGCGGTTAGGCTGCCGCACAGGAAACACCAAGAATTGCCAGACCTGCTAACACCTTGATTTCAGGCTCCTGGTCTCCAGGACTGTGAGAGAATAAATTTCTATTGTGCTAAGTTACCAAATTTGTGATAATATGTTATGGTAGTCCTAGGAAATGAGTACATCTACCTTCTAAATATCTCTGAAATCATCTGTTTCTCATCACTGCCTGCCTTGTCTCCTTGCTGCTAGTTTCAGCCCATCATTTTATTTTATTCTATTTTAATTTTATTTCAGAGGCAGAGAAACGGAACTCCAGTGCCCAAATGCTTGTAGTGGCTGAGGCCAGGCTGAAAGCAGGAGCTGGGAACTCAGTTCACATCTCTCATGAGGATGGCAGGAACCAATTATTTGAGCCTATTACTGCTGCCTGCTAGAGTGTGCATTACTGGGAAGCTGGAGTCACAACATAGCCAGGGATCCACCCTAGGCCCTCCAATAGGAGATGCAGGCATCCTAACAACTATGCCTAGTGCCCATTCCCATCTTTTAAAAATACGTGAAATTAAAAAAAAAAAAAAAAAGGCCGGCACCGTGGCTCACTTGGCTAATCCTCCGCCTGTGGCACCGGCACCCTGGGTTCTTGTCCCTGTTGGGGTGCCAGGTACTAGTCCCGGTTGCTCCTCTTCCAGTCCAGCTCTCTGCTGTGGCCTGGGAGGGCAGCGGAGGATGGCCCAAGTGCTTGGGTCCCTGCACCCGCATGGGAGACTGGGAGGAAGCACCTGGCTCCTGGCCTCCTGGCTTCAGGTCAGCTCAGTGCACCGGCCATGGCAGCCATTTGGCGGGTGAACCAACAGAAGGAAGACCGTTCTCCCTGTCTCTCACTGTCTATAACTCTCTCTCTCTATCTCTCTCTCACTGTCTAACTCTGCCTGTCAAAAAAAAAAAAAAAAAAAAAAAAAAAAAAACGTGAAATTCACAATTCACTCCACTACTTGAAATCTGTCTGCCAGGGACTTCAGGATTAAGTCTAAATCCCTAGTATCATGCTTTATACAGATTTATAATTTGGCTTCTGCTTGCTTATATAGCACTATTTCTAACCACTTTTCCCACTCAACTTCAGTTCTATGTTCTAGGAATAATAGAAGTTATTTCTGGTATTTTCTGGGCACTAAAAGCTCAATCCCACAATAACTCTATAAAATGGGAAATGGGTTTCTTTCAGAGTCTCTGCCTTTTTTTCTCTCAACTTTGAGATTTATGCTTGCTGATCATTGCATAAAACACCCCACCTTCTTTCCTCTTGTCCTTTCCACTTTCTCACAGCTGGCTAATTCATACTAATGCCTTGGGTCTGTTTATTCAGCATTTCCTCCACGAAGGGTTCCTTGATCTTCCTAAGTCTGGGTCTGCGTCCCATCCTCACTGCCCATATTACCATTACACCCTGCACTCCCCATGGCAGAATACAAAATACTGTAACTGTCACTTCCCTGTATCCCACACCATAGCTTATGCTTCCTGTAGACAGATCTCTTTATCATTGTAACCCATACCTAAAACCTAGTACAATGACTAGGATATAAGAGATGCTCAATCAGCATACGTTAATTATGTGTTAATTTCTTAATGAAAGAACCTTAAGATTGCTAATAGTGTTATGTCTCTATTTTTTTTTTTTTGAAGATGTATGTATTTGAAAGTCAGAATTAGAGATATCTTTCATATGCTGGTTCATTCCCCAAATGCCTGCAACAGCTGGGGCTGGACCAGGCTGAGGCCAGGAGACTGGAACTCCATCCAGGTCTCCCACATGGGTGGCAGGGGTCTAAGTACTTGGACCATTTTCCACTGTTTTCCAACGTACATTAGCAGAGAGCTGGATTGGAAGTGGAGCAGCTGGAACTCAAACCAGCGCACATATGGGATCCTAGCATCACAGGCAGTGGCTTAACCTGCTGCATCACAATGCTGGTCATGTGTCTCTGTGTGAGTCTATGCGGTGTATTGTGTCTAATACCAGCTAGAGAAGAAAGAAATTGCACCCCTGGTTATCAAACTGTCCTCTTCCTCGCAATTCAGTGCTTCCTAGGCCTCAACATCTTTTTGTAAGAAGGCCCTGAGATCCCGTAGGGCCGTTAATCTTCACTTCTCTTAAGTATTCGCACTTTCCACATGCAGGCTCTGCAGTTGGCTGTCTTCTCCATATTGCTCTGCAAGTCCTCCCAAACCTTTCCTCTTACTGTGTGCTCCTTGCCCCTGTGCCTTCTGGAACTTGAACCTAATCAAAACAGATTCACCAATCTTATTCTTTTAACAAAAGACACCTTCCATTTCCTGGCCTTTCACAGAAACCTGGTTTCCATTTAGAAAAAATACTCTGCCTACTCCCACCTTGGTGGAAGGTGCTCATGGGAAAGCACCCCCCTTTTCATAAAAGCTTCTACTCCTATTTCTCAACCAGCCACCTGTCTCTTCCTGTTTGTGTCTCTTCCGAGCTCCTAGCTGCCCCTCCCTCTGGTGTATGGTCTTCCATCTCTACTGCGGGTCTCACCAACCTCTGGGATGACTTTGATATCCATGTGGAGAGTCCTAGCTTCTATTTCCTTGAATTCTCTCACTTTAATGATCTTTAACCTATTCTGACTTCCCTTAGAGTTGTCACCAGCAGGAGGTTTGTAGTAACTTTATGCTATTCTATGATCTATTCTGGAGCTATACCTAAGTACGTCACAAATCAGGTAGTTTAGCATCATTTTGCTGTACCGCCTAAATTATTATCAGTGTTTTGATGACTTCCATTCCTCAAACTCATCCATGTTCTTGCTAAAGCTTCCTTCTGCCTAGATGCATGGTCCGGATTTCATGATCCAACTTCACATAAACACCCTCATTCCTTTGTACTCTTGTTTCCCTGGCTCAAATCCAGTTTAAAACAGTATAATCATTTAGTTTCCATCTCTGTACCCAGTCTTCTAAAGACTTATTTTGTCTAGAATTCTTTTGATTTCCTGTCAAAAATGAGTTCAAAGTAGCATGGAGGAGGAGAGTTTATTGAAGGACATTAGGGCAGCTCACTTAATGAAACCATAGGAAGGGCAAGAGTGCCACTGGGGACTTAGGTGCTGCTGGAAATGACTTGCACTTGGTTTGTATTTCACACGTGTCCAATGTACTAATTTTTTCCACATATCCTTATATATAGGCCCAGGTGTCACACCCATGGTTCCCATCCCTAGAATGTTGTTGATCCTTTTCTCTTATTGTAGCTCAGAAAATCCCTAGGGAAGACTCTTACCTGGCTTAGGTTGTCATTCATGGACCAGGAACTTTAGGTGGTAGGTTCCATTAGAACGATATGGTGGAGTAGGCTAGAAACTATTTGTTCTCCCACAAGGAGTGCTAACTAATAAATGGCCCCCTCAGAACTGCTGGAGAGGGGCTGGCACCATGGCTCCCTTGGTTAATCCTCCTCTTGCGGCGCCCACATCCCATATAGGCGCTGGGTTCTAGTCCCGGTTGCTCCTCTTCCAGTCCAGCTCTCTGCTGTGGCCCAGGAAGGCAGTGGAGGATGGCCCAAGTGCCTGGGCCCCTGCACCTGCATGGGAGACCAGGAGGAGGCACCTGGCTCCTGGCTTCGGATCGGCGTAGTTCCGGCCGTAGCGGCCATTTGGAGGGGTGAACCAATGGAAGGAAGACCTTTCTGTCTCTCTCTCTCACTGTCTAACTCTGTCAAATAAATAAATAAATAAAACTGCTGGAGAAACATTAATAGATGCCACTATAGATTTATATAATGTCCAACTTCAGATGGACACTGAGAACTGTCTAAGGATTTTGTTGAATCTATCCTGTTCCACAGTTTCTTAAAATAGAATTTTTTTTCAAGATTCACTTATTTATTTGAAAGAGAGACAGAGACAGGAAAATATATTTCATCTGCTGGTTTGTTCCCCAAGATGGCTATGACAGCCAGAGCTGGACAAGGCCAAAGCCAGAAGCTTCTTCCAAATCTTCCACATGGGTAGCAGAGACCCAAACACTTGAGTCATCCTCAGCCACTTTTCCCAGGCCATTTGCAGGGAGTTGGATGGGAAGTGGAGCAGCTGGAACATGAACCAGCACTCATATGGGATGCCAGTGTTGCAAGTGGCAGCTTTTCACTCTGTGCCACAACACTAGCCCCTAAAATAAAATTTTGAGTGGCTTCATAATCCTGCTGGATTATTATTTCAGAACATTATGATATGATTCATCTGGCTTTTGAAGTTTGAACTCAGTTATCAAATTTGAGCATTTCTGGGGCCGGCACTGTGGTGTAGTGGGTTAAAGCCGCAGCTTGCAGCAATGGCATCCCATATGGGCACTGGTTCAAGTCCCGGTTGCTCCACTACCGATCCACCTCCCTGCTGTGACCTGGAAAAGCAGTAGAAGATGGCCCAAGTTCTTGAGACCCTGCACCTATGTGGGAGACCTGGAAGAAGCTCCTGGCTCCTTGGCTTTGGATTGGCCATTGGGGAGTGAACCAATGGATGGAAGACTCTCTCTCTCCGCCTCTCCTTTTCTCTGTGTAACTCTTTCAAGTAATAAATATTTTAAAAATTTTTTGAGCATTTCTGAGTGTTAGCTGTTACATAAAACAGAAGACCTAGGGTTGTCTAAAGGATTTTAAAACAGCAGTGTTTATTCTGGAGAGATCCTATGACCACCAATTGCTTGAAAAATTTCAGTGGACTTGACCAATGGCCTTAGACTTTCTCATACAACTATTAAACAGAATAGCACTGTGCCTTAGAGACTACAGAAATGTCATATACATGATACCACTCCTTAGCAAACAGGTTTCCTCTAGGCAGTAGGATCTATAGCACAGGGCAAACAGGTACTATGGGTGGGGATGTAGACTTATGTGAGCAGCACTTCACACTACTAATTTTTACTGGTTCATGATATGCTTAACTTTTTAGTAAGAGTAAGCTTTTTAGTATTAGACATTTCCTGTATAATTTATCTAATTGCTAACCTCAGATGAACTGATAAAACTTTCCTGCTCTTAAGCTCCAAGATTCCTGTAGTTCAAAATGCAGATTGAAATGAGCAGTGATCTTTTTGGAGTATGTCTGGTTTCTGATTCTGGCTCACTGAGCCTCTCCTGACCTCTAATTTGTTTAAAGTGGACTGGTCACACTGTATGAAGGTCTTTATTTCAGCTGGCAGTCTTAGTTAGTCTGAAGATTGTGACAGTTAATCTCTAAGACCCTTAAGACCAGCAAAAAGTAAGAGTTCTTGAACCTGTTCTAAAGCCATAACATACTGTTATCTTAAGCAACTCACCATCATACGTAAAATGTATATATAAAATATTACTTTTGACCTATATTTCTAGATGTTGATTTTAATGATGAAATTTATCTAATGTTTGCCAGTCATTAAGGGCATATGAGTATATGTCTTCACAATGTACTTCCAAATGAGATAAAACTCATCTGTTCAATACTCAGTAAGCATTTCCTTTGTAAAAGGCTTTGTGGTAGGGGTAGTGAGGGACATAAGAAAGCTAAAACACATGGCTGTTGGTCCCAGTTTGAAGAAAATACCTCTATAAATAGAACGTCAGGTCAAGAATAGCAAGCAGTATGATCTGTCATAGACATCAGATTTTCTGAAGCTATGTGATAAGGACAAGGCTAAACTTACAGGGACATATCACTATTGGTCAAGAAATGTTGGGTGTGCTTTACAGAGAGTGTAAGAAATAGACTTGGCTGCTCACTTGGCTAATCCTCTGCCTGCAGCGCCAGCACCCCGGGGTTCTAGTCCCAGTTGGGGCGCCGGATTCTGTCCTGGTTGCTCCTCTTCCAGTCCAGCTCTCTGCTGTGGCCTGGGAAGCCAGTGGAGGATGGCCCAAGTGCTTGGGCCCTGCACCTGCATGTGAGACCAAGAGGAAGCACCTGGCTCCTGGCTTCAGAACAGCGCAGCGCGCTGGCCGTAGCAGCCATTTTGGGGGTGAACCAACGGAAAAGGAAGACCTTTCTCTCTGTCTCTCTCTCTCACTATCTAACTCTGCCTGTCCAAAAAAGAAAAGAAATAGACTTGACCTTAGAAAGGAATAGGAATTACATGGTGAATTCAATGCTAGAGGAATGTAATGATCAAAAGTGTAGATTTTAAGAGCTGGTGTGTAGGTCAGTTGGGGAGTTTTGCCTAGAAGAATTGTAGGAACCCAGATTGCAGAAGTACGATGAAGCTCTGCTTGTTGTCAGTAGTGCCCACGTTGTGTACAATTATTAAGATTCATTTTATGGTAGATACCTTTTTTTCAACCTAAGATGGCCCTGTCATATCAAAACTACCTTTTTTTTTTTTTTTTTTTTTTTTTTTTTGACAGGCAGAGTGGACAGTGAGAGAGAGAGACAGAGAGAAAGGTCTTCCTTTTGCCGCTGGTTCACCCTCCAATGGCTGCCACGGCTGGCGCACTGCGGCCGGCACATCGCGCTGATCTGAAGGCAGGAGCCAGGTGCTTCTCCTGGTCTCCCATGCGTGTGCAGGGCCCAAGGACTTGGGCCATCCTCCACTGCACTCCCGGGCCATAGCAGAGAGCTGGCCTGGAAGAGGGGCAACCGGGACAGAATCCAGCGGCCCAACCAGGACTAGAACCCGGTGTGCCGGCGCCGCAAGGTGGAGGATTAGCCTAGTGAGCCGCAGCGCCGGCAAAACTACCTATTCTAATGCTTAGACCTCAAGCCTGGAATGTGGTACAGTATCATACTGAAATCCTCTTGTATTTTTAATGTTGGTTGAGGGGCTTTAAGGACAGCTCAGATGGCTCCAAATGTAGTAAAAAGTGTGTATGTTCCCTTTGAAATCCCGGCACTGTTCTCATGGACATTCCTATAACTTCCCTGTGTATTGGTAGATTTATTCACTAGTGCAGCAAATACTTATTATACACGATGTATTTGGCATAAACTTTCCCTTAAAGAGGTTATAATATAAAAATAAGATACTCAAAAACATTTACAATAACACCACTTATGACTTACAAAAGATCAGAGAAGAAAGAATATATATCCAGCTGAGAAAATTCTTAAAGAATGGGTGTAATCCACACAGCTGGTGACAGGGGAAAGAATATTTCAGCCAGAGTGAGAGATGGGAGAACAGGCTTGACATTGAAAATCGTTGGGAGTATTTGCAAAATTGTAAATAACCCAGTTCTTGACTGATTTGCCCATAGATGAATGGAAAACAGATTCCTAGTTTATGATCGGCTGATCTTGGAAAAGATACTGTACAACAATAAAAGTGGCTTTTTTGTCTCTCAATGTGCTTTTTTTTTTTTTTTTTTTTTTTTTTGACAGGCAGAGTGGACAGTGAGAGAGAGAGACAGAGAGAAAGGTCTTCCTTTTGCCGTTGGTTCACCCTCCAATGGCCGCCGCGGCCGGCGCGCTGCGGCCGGCGCACCGCGCTGATCCGATGGCAGGAGCCAGGAGCCAGGTGCTTTTCCTGGTCTCCCATGGGGTGCAGGGCCCAACCACCTGGGCCATCCTCCACTGCACTCCCTGGCCACAGCAGAGGGCTGGCCTGGAAGAGGGACAACCGGGACAGAATCCGGCGCCCCGACCGGGACTAGAACCCGGTGTGCCGGCGCCGCAAGGCGGAGGATTAGCCCAGTGAGCCGCGGCTATTTGTAACAACCCGTGTGGTTGTCTTGACCACATAATTAGTAAAGTAACCCTGAAATTTTCATTAGCATTTGTTCCAGTAACGGGAAAGCTCAAACTTGGTTTTCCTAGAATATCTCTAACAAAATACTACTCAAAAAAGGAATTCACCACTAATATATGCAGCAACATGGATAAACCTCAGAATAGGAAACCAGATTCCCCCCCCCCAAAAAAAAAGCAAATGCTTTATGAGATTTTATATTAAACTCTGGAAAATGCAAACTGATCTATACATATAGAAAGCTGAGGGTAGGGGATGAGAAGCATAGGAGAGAGAATTACAGAGGGTAGGAGGAAGCTGGGGTGAATAATATCTTGACTGTTTTGATTGTAGTAGTGATTTCACAGGTATGTACAAGTATCAGTTGTATACTTTATAAATGAGATGCTAATTGTACATTAATTATATCTCATTAAAGCTGTTTTTAGAAAAGATGCTTCTCTTCGAGGGCCATTAGCCTTATCTTCATACCATTTTATTTCAAATTGAAGTAAAATATTAGTGTATAGTTTTAATATCTGTGTATGTTTTAACTTCTGGAACATATAAAATAATCATGATGATAAAAAATAATAGTTGTAAACTATTATAGTTAAATGACTAAGTACTTTGCATAAGGCAAAATGATATACAGTATTTTATTCCTATAGATTGAAATAATTCAACTTCACTAAGGAATAAATACTAGGGAGTATTTAAATTCAGAAGGTAAGTAGATAATAGAATATATAGTCCTGTTACTGTCTAGTGCAATGTAAAAACAAGCAACTCATTGAGACAGAAAATTTAATTTTAATCAACTTCTTCATTTATATATAAACTGTAGACACAACATTGTCATTTAGTTGTTGAATACCAAGTATATTGTTGAAGCGTTCAATTTCTCTTACGTAACCATTCAAGGAACACACAGAAGACCCAATCAAATACCTTTCCTTGTGAAGTGACTGCCACAGTGCAGCCTGTAGTGCCTGCATAATTACAGGCCTCAACCCAAGCAGGGGATTGTGTATACTAAGCCCACCTCATGCTCAAGGCTTTCCCTATCACATACACACACACACAGACACACAGACACACACAACAACAACAACAACCCACTTGATTTCTGATTTCTGCCCTAATAAAATTAATCTAGTCAGGGTAACAGACAAGTAAGCATTTGAATAGAGTGTAGTGGTAGCTAAGAAAGCAGAGGTATAGAAAACACATAAGCTCTAACAAGCACCGGGAGTGATTGAGGGTTTATAGAGAAGATTAGTAAAAAAATTTTTCTAAAATGAAAACACTGAGTAAGAGGAGAATAAGGAAATATGAGGTTACAGAGGTAAATTTAGGTGAGTTCTGTAGCGCCATATAATCTATTTTATTCTAGAAGCAATGGGAAGCTTTTGAAGGATCTTCAGCACAGGAATGAAGTAATTAGATTTGTATTTTATGAATAATATTCTAGTTGTAGTATGGAGAACAGATTGAAAGATCAAAAACAGGGAAACCCATTAGAGATTGTTGGAGTAATTTAGGCAAGAGTAGATGCTACTAAACTAGGATAATTGAAATGGAGAGAGGGTGGATTTGAAAGATGTTTAACAGATATAATCAATGACTTGCTAAAAGCTGACTGAAAACCAAGTGGATAATAGTGCCTACAAAGTTGAGGAGCAGGTTTTGAGAGATTATAAAATTGCTTTACCCCTAAAATGAAGGCTAAGAATCTAAGAATACGTATCTATTTGACAACTGAAGACATGATGCGGTACTCACTAGAGAGATCTGGATCTCTTCAGCCCAGGAATGACCACTGACATCATGGGACTGGACAAAGGTACCCTGGATCTACTGCAGAAAATGTGCCTAGACTGAAAGTAGACGTACGTCAGAGTGGAAGGAAGGTGAACAGAGAAAACAGAGGACAGCTGAGGAAGCTTCTTGCCTTTTCACACTGTCTTAGGTGGGCAGAACTTAATGTGACTCTCTTGAGCTTCCACTGTTTTCCATCTTTGTATCTACCAAAGCACCCCTCATCTGTCACAGAATATACTTATCTTTGTCTCGCTACAAAACTGTAAACATCCTGGAGATTCCTTGGATTTTCAGGACTTAGCACAGTGCCTACCAGATGGTCTTTTTTTTTTTTTCTTAAAGATTTATTTATTTGAAAGTCAGAGTTAGAGAGAGAGAAGGAGAGGCAGAGAGAGAGAGGTCTTCCATCCGCTGGTTCACTCCCCAATTGGCCACAATAGCTGGAGTTGCACTGATCCAAAGCCAGGAGCCAGGAGCTTCCTCCAGGTCTTCCCACACGGGGGTGCAGGGGCCCAAGGATTTGGGCCATCTTCCTCTGCTTTCCCAGGCCACAGCAGAGAGCTGGATCAGAAGTGGAACAGCCAGGACTTGAACCGGCACCCATGTGGGATGCCAGCACTACAGGCGGTGGCTTTACCTGCTACGCCATAGTGCCGGCCCCTACCAGATAGTCTTTAATAAGATCCTTATTAAATAATTAATGATGGGCAAGCTGATGGAGTACTGTGTGTATAACACTTTATGTACAAGGTCTATTATGCCTAGCATGTGTTAAGACTCAGATAAGCCCAAGAAGCTCCTAGGATTCAGACCAAGTCTGCAGTCCATGCTTTTTCCACTATTTCACACTTTCCACAGAGGACTAGTGAATGAAAGCTATCTAACAAAAGCAAGAAAACTAGAGAGTGCAGTTCTATACAGAAAAGTCTTTGGGTTCTGTATCCTGGGATGTCTGCTGCCCACGATGCATGCCACACAGCGCAGAAAATCAACATGTTTGTCTTAATCCATAAGGAATTCCCACAGAGAATAAGGCAAATACTGCCACACTTAGAATTTTGTGGAGCAGCCCCTGCAAGGATCCAACAATACGCACCACACCACAGAACTAGAGACAGCCTCACAAAGGGAAGGTTAAGCCTGCCTGGGCCTTCAGCCCATCAGTTTTGCTCAAAACAACTTGGCTGAAAGTCCAGAAACTTTAGTACCATCTGTCCTTTTCAATCCTGCTAGATTTGGTCACCTCTTAGAACCCCCTTCCCCAGCCATCAGCTTCCTCTCATTTCTTGTCTGCAGCCTGCTCTGAGTACCAAATAGCATTCCCACAGAGTCCTCCCTTTGCCCCTCCCAGTGTGGGCTTTGGCAGCCTATTCCATATAAATAAACTCCTCTGTACCCTCACTTCTTTTGACAAATGCATTTTCCACTTCCTCAACCTCTCTATCAAAGACACAGCTCTGGTAGCAGTTCCCTCAACTCTGTGTACCAGAAGGCTTGCAATCGTTATTGTCATTTTTGTCTTAGTCTTTTTTCCTTTGAAGTCCATTCAATCTAATTTTTGTTACCCATTACTTTGCTTTCTAGTACCTATTAATTTCTAGATGATTCCCAAACTCAATTTTCTGGTGAACTGTTCATTGATATTTTTGAGTCAGCTCTTTTGCAAACCATCTCTATTCTCAAGCCCCTAAATTAACCTCCTCGCCTCACTTTATAAATGTCACCTATCATAGCCACTGTTCTGGCTAGGTGGGTAAAGCCGCCATCTATGACACTGGCATCCCATATGGGCACTGGTTAGTGTCCTGGTTGTTCCACTTCTGATCCAGTTCCCTGCTAATGCACCTGGGAAAGTAACAGAAGATGGCCCAAGTGCTTGGGCCATGCCACCCACGTGGGAGACCTAGAAGAAGCTCTTGGCTCCTAGCTTCGACTTGGCCCAGTCCTAGCCATTGCAGCCATCTGAGAAGCGAACCAGTAGATGGAAGATCTGTCTCTTCTTCTCTGTTAAAAAGTTACCATCTATCACTTTCTATCTCACAAAAACTATTGAGCTCAAACCTGTTCTTTCACACCTACAAAATTACTTTAGGCTACTCCATTCTTTTTGAGAAAAGGTATCTTTTACCAAGCCTACTTTTTCCTGTTTCCTCTGGGACTATTAATTTTCCCCTTGCTCTATAAATTCCTTTCACTCAAATTAAAATCACGCTCAAGTCTCGTATTGCCTAACCTTTTCACTCCTGTTATCTGTTTGGTTACCACTGTATCTCCTCCTCAGTTTCTGCTTTTATCTCTTCTTTACATCTCAAAGCTTTTTGGATAACTAGTATTCTCTTGATTTTTCTGTATCTCGCCTCCCATTCACTGTTCTACTCATTTCCCTGGCTTCTATTCCCAGTACTCTGTGGAAACTGATTTTTGCTAAGTTGACAAAGGACTTGCTAACTGCAAAATCTCATAATCATTAGAATTTGTGAGTTTATAACACCCTACAACAGTTTTTTCATCATTTTACTGAGGAGTCAAAATGTAAAAGAAAAGTAAGTGCATCTAGGCCCTACTTTCTTGGTTTCTGACTATAATACTTTACCAAGACGGCCTGGTAATCACTAATAGGCAATACATATGTAACAGACAGCTCTTGGATACCTTACTTCTGGCTTATTATCCTCTGGAGTGATTTATTTTGCAAGATACTGCAGTTCACTTAAGAGATATAGGGATTGTAGTTTTTTTTTTTTTTAATTTATTTTTTTTAATTTTTTGACAGGCAGAGTGGACAGTGAGAGAGAGAGACGGAGAGAAAGGTCTTCCTTTGCCGTTGGTTCACCCTCCAATGGCCGCCGCGGCCAGCGCGCTGCGGCCGGCACACAGCGCTGATCCAATGGCAGGAGCCAGGAGCCAGGAGCCAGGTGCTTTTCCTGGTCTCCCATGGGGTGCAGGGCCCAACCACCTGGGCCATCCTCCACTGCACTCCCTGGCCACAGCAGAGAGCTGGCCTGGAAGAGGGGCAACCGGGACAGAATCCGGCGCCCTGACCGGGACTAGAACCCGGTGTGCCGGCGCCGCTAGGCGGAGGATTAGCCTAGTGAGCCACGGCGCCGGCCGGGATTGTAGTTTCTAATGAATGGATTTAATGTCTTAAGTCACCAACCTTCACCATCTTAAAGATCTCTTCCCAGGGTCATTGCTTTTGCTTAGCAAATAAAGCTGCCACCTGTATCCATCACCTGCAGTGCCGGCATCCCGTATGGGCGCCAGTTCGAGTCCTTACTGCTCCACTTCCAATCCAGCTCTCTGCTATGGCCTGGGAAAGCAGTGGAAGATGGCCCAAGTGCTTGGGCCCCTGCCCCTACATGGGGGACTGAGGTGAAGCTCCTGGCTCCTGTCTTCAGCGTGGCCCATCCCTGGCTGTTGCAGCCACTGGAGAAGTGAACTAGCAGATGAAAGAGCTATATCTCTCAATCTCTCTCTCCTTCTCCTCCCTGTAACTCTGCCTTAAAAATCTCCAAAAAAAAAAAAAAAAAAAACAACAACAACAACAAAAAACAACTTTCCTACAGTAAAAGGAAATAAAATGCCAGCATAAATTAGTATTATGTTTTAAAAAATTATGTCGGCATAAACTGTATTGTATAAATCAAGAGGGTTAAATATTACATAAAAACGCATAGTTTAAATAAAAAACTATTATGATGTAATTTTAAAAAACATCCATTTTTAATCCCAACAATTCTTAGTTCAAAGTAGCACACTTTAACTTCAGTAATAGCCCCCTAGACAAAGCAATAGGATCCAGAAACATAGTATAGTTTAGTTTGCCTTCAAATTAAAAATTTGGCTTCTAGTTCTTGCTGTAACATCTATAGTTCTGTGGCCTTGAACAACCATGAATGGGAGGAGCAACAGAGAGAAAGATGAGTACACATGGGTTCTTTGACCCAGCTCTCTGCCACCAGCCAGCTACCTTTAGGAAGTCACTTGACATCTCTGAGACACATATCTTCATCTGTAAGGAAGGAATACCTAGGAGCACTTTGAAAATTACAAAGGGTAGTAATATTTTAAACATTATTCAAGTCCTTTTTTCTCTTTAAGATTTATTTATTTGAAGGAGTTACAGAGGGAGAGGAAGACAGAAGGAGATCTATCTGCTGGTTCACTCCCCAGGAGGCTGCAACAGCCAGGGCTGGGACAGGCTGAAGTCAGGAGCCAGGAGCTTCTTCCAGGTCTCCCACATAGGTAACTGGGGCCCAAGCACCTGGGCCATCCTACACTGCCCTTCTTAGGCCACCAGCACAGTGCTGGATCAGAAGTGGAGCAGCAGGAACTCAAACAGGCTCCCATATGGGGTGCGGGCAGCAGATTCACCCAGTACGCCACAGTACTGGGCCCTCAATTCCCTTTTCCTTCTGGAAAATCACATTTCACATCCTGCTAACCCTCCCATTGTTTTTCCTCTTTCTATTTTCTAGTCATTCCTGATAAATCAGGAAAAGTACCTTTTTATCTCTTAGGAAAGCATGGGAACTAAAGAACCATTTCTTTTTCTTTTTTTTTTTTTTTTTTTTGACAGGCAGAGTGGACAGTGAGAGACAGACAGAGAGAAAGGTCTTCCTTTGCCGTTGGTTCATCCTCCAATGGCCGCCGCGGCTGGCGCACCGCGCTGATCCAAAGGCAGGAGCCAGGTGTTTATCCTGGTCTCCCATGGGGTGCAGGGCCCAAGCACTTGGGCCATCCTCCACTGCACTCCCTGGCCACAGCAGAGAGCTGGCCTGGAAGAGGGGCAACCGGGACAGAATCCGGCGCCCCGACCGGGACTAGAACCCCGTGTGCCGGCGCCGCAAGGTGGAGGATTAGCCTATTGAGCTACGGCGCCAGCCAAGAACCATTTATTTCTATTGTAGATTATTTCTTTGCTTTCAGAGTTAATAATTGTTATCTACTACATTTTTCCTCCACCCTCCTTTAAAAAAAAAATTTCTTTCGTGCCGGCGCTGTGGTACACTGGGTAAAGCCGCCACCTGCAGTTCTAGCATCCCATATGGGCACTGGTTGGAGTCCTGGTTGCACCACTTCCGATCCAGCTCTCTGATGTGGCCTAGGAAAGCAGTAGAAGCAGCAGTAGTAGAAGTCCTTGGCCCCTGCACCCATGTGGGAGACCTGGAAGAAGCTTCTGGTTCCTGGCTTCGGATCAGTGCAGCTCCGGCTGTTACGGCCATTTAGGAAGTGAACCAGCGGATGGAAAATCTGTCTCCCTCCAACTTTTTCAAATAAATAAATCTTAAAAAAATAAAATGTATACACAGAATATATGATGTGCCATTCAACTTGCTTTTGAAGGGATCACCATTGTTTTGGAAGGTAATCATAGATTCATTTATTGTCATTTTGTTTTAGCTGCATGGTATTACATTAGAGAAACAGAACAATTTATCCTTCCGTTGACATTTTATCAAATTTTTATTATAAACAAAGCTGCACTGACTTGGGCATGTCTGTGGCAAACATGTGGGAACATTTACAGGGCATATGCCTAAGTAGAATTGCTGGTTCATAGAACATACACGTTTCATTTTACTAAATGGATACTGCCAATTTCCCTTAAAATTATATCAATTTATACTCCAGACAGAATCTGAGAATACTTATGTTGTTTTACAATACTCCCATCAACATTTGATATTCATACTTCAGAAGTTTTACCAACTTGGGCGGGGCCGGGAACACATTTGCCACAGTGGTTAAAATGTCACTTGGGGTACCCACATTCCATTTTGGAATGCCTGAATTTGGGTTCTGGCTGTGCTTCTAATTCCAGCTTCCTGATAATGTGTACCCTGGGAGTACTGTAAGAATGGCTCAAGTGGTTGGATCCCTGCCACCCAGGTGGGAGACCTGGATTGAATTCCTAGCTCCTGGTTTCCGCCTAGCCCAGACTTTTTTTTTTTTTTTTTTTTTTTTTTAATTTATTTTGAAATACAGAGTTACAGAGAGAGAGACAGACAGACAGACACGTCCTCCGTTCCACTGGTTCACTCCCCAGATCACTGCAATGGCCAGAGCTGAGCTGATCCAAAGCCAGGAACCAGCTTTTTCTAGGCCTCCCTTGCCAGTGTAGGGGCCCAAGGACTTGGGCCATCTTCTACTGCTTTCCCAGGCCAGAGCAGAGAGCTGGGTCTGAAGTGGAGCAGCCGGGACTCCAACTGGTGCCCATATGGGATGCCGGCACTGCAGGCTTGGGCCTTAAACCTGCTGCACCACAGCACCAGGCCCCAGACCTTGCTTTTGAGAGAATTTGGGGAGTAAAGCAGCATTTAGCAGAGCTGTTTCTGCCTTTCCAATTACCAACCTGACAGGTATGAACTATATCTGGATTTTGACCCTGTTGATGCCACTCCTTAACACTTTATTCTATTTTTCTTAGCTTTTGAGTTTAATCTCTCAGTCTCTTGATAACTTCTTTTCCTCTATTCAATTCCATTGTATTTGTGAGTTCTCTGTATTTATTCCTCTGAACAGCCTTGTCCAGTTCATATGACATACAACTCAGGTCACCTCTTCTAGAACTTTTCAGATCCAGCTGCCTACATGTCCATAAGCACCTAAAATTCACGTTTGAAATGAACTTTTTCCCCTCAGTTTCTTCCCAGTGTTTACAAAGTTTTTAGCCACCTGGACACTCTTAACTCCCTTCTCCATTCACCACCCTTTCGCTCTCTTGTATCCTTGCTTTCTTCTCCACTTTACTGTGTTTTTAGTAGTACTGCTTCTTGCCTGAGGCTATATACTCTGCCCAATTTTTAGAAGCAAGCACTTTGGAGTTAGACTTACCTGGGCTTGAATCTAGACCTTATCATTTACAAGCCCTGTGACCAGAGGCAAAATGCAAACCTAACTTCTTGACAGTTTTCTTTTGAACAACAAGGACACCTACCTCATACTGGTTCCCACCCCCAGCCACAAAGGATTAAATGAGCTAACAAAAGTAAAATGTTTACCTGGTATATAACTCAGTAATAGTTATTATTTTTCAGCTCAGCAAATAATTTCTAGAGTGATCTTGGTGCCTCCAATCTATTTCCCCATACTCACCAGCACATTGCTAACAATTCAAACACATCATCTTCTAATTCAATAGCTGCCCTTTGCTTACAAAAAGCTGGTTCTAGCCTTTTCACCAAACCATGTAATACTCTCTCTTCTGTGCTTGACTCTTCTCGTACTTTATTCACACAAGGATACTTAGTTTCTGAATGTAGCACTCCTCTTTCAGCTTCTCTGCCTTTAGCATATACTATCAAATGAATACTGTGTCCCAGCAATTGTTATATTGCTGTTGGAATCATTTCAACTGCCTCCTTTAGAAACCTGTACAAAATGTGAAAGCAAAGACTGTCCTATAGCCCTAGTAAGAAGCACAGCACCTAAAAGTAGCAGGCACTCAACAGCTACTCAATGGGTGAAGGGAGAGAGAATGGGACTGGCCTTATATCTTTAAAATAATTTTAAGCAGTAGCAGCATGAAATTTAAGTTTACTAACACTGCTAGCAACCCAAAATGGCAATGAAAAGTCAGCTCAACCAGATTCACTTATTAAAGCCACATTGACCTAGAAGTTGGCCTACACAGTATCTCTCTATTAAATAGAAATACTAGATATATGAAGGAGTTTTACCCAAATGTTGCTTCAACAGATTTCACAGGTAGGTTTTACCCTGAAGCGTGTAAGGCTTTCTGGGTTTACACTGCCAACATGCTTAGCTTGCATTCTGCCTGTTTTAGAACGATGGTTTCTTTCACATGTAAGAACTGTAATACCGATGCACTTGTTTTAGGAAAATGCACTCCTGTAAGGATAAAAAGTATGTATTTGATTAGAGGTTAAGTATGTGTATGTTTTGAGGGAGTAATATCTAACTATCCTTGTTTAAGAGTGCTGACTCTGCTTTGCATTAGTATTAACCCACTTAAAAACTCAAGCATCTACCTATGACACTTATATTTAAAAAGCTGTTTCAATGGAGTCAAGTTACCATGACATCTAACAAAACCAAGAGGTGATTTTTTTTTCTCTACTAGTGTCTCAGGTAGTGTCGAATCAGCATGGCATGATGTTAAGTAGGGATGTTAAGCGTGAACTTTGAAATCAATCAGAATGGTCTTCACAGAAAGTTCAAATCTAGGTTCCTCTATGTAAGACATGAGGAAGCTTTTTTTTCTTCCCTTTAATCTCTGTTGAGGAAAGGACCCAAAACTACAAAGTATCTAGCTTTTTCATCTTCAAAAACAGTGACTTTGGATGTACCTTAGAATCACTAGGGAAAGTGGGAAGCAGATAATGAAAGGAGAAAAGAGAAGTGAAAAGAGCAAGAGGAAGGGAACCAAGGGGAAAGGCCAGGCCAATGCCTGGACTGGACTGGGCTCCTAATAATTTCAGTCAGAATCTTTGCTAATGGTGCTGGGCATCAAGGTGATTGTCTTAAATTTTTTAATAGTTCCCTTGGGATTCTGATACACAATCGGTGTGAAACATGACTTAAAGGCTTCAAATGCCTATCCCAAGTAAAAAAGGTCAAAGCTCAACTGTAAACCACAGATGGGGTATGAAAGTGTCCAGATAGAACCACAGCAGATCCCTACCTCAGACAATTAAAACTAAGGAGATACTAAGCTATAAAGAATAGAGCCTTCTTTCTAGGTAGGTAGAATGTGTTACCAGTCCTCTTTTACTGTTGGAAAGAAGAAAACTGAAGTGACAATACTTGTAGTAACATTAATCCTAGTGGGCATGATGGTACCTGGGTGGCTGGTTGCTAAAGACATAAAGGATAAGTAGATCCACTGCCAACCAATGCCACAATGAACAGGCAACTGAGAAAATTAGAGGATGGTCCTCCAGGTATCTGCTTCCTACAGTAACGCCAGTCACAACCATTCTTCTGATAAACTATAGGAAAAACATGAGAAATACACTGTTAAATGAAAAACAGAAAGTCTGTAGTAGTTTGGGGGAAATCCCCTAAGATGACCAGAGAAGAACGAGAGGATGAATAGGAACATTATATTCCAACACCAACAGATAAGGGATATTTGTGAGCCTTTGTAGGTGACTAAAGTTAGTATTATTTTATTGGTAATTGTCAACAATCTGTGGGGCAGTATTAAAATTCAAAGAAAAGAAATATGTGACTATCCAGTATATACTATCTTAGTCACCATAACTATACCAGAATGTACCCAGTGTAAATCCTTAAAAGATCTTAATTCACATTTAAAATGGATTTACATGAGTCTGAACTAAAGCATTAATCATTTAAGCTTCATGTTGTAGACATTTCTCTCAAATAAAAAGCACTGTAGCAGGTAAATGGCAAATGGCATGTGAAATAGAATGCTTGCAAAAAAAAAAAAAAATAGGCTCTTTAACAAACATTTTTAGTAAAAATCAGAAGCCAAAGAGCTGGCGGCTCATTCTTGGGTCCTTTCAATGAATTTCTCAACAAATGTGAACTATATAATGCTGAAGTTCAGCTGTACAAAGCTAGCCACAAAGTTTCTGAATACATCTATTACTATTAATGCATAGTAAATTGTTTTACATTAAGTTAATGAAGAGAGGGACTTGGTATTTAGTATCCCAAAGTTCAAGACTTAAAAAAAGAAAATGAAAAATCAAGGAGACAGGCACTAAACAAACAAACAAACAAACAAACAAAAAAACAAACCTGATTCTTAAATTGCCACCGTTTCATTCTTAAAGATATTCATCAAGCAGCATTATAACTTCCTGAAGGTGAGCAAATAATAAAGGTTGTTCAAATAATGATGAACAGTGGTAACTAATTTAATTATTCTCTAGAAATAAACAGTTTTGCTTCTGAAGTGTATGGAAGAACACTTTGGAAAAAGGCCAGTTCTGGTGTCACTTGTGTGATTCCAGACAACAGACCTGATAAAATTGCAAATGAAAGTAAGCAAGCAGCAAATTAAAAAAAAAAAAAATCCAAGTTAACAATCTATAGACTGGGAAAGACAGCCTTAGAAAATTAAAGAGAACTTCTTGTTTATTAGACAAAATACAAGTAACTAAATATAGAAGATAAATGTAATAGCTAAACACAAGAAATAAACCCAGAACATACTCTGAAAATCACTTCCTATGTTCATAAGAACTTAACTTTTCTTACTGAGTCCAAGTTCACAATACGGAGATAGCAGAAATATTTATCACAAATATTTTGCATCAAAATTAACGTTTAATTCCATTTTGCCACAAACTTTTTTTGAAGTGCCTTTGTATAAGCATCATCAATTTTCAATTAGGAAGGATTATACAACTTGTATGAAATAATGTAGACCTTAAAATAGAAATGAGAGCCTGATTTTAAAAATTAAATAACCACAATATGATTTTGCTAGATTGCGAACTATCAACCTTAACTGGTACTAACCTTTGAAACAAAGTCTATATTCTTTTTTTTTTTTTTTTTTTTTTGACAGGCAGAGTGGACAATGAGAGAGAGAGAGAGACAGAGAAAGGTCTTCCTTTGCCGTTGGTTCACCCTCCAATGGCCGCCGCTGCAGCCGGCGCACCGCGCTGATCTGATGGCAGGAGCCAGGAGCCAGGTGCTTTTCCTGGTCTCCCATGGGGTGCAGGGCCCAAGCACCTGGGCCATCCTCCACTGCACTCCCTGGCCATAGCAGAGAGCTGGCCTGGAAGAGGGGCAACCGGGACAGAATCCGGCGCCCCGACCGGGACTAGAACCCGGTGTGCCGGCGCCGCAAGGTGGAGGATTAGCCTATTGAGCCACGGCGCTGGCCTACAAAGTCTATATTCTTATTGGCACACAGAACCCTACAGAAGAGTGGTTTAAGTTTCCAAGTTTGTGTGCACTTGACAAGTTAACAAAAGTTCTAATCCATATCGTATCAATTTTTCTATCTTCTGCCTATAATGCCAAATGGCGCTGCTTCAGACAACTAGATAAACAGAAGACTAGAACTTTTGGACCCTCTTTCCTGCAATATATTGATGCCTCTCCCTCAACCTACTTTTGATGTCTTCATAAGAGCTTTATCCCTGATGGAGGTAGCAGTTTTGAATACGTTATATAACCTAGAGTATGTAAAAGATATGCTTTCGTTTTATTAAAATACAACATTTTCTCTAGAGCTTCCTGTAAACTACCAATACTTTTATTTCACCATCCATTTCACAGGTTGCATACTAAAAGGTAAAAGTGCAATTCAATGAATAGTCACCTTTCTACAAATATTTTATTGCTACAGGTTGTGATTTTCTCAACCATAATAATTGGAACAAAACTTAACGTTTCTCATAGCCATCTCTCGGGACCTTGTTTTTAATTTAGCTAGCAGTGAATTCAGTGAAGCCTTAGATGACAGCATAATAGTATCAAGAAATCTTGTCTTTTAAAAAGTAGAGCATGAGCTAGAATAAAACTGACTTCCATCTGAAAGAGCACTGTTTCTTTGAAATTCTCTTAAGATTAATTTCAAAATTAAGGCCGGTAATTATGTAAGATAAGTATATACTCATCCTGTAACAAAGTCCAACACTTCCCTTTGTAGCTCCAGAAACATGACTAGAAATCACACAGGAGACTTCCCTGAATTTAATCACAATCTATTGGAACCTGGACCATACTTTCCTGACCTCTTCAGTCCCAGCTTTCATTTCACAGCTCGAAAAGCAATATGTCATGGGGTAAGAATGGCACTGTGAAAAACAAGGGCCTGAGAAAGGCAACAAAAACAGTATTCACTAACATTGGCATTACTTTTAGTCATGCTATTTATAGATCACACTTTATTGTGCACAACAGATACAGAAAATTGCTGAAAATGGATGACTCAACTACCTTATGAAAACTGAGTAAAGTAACCTAGCCAGGTGTTATTCAATGAGAAATGACAAGAGTAAATGAATATAAAGAAAAACAAAAAGAACTTTACTCCTATGTTAATACATGTCAAGGGACCCTTTCTTCCCAAAAGGGTTGATAACACCAGTTCTTAGCAATAAACGTAAGGCACTTGTTTAGATTACAATATCTCTGCATTTTTTCCACTTGTTTCTCTAACCCTGTTGTTCCCCCCCACAGTATCATTGGAAATTAGTAGAATGAATGAGGCAAATGTGAGATGATCCAGTTGACACTACTCAGAGAAAGATAGTACAGTACAATGTTTTGGGGGTGATGTCTGGACATAAAAGGAACCCAGTCAAGGTCCTCTGACACCAGACAATGTATCCACTATCAAATAAACCTGAAAGAAAATAAAAGATTTATTCAATAGTTCCAGTAAAATTGAATTGGAATACAATATACATATTAGGAACTTAGCTCCTCATGGGTGGCATCTGCATTTAAAGTTCTGGGTACTTATGAATATTCCTTCTAAGACAATCTACATTGGTTGAACATTATCAAGACAAATAGATGAATTTCATTTCAATATACAGTAGAGTTTAAACAAAATTCACACAAACACCCCCTATTATATGGCTGGTGCCTCCTCCAAACACCTCATTAGTGGCAGAGGTAGCACTAGTGTTCTTTCCCAACAATTAAGAACTTCAGTTGCCACTCATAGGAGAAGTTGAAAAAAAGTTTGTTTTTTTGCCATCTGTTAAAGATGTTCCTGAGACAGGGCCAGTTAATAAAACAAATCAAAGCACTGTAGTTTAGCTTGTACTTCTCTTTACATCACTAAACTGTTAGACTGGGATGTGGAATGCAGTTCATGTACTATGAAAGGTTGATTTTAGCACAACTGTTCAAAATCAGTAAAAGGATCAGGTCTTCTGAAAATTCCCTTTAGAGAGTATACTTTCTATAAACTAAAAGTACCACAAAAAGTCACTTATATATACAGTTGATTCATTTTACTTCATCTTATTTGCTCAGATCTTGCAAAGGCAATGAGAATACTGAGCCTGAGGCTAGTTCTCAGTATACAGGTTTAACGTGTTAAGGCTCATTTTCCCAATCAAAATAACAGTTTATAGTTTTCCTTTCAAATTATGAATTACATTCATAGTACCTGCCACCATCCTAGCCCTCAGTGAATCTTAATACAGGAGCAGCATTCTACTTCATTATGGAGTTCCCTGACACCAGCATTCAACTCATTCCAAAAAGCTCCCATCTTCACTAGCCTTACAGCACATTACATTGCCTCTGGCTTGCACCTCTGTTTCCACCTGTGTATTTTCACAGAAGCCCAACACAGATTAGTTGAAATATTCACACAACTGTTTTTCAAAACAATTTATTGCATCATATTTGGTACCTTATGTTTGACAACAAAAAAGAAATTACATCTGTAACTGCAGGAAAAAGAAGCTGGTCTGTTATTGGAAAAAAAAAATCTTGGGCCCTTTAAAAATTACAAAGTCTTGGGCTTGCCTGAAACAACTGAGCAAGAAATATATTCTTAGAAATGTAGGGCTTCAAGTATTACAAACCTGTGACACTGTGGAAAAATTCCAGAGGTATCTAAACTGCAGCACTTTTTTTCTGCATATCGTGAACAAGGCCTGCTGAGGTTTTTAACTATTAGTCTCTTGATCAGTCATAGAATGGTAGTCAGGAGTTCTGCTCTTTAACTTCAAGCCATGGTAGATTTTCTTTTTTTCACTCTTGGGTGAAAAATTCATGCTTGCTAATTAGTTGGTGCCACATCACAGTGCATTTGGTTCTTGCATTACAGTTTTAACAAGTTTGGCCAAAACAATGCAGAAAGGTTTTGCATTGTTATTTTAGTTCTTCAAGTTTTAGTTAAAATTGAGATTGTTCCAACTGGTTCCTTCAGTTAAAAACTGTGGTACAAGAACACCAAACTGATCATGTACAGTGAAATTTTGGAAACAAAACAAGCGTATTGAACACCTTCTAGGTTTCTTATAATTCTGCTTGGTATCTAAATGTCCCAGTTTCTACAACATCAAGCATGTGTTGTAGATTTCTCTGTAAATAGTGATTCACATTGCATACTTCCTATGGTCAGAATCAACCCCGTAACAAAATCAGTCAGATGCTAAAGCCCCAACAACTCTTTGTGCTCAGTGAAAGAATCCAGTGCTAAAACAGCATTTCTGCTGTCTGAGATATAGTAAAATCTCACAAGACAAATTTAAAGTAATATTTCTGCCACACACCTGCTTTTGTTAGATGTAATAGCCTCCAGATTTTATATAAATTAGTTTAAAAACATGGGTGGGTAGGTAGGAATAGGATAAGGTATTTTTTTTAACTCCCTCAATTTTAGCAGCTTTTAATTTTTTAAGAAACTGAACCTATATCCTGTAATGTTAGATATTTTATATATACTTTTTCAGCAGGATAAAAAACGTAAAACACTATTTTGAAGGCAAGAACATTTACTCCTCTCATTCTGTGTAAGTTAGAGCAATGCAGCAGGTGCGTGACAAAAATATTATACACTAGATATGGTCCAAAGTCATTCCATTTGCTTGTTTAATGATGTTCAAATTTCATTGGCCAGTTCTTCAGTTTCTGCAGAACTATCTCCATTAACTGTGATCTTCATATCCTCTTCATATCCAGGAGGCATGAAAGCCAAAGCATAAGGGAAAAGCTTATGACAATTTGCTCTATAAACGTCAGCAGCTTCTTTACAGTCTCCTAGGCTACCATCACACAAGGCTTCTAATACCTCCATACATGTCTAAAAAAAGGGGGGGGAAAAGGGCCATGTTATAATTAGTCAATAAAAGGTTTTCACTGTGAATTATTAGACATTTCAACATCAACAGATTTCCAAAATAAAAAATCAAAAGAATTTACTACACATACATGTTTCATTAACACCCTCTTCAAGGCTTAATTTAACCATTTCTTCAGAATTGCAGGGTTTATACAAAAGGGAAACAAGGACAAAGTATAAACTGGGACACGACTAAGGTGAACCAAGCAAAGTGTATCATGTGTTATATTGAAAGAGGCACTCAGTAACTGCACAAGCCTAGGCAGCAACTTTGCTTTCATGCTGGCCCGGTGCTATGTGTTTTAAATGTCAAAATATAATACCCATGTCAATTACTGAGCATAGGCCTTTTAATTTAGGGGGAGAGGCATCAGCAAAATCAAACATCGTTTTTCAACCTTACATTCAAATAAAAGGGCATCTTAAGACATATCCAATGAGTTTGCAAAGAATTTCTTAAACATGAAGTAATTATATGCAAGAAAAATCAGGTCATGAAAATCATTTTTCTTTCAAGCAACCTACCATGTCAGTCTACTCCTTGTATTCTTTTTATTAATTCATGTTTGAATTTGCATTTCATGTTTTCTTTCTTAATCTTTGCATTTAGAAAACACTACTTAATTTCTAGATACATTAAACCCTATAACTTTTGTTCAGCTACAAAGGACCTTAAATTCAAGTCCTACTTTTTCTTTCTTAAAGATACTGCCTTTGTTTGCTATTAAATGAATGTACATAACACTATCTTTCAGCAAGCTGATTATAGGCAAGGTATGTTTTCCTTTAAATTAGCATCTGTATTTTGCAACATGCGCATTCATATTATCTTTTACTCTATTTAATCTGGTCAATATTGCAAACTGTAAAATAAGTATCTTAATTCAGCCCCTGTTTAACACATGTTAGCACGTTAGAATCTCACTGAGACAACAGCTTGCTCAGAAATGCATAAACATAAATTGAAATCCAAAAGTAACTAGGGAATATATGTGTGTGTACGTATGATTTTACTATATTTCTAAAAAAGTAATTGCAAATTACAAATGTAAAGCTAGTTACTGAATGCCAAGCAACCTGGTGTGCATGTACCTAAACATACACACAACCCTAAACAAATTTAAGATAAGCATCTGACGTACATTCATAATGGTTTGGAGAATTATAAGCAAAATAACAGAAACACTGTTTCATTTGGTGAAAAAAGCAGCAAGGAATAGTTAAGTTTTCTTACATAGAGAAACGAAAAACTCTTTACCTGGAGGTTTCTGTTAGTAAGGGATTCATCAAGTGTTGTGGCCAACTCTATAGCTCGCTTCTGACTAGAAGAATCTAAATAATATACCATTTTGGCAGCTGAATGAAAGGAGAAAAGGGTATCTCTTTTACTTCAAGGTAAAACCAACATTTTATTCTCTACCCACTCAAATATAAAATTCAAGGTATACCCATATGTACACACAGAGCATGGAACTGATTAGAAAAATGGGAGAAGCCACTGCAAACAAACAAAATAATCCTGAGAAATGATGCCATCAACAGCTCACTATCCAAAGAAGGAGAAAGATTAGCCACGTGTATCTACCCAGTAAAATACAATGTATATGTAAAATATGCACAATTAAAGAAACTATGAATACAAATATTCTAATATTATTTGTACGTGGTAGGACCATAGTTCTCTTTCTAAAATAAGTATCATAATTTGGTGTTAAGGGTGGCTAAATGTAGGTGGCACAGGATAGAAGGGGGATCCCATGAACCAAAAAGGTAAATTTGGGTTTCCACAAAGTTATACAAAGCAGCCAGGCTTCTTAGCCAGATATTTTTACAGCACACTACAAAAGGACTATCCATATGGTCCCAGAAAGTCCTTACTTTGGCTTACTGATGCAGACCTTTGTCTTACACTTTTTGTGAACTGTGAGATGGTATCGGGTATTTAACTTCTGCAAATCTGACACCAGTAAGAGAAATGGAAGATGATGGTTACATCCCAGTGAATGTTAATAGTAGGACAATTATGGGAGAAAAAAAAGAGAATATCACCTCCATTGTATGTAACACACACTTAAATTCAGTTATGCTTGGGTCTTTGTAATGCCAATGTTGAACCAGCATCTTGATTCATAATAATTTTATATATATATATATATATTTTTTTTTTTTTTTGACAGGCAGAGTTAGACAGTAAGAGAGAGAGAGAGAGAGAGAGAGAGAGAGAAAGGTCTTCCTTTACTGTTGGTTTACCCCCCAAATGGCCGCCACGGTCAAAGTGTTGCAACTGGCACACTGCGCCAATCCAAAGCCAGGAGCCAGGTGCTTCTCCTGGTCTCCTATGCGTGTGCAGGGCCCAAGGACTTGGGCCATCCTCCACTGCACTCCCAGGCCACAGCAGAGAGCTGGACTGGAAGAGGAGCAACCGAGACAGAATCCGGCGCCCCAACTGGGACTAGAACCCGGGGTGCCAGCGCCACAGGCGGCGGATTAGCCAAGTGAGCTGCAACACTGACAATAATTTTATCTTAAAAATGTGTAAGAAGCATAGTTAAACCATCTGTTTTCATAGGATTAGAATGTAACATATAAGGGTCTAGTGGTTAAGATGCTGATTGTGATGCCTGAATACCATTATCAGAGTGCCTGGGATCCAATCCAGGCTCTACCCCATTCCAGTTTCCTGCTAGTGTGCATGCTGGGAGGCAGCAGGTGATGATGGCTCAAGTAGTTCAGTGTTTGCCACCCAAGTGGGAGACCAGATTGAATTCCCAAATTCTAACTCTGTGAGCATTTGAGAAGTAAACCAGTAGATGGGAGCTCACGCTTTCTCAAATAAATAAAACTTTTTAAAAAAATATAATATACACATACTGTTTCTTTCTTATTAACGTGTACTTTCTTGTCATTGTTCCGCTGAAATAGAGGTCATTTTATAAAGAGAAGGACAAAATAAAGTGATTACCTGATAATCTATGTGGCAATGAATCAGAATTCCTTTTCAGAAAAGTTTCATTAAAATTCTTTGGATTTGTTGCTCCAAAAAGACGACTCATTTCTTGTTTTAATACTGTTCTAACTGTATCAGGCAAATCTTTACTTTCACACACTGCTGAATAAATTAAGAACAAACTCTGTTAGCAGTTAGCCACTCTGATAAAGTCTGTAGGAGCTAAATTATCTATTTGATGAGGCCAAGGAGGCAAAACAATGATATACAAAGACTAGATAATGCCTACTACTAATTTAACATTTAAAGAACTCATTTACATACATTTAAAGAATACGTGTGAACAGAACAATCTAACAATTGTTCTAAAGGTACCAAAAGAAAAGTCAATGACAGATGACTTGTTCCCAAAAAGGAACAGGAAGCAAAATGGATGACCAAAGATGTAGTTAAGTTCCTTAGGATTGTACCCCTCAACCTTAAGATCTGCAAAGCAGGGACTTGACAGCACCACCTGATAAATAACGTCACAGGAAATATACAGGGCTTCTGAGGCAACAGATTTTCCTCATTCTACCCATCATATTCTACATACAAGAAATGCACACTTACAATAAAGTCTGACTTCACTGACCTTTATATTTAGGAACTATACAAAATGAACTATCACTTTATAATAAGTTACACAGGCTACCAAAGCATTTTCATGTAATAAATACAAGGTAGCCACATTCTCATGCCTCGAGACTTGAAGATGAAAATGCAGAACCCAATTCCTCTGGGATGAATGTTTATTATGCTCTGTTATGCTGGTACAGACAGAGTCTGTAGCTTTGGAACCTGGGTACAGATTTGGCCTTGGACAAGTCAGAACCTCTCTTAACCTCTTTACTGATGTGGAAAACTGGGGCTGTAACTGACCTGGAAGGATTACAGTAAGGAAAAGCTACCATGTAAAAGTACTGTCTAATTACCATTCAATAAACTGTAGGTAACTATATTTGACATGGTTTGAAAACATTAAATTTTCCTTATGTTTAGGAATTGTGGTGGCTTTCACAGTCTGACACTAACCATTTATCTTTACCATGACAGATATGATGGTACCTCAAAAACTGGAAAACTGAGTGCATTTTGGTACAAAACATGTGAAACCCATGCACAGTGTTTTCATAATATGCAGTTTTCCATGAACTTTTTAAAATATCCTAGTATAGTTTTCAAGTTTCCTGTACCAAAACAAACAACTTTTAACTCCAATTTCCATGAACTCTTTGAAGTACCCTCAAATACATACATACATACAAATACATACATATATACATACATACATATATATATCCCACCTCCATACTACATGTAATATATGTTGGTATTTCCTATATGGTTCTATTTCTATTTTAGTTTTGGATTATTTATTTTTCCCCAAATGATCATTATCCTCAAGTTTAAAAAATACTGAATTGTTGGTGAACATTTAAGTGAAATATTCTATATAAAATTATTAATAATTCACTAATATACTATTAGTGAATACTATTTTATAGAACTAAGTAGTTCAAATAAATGAGCTACTAACTAAATAATTTAGTTTAACCTTTATTATGGCTGTATTTCAACTTGGTTTTTGCAATTTATTGGACTTGTTTTTCAGAGTAGAGAAGGAACAGAGATGAGAAAGTTACTAAAGCAGGTTATAACCAATTACAATGAACATAGGATCTCAAAAAAAAAATACAGCTTCCATAAAAAAAAAAAAAAAAAAAAAAAAAAAAAAAAAAACAAAACACGTTATTTTCATGGGCCTTGTTGATTTGTCTAAAATGCTTTCTGGAGGGGAGAGCATTGTACATAATGGGTAAAGTTGCTGCCTACAAAGTTGGCATTCCATAAGGGTGCCGGTTCGAGTCCCGGATGTTCTACTTCCAATCCACCTCCCTGCTAATGGCTTGGAGAAAGCAGCAAAAATGGCTCAAGTACTTGAGACCCTGCACTCATGTAGGAGACCTAGACGAATCTCCTGGCTACTGGCTTAGCCATTTGGAGAGTGAACTAGCAGATGGAAGATCTCTTTCTCTTTCTTCCTCTCTTACTCTGCCTTTCAAATAAATAAGTAAATCTTTAATAGGAAAAAGAAAAACTCTTAGAGTATAACAAAGGTGCCTTTACTTTGTCTGCAGTTTCACAATGCCTTTATAATGGCCTGGGAAAGCAGCAGAAGATGGCCCAGTGCTTGGACCCCTGCATGCGGCTATTTGGGGAGTGAACCAACAGATGGAAGATCTCTCCCTTTTTCTCTCCCTCTGTCTGTAACTCTGCCTCAAATAAATAAATAAACCTTAAAAAACAAGACATAGTTAAAAGATATTAAAATAAAGGTAAAATGATAAACAGTTTATCCAACTTCTTAAAGGTTTTCCAAAGAGACAGTGCATGTTTATCACTGCAGTTACCATCTAGTTTCTACGCCTAAAAGTCAATCAAAATAAGGATTATTTTATAAGCTCTCTTCATGACAGTGATTTCAGGTGAACATCTAAAGTAATGGTCATAGCCACCACAGATACTTAATTCTTATTAATAATTCTAAGTCCATATGTATTTCATTTTTTTGAAACCAACTATTGGAAGAAAATACACTCTAATTACAAGAAAACATAATATTTAAATACATCATTTTTAATTCTTATTTCAAAATAAAGACAACTCCAAAGGATTTATTATTTTTCCTACCTTTCAAGGAAAAAAATCTAATACTCAGAACCAATGGTAAAAGTGTATGTATATATTCTGGGGCCGGCAATGTGGCACAGTGGGTTAACACCCTGGCCTAAAGTGCTGGCATCCCATATGGGCGCTGTTCAAGACTTGGCTGCTCTACTTCTGATCCAGCTCTCTGCTATGGCCTGGGAAAGCAGCAGAAGATGGCCCAAGTCCTTGGGCCCCTGCACCCGTGTGGGAGACCCAGAAGAAGCTCCTGGCTCCTGGCTTTGGATTGGCACAGCTCTGGCCATTGTAGCCAATTGGGGAGTGAACCATCAGATGGAAGACCTCTTTGTCTCTCTCTGCGTAACTATGTAACTCTTTCAAATAAATAAATCTTTAAAAAAAAAAAAAGTGTATATATTCTTTTTGAAATCAGTTTACATATACTCCTAACTATTAAAACTAGCATTTAGAACTTTTTCTAACCTTAATTTTCTAATTTATAATTTCAAAGATTTTTAATACCAAAAAGATAAAAACTTCTTTGTTTTCATTAAATTTAACAATTCTATTTTCTATAATATGGCTATATTATTACTTTCAGAATTTTTGAAAACTGAAAAATATCTTTTATAATTCTTTCTATAATAGCATTTTTTTGACTTGCATAAGTAAAATGTAAATAAGGCTGTGCTTTCTCTTAGAAATTAACAAAATGTTCTTTAAAAAAAAAGTGATAGCCTTGCATTTCTTCAGAGACTGGGATGCCTGCTAAATTTTTTTCATTTTCATATATTATATGGAATCAACAATAAATATCTTAAAATTATTTCCAAATAATTTAATATAGTATTATAGGTGCACCTGTATTAGGAATGCAGTCTGTTACACTAAGTTACATAGGGAGTTTTTCACTTGTGGCATCACTGTGCTCAAACATGAAGGATCTGGGATATTGGTTTTTTGAATAAAGGATGTTCAACCTGTATAACAGCTTCAACTTTGCATAATACATAAGGTATATATTAAATATCAGGTACTCAAATATTTTTAAATCTGAAACACTCTGGTCCCAAAGCATTTGGGATACAGGCTACTCAAATGAGTAGAAAGAATATGAAGACCTGGGCTCTAGTCCCTGCTTCATTACTAAACATCCATGTTAACTAAGATGAACAGTTTAACCTTTTAGGGTGTTAGATTTCCCAATACTAAAATGAGGAAATAGAATAAAATTGACTTTTGGGCTCTAAAATTATGTAGTCCTACATCAAATTAAGGCTGATATATTAAACTTTTAGAATACAGGTATTTGATAAGTACAGATGGTTGTTTTAAGGTAATAAAACATTTTGGGTCAAAGAATTGTGTTAAGTTAACCTAACTGACACAAATTCAGATCCATAAGACGGTAAGGAGAAAACTAGTCAATTTCAGAGATTCTTTAATTTTAAAACAATTTACAAAGACATTTTATATAATGGAATATGATTCAAAAGTTCAATTTATATTAACTTTTCATTAGCAGGAACAAAGGTCTGATTCTCAAGTATCTGAACCAAAAAATTCTGTCAAAACCAAGTAACATTTACAGTCTTAAAAGACCTTCAACCCAAAAAGCCATGCTTTTCCCTCAGCTCATGTAATTGGTAGCAACTTAAAATGAGTTTATGATAAATCTGTACAAATCACTTATACAGTCATTATCACCTACTTTAATATTTAAGTAATAGAAAACAAAAACATACCAGTACTAAAGAGTCGAATCATACACTCATGAAGCCAGGGATGACTGGAATCAATAGCAAATGCCCTCTTTACTGACTGTAGCATCAAAAGAAACTTTTCTATAAAAAGGAAAAGAGAAATTTTCATCATTTGATAAAGATGCCCTCTCCTTTGGAAGGCCACAATCTTACAAATAGAAAATGTAAATTTAGTCAATCACATCTGATCCACAATAGATGATTAAAGCAAACACTTTTCCTCTAATCAGCACCATTAGCTAATATTACTCAATAGCACTGACTAAGAAAAAGGGTGTTATAAACTACAGAAAATTTAGGTAGCATCCAGCAATATTTGAGCTAATGCTATAAAAACAAAGAAACAAAATTTAAAGCAATTTTATTTTCTAGCTGTCTTTAATCAAAACAATATTTCCCACTATGCAGAAAATTTGATTCATATGCCTGAAACTATTTTTGTTGTACTTTATGAGAAGTGAAATGGTTTCCCTTCTACGTAACTCTTCCTCTCTTGCAAATCTCAGATTCCTTTTCTGTCTTGAAAATATTGATCAAGGTTTTATTTTCAGTCATTTTCTAATCTCTGTTTGCTATCCCCCATGAGTATTCTCAAGCTGCAGTAGTGTTTACACCTGGTAAGTAGATATTTGCACTTGAATACTAATTAGTCCACTTCCAATTATTATCTATAACCACTGCTAATCTAGTCCCATTCTTTGAATGTCAAAGTTCAAAAGTCCAGGCTCTCTGAAAATTCTTTTAACCTTGCCCCCAACACTCAGAAAGCTAAAAATACTCTCATGCCCTCTGGTATTACCTATTTCACATTACTGCAATGGAATCCAAATGCTGGAGCCTTTCTAGGCTAGAACACAGCCAAGAAGCCAACTGAATAAGTTTTACATTGCTCTTCCCTATTTGAGCTGCTTTTGTATTTCACACTTTGGAGTTCCATTTAAGAATATTTTTAAAAAGGAGAGTTTATTAACTCAAGAGTCTGAAAACTGTGCTTGCTTCAGCAGCACACATACTAAGAGTCCGAAAACTACTTGACTATTAAGCATATTTTCCAAACTATAACATGATTGAAAATATGTAGAAAATATTTTAATCAGAATTCTATCAAGACAACCTAGTACCTTTTGATCTATTTCCTCCCAGCCACCTGTATGGCATACCTATCTAAATAAGTAAGTTGGTTTTGTGTCAATGTCATAGATAAAATGTCATTTAGTAACTTTTCCCCAACACTACTTTTGAAAAACATGATTGTTTAAAGGGATACTCTATATAGAGAAGTACCACCTTACTCAATTTCCTTTTCAATAACACTGTCTCATCTTATTCACTACTTTCTCTTCAATATGAACTTCTTTAGCAATAAGCTTCTTTTTCCAAAGAATACTCAGATTGTATCAATGAAGTATACTATACAATTTAATTATCTACTATCTATTCTTAGCATGCTAAACCTTGCATTTAAGACCCTTCTTTTATTTTTTACTTGGCTCCAATTTGGACAGACTCAACATTTATACACTGTTGTTGTATTTTCTAAATAGATACTGTTTCTTTCTATGTATCTTTTCCTCTAGAAATAAAATCAAGATTCAGCCAAAAGATTATATCTTTTATTTATACCAATAGCTAATATTGGCTAACATTTGTTTAATGTTTTTTTTATAGCACTGTTGGGCATTATCATGTTTAGTGCCCAATACTCTAAGCATTATTTTAAGATGTCTATATATTAACTAATTTTATTCACACAATCATCGGTTCTTCAATTAAACCATACACTGGTAATCATCATTTGTGACCTTAACCCTGTTATACACATACATATATTCTTGATTCTAATACCCTAGAATAGGTAATCATGATCGTTGTACCTACCCACAACATTCTGTACATAGCAGGGATTTCTGTGAAGAGGCCGCACTGACATTTGCCAAAAAAATTCTACAGGGATGACGCTATCAGAGTTGGGTGACTATACCTAAGAAATACCATCATTAGTTTTATCAAGGCCACTATACCCTAATTGCCTACCTTTCCTAAAGTAAATCTCAAAGGCAAAAAGATGAGTTTCTATCTTGTTCTTCACCAAGTTCTTCAACGGTGTTAAAAATTTAATAGCTTCTTCCAATGGAGTTTCAACCTAACAAAAATAAAAAATATTATACAAATGGAAGTAAGACTGTGGGGGATTGTGATTTTATTTTTCTATTAAACATACTTTTGGGTATTTTGTCGCTTTTGGTAAAAATCACCAGCTACCCAAAAAATCCTTGTCATATTTTAAGCTCCCATAATCTAAACAAAGAAGATTCTGAATACTAAGGCTCTTTTAAACTACAAATATTACATTTGCTTTGAATAGAAACTATCCCATAAAAAGGAAGTAGATAAAATAAAACCAGGGAAAGACATTAAGAAAAACATGTCAGATAGCAATGGGGGGAATAAGACAAACGAGAGATATGCTAATACACCTAGGAAATAAGATGAAGTGTATGCACAAAACCGTAGAGAACATCATGGAGTGAATTAATGTTCTTTATAATTCAAGCAAAGTATGTATTACTCTATATATAACTTTTTTCCAACATTAATTACAAATTCAATCAAGTTATCCCAAATCGTACACCATCCATTCTGTCTTGCTTTGTTCTACTACAAATTCTATTTTTAAAGATTTATTTATTTATTTGAAAGGCAGAGTTACAGAAAGAGATAGGAGAGACAGAGAGAGAGAGAGAGAGACAGATCATCCATCTACTGGTTCACTCCCCAAATGGCCCCAACAACTGGAGAAGGGCTGGACTAGACCAAAGCCAGGAGCCAGGAGCCAGGAGCCAGGAGCCAGGAGCTACTTCCAGGTCTTTTACATGTGGTTGAAGGGGCTAAAGGCCTTGGGCCATCTTCTGCTGCTTTCCCAGGCGCATTAGTAAGAAGCTAGATTGGAAGTGGAGCATCCGAGACACAAACGGGCACCCATATAGGACACCAGTGCTGCAGGCAGTGGTTCAATCCACTGTGCCACAGCACCAGCCCTTCTACTACAAATTCTATAGAAATTTGTATTTGTGAAGCTGATGTTGTGGCAAAACAAGCTTCCTAGCCACAGTGTCAGATGGTATTATTCAGAAAGTTATATTCTCTAAACCAGAACCATAAATCAATATCTGGCTCTATCACACTAATAACTAATAGATACAGGAGCCAAGAGATAAGGGAGAAAACAGGAGTCCTCATAAGTATTCCTTTCTCACAATGTGTATATATTCTGCTTTTTGTTCCCATTATTCTACTATATTCTACTAGGTTGGAATTCACAGTAGGCAGGGAAAAAAATGTTTCTAGCTGGGAAAGGAAGAGAACACGAACTGAAATTACCACTCAGTTATATTAAGTTTTTCATCCTTCTACATATTCCCAGGGAATCCACTGTACTGACCAACTAACTGACTATCAAGAGAGATATGGATATTATATACAAAATGCAAACAACAAGGAATACATGGAAGGTGGGTAAATACAAGCATCTTATATCATTATATAATGAAAACAAGTACTTGAACTTGGAGAAGGAAAACAGAAAAATTAATTATGTCTTCAATTCTAATAAATGAGAATATATGCCCATAAAAAGATTTGGGTCTGTTGTTACCACATGTAACATCAGTTTCTGTGTGTTTTTCACAGGTAAGATTTTGTCAGGGCAAATCAAAGTGTTTAAATATATGTACAAGGGCCTGGCATTGTGGCACAGCAGGTTGAGCCTCTGTTTGTGTTGCTGGCATCCCATAGGAGGGAAGGTTCAAGTCTTGTACGCTCTACTTCCAATAATTCACCTGGGAAAGCAGTGGAAAGAATGAAGATAGCCCAAGATACTTGGGTTCCCGTCATCCAAGCTGGGAGACCAGAATGGAATTCCAGGCTCAAGGCTTCAGTCTGACCCAGCCCCAGCCATTGCAGCCATCTGGGGAGTGCGAACCAGTAGATGGAAGACATATGTATCTGTCTACCTACCTCTATTTCTCTCTTTCTCCCCCCTTTCAAATAAATAATCATTTAAAATAAATTTAAAAACATGTACATAAGGTAACCAAATTCTACATTTACACACACTGATGCACAACAAGGTTACGTATACAAACACATGTAAACAGAAACGAGATTATACAATCAATGCCTTAAAGGAGGAAAAAATTCAAAACTGCCTTGAAAATCCTTTAAGTTAAAAAAAAGAAATGGGCAGATATATAAATTTGTAACTAGTTCGCATTCTGAGCATGAATCTTATCTTTTTTTGAAAGTCAAGAGTTAACAGAAACAGAGAGCTCTTCCATCAGCTGGTTCACTCCCCAGTTGGCTGCAACAGCCAATACTGGGTCAGGCCAAAGCCAGGAACTTCATCCAGGTCTCCCACATGGTTGTTGGCGGGTCCCAAATACTTGGGCCATCTTCTGCTGCTTTTCCCAGACACATTAGCAGGGAGCCAGATCAGAAATAAAGAAGGATTCAAACCAGTACCCATATGGGATGCAGATGCTGGCTTTACCTGCTACTCCACAATGCTAACCCCTGAAAATTTTAAGTGCCAAAATAATAATCCTAGCAAGATGGTCATACTAAGTGAGGTACACAAGAACTGAAATCAACTACACAAATGGCAGGCATACCTGTCATGGGGTCCTATGTTCTCTGAGTAGAATAAAGCATTATTCATATTCTTGTCTCTCAAGCAAAAAACAACAAACTTCAATCATGAAGAGTTGAATTCATTTAAGTTAAATGCATGTAGAATGGAACTGCACTGTGATTGATAAGCAATTTAAGATATTTGCAATGACAGTTCTACCTATATGCAACTCTTATTCATAAACTGACTTGAAATCGATTTGCCATGTTAAGATACCCTATATAGGAGTAGGAATTTGGTGGAGCAGCTTAAGTCACTTCTTGGGACAACTGCATCCCATATTGTAGTGCCTAGTTCGAGTCCCAGTTCCACTTCTGATCTAGCATCTATATAATGCATCCTGGGAGGCACAACATGATGATTCAAGTACTCGAGTCCTTGCCACCAACATGGGAGACTCACATGGAGTTCAGGGCTCCTGGCTTCAGCCTAGCCCATCCCTGACTGTTGCAGGCATTAGGGGAATGAATCAGCAGATGGAAGATCTCTCTCTCTTTGAAATAAAGTGGAAATAAAATAAAATAAAATAAAAATTTATAAAGAAGTATGTTACTATCCCCAGCATAGCAACAGAAAGTTTAAAATGACTTACTAACTAAAACTTTCCCATTTTTCTTTTCTCCTTCTTAAGTAAATTATTGCTAACTTTAACAATGCTTTGAGATATATATAAAAATAAAAAATTCTGAACTGGCAACACTAAATTTACCATTTGCTACATGGGAGAATCTGGTATTACGTAGGGGGAGGGGGACCCACGACAGACCATAGACCCAGACTTGATAGGGAGCTTTAAAAGTCTACAGCGTTGGCTGGCACTGTGGCTCACTAGGCTAATCCTCTGCCTTGCGGTGCCGGCACACCGGGTTCTAGTCCCGGTCAGGGTGCCGGATTCTGTCCCGGTTGCCCCTCTTCCAGGCCAGCTCTCTGCTGTGGCCCAGGAGTGCAGTGGAGGATGGCCCAAGTGCTTGGGCCCTGCATCCCATGGGAGACCAGGAGAAGCACCTGGCTCCTGCCATCGGATCAGTGTGGTGCGCCGGCCGCAGCGGCCATTGGAGGGTGAACCAACGGCAAAGGAAGACCTTTCTCTCTGTCTGTCTCTCACTGTCCACTCTGCCTGTCAAAAAATAAAAAAAATAAAAATGTCTACAGCGTTAAACCTAGTTATAAAGGCTTTGTGTAATTTAGTATTGCCACCACTTTAGAAAGATGGATAAATCTGGAAGCTATTAGATAGGGACACCATTTTTCGTTTCAAGACTCTGCAACAGGCTCGAAATAATTAGACCACAACTTGACATTTAGTCCAAAGGCAACCACAACAGCCTGGACACAAGAAAAACTTTAAAGTCTATAAGGAGGTCTGCTATAAGAATTCTATTCTGTAAAGGTAGTCCTTTTTAGATAGTGACTAAAAAATCCAAACAGATTCTCTCTTTAATAACCACATGAAGTCATGAAGAGTTACAAAGAAAAAAGTCATCAAATAAAGGGAAAAGTGAGTAGAGATATGGTGGTAAAAGTGGTATCATTAAGGGAAGTGCAGGCATAAAGATGGGAGGCCCCTAAAGTTGATCTTAGGTCCTGAATGACTGCAATTTTCCTTGAAGCCTAAAAGGTCAACTTTCTGGGCTTCCTTACTTACCTGTGTATTCTTAGAATAGCAAACAACAAAAAGGAATAATCTGTGGCCAGCTGATGTACAATTATTTGGGTGTATTAACAATATACTCTTACAGCCGGCACCGTGGCTCACTAGGCTAATCCTCCGCCTTGCGGCACCAGCACACCGGGTTCTAGTCCTGGTCGGGGCGCCGGATTCTGTCCCGGTTGCCCCTCTTCCAGGCCAGCTCTCTGCTGTGGCCAGGGAGTGCAGTGGAGGATGGCCCAAGTGCTTGGGCCCTGCATCCCATGGGAGACCAGGAGAAGCACCTGGCTCCTGCCATCGGATCAGCGCGGTGCACCAGCCGCAGCACGCCGGCCGCAGCGGCCATTGGAGGGTGAACCAACGGTAAAGGAAGACCTTTCTGTCTCTCTCTCTCACTGTCCACAAAAAAACAAAAACAAAAACAATATACCCTTAGGAGATTCTAGATTCTCCTATTTTCTTATACCAATATTACTATGTCTATGTAAAGTTACAGCCCACCCGCTCTGGTTTAAGACCAAAAGTTATTTTCCAATTCCATTTGGTATTGTAATTTTTCTTAGTTGTAAAGCAAATAAATGAATTTGAATTTTTATGCTAGTCATGTTGAAATTAAAGTCTAATAAGCCCATGTGTTTATTATTATATTGCTTTAACATAATAAATTGTGAAATTATTTTCATTTGGAGTAGGAAGATATCAAGGTCAAGAGCTAATTTTGTTATTAATCAAAATGAGGTTTCAGCTTAATGGCTAAAAAACAATCAGACCAGATCAGATTTTAGCTTGAGGAAAATATTTGGAGATTTTTAAGATACTAAGTTTAAATGTGGAAAGCTAATAAAGAAATACTGTAAACTCAACATCTTGAGTAAGTGAGATATAGGTAGATGTCAGTTTAGCAAGCTGAATTTAGATCAGATATAAAGAACTTGTATGCAACTATACATGTATATGTATTTTTTCTAGTCCTAATAAAGGCTTTCCTTATTCCCATTTTATGGATGGGAAAACCATTTGGATATAGACAAAACATCCAGGGCACACAGTGAAATTATGAGTTTATGAGCTGATATCTAGACCCAAATCAGAATGACTCAAGAGCCAAAACTTTTTCCACTACACTACACTAAATTACTCTGAACTAGGATATACTGAAAACTAAAAATGAGAATGATATTCGACTCTAAAGTGTACAATCACACTGGTGCTAAGACATTATATAAACGAGAGTAGCTAGTCATGAAATTCTCCTCCGTTGCGCTGAGCACCATAACTAAGTACCTTGGCCAGTTTCTCAGGGATAAGTTCTTCTTTTGGACCTCCAATTTCCTCATCATCATCATCCTTCTTCTTTTTCTGATTTCTCTGTTGCTTTTCTTTTTCTGCATTTTTTTTCTCTTCTTCTATTTGAGCTTTCTTTTGAGCTCTTCTTTGCTTATTACGTAGTTTCTTTAGCTCTTTGTCAGACATGTTTGCTGCAGGCAATAAGTGTTAATTAATGAAATTATTAGCCATGTTACCCCAGAGTAGTAATGATCACCTTCCATTATTTAATATTCCCTGACAAGCTCCCATAAAAATACTGCAAGGTCTGCATGTAAACATGTCTGTCTATATCTAGTCTTTAATGGCTCCCCCACTAGATAGCAGATAATGTAACCATTTTAGAAAAAATTTTCTGAAACCAAGTGGGTATGCATGTAAACATGTAACAACCGTGGCAAAGCATACAAGTTCCTCCAGCAATATTAAACTATCTTCAACTATTAACAGAATTTATAATTCACACAAAATGAAGTATAATCAAGTTGTTGATTTTCAGTGGCTCTGTACGATGCCCATGGCCTCTAATCTGGCCAGTTATTCATTCTCTTCTCTGTGCTGCCATCAAGCATAATATATTTTGTTTGTCACACTACTTCCTTTCTATATCTGTCTTTTTTTAATACTGTGAGCTCTTTGGTGGAATTATCCCTGTCTTACTCATAATCTTCATATTCTCAGGGCCTAATGGCACGTCTAAAGATACAGAAAACATTTAAATATTTGTTGACAGAATAAATGTGTAACTCTATTGGCAAATTAAAAAATATGATATTGAAAATTAACAATAACCCTCGGTACAGACTGTGGAATGCCTCAAAAGAAAGGCTGAAAATCATCAACAAATGCTATTATATAAAAAATATGCATTGCTTATACTTCAAGCATCAAAGCACATGGTTTTGATACTGGCTCTGGCATCTGACTCCAGCTTCTTGCCTTTGCAGACACTGGGAGACAATGGTAATCACTCAAGTAATTGGGTTCCTGCCACCCACATTGGAGACTTGGATTGCATTCCCAGTTCCTAGCATCAGCCCAGCTCAGCTCCAGTAACTATGGGTATCTGGGAGTGAATCAGCAGGTTAGAGCATATATGTGCTCTTGCTCTCGAGTTTTTAAAAAATTTAAAAAAGCAGACATCATTTTCCATCCATTTAAATATGAGCTATATACTTACTGGCTTATCTGAATCATTTAGAGGAAGCCAGCTGCCACATCATAAGAAAACCCAACTAAATGCAAAGACATGTGGCTAAGAACTGAAGCTCCTGGTCACCAGAGTGAGCCATCCTGGAAGTATACCCTCCAATCCAAGTTAGTCCTTCAGATGCCCTGGCGGACATTTTGACTTCAACCTCCTGAGAAACAGTCTTAGAACCACATACCTAAGTCATATAACTTTAATATAGTAATTGTTTGTTATTTAAAGCTGCTGTATTTTTGAATAATTTGTTTTCCATCAATAGATAACCAATGGAGATTTTAGTACCTGGAAGTACAATGCCATTATAACAAAAACACAAAATGTAGGACTGCCTTGAGAACCCAGAGTGGCAAAAGGTGGACAGACTTTGAGCAATACATTAGTGAAACCTGAAAATGCTTTATATGCTTTACCTTAATTTTTAAAATTAATAATTTATTTGAAAGGCTTATTTATTACAAATGCCTGTAACAACCAGACCTGGGCCAAGCCGAAGTCACAAGCCTGACACTCCATTACCAATATACATGTCAAGGACCAATTTCTTGAGCCAACCCCTACTGCCTCTCCCAGCAGGAGGCTAGGTAAAAGCAGAGTTGGACTCTAAACCAGGCACTCCTTTATGGGATATGGGCCTTCCAAGTGGCGTCTTTACCACTGTACCACAATGCCCACTGAAAAGCCTGAAGAGTTTGTGTCTGACTTTGAGTAGATTACAGGTGAAGCTTTAAGTCAAGTGAAAATATGTTACAGCCATAATAGAAATTTTAGCCAGTGTTAAAACTCATCTTTCCAGAAATGACTGCTGAACAAAAGATCAAGTCTAATATATTGTCAGCAAATGTGTCATGAGGGAAAGCAAAGGACTCAAAACTCAGAAAGATGGTGCCTCAGAGAATCAATCAGTCTGAAGAAACAATCTCTAAAAAATGTGACTCACAGATCTTCTCAATCAATAAAGCTATTAAGACTTAAGAGTGGAGATGAACACTGCGGTCTAGCAGGTTAAGCTCCTGCTTAGGATTTTAACATTCCACACTGGAGCACAGTTTCAAATCCAGACTACTCCACTTGCAATCCAGCTCCTGGCCAATGCATCCAGGGGTGAAGCAGATGATGGAGAGTGCTTGGCACCCCTATCATCCAAGTAGAAGACCCAGATAGAATTCCAGGCTTCTAGCTTTGGCCTCACCAAGCCCTGGTTGTTGCAGGCATTTAAGGAGGGAACTAGTAAACAGAAGACATCACACATGAGGCTAGCACTGTGGCCTAGTCGTGAGGCTGTCTGTCATAATGGCATCCTGTACTGGGTGTTGGTTCATGGGCCATCTGCTTCACTTCAAATCCAGGTCTCTGCTAATACTCTGGGAAAGCAGCAGATAATAGCCCAGGTGCTTGGACCCCTGCCACCCATTTGGGAGACCCAGAACAAGCTCCTGGAATTGGCCTGGCCCAGTATTGGCTATTGTGACCATGTAGGAAGATCTCTTTCATTCTGTAACTCTTATTCAAAAGGGGAGGGAGGAGGGGGTGAAGAGGGAGGGAGGGAAGGGGAGAGGGAGGGGGAGGGGAGGAGGAAGAGGGGGAGGGGGAGGGGGAAAGGGAGAGGGAGAGAAAGAGATCTTCTGTCCTCTGGCTCACTCCCCAAATGGCTGGGTCTGGGCCGGGGGAAGCCAGAGGTTCTTCTAGGTCTCCCACATGGGTGCAGGGGCCCAAATACTTGGGCCATCTTCCGCTGCTTTTCCAGGAGCATTAGCAGGGATCTGGATCAGAAGTGGAGCAGCCAGGACTTGAACCTATGCCCATATAAGATGCTGGCACTGCAGGCAGAGGCTCAATCTTCTACACCACAGAGCCAGTTTCAATAAATCTTCAATAAATCATTTGTTCCTTCCCCCTCTATTACTCCTTCAGTCAATCAATCAATCCAAAGATGGGAAAAACTTAAGGGTATTCTCCTACCAGCAGAAGGTCAAGGTGCATGCAGAATCCAATATAGAATGAGTCACAAAAAACTTATGATTTTTTTAAAAAGAGAATTCTATGAAAGAATTGGATTAAAAGTAACAGAGACATTACAAAATGAAAAAGAAGCCTTTAGACATTCAAAATTTTACTGGTAGGAAGCAGATTAAATATTACGTAGTTGAAAACAAATATACTGAATTTCAAAAAAAAGGAATGATTCAAAAGTAGAACCAAGAACACAGAGGGCAGGACAGAGAGTCATAAAATTACTTATATGGGTCCTAATCTAAGAATTATTAACCTGTATCCCACTGTACTTGAAAATTGACATGAACCATTAACATCTGTGTACCTCCTGAGACTGTATATATAGCTATCACCCTATGCTTGTCCCATAATTTTATCATGGGTATATAACTTGTCTCTTTAAGTTCATAGGATTTTATTATCAAGAACTGTTTGAAAAGCTATACTTCAAAAGAGGGAAAGCAAGCTATACTCAAGGAGTATAGCACCTATGCTTGATACATAAGCACCTATGCTTGATATATTCATATGAAAACACTATAGATCCTAAGTCAATGCTGTAACGGATAAGGCTCCTAAAGGCCTCAGAAAGGACAATAAATTTGTACAGAATGCAAATCATTATGGTAAAAGACGTGTTCATAAATTCTTCAGTTCTCTTCCCCTACTTGGCAACTCCCCTCTGACCAGATACCATGTAAAGTTAGTAGAAGTCAAGAGAAAAGTCTAGTGATCACGAGAATGGACCACCAGAAAGCTTCTTCACTGCTCGTTCTCATGGCTAGCTATCACAGCCTGAGGGACTTTAGAAATCCTATGGAGAGATTAAGACCTAGAGCTTCCTGCCAAAGGCCATGTGCATGAACAAATGGCTATTCCAGTCTAAGCCTTCAGGTAACTGCAGTCCCAGCCAAAATCTTATGCTCAACTTCAAGAGATTCTGAGCCAGTCTACCTTTACATTTATCCCAATTCCTGATCCACAGAAATGGTTGTTTTAAGTTCTAAATTTTCAGATAATTTAGTATGCAGCAACAAATAATACAATAGCCAAAACAAAATGCAAACCCATTTCTCTTTTTCTATCAAAATGAGAAAAATGAAATTTTAAACAAGGACTAATGAGTGAATGTTAATCTTTCAATGACATGTAAAATAATTGCTACTCCTTGCATTCTTGCTACATGTTAAATATATTAATGTTCTCAATAACCTCATGGATTAGTGTAAAAGCATTTTACATAGTCACCCCACTGTATCCCCAAGTTCTATATCCTTGGATTCAACCAACTAAAGGCCAAAAACATTTGGGGTGACAGAGGGAATGCACTGATATTGAACACATAGACCTTTTTTTGTCCTTATTTCCTAAGCAATACATGTAACATATAATTGCTTAGCATTTATAATAGGCATTATAAATAATCTAGACACAATTTAAAGTATATGGGAGGATGTGCATAGGTTATGTGCAAACAATGACATTTTAAATTTTATTTTTTTATTTGAGAGGCAAAGACGGAGACAGAGGCAAAGCAAAAGCATGCATCCACTGGTTCACACTCCAAATGCATGCAATAGCTGAGATTAGAGCCAGGAGCCAGAAACAGATCCAGGCAGGAACCCAACTACTTGAGCCATCACTGCTTCCTCCTAGGGTCATGCATTACTCTATGCCATTTTATATAAAGGGCTTGAGCATCTGTATCTGAGGAGGAATACTGAGAAATAACTATATGAAAAAACTGTAGTTTCAAATAAAAAATGACAACTGAATGATAATAAAAGGCAGAGCAAGGATTTAAATATATTTCATGGTGACTTAAAAATCTAAGCTTTTTCAACTATGTTAAAGGACTAGCAAACATCCTAGAATGGGCAAGATGGTAAGTATTTTCAGCTTTGCAATTCACAGGCCTCAGCTAATTAGCCACAGATATAATATAAACATAAATATACTTAGCTATGTTCCAACAGAATTTTATTTATAACAGACTGAAGAACAGATGTGACCCACAGTCTATACTTTGTGGCCCTATTCTGTATTATCTGCCTCTTAAAAGGACTTGTCAATTCATCATAGGAGAGTTGTCATAAATCAGTCACAAGATATTGAGACATTCAATTTTATTCTGAGATTCCTTCCTAAATAACTGAAGATTTGTCTCTATACTGATATGCTAAATAAAAATCACACATAGAAATGGATAAAGATAAGTCACCAGGGCCAGTGCTGTGGTGCAGGAGGTTAAATAGTCCCCTACAACACCAGCACACCATATAGGAGAGCTGGTTCAACTACCAGCTGCTCTGCTTTCAATCCAACTCATCGCTAATATGCTTGGGAAAGCAGAAGACAGCCCCTTCCACCAGTTCTAGTCCCGGCTGCTCCCCTTCCGATCCAGCTCTCTGCTATGGCCTGGGAAAGCAGTAGAAGATGGCCTGAGTCCTTGGGCCCCTACACCCACGTGGGAGTCCTGGAAGAAGCTCTTGGCTCCTGGCTTCAGATCGGTGCAGCTCCAGTCGTTGCGGCCAATTGGGGAGTGAACCATCAGATAGGATGCCTCTCTTCTCTGCCTCTCTTCTCTCTGTGTAACTCCGACTTTCAAATAAATCTTAAAAAAAAAAAAAAAAAAAAAGTCCCTGATACCTATATGGGCCTCTGGGAGGCCATACAAGGGAGACCGAGATAGAGTCCCAGGCTCCTTGCTTTGGCTTGGCCCAGTCTAGGCCACTGCAGCCATATAGGGAACGTACCAGGGGATGAAAGAGTGTTTCTCCCTCTGTCTCTCTGCCACTACACCTTTCAAATAAATAAATACATGCATAATCTATTTTTAAATAAAGAAAGACAAGTCACTGGACAATTTTCCTAGGTGAATTCCAAGCTAGCTTTCATTTTTAGTAAGTTAAATTATGAATTAATATTTAAAAAGGAATAACTAGCTATACTAACAGCCATCACTAATGAAGACTTGCAACAAGGTGTGCAGATAGCAATTTATACAAAGTAGTCATGAATTCCACAACTTATTTAGTTCAATCTTTTTAAATACTGATGACCAGGAACCAATTAAATTCTTATTTAAGTTATATGGAAAGTATACACATAAACAATTCCTATTGCTTAGAGAAATTCATAAAATAAACATTTTTTAACTAATGTATAACTTCCTCCCACAGGGAAATCAATAAAGAGATCAGGAAAAATGTGCATTACTCAAAACCAAAAAAAATACAAACAAGAATTGTAGCAACAAAGCAGCTGAATAATGCTCCAGTGACTATCTCCCCCAAGAAAGATACCAATTTAAACAGCTATGAACACATGAAGCACAAAGTCATCTTCACAACAGTTACAGAAGCCAGGTGAGAAACCACAGTGCCTGGTTTTAGTATGGTAATAAAAAAAAAAGCCTGCAGGAGCCGGTGCTGTGGCTTAGCGGGTAAAGCTGCCACCTGCAGTGCCAGCATTCCATATGGGTGCTGCTTCAAATCCCAGCTGCTCCAATCCAATCAAGCTCTCTGCTGTGGCCTGGGAAAGCAGTAGAAGATGGCCCAAGTCCTTGGGCCCCTGCACCCACGTGGGAGACCCGAAGAAGCTCCTAGGCTCCTAGCTTCAGATCGGCCTAGCTCCAGACACTGCAGCCAACTGGGGAGTGAACCAACGGATGGAAGACCTTTCTCTCTCTGCCTCTCCCTTCTCTGTGTACCTCTGCCTTTCAAATAAATAAATAAATCTTAAAAAAAAAAAAAAAGGAAAGAAAAAAACTTGCAGTGCATAAAACAGGAAGGAGCTCCCTACCTTACCCCTCCCCAAGCTTGAAATACCTTAGCATGGAGAGAGAGAACTTCCATTTCGGAGAAAGAGGGAACAAAGTCCAGTCCTTAGACTTGAATGCCAATACCAGCCCCACCAAGATAAAATTTAGAGCTGGAGAGGAACCAAAGCCCCTGCCCCCAGAGCCATACCATCAGACATAGTAGATGGACCTGCCATTGCCAGCCAGCCTCTGCTACCCCTCCCTCAACTCTGAAGATATCAGCAGAGAGCAAAAGACTCCTTCTACAGTAAAGCAGAGCAGAAGAGGGAACTTAGAACCTTGCTTTAGCATCAGACACTTACCCAGAGACGCAGTACCTAATAAAGCTCAAAGGCCTTTCCTTCTAGGCCAGTGTTCTCCAAAAGCGCTTCCAGGGGCTGGCACTGTGGCACAGCAGCTTAAAGCCCTGGCCTGCAGCGCCGGCATCCCATATGGACACTGGTTTGAGTCCTGGCTACTCTACTTCCCATCTAGCTCCCTGCTAATGTACCTGGGAAAGCAGCAGAGGATGGCCCAAGTGTTTGGGCCCCTGCACCCATGTGGGAGACCCAGAAGCAGCTCCTGGCTCCTGACTTTGTATTAGCTCAGCTCAGGCCATTGCTGCCATTCAGGGAGTAAATGAGCAGATGGAAGACATCTCTCTCTCTAATTCTTTCAAATAAATAAAACAAATCTTTAAGAATAAATAAATAATAAAAGCGCTTTGAGACTTGCCCCAGCATCAGGTAGAGATCTGCTCTCCAGAGGGATAAATTCATTTCAATGTGTATCATCATCAGCCTTAAGTAGGCCAGGAGAGAACTCCCAAGACTTCACAGGGCCCAATGGTTTTAAGACTCAGTTGTGACCCAACCTAGTGCCATCTGGGCAATGAAGGGATTGCATTTATTTCCTCTCCTTCAACCTTGGTCAGTGAGCAAGAAACCACAAGACTACGCCTGGGCACTCAGTACAGGACTAGTAAAACACCAGCACTGGGCAGATCCTAAATATGATCATCTCTAGGTAAGTGCCAGTGAAGTCTCTAGACTTAATCTAGTATCAGCTTGGAGATCTGTGTCTTGATAGAACATGCTGGAGAGCTGGTTCAATTCCCAGCTGTACTGCTTTCAATCTAGCTCCCTGCTAATGGCCTGGGAAGGCAGTGGAAGATAGCCCAAGTGCTTGGGCCCCTGTACTCATGTGGGAGACCCGGAAGAAGCTCCTGGCTTCAACCTGGCCCAGCCCCAGACATTTGGGGAGTGAGCCAGTGGATGGAAGAGTCTCTCTACCTTTCTATCTGTGTCTCTGCCTTTCAACTAAATGAATCTTAAAAAATAAGTAAAAATAGTAACAGCTAGTTAAGAGAAAAAGAATACAGAGAGGTAAAATGGGACATCAAAAATTCAAAATGGGGTGAGGCCGGCACTGTGGCATAGCAGGTAAAGCAACCGCCTGTAATACTGGCTCCCACATGGACACCACTTCAAGTCCCAGTTGCTCCATTTCTGGCCAGCTCCCTGCTAATGCACCTGGGAAAGCAGTGGAAGATGTCCCAAGTGCTTGGATCCTTGCACCCATGTGAGAGATCCAGAGGAAGCTCCTGGCTCCTGGATTCAGCCTGGCCCAGCCATGGCTGTTGTGGCCATTTGAGGAGCAAATCAGCAGATGGAAGATCTCTTGTTTCTCTCCCCTACCTCTCTCTGTGTAACTCTGCCTTTCAAATTTTTAAAATAAATTTTAAAAAAGTAAAACTTAAAATCAGAGATGGGCATTTGGCTTGATGGCTAACCTGCAGCCAGTTAGGAATCCCATATTCCATATTAGACTGTCTGGGTTTAACAATCAGTTCTGGCTCCTTATTTCTACTTTCTATAATGCAGAACTAGAAAGCAACAATGATGGCTTAAGTGATTGGATTTCTGCCACCAATGTGGGAGACCTGTACTTAGTTCTCAACTTCGGGCCTTGGCTACCCAGCCATTACAGGCATTTGGGGAGTGAACATGCAGATAGGAACTTTCCATGTATAGTTGTCTCTTGCAGCCCTGAAAGAAATAAATATTTTTTAGGGGATGACATTGTGGTCTACTGGGAAAAGCTACTGCCTGCGACACCAGCGTTCCATGTGGGCACAGGTTTATGTCCTAGCTAATCCATTTCCAGTCCAGCTCCTTGCTAATAACCCAGGAAAAGCAGTAGAAGGTGGCCCACGTTCTTGGGCCCTTTGGGAGACTCAGATGAAGCTCTTGGATCCTGGCTTTGGCCTGGCTCAGCCTTGGCCATAGCAGCCACTTGGGGAGTAAACCAGTAGATGGAAGATCTCGCTCCCTCTTTCTCTTTCTCCATCCTCCCTCCACTTCTGACTTTCAAATAAAATGAATAAATCTTAAAAAAAAAAAAAAAAGAAAGAAATTGGAGGTCATTACATTAAGTGAAATAAGCCAAGCACAGAAAGACAAGTACTGCATGATCTCATTCATATGTGGGGTCCAAAGAAACTAAAATTGTAATGGTGATTACCTTAGGCTGGGGAGGGAAGGAATGGGGAGAATGATTAATGGGTACTATAGTTAGGTAGTAGTAGGAAGTTCTGGGGTTCTATTATACAATAGGGTGACTACAGACAACGTTTATGCACTGTATATTTCTCTACTGTAAATAAATACATAAGCACACATCAAAGCAAATAGTAAGAAATCTTTGAATATTATACCTGTATCAGCTTCATGTTCCTTATTCTCATCTGTAAGAGGGTTGTCATGAAGCTTCAAATAGATTTCTATAGCAATTCTTGCTGCCTTGAAGTAAAATGGATGCTGTCGAAGTACATCTTCTAGTTTTAATAAGTCCACATATGATCTAAGGGTAATCTTCCTCATACAGTATGTATGAAAGTCAAACTGGTCGTCAGTGATTTCTATAAAATGCTAACAAAATTATCTTTTTATTATTATACTGAAGTATACCAATGCTGAAGAAAAATATAAAAATCAAAGCCCTTGGGATTACATGTTTCTGTGGCATAAAAAGGTTAGTAAATTTCTTAAATTTTAATTACAATTATTTAATAGAAACACTTTGCATATAAGCAAATAGTTGGCCACTACCTAACACAAGATATGACAAGTGGCAGGCACTGAATTATTTATTGAATAAAAGAGAAGAACAATGCTTCAATCCATTGAATCACACTTAAGTTATAATGAAAAAACAAATATAACTCATTAGTATACAAAATGGTATATTACAGTAGCTTCGCATGTTAAACAAACAACAAGCTTTTTTTGTTAAGAACAGCTTGCAAAGGATTATAATATGGAGTATTTGGAACTTTTTAAGAATCCAAATTTTAACTTTGTAATATAATGATGATATTTGGGAAAAAGAAATCAACAAGTTAAGCGACCAGCAACTTCCACATTTCAGCTCTGTTCTGATGTTTTATAATTGAAATATAACAAAAGTAAAATATAAACTATGTGAAAAAAAATATATAACACAGGAATGCCAACTACTAGCAAAATTAATCAAGTGATGAGGACTAAGAAACACTGACTAGTATTAGACAAACTTTAGAAACATTGTAAAAAAGCTTCAAAGCTTATATATTAACAGGGTGGGCCGGCGCCGTGGCTCAACAGGCTAATCCTCCGCCTAGCGGCGCCGGCACACCGGGTTCTAGTCCCTGTCGGGGCGCCGGATTCTGTCCCGGTTGTCCCTCTTCCAGGCCAGCTCTCTGCTGTGGCCAGGGAGTGCAGTGGAGGATGGCCCAGGTGCTTGGGCCCTGCACCCCATGGGAGACCAGGAAAAGCACCTGGATCCTGGCTCCTGCCATCGGATCAGCGCGGCGCCCCGGCCGCAGCTCGCCAGCCGCGGCGGCCATTGGAGGGTGAACCAACGGCAAAAAAGGAAGACCTTTCTCTCTGTCTCTCTCTCTCACTGTCCACTCTGCCTGTCAAAAAAATAAAAAAATAAAAAATAAATAAATAAAAAATATATATATATATTAACAGGGTGCATAGTATCACCAACAATCCCAAAACATCAGTTCTAAGATCACTTAATGAGCTTTCATTTTCCAGTGGAGAAGCAGAAGCAATTTGAAAGGTTCAAATATCAATTTTAAGAAAAAAATCCCAAGATAGAAACTTCCCATAAACAATAAGATTAGCCAACAGATAAGTTGGCTGAAAATATGATTTACAATATTTCCATTATAAGAATTGAAAAGTGAATGTTGATGTTAAAATTACATATTCTGAAATATAAAGAGAATAGAAAAATATAGGATTTGCCACAAATCTTCATCTTATAATGAAGTAAAATGAGAAACTCATACGTATAAGGTACTTACTCTCTCAATCTCATGACATTTCTTAAGTGCGTCACCAAATTTATTCATTGCTTTATAAGCCTGGGCACATTCTGTCTGGAACCACATACACTGCATTTCATTCAAATTCTCTACAGCTGAAGTTCCTTCCTACAAAAAAAAATCACTTTTATTCAAGACCATTTCTCACCAAATACATCATTTGAGCACAAGATTTAAGAAGGAAAAGATGGTCAGTTGATTTTAATCTTTCAAAATAATTTTTAAAATTTTTAAAATTATTAAGAGTCAATAGTTAATATGTGAAAGAAGTTGAAATTATCTTTCTAACCACTAACATGTTATTTTGCAAATGATTAACAAACGGTCTATTTAACCGGGGTTAGGGATTAATATAAAATGAAGAATACTTGTATACAGAAGGTACTCGAATATTCGATTTCTTAACTCCTAAAATTTCATCTCTGCAGCTCAAATCACAACAGCTAAGATATGGAGTCAACCCAAATATCCATCAGCTGAAGACTGGATAAAGAAATTATTGGATATGTACACCATAGAGTACTGCAGAGCAGTTAAAAAAAAAGAGAAATCCTGTCATTTGCAACAAAATGGATGGAACTGGAAAACATTATACTTATTCGTGAAATAAGCCAGTCCCAAAAGGATAAATACCACATATTCTCCCTGATCTGTGATAACTAATAGAGTACCTAAAAGGTAATCTATAGAAGTGAAATTGACACTTTGAGATGCAATGACTGAATATTCCTTGTCTCGACTATTCAAGAACAGGTTTTTTTCTTTTTTTTTTTTTTTCATATTATTTGTTGAACTCTCTACTAGTATAGAGTTAATCGTATGTGTATGAAGTTAATCAAAGTAGATCTTAGGAAAAAATAAGAATGGAATAGGAGAGTGAGGAAGAAGGGTGGGAATGTGGGTGGGAGGGCAGATTTGGTGGGAAGAATCACTATATTCCTAAAGTTGTATTTATGAAATGCATGAAGTTTGTATTCCTTAAATGTAAGGTTTCTGGGAAAAAATTTTCTTCTCAACATACAACACCACAGATTTAAATATCCACTATATAACCACCTAAAAATAAAATGTTTTATGATGGGGCCAGCATTGTGGCATAGTGGATTAAGCTTCCACCTGTGATGTGGGCATCCCTTATGAGGGTCCAGCTAGTGTCCCAACAGCACCACTACCAATCCAGCTCCCTGCTAATTAATGTGCCTGGGAAAGCATCAGAAGATAGCCAAGTGCTTGGGCCCCTGCCACCCTCAAGGGAGACCTGGATGAAGCTCCTGCCTCCAGGCTTTGGCCTCTCCCAGCCCTGACCACTGTGAACATTTAAGAATTAACCAGTGAACAGAAGATCGATTTCTCGCCGTCCCCCCACAACCCTGCCTTTCAAATTAATTAATCATTTTTAAAAAGAAAAGTTTTTATACTAACATTGACTTCAGCTTTTCTCTGATATGGTGATTTAATTAAAGTCTTAGCTATTCTTATACTGAAAACAAGGTATACAGTATGAACTGGCTCATATTCTGTTCATTCATAAAAACACTAATTGTTGGCCGGCGCCGCGGCTCACTAGGCTAATCCTCCGCCTAGCGGCGCCGGCACACCGGGTTCTAGTCCCGGTTGGGGCACCGGATTCTGTCCCGGTTGCCCCTCTTCCAGGCCAGCTCTCTGCTGTGGCCCGGGAGTGCAGTGGAGGATGGCCCAAGTGCTTGGGCCCTGCATCCCATGGGAGACCAGGAAAAGCACCTGGCTCCTGGCTCCTGCCATCGGATCAGTGCGGTGCGCTGGCCGCAGCGCGCCGGCCGCGGCGGCCATTGGAGGGTGAACCAACGGCAAAAGGAAGACCTTTCTCTCTGTCTCTCTCTCTCACTGTCCACTCTGCCTGTCAAAAAAAAAAAAAAAAAAAAACCACTAATTGTTGGGCTGGCACCAGCACAACACTTCCAATCAAACTCCATGCTAATGGCCTGATAAAATCAACAACAACAAAAAAAGTGCCATGTGCTTGAGCCTCTGCCACCCATGTGGGAAACCCAGAGGAAGCTCTGTGCTCCTGCCTTCAGTCTGGCCCAGCTCCAGCCACTGCAGCCATCTGTGGAGTAAACCAGCAGGTAGAAGATCACTCTCTGGCTCTAACTCTTTCAAATCAATCTATCAGTCTTTGGGGGGTGGGGGGACCTAGTTATACAAACCCTTGTAAACTTTGAGCACATTTCTTCAGCTTCCTTAATCAAGTTGGCTTTCAGCATGTATTTTGCACACTTGGAATTGATAAATCTGTCTGCTGTGTCCAACGCCTGGGCCTCATCCATCCATCTCGCAGCTTCTTTAATATTTCCAGCATGCTTAAAAGGCACAAACACAAAATGAATCTTTAAGTATGCTCATTATACTGTGCAGGTAATTTGTTACCTGTTGATAATAAACAAATTCCAACTCTTAAAAATGCAAAAGTATGCTTTCCTACAGAATAAAAGTTTTGATACCATTGTAGATATCTAAAATGTAAGTGGGTCTAAAAACAATGACCTGGTTTAATTGTTTTGTCTACTCATTATATCTCCATTGCCTACAATACCTGCACATAACCACCTAACAATGATTAAATCACAGAAAAAGAATGGAAGTCTTTAAGTCCGAACAACATAATTCAATGGAAAAGCCACAAAAAGGCTAACTGGATGGCAAATTTTTACTCCAAAGAAACCATGGAGACATCACTGATTAGGACCATTTTCTGGATATTCCACAATGATCTTCGTTCTAATTCACCTAGCACATTTTGACAGTCACAAAACTGATGAGCACAACCAGGCTTTAAAAAGTATTTTACATAATAAATTGTATTTTGCAATAATATAAGATGATGCTAGAATACATGGCTGGAGATTCTCAAGCACAGACAAGGAGTTGAAGAGTCAGAAGAAATAATAAGTATGGGGCTGGCGCTATGGTGCAGTAGGCTAACACTCTGGCCTGAAGCGCCGGCATCCCATATGGGCGCCAGCTCGAAACCTGGCTGCTCCACTTCCAATCCAGCTCTCTTGCTATGGCCCAGGAAAGCAGAGGAAGATGGCCCAAGTCCTTGGACCCCTGTACCCATGCGGGAGACCTGGAAGAAGCTCCTGGCTTCAGATTGGCGTGGCTCCGGCCACTGCGGCCAGTTGGGGAGTGAACCAGCGGATGGAAGACCTCTCTCTCTCTCTGTGTAACTCTTTCAAATAAATAAATAAATCCTAAAAAAATAATATGTAGAATTCATAATAGCATCTTTCGGTTCACTTCATTAATGTTATCATATAATGAAATGTGATTGTACACAAATATTCATAGGAACATATACTTCACGTAAAATTTAATTAGTCTCCAAACCCAAAAGAATAACCCAGGATATGTCTGAATACATAGAATACACATATGAATAACTATATATGTCACGTCTCATTTACTTATAAGTAAAAGGGAGAAGATATTTTTACCTTATATATTTTAGCTTTCACAAGAAAGAGTTCTATCAATGTAGGTGTACTTTCAATAGCAGTATTTATGTACTCCAAGGCAATAGATGGCTGACCAATTTTGTCATAATGCTGCGCCAAGTAGTACTGGACCCAAAGTAATGTGGTTGGTGGTTCCTCCTTTCCATCATCTTTAAAAAGCAGGGGTGCAGGGAAGGAGAGGAAAGAAATCAAGATTAGATATTACATATATTAAAAAAGTGCCGCCTTCAAAATAGTCCCCAAGTTTATTTACTTATAGGAACCCTGTTGTAAAGTAGTTTATTTATCTACATAGCTATAAAACCCAAAGTCCTTAAGATATTTGGAAGGGACCTTTTCTGCTTTGTGTCCTATAGCTCTAGCACAACAACTTGTGTATAATAAGAACTTTATATTAAATAAACATGGCAGTTAAGATCAAAGATACAACTAATTACCTACAACTAAAACTAAAAGGGGTGGAAGGAGGCAAGCTATACTAGAACTAAAGACTGTATTGATCAAGATGTTATTTATGAGGAAAAAATAGATAATAAAAGAAATTTTCAATTAATGTGAGGTTAAGGGGGGAAAAAAGGGCCCAACTGCTTAATTCAGTTTTTACCCAATGCACTAAAATGCATATATATACTTGTGATGTGGTTATTTTGACTTTCAGTGATAATAATAATAATAACAGATTTTAAAATTATGCTGAATACAAAAAGATACATACGATAGGTTGAATGAAAACTAAACCCAAAAACTGAGATGACAATTAAAAAATACTTATTCTATATTTCAGTTCACGATTTAATATATTCACAAGAGAATGTGTAAGTTAAATACACAACCCACACATTAAAAAATTTTAATATAAATGTCTAATATCTGAGAATTGTTATTTGCTTTCCAAGAAAGCAATGAATTGTCTATTTTTTTCTAGTAAAAGCAGGATGGCTCAATGGACAAACAATAGGAGTGGAACTCACCAACTCCCGATATGATAGATCTGCAACAAAAGTGCTGCATATTCTTGGGCATGTCATTGAACCTCTTCCACATTTGTAAAATATGTAGGAAAATGCTGATAATCAAAGGAACATCATGATGATTAACCAATGAAACTATGGTAATGTCTTTTTAAAAGTACTATCAAAATTAATCCGAGACCTAGAAATAACGACCAACAAAGTAGTAATGAACAGCCCAGATCCTATACTGGGTTTTCCCACTAAAGGAACCAAAGCTTCTTGGAAAAATACCTCCTTCCAGATCTGCAGTACAGATTACAAGACAAACTAGAGTATCTTATACTCAAGGAAGCCATCAGCTACTACCACAGAATATGAAGGATGGGATCATTTGAGGTACCAAATACAAGTGAATTCATACTTTAAAAAAAAGTATTTGGCCGGGGCTAGCACTGTGGCGTAGCGGATAAAGCCGCCGCCTGCAGTGCCGGCATGTCAAATGGGCGCCGGTGACAGTCCCGGCTGCTCCACTTCTGATCCAGCTTTCTGCTATGGCTTGGGGAAGCAGTAGAAGATGGCCCAAATCCTTGTGCCCCTCCACTGGTGTGGGAGACCTGAAACAAGCTTCTGGTCCCTGGCTTCAAATCGGCGCAGCTCCAGCCGTTGTGGCCATTTGAGGAGTGAACCAGCAGATGGAAGACCTCTATCTCTCTGCCTCTCCTCTCTCTGTGTAACTCTCACTTTCAAGTAAATAAGTAAATCTTTATAAAAAAAAAATGTATTTGGCATCTTTGAAGGGAGCTGAACCACTTCACTATTTTGTATAACTGGTGAAGAACCAAAAAAGGTACGGGGTGGGAAACAAAAAGTATTTACCATTCTTTTCCCACGTAAACTGAAATGCTGGGTAAGCACATAAAAGGGAAATTTTTTCTTTTATGATAATAAAGAATGATAGAATATTATGAGTTGGTATTAATGGCTAACAAATAAACAAACACTAGACGCTTACTGATAGAAGATGACACTACCATCTGTATAATAATCCTGTTCAATCCTCTTATGTCAAGAGACAAAAATAAAAGGAAGACAACCAAAAATATCAGCAATCCTCTTTAATTTGTCCATTAGAAAAAAATTCGTGAACAAATAAATCGCAGAAAAAATGAAAAAGCCTATATATTTAAAAAGATACAGAAGAAGATTTATCAACCACACTCAAAGAATAATCTTGACTGGATCTTCATTCAAAGAACTTCAAAAACAGAAGGCAAAGGAAAACATCACCTTTGTAATATAATTGGAATTATGAACATGGACTGGGTATTTGATATCAAGAAAGTTTAAATTTTCAAGTATGATAATGGTATTATGATTATATCTTAAGTGGATTCCTCATTTTTAGACATTAAAATATTCATGGGTCCAATGATGTGATATTTGAAATACGCTTTAGAATAACATGGGAGTACACAGAAGCACCTGAGAATACATGAATAAATGAAGTACATTTGGTCATGAATCAAAAATTATTGAAACTGACTGAGGAATGAACAGATGATCATTATTACTGCATTTAGTTACAGATGCTTTAAGCTTTTTATAAAATGCTTTTTTTTTAAATAAATTGACGTGATTCTCCTCTAACCAAATATTATCATATAAAATAATGGACTTCCATCTTAAAGGAACAAAATTTAAATGTACTTATGCTGCCAACTAAATAATAATACTGACCTTCTGACTAAGAATATCATAATATATAAAAGCTTGGAAGATGTTTTTCAAACATGAAACCTGAGAACTTACCATTGGGGTTAAATAACCGGCAGCTTTTTAGAGAGGTCTCATAACCTACTACTAATTCTTCTATGATTGCCACCTAGAGTAAAAACATACAAGCACACTTTAAAATATACAGTTACTATTCCTATGTACAATGTGTTATGATTAAAGGACTAAATGAACACTTCAAAATCTCTCTCTCTCTCTCTCTCTCTCTCTCTCTCACACACACACACACACACACACACACACACACAAACACCTTTTAAGTCCCTCAACCTCTGGATACAAGTTTAAAATTAACTCATGTATTTGTGCAGCAGTACATTAAGACATAACTTTCTTCAAAATTTACTGTTAAATTCCTTTTTCCCGGGGCCGGCGCTGTGGCGCAGTGGGTTAACACCCTGGCCTGAAGCGCCAGCATCCCATATGGGTGCTGGTTCAAGACCCAGCTGCTTCACTTCCTGTCCGGCTCTCTGCTATGGCCTGGGAAAGCAGTTGAAGATGGCCCAAGTCCTTTGGCCCCTGCACCCACGTGGGAGACCTGGAAAAGGCTCCTGGCTTCGGATCGGCGCAGCTCCGGCCGTTGCAGCCATTTGGGGAGTGAACCATCGGATGGAAGATCTCTCTTTGTGTGCAACTCTTTCAAATAAAATAAATAAATCTTTAAAAAAAAAAATTCCTTTTTCCCACTAGAAAATACAGCATCAGCTAAACCAGGAATCAAAAAAAGGTTGGACACAAACAGTCATTTCGTGGATGATTTATTTCTTGGTTTATTTTACCTCAAGTCATATAAGTAGCACCCACGCCACTTGCTTTCAAAGAATTAAGAATTAAATGCTGGGGCCAGTGTTGGGGTGTAGTATATGGCAGCATCCCATATGGCCACCTGATTGAATCTCCACTGCTCCACTACTAATCCAGCTCCCTTCTAAGGTGCCTGGAAGCTTGGGAGACCCAGAAGAAGCTCCTGGCTACTGGCTTTGGCCTGGTCCAAGCCCTGGCAATTGTGGCCAGTTGGGGAATGAACCAACATATGGAAGAGATCTCTCTCTCTCCTCTGGCCTTTGTGTAACCTTGCCTTTCAAACAAAATAAATAAATAAAAATTAAAAAAAAAAAAAAAGGATTGGGGCTGGTGCTGTAAAACCACTGCCTGCAGTGCTGGCATCACATCCCTCCCATATGAATGCTGGTCACTGCTGCTTCACTTCTGACCCAGCTCCCTGCTAATATGCCTAGGAAAGCTGAGGAAAATGGCCTAGGGGCTTGGGCCCCTGCACTCATGTTAGAGACCCAGAGGAAGCTCCTGGCTCAGTCTTGGCCATTACAGCTATTTGGGGAGTGAATCAGCAGATGGAAGATCTTTCTCTCTCTTTGTGTGTGTGTGTGTGTAACTCTGCTTTTCAAATAAATAAATCTTTCTTCAAAAAAAAAAGATTAAATGCTGTATGAAGAGAATATATTCCATATGTAGATGACAGCAATCATATTCTCAATTTTATAACCCAGGGGAATTAATAAATCTGAAGCAGACAACAGTGGGTGGGCCCAGGAGAATGAGTGACTTTCTAGGTTCTGATTTTTCCTAAGTCCTGAATACACACCTGCTCCAGGGTTCCTGAGAGATCTCAGACAGATACTTTCAATTTGTAATTCCCTTCTTCGCTTAATACACCTTTAAGGGATTTCTATTACTACAGCGCCCTCATACATGACCTCAAGTGATGGAAAAGATTAATACCAGCTCTCTCCAACACCACGGCAAACTGTGAGAAATGAATGGTTGTGAGGCCGGCACCATGCACAATAAGTCAATCCTCCGCCTGCGGAGCCAGTATCCCATATGGGCGCCAGTTCTAGTCCCGGCTACTCCTCTTCCAATCCAGCTCTCTGCTATGGCCTGGGAAAGCAGTGGAAGATGGCCCAAGGCCTTGGGCCCCTGCACTCATGTGGGAGACCCGGAAGAAGCTCCTGGCTCCTGGCTTCGGATCGGCGCAGCTCTGGCCGTTGCGGCCATCTGGGAAGTGAACCAACGGAAGGAAGACCTTTCTCTTTCTCTCTCCCTCTCACTGTCTGTAACTCTACCTCTCAAATAAATAAATAAAAATCTTAAAAAAAAAAAAAAATGAATAGTGCAGCTAGGGTAATATGGTGGACCTGTGTTCTCCTAAAAACTAAACTACCTTACAAAAACTCAGTTTGTTTTCCAAAACCTGACTAATCAGTCCCATTTATTATCATAATGGCAATATTTAATTCAATATTACATAACTTAGCAATGAGGGAAAAAAAACAACTGTTTCCTTGAGTTAAATACCATGGAAGATTAACAAGTTAGAAATTTCTAACCAATGGGTATAAATAAGAAAATCGTAAGTAGAAGAAAATCATAAAAATATGATACTCTTATTTTTGATTGTTTCACAAGCATCAAAGTCTAACTCTCTCAAAATTGTACATAACATCACATTTTATGGATGTGACTCAAAAAAACAAAGGCAATAAACCACCCAGTAAAGCCCATATACTGGGCCTTTCAACAACACTTGCAAATAAATGCACATTATGTGCTTCAGGTCAAAGTGTTAATTAGCATGTTTAGTATGTTCCGTCTTTCTGGGTTCTTAAAATAACTGATTTAAGTTTAAAAAATTTTTATTCACTTAATTTTTTAAGATTTATTTTATATTGAATCTTAATGAAGAGTGGGATGGGAGAGGGAATAGTTGGTGGGACAGGAGTAGGGGTGGGAGGATGGGTATGGGAGGAATAACCACTATATTCCTGAAGTTGTACCTATGAAATTTATATTAAATAAAAGCTTTAAAATAAAAATATTTACTTTATTTATTTGAAAGACAGTTACAAATGAGAGGTAGAGACAGAGAGGTCTTCCATCCACTGGTTCACTCCCCAATTGGCTGCAACAGCTGAAGCTGAGCCGATCTGATGTCGATCTGATGCCAGGACTCATGAGTTTTTTCTGGGTCTCCCATGTTGATGCAAGGGCCCAAGGACTTGGGCCATCCTCTGCTGCTTTCCCAGGTGCATTAACAGGGAGCTAGATGGGAGAAGTGGAGCAGCTGGCTCCCATATGGGATGCTGGCACTGCAGGCCAGGGCATTAACCTGCTGCTCCAAAATACTGGCCCCTTCATTTAATTTTTAAAAATTTATTTGAAACACATAGTCAAGGGTCCTTTCTGTTGGTTCAATCTCCAAGTGCCCATAACGGCTAGGGCGGGGGCCACACCAAAGCCAGGAGCCAGGAATTCAATCTGAGTCTCTCACATGGGTGACAGGAACCAAACTATTTGAGCCATTACCAGTTAACTCCCAGGGTGTACATTAACAAAAAACTAGAAGTGGGAGTGAAGCCAGCACTTGAGCCTAGGCATTCCAGTATGGGATGTGAGCATCTCAAGCAGTATCTTAACTGCTAAATCAAATGCCAACCCCGACTGATTTGCTTTCAATACAACCAAAATGTTTCCAAGCAAAATAATCTAAATGAATATTAAAACACTAAGGAGCCAGCATTGTGGCACAGCAGGTAAAGCTGCTGCCTGCGATCCCATATGGGCGCCAGTTCGAGTCCCAGCTGCTCCCTGCTAAAGCATGTGGGAAGACAACAGAAAATGGCTCAACTACTAGGGCCCCTGCCATCCATGTGGGAGACCCATATAAAGCTCGTGGATCCTAGCTTTGTGACCATCTGAGAAGTGGACAGGTGATGGAAGACCTCTCTGTGTCTCTCTGTAAACACTCTTTCAAGATATATAAATAAATCTTAAGAAAAAAAAAACCACTAAGCATTCTGAATAGTTGAAAGAATAAACTGACTTCCTAGGGCAGTAAATTCTTTTTTTAAATTTTTTTAAAAGACTTTATTTTTATTTATTCGACAGGTAGAGTAGCAGACAGTGAGAGAGAGAGAGACAGAGAAAAAGGTCTTCCCTCCGTTGATTCACTCCTCAAATGGCTGCCGCAGCTGGCGCTGCGCCGATCCGAAGCCAGCAGCCAGGTGCTTCCTCCTGGTCTCCCACGCAGTGCAGGGGCCCAAGCACCCGGGCCATCCTCCACTGCCCTCCCAGGCCAAAACAGAGAGCTGGACTAGAAGAGGAGCAACAAGGACCAGAACCTGGTGCCCATATGAGATGCTGGCGCCGCAGGCGGAGGATTAACCAAGTGGAGCCATGGTGTCAGCCCCAAATTCTTCTAACCAACTTTTCTTTCTACTGAGTAAAAAAAAAGATCACTAAAGCAAAACTTAGTCCAATAGAAAAAAGTTGGAGAAATCACTATACCCTAGTAACTTTTTATAGCCTATACAGAATCATCAAAGTATATACCAAGTCCAAGAGTTTGGCATAGCACTGAAGATGCCACTTGGATGCCCACATTCCATATTGGAAGGCCAGGGTTCAAGTGCTGGCTTTGCTCCCAATTCCTACTTCCTGCTAATATGCACCCTGGGAGGCATCAGGTAACAACTCAAGTAATTAGGCCTCTGCTACCATCTGAGAGATCCAGGCTCCTGGGTTTGGCCTGGACCCTGCCCACCTATCTATCTGTCTGTCTCTGCACTTCAAATAAATAAAAATAAGTAAAAATTTAAAGTACAGAGCAGAAACAAAGGGCAAAAAGCAAGCAAACAATAAGTAACTAAAGAGATGGAGAGGGGCAGGTGCTGTGGCATAGAAGATAAAGTTACCGCTTGCAGTGCCGACATCCCATATGGGTGCCGGTTCACGTCCTGGCTGCTCAACTACCAATACCACTCTCTGCAATGGGGTAGGAAAGCAGTAGAAGATGGCCCAAGGGCTTGGGCCCCTGCACCTGAGTGGGAGACCTGGAATAAGCTCCTGGCTCTTGGCTTTGGATCGGCGCAGCTCCAGCCGTTGCAGCCACTTGGGGAATGAACCAGCGGATGGAAGACTTCTCTCTCTCTGCCTCTGCCTCTCTGTAACTCTTTCAAGTAAAATAAATAAATCTTTAAAAAAAAGGGGGAGTGGGGACAGCGCTGTGGCATAGAGGGTAAAGCTGCCACCTGTAGTGTTGGCATCCCATACGGGCACTGGTTCAAGTCCCGGCTTCTCCATTCCTGATCCAGCTCTCTTGTTACAGCCTGTGAAAGCAGTGGAAGATGGTCCAAATGCTTGGGCCCCATACCTGCATGGCAGACTCAGAGGAGGTTCCTGCTTCCTGGCTTCAGCTCAGTGCAGCTCCAGCCATTGCAGCCAGCTAAGGAGTGAACCAGTGAATGGAAGACCTCTCTCTTTCTCTATTTTTTTTTTTTTTTAAGATTTTTTATTTATTTATTTATTTGAAAAAGTTACAGAGAGAGGCAGAGACAGAGAGATAGAGGTCTTCCATCCTCTGGTTCACTCCCCGGATGGCCACAATGGCCAGAGCTGTGTCTATCCAAAGCCAGGAGCTTCTTCTGGGTCTCCCACGTGGGTGCAGGGGCCCTAGGACTTGGGCCATCTTCTACTGCTATCCCAGGCCACAGCAGAGAGCTGGATTGAAAGAGGAGCAGCTGGGACTAGAATAGGTACCCACATGGAATGCAGGTGCTTCAGGCCAGGGCTTTAACCTGCTGCGCCACAGTGCCAGCCCCATCTCTCTCTCTCTTTCTCTCTGCCCTGCCTCTTTGTAACTGATTTTCAAATAAATAAATAAATCTTAAAAAAAAAAAAAAAAAAAAAAAAGCTGGAGAGAAAAGAGAAGAAGCATTTAAACTGAAAGCTAGGACTGATACCAGATTCACAAAACATGTAGTATTGTGCACAGATAATCAAGAATCAACCATTATAAATACTTACCAAAGATATGATAGCCAAAACAAAACATCACATTTACCTTTTCCTTATCTCTGTATAATGACCTCAAAGTATTGAAGACTGGTGGACAACCCTTGCTGAAATTCATCCTTAGGAACTTATCTAAGCATTCTTTAAACTTCTCACCTTAGAAGACAAAAAGCTAGTTAGTTGGCTTACAGTTATTACCAAACTTGTAACAATGCCTATCTTAATGTTACTATACATAGTCACAATTAAAACCAAGGCAAGAAATTTTAAATTGTAACAGTATTTTCATTCCTTTGCAATTATCCTTACCAGATAAAAAGTTTAATGGCAACCTTCTTGGTACCAATCCCCTTGGATATTTAGTCCAGGCCTCTTCATAAATTTTTAGCCGTTCTAACATATTAGCTACAAATAAAGAAAATATCCTTTTATATAAATTATAAATTGTGCATTTTCCTGGCAAATTAGAAATTTTTCAAGATAATTAAAATTAGAATATGAAAGGCTATTTGAAGGAGAAAATTGTGCTATCTTACCATCTTATTATTTATAAATCCTTTTAGACTAATATTTTCAGATTTAAATATCTCTAGCCATATGTAATATATAATCTATCCTGTATCAAGGATATATATAATATATAATACATTATATAATATATAATCTATTCTGTATCAAGCACCCTTTCAAGAATCTAAGAATTCCTTTATTTTTTGAAAAACTATCAGTATTATTTCCAGATATTGTCTTTTCATTATTCTATTCAGTCTATCCCCTGCACTTCCTCTCCTCTGATTCATTTTGGAGCTTCTCTATCTATCTTCCCTCTTCCATTTATTTCTGTTTCTTATATTTAAACTTTTACCTTCAGTGCAAAGCCTTCCTCAGTTTGTATTTTTTACTTCACTAATATTTCCTTAGCTGTAGCCTCTCTTCTATTCAGATTTTTATGCAGATATTCCATTAAAATTTTTATTTGAATAAGCAGGCTTCTCATTTCCAACATTCCTAATTAGTACTTTCTCAAATCTATGCAAGATTCATGGCTGGAGTTCCCTCTCTCCATCTTAGATTTCTCCATCACTTCTACTCTCCCTTTTGCTGGCATCAATGGTTACCATTCCCTACTTGTGTTCCTATTCTAGCTTTAGAATTTCTGTTACGAAGTAATCTTCAGCAAGAAGTTTCTCTTTTATACACCAATGATGGATGGCACACTATCAGCTTTGAGGAAAAAGCAACTTCAAATTAGATCATGCTGGCTAAGGGGGATGGAATCTCAATTTACTTAAGTGATGGAAATTTAACCCTTTTTCCCCACAAAGGAGCAGCGCTGTTCTTGAGGCCTGCCTACACATGCAGGACACTGGCATGCCCCTGCACCGCAGCCACAGCTCACCACAGAGGTTATGCTTGCTTCTTTGCTTTATGGAGATACCTCCATTCCCAACTATGGAAATTTTCCTTTCATGTTCTTCATACTACCATGCACTGGTAAACTTTTTCTAAAGCTGTTTCTCTACCATTCCTATGAATTCATAGAACAGACTTCAGAACATGCTCAACCTCTCTTATTAACGTTTATGCTGTACATTTATATTTAGATTTTTTCCAATTATTAATCAGTATTTTTTCTGGTTGTGCTTGCCAATGAGTTAATAAAATCTACATTAACAAAAGAAACAACTAAAACTTAGTAAGTTTTAAACAATACTACCTGGCTTCAGCGCTTTTTCCAAGCCTTTGTAATAGGCCCAGTTTTCGGGATTTCTCTCTTGTAATCCTCTATAAACATCAGCAGCATCTTCTAAACGACACAATTGCAACAGAAGTTCCCCTGATTTAAAAAAAAAATTAAATATCTGCCTGAATGAGACTTTTACAGTTTCTATTCCTCTACTTCTTATTTCATTTAAATTAACTTGATAGTTGGGTTTGTGACATTCTTCATTCCAAAGGCTCAGAAAGTAACTTCCAAACAGCTAAAAATCCACTGGTCAATTCCAAGTCCTTACCTAGCGATCTGCCCATTCCTCCAAACAAATAAAGCTAACAAAATAGATAACCAAAATAATGTAAATAAAGAGCACTTTGGCCTGGCACTGTGGGAAAGCAGGTGATATTTAACAATACTTAACATTTTAATGTGCAACTTTTTTTTAAATAACTGTACAGTACACACCTCCTTACAGGATTTTTTTAAAAACCATTTTTCTTAATGATTTATTTAATGTATTTGAAAGAGTTACAGAAAGAGGTAGAGACGGTGGGGGGGGCAGGGGGAGGTCCTCCACAGCTGGTTCACTCTCCAAATGGCTGCAAAGGCCAGAACTGAGCAATCTGAAGCAAGGAGCCAGGAGTTCCTTGAAGGACTCCCACGTGGGTGCAGGGGCCCAAGGACTTGAGCCATCTTCTACTGCTTTCCCAAGCCATAGCAGAGAGCTAGATCAGAAGTGGAGCAGCCAGGAATTACGGCGCCTTTATGGGATGCCGGCACTGCAGGTGAGGGCTTTAGCATGCTTCACCACAGCACCAGCCCCTTAAAATGCAACTTCTGAGGAATGAACATAGTGTAACACACTTGAATATGTGTGATGCCGAACTTTTTAAATAAAATATAAATTCTGGGGAGCTGGCGTTGCTGAGTAATGAGTAAAACCGTCGTATATAGTGCAAGCATCCCATATGGGTGCCAGTTCAAGTTCCAGCTGCTCCACCTCATATCCAGCTCTCAGCTTTGGCCTGGGAAAGCAGAAGATGGTCCAAATCCTTGAGCCCCTGTACCCATGTGGGAGACTCGCAAGAAGCTACAGGCTCCTGGTTTTGGATTGGCTCAGCACAGGCCTTTGTGACCATTTGGAGAGTGAATGAGCAGATGGAAGATCTTTCTCTGTAACTCTTTCAAATAAATAAAACAAATCTTTAAATATATATCTATTATGTTTGTTTATGATAATTTTCTTTACTCTTACTCAAAGAGTACATTTTTAATTTTTTCCTTAAAATAACACTTTGGCATGAACTTTACAGCAGATTTTTGATGAATATAATAAATAGAACTTGACTGGGCAGTTCTAAGATGGCAGAGCAGGGACAGAGCTTACTGCTCCAGATCAGGAGAAGATAGTTTAAAAGAAGTAGAGAAAGTGTAGTCTCAGGGAAGAGGTAAGCAGAAAACAGCAAAGGAAACTGTACCGAAATTAAAGGGACTCGGTGGACCTACATGGAGAGAACTGGTGCTCGTGGCTTGGGACTCCAGCAGCTAAGAGCCTACACCGCAGTGTGGCAAGGGAGGTAATACCAGACCACAGCAGCCCAAGCCACTGGAGAAAAAGCTGCAGGAAGAGCCTAGAGGGAACCCAGCTTGGAGCCCCGTTGGGGATAATGTACCTTTCAAACAGGAGTGAAAAAAAAAGGACGGGACGGACACGTTTCTGTCTCCCCAATCACTTTTCAATGGTGTCCTGTAACAAGCCAATAGAGCAGGCACCATTTTGGACACATATAACAGCTGCACCAGCTCATATCTGTGCCCAGCAACCAACCGAGTAGAGACCCTGACTCTGGTGGGGAGAATTAACAGGGAGCTAGGTGCTTGTGACTATGTGAGGCTTCGGTACAGGGACTGTGAAAAAACAGGATGTGTGGGAGAACTCACAGTGTGGCTTGGACTCTGAGCAGTCACAGTGGGAGACTCCACATGCTCAGGGTGTCCTGGCTACCTGGTAAGAGACATTGCTGGGGAATCTGAACTTATACTGAGGACTGCACAGATCCTTTGTGCAGTCCTTGGGGCTAACACTCAGGCACAGGTCTCGTTTGAGGAGAGGAGCTCAGCAGAACGGAGTAAATTTCCCTTCTGATTAAAAAAAGAGAGAGAGATTTGAGAGAAGATTTACCAAGCCAAACCTGAGTGTGTCACATTAGGCATGCCCTTAACCCTAGAGAACTGAACAGAGCTCCCTGGCCACACCCAATACAAGACTCTAGATATTCACCGAAAGCAGATATTCCACTTACCTACAGAGTCACAGTACAAAAATAAAAGTTACCACGGGGGGGACCAAGGAAGATCTCCACAAATGCTGAACAACAAATGCACCAATTCAAGAACCGAGAATAAGGAAGACAACATGATGCTTCCAAAAGAACATGACACTTCAATACTAGATTGCAAAGATGATGAGATGAAGAAATTCAAGAAATGGAATTCAAAAATTGATCATAAGTTTACATAGAAGTAATCAGAAGCAACTGCACAAACTACTGAAATCCATACAGGACATGAAAGAAAATTTCTCCCATGAAATTGATATGATAAAGAGAAACTGAGGGGCTGGCGCTATGGTGTAGTGGGTAAAGACGCCGCCTGCAGTGCCTGGCATCCCATATGGATGCCGGTTTGAGTCCCGGTTGCTCCACTTCCAATCCAGCTCTTTGCTATGGACTGGGAAAGCCGAGACCCAGAAGAAGCTCCTGGCTCCTGGCTTCGGATCGGCACAGCTCAGGCCATTACAGCCATCTGGGGAGTGAACCAGAGGGTGGAAGACCTCTTTCTCTGCCTCTTCTTCTCTCTCTGTGTAACTCTGGCTTTCAAATAAAATATATCTTTAAAAAAAAAGAGAAATCGAAATGAAATGAAGAATTCAATAGAACAAATAACAAATGCAGTGGAGAGCCTTAACAACAGAATCGGGGAAGCAGAAGAAAGAATATCGCACTTAGAAGACAAAGCACAGGAAATTAAACAGTCAGACCAAACAAAAGAAGAGAAAATTAGAAAACTAAAAAACACTGTTGGGAATCTGCAGGATACTATAAAAAATATATATATACGGATTTTAGGAGTTCCTGAAGGCATAGAAAGAGAGAAAGAATTAGAAGGCCTTTTTAGTGAAATAATAACAGAAAACTTCCCTAGTTTGGAGAAAGAAACGGACATCCAAGTACAGGAAAAACAGAGAACTCTTAACAGACATGACCAGAAAAGATCCTCACCATGACTCACTGTAATCAAACTCACGACAGTAAAACTTAAAGAGAAGATTCTAAAATGTACACAAGAGAAATGCCAGATTACTTTCAGAGGTTCTGCAATTAGAATCACAGCAGATTTCTCATCAGAAACCTTACAGCCTAGGAGAGAATGGCAATATACAGTCCAAGTCTTAAGAGAAAAAACATGTCATCCCAGAATATTATGCCTGGAAAAGCTCTCACTTATGAATGAAGATGAAATAAAGACCTTCCATAACAAAGAAAATTTGAATTTGTCACCACTCGTCCAGCCCTACAAAAGATACATAAGGATAGGTTTCAGACAGAAACACAGAAACATGGTCATCACTACGAAAGAAGGTAAAGGAAGAAAATATTTCAGTAAAAGTCCAAAGGAAATTTGAAGTAAAAAATAGGAATATTTTTGGAAAAATGGCAGGGCAAAGTCGTTATGTAGCAATAGTCACCTTGAATATAAAAGCCTCTACTACACAGTTAAAAGACACAGATGGCTGAATGGATTAAAAGATAAAACCTCTCTATTTGCTGCTTACAAGAAACACATCTCACCAACAAAGATGCACATGGATTGAAAAGGAAAGGATGCAAAAAGATATTCCATGCTAACAAAAACCAAAAAAGAGCTGTTGTAACAATTTTTTTAAACATTTTATTTAAGATATGTACACTTCATGTATTTCATAAATACAAGTTTAGAAATATAGTCATTCTTCTCACCCTATCCACCCTCCCACCTGCACTCCCACCCTTGCTCCTCCTGCCTCTCCTATTCCCATTATTATATTTACTAAGATTTTCAATTAACTTTATACATGTAAGATTAAACCTATGCTAAATAAAGAGTTCAACAAATAGTAAAACAAACAAACAAAAAAACTGTTCCTCAACAATCCAGACAAGGGCTGTTCAAAGTCATGTACACCATGAAATACTACACAGTGATAAAAAAAGAAATCCTGTAGTTTGCAACCAAATGGATGCAACTAGAAAACATTACACTTAGTGAAATAAGCCAATCCTAAAGGAACAAATACTTCATGTTCTCTCTGATCTGCTGTAGCAATCATAATATCAGACAAAATAGACTTTAACATAAAAACTGTAAAAAGAGACAAAGAAGGGCACAATATAATGATTAAAAGATCAATTCAACAGGAAGACATAACTATTATAAATATATATGCACCTAGGGTACCTGGGTAATTAAAAGAAATGTTAAAGGGGTTTAAAGGGAGACTTAGACTCCAATACAATAGTAATGGGGGACTTCAATACTCCACTCTCAACAATGGACAGATCAATCAGACAGAAAATAAACAAGGAAATTTAATCAACACTATAGACCAAATGGACCTAACAGATGTCTACAGAACTTTTCTTTTCATCCTACAGCTGCAGAATACACATGCTTTGCAGCAGCTCATGAAACATAATATGAGGCCATAAAGCAAATCTCAAAAAATTCAAGAAAATCAAAATCATACCATGCATCTTCATGGACCACAATGGAATGAAGCCAGAAATCAACAACTCAAGGAATCTTTAGAGCATATGAAAACACAAAGAGACTGAACAACATGCTCCTGAATGAACAGTGGGTCATAGAAGAAACCAAAACAGAAATAAAAAAATTTCTGGAAACAAATGAAGACGACAACACAATATATCAAAACTTATGGGATAAAGCAAAAGCAGTGTTAAAAGTAAAGTTTATAGCAATAGGTGCCTCCATCAAGAAACTGGAAAAGCACAAAATAAATGAACTATCAACGTACCTCAAGGAACTAGAAAAACACCATCAAACCAAACCCAAAACTACTAGGAGAAAAGAAATTAAAGTTAGAGAATAAATCAACAAGACTGAATTAAAAAAAAAATTACAAAAGATCAGCAAGGAGGCAGCACTGTGGCGCGGTGGGTTAAAGCCCAAGCCTGCAGTGCCAGCATCCCATATGGGCACCAGTTCGTGTCCCGGCTGCTCCTCTTCCGATCCAGCTCTCTGCTATGGCCTGGGAAAGCAGTAGAGGATGGCCCAACTCCTTGGGCCCCTGCACCCATGTGGCAGACCCAGAGGAGACTCCTGGCTCCCAGCTTTGGATCAGTTCAGCTCTGGCCACTGTGGTCACTTGGGTAGTGAACCAGTGGAATGGAAGACCTCTCTCCCTCTCTGGCTCTACTCCTCTCTGTAACTCCTCTTTCAATTAAATAAAATAATTCTTAAAAGAAAAAAGATCAGCAAAATGAAGAGCTGATGTTTTGAAAAAATAAACAAAATCGACACACCTCTGGCCCAACTAACCAAAAAAAGGAGAGAAGGGGCCAGCACTGTGCTGTGTTGGATAAGGCCGCCACCAGTAGTGCTGGCATCCCATGTGGGCACTGGTTCAAGTCCTGGTTGCTCCACTTCCGATCCAGGTCTCTGCTGTGACCTGGTAAAGCAGTAGAGTATGGTGTGAGTCCTTGGGGCCCTGCACCTGCGTGACAGACCCAGAAGAAGCTCCTGGTTCCTGGCTTTGAATCAGCACATCTCCAGCCGTTGTGGCCAACTGGGGAGTGAACCAGCAGGAAGACTTCTCTCTCTCTGCCTCTCCTTCTCTGTGTAACTCTGACTTTCAAAGAAATAAATATTTAAAAAAGGAGAGAAAACACAAATCAATAAAATCACAGATGAAACAGGATAACAACAGATACTACAAATATAAACAGACTCATCAGAAATTACTACAAAGAACTGTATGCCAACAAACTGGAAAACCTAGAAGAAATGGATAGATTCCTAGCCACATACAACCTACCCTAATTGAGCCATGAAGACACAGAAAATCTAAACAGACCCATAACCAAGTCAGATATTGCATCAGTAATAAAGGCTCATCCAACAAAGAAAAGTCCAGGACCGTATGGCTTTACTGCTTAATTCTACCAGACGTTTAATGAAGAAGTAACTCAAAACAATTAGAAGAGTGGGAATCCTCCCAAATTCTATGAAGCCAGCATCATCTTAATTCCTAAACCTGAGCAAGATACAACAGAGAATTACAGAACAATTTCTCTGATGAACACAGATGCAAAAATCCTCAACAAAATTCTAGCCAACAGAATCCAACAACACATCAGAAAGATCATCCACCCAGACCAAGTGGGATTTAACCCTGTTATGCAGGGATGGTTCAACATTCACAAATCACTGTGATACATCACATTAACAAACTGCTGAACAAAAACCAAATGATTATCTCAATAGATGCATAGAAAACATTTGATAAAATACAACATCCTTTCATGATGAAAACTCTAAGCAAATCAGGTATAGAAGCAACATTCCTCAACACAATTAAGGCAATTTATGACAAACCCATGGTCATCATGATATTGAATGGGGAAAAATTGGAAGCATTCGGCCAGCGCCGCGGCTCACTAGGCTAATCCTCTGCCTTGCGGCGCCGGCACACCAGGTTCTAGTCCCAGTTGGGGCGCCAGATTCTGTCCCGGTTGCCCCTCTTCCAGGCCAGCTCTCTGCTGTGGCCAGGGAGTGCGGCGGAGGATGGCCCAAGTACTTGGTCCCTGCACCCCATGGGAGACCAGGATAAGTACCTGGCTCCTGCCATCGGATCGGCGTGGTGCGCCAGTTGCAGTGCACCGGCTGCAGTGGCCACTGGAGGGTGAACCAACGGCAAAGGAACACCTTTCTCTCTGTCTCTCTCTCACTGTCCACTCTGCCTGTCAAAAAAATAAAGAAAAAAGAAAAAAAAAGAAAAAAAAATTGGAAGCATTCCAAGATCCGGTACCAGACAGGGATGCCCACTCTCACCACTGTATTCAATATAGTACTGGAAGTTTTAGCCACAGCCATTAGGCAAGAAAAAGAAATCAAAGGGATACACATTGGGAAGGAGGAAGTCAAATTATCCCTATTTGCAGACAACATCATTCTTTATTTAGGGGATCCAAAAGACTCCATTAAGAGACCACTGGAACTCATATAAAAGATCTCTACGATGGGGGCTGGAGCCCTGGCTCACTTAGTTAATCCTCTGCCTGCAGCGCTGGCATTCCATATGGGCACCAGGTTCCAGTCCCAGTGGCTCCTCCTCCAGTTCAGCTCTCTGCTGTAGCCCGTGAAGGCCGTGGAGGATAGCCCAGGTGCTTAGGCTCCTGTACCCGCATGGGAGAACAGGAGGAAGCATCTGGTTCCTGGCTTCGGATTGGCCATTTGGGGGATGAACCAATGGAAGGAAGACCTTTCTCTCTGTTTCTCTCTCTCTCACTGTCTAACTTTACTTACCAAATTTAAAAAGATCTTTACGATAAGAATTACAAAACATTAAAGAAAAGGAATGAAAGAAGATACAAAAAAATGAAAAAATCTGCCATGTTCATGGATTCAAAATGTCCATTCTTCCTAAACCAATTTACAGACCCAATGCACTACCAATCAAAATATCAAAGACATTCTTCACAGAAAAAATGATGCTGAAATTCATACGGAAACAAACTAGATCTCGAATAGCTAAAGAAATCTTATACAACTCCACAACAAAGTAAACAACCCACTTAAGAGATGGGTCAAGGACTTAATCAGACATTTTTAAAAGAGGAAATCCAAACGGCCAACAGACAGATGTAAAAAGGTTCAGGTTCACTAGTAGTCAGGGAAATGCAAATCAAAACCACAATGAGGTTTCACCTCACCCAGGTTAGAATGGCTTTCATACAAAAATCAACAAACAACAGATGCTGGTGAGGATGTGGGGAAAAAGGTACCCTAATCCATTGTTGATGGGAATGCAAACTGGTAAAAATCACTATGGAAGACAGTTAGGAGGTAACTCAGAAATTTCAATATAGTGCTACCATACAACCCAATCACCCCACTCCTTGAAATTTACCCAAGGGAAATGAAATCAGCAAGTAAGAGTTATCTGCACCTACCCTGTGTATTGCAGCTCAATTCACAATAGCTAAGACATGGAATTAAGCTAAATGCCCATCAGTGGAAGACTTGATAACAAAATTATGGAATACATACTCTATGGAATACTACATAGCAGTAAAAAAAAAAAATGAAACTGGATATTTGCAACAAAATGGATGAATCTGGAAAACATCATACTGAGAGAAATAAGCCAGTCCCAAAGGGACAAATACCATATGTTGTCCCTGATCTGTAACAACAGACCACCTAAAAGGAAACTTATAGAAGTGAAGCTGAAGCAACGACATGAACACTCCTTGTCTTGACTGTTGAGGAATAGTTTATTACCTCTTTTTTTATTATTATTTTCTTTTTCTATAATATAAATCCGATTGAAAATAGATCCCAGTAGCCGGGTGCCGCGGCTCAATAGGCTAATCCTCCGCCTTGCGGTGCTGGCACACCGGGTTCTAGTCCTGGTCAGGCCGCCGGATTCTGTCCCGGTCACTCCTCTTCCTGTCCAGCTCTCTGCTATGGCCCAGGAGTGCAGTGAAGGATAGCCCAAGTCCTTGGGTCCTGCACCTGCATGGGAGACCAGGAGAAGCACCTGGCTCCTGGCTTCGGATCAGCGAGGTGCACCAGCTGCAGCACGCCAGCCGCAGAAGGCATTAGAGAGTGAACCAACAGAAAAAGGAAGACCTTTCTGTCTCTCTCTCACTGTCCACTCTGCCTGTCAAAAAATAAAAAATAAAAAAAAAAAAGAAAGAAAAGAAAATAGATCCCAGTAAAACATAAAAGTGTGATTAAGAGAGGGAGGAGCTTTATAGTTCAGACACATTCCCATGGACTTACCCCTAAGGGTAAAGCTAAAACCTTGCCATGGGACTCCAAATCCCATTAAGCTGGGTGGTACTAATGCCACCTTATGTGTTAAAGTGATCATATTAAGTGTGTAATTGATCATATAGATAGGATTAAGTGTCAAAGGGATCACTTAAATAGACCAAGTGTCTGGTAATAACAACAGATAGAATTAAAAAGGCGGTTGCCCCTCTTCCAGGCCAGCTCTCTGCTGTGGCCAGGGAGTGCAGTAGAGGATGGCCCAAGTACTTGGGCCCTGCACCGGCATGGGAGACCAGGAGAAGCACCTGGCTCCTGGCTACAGATCAGCACGGTGCGCTGGCCGCAGCGCGCCGGCCACGGTGGACATTGGAGGGTGAACCAACGGCAAAGGAACATCTTTCTCTCTGTCTCTCTCTCTCACTGTCCATTCTGCCTGTCCAAAAAATAAATAAATAAATAAATAAAAATTTAAAAAAAAAGAATTAAAAAGGAAAGAATGATGCACTATGGGAAACAGGCCACACAGCAGACTCAGAATGACAAATGCCCTAAACAGCATTCTGACCTCAGAATCAGCCCATAAGGCATCTGGATATGACTGAAAAGTACATGAGAGCATTTTAGGCATAGAAAGCCAAGACACTGTGGCAAAAAATGTTCTACATGAAAGGATCTCTTGTGAGTGAGATCCCATTGGAAAGAAGGGGCCATCAAAGAAGGGAAGAGAGGACTTGTACATTGCTTATGGCCCTGTCTAAACACTGATGGAGTCTGTGGATTCAAAAGGCTTCCACAGCATTGGCAGCTCATGTCTAGAGTCTCAGGTGATCACTGATGTCATAAATAAGGGTGTCAATTGTTAAATCAACAACAGGAGTCAACTGTGCACTTACTCGGTTCTTAATGAGTTGTCCTATGAGAATTAACTGTAAAACTTGTTTACAAACAGTACTTTATACTTTGTGTGGGGGGATGTAAACTGTGGAAATCTTTACTTAGTATAGAGTTGGTCTTCTGCATGTAAAGTTAATTAAAAATGAATCTTAATGAAGAATGGGATGGGAGAGGGAGTAGGAGGTGGGACGGCAGTGGGGATGGGAGGGTGGGGAAGAACCACTATATTCCTAAAGCTATGAAATTTGTATTCATTAAATAAAAGCTTAAAAAATAATCACTAAAAAATAAAGAGTATAATGAATGTATGGAATTCAACTGAATTTGCATGGCCTTAAGAATTTTTTTCTGTGTGTATAAATTTACCTGCTATTAACAAAAGAATGAACTTTCCTGAGATCTTCCATTAGTCTCTTTTAAAAATGACCAAAGCATGTCTTTCTTGAATTATCTTTGAATAAAAGTTTGTATATTAAAAAAAAAAAAAAAAAAAAAAAAAAAAAAAAAAAAAACTACTGCAATGCCAGATTCCCAAATGAGCACCAGTTCCAGTCTGACATGCTCCACTTCTGATCCAGTTACCTGGTAATGTTTCTCGGACAGCAGTGGAACATGGCCCACGTGCTTAGGCTTAGGCCCCTACTATCCACATGGGAATTCTAGAAGGAATTCTGGGCACCTGGCTTTGGCCTGGCCCAGTTCCAGCCAATGCAGTAATTTAGGGAGTAGACCAGAAGATGGAAGATCTCTCTCTCCATCCATATCTGTCTTTCCCTCTCTCTCTCTGAAAACTTTGCCTTTCAACTAAGTAATAAATAAACCTTTAAAAACTAGTATTTTGAAAAACTGTCATATTTCCATGAAGAAACTGAGGCTCAAGCCTTGCTCTTGTGATAAAACTACTCAGTAGTCAGTGAGGTATTGCAAACTAGATTTTCCTAGCGTTGGAATCTTTCCATTATGCCCTTTGTAACTAACAGACTTTTAAGGGATGATCAATTCAAGTAAGAGAGCTATCCCTAATCTTTAGTTCACAACTGAGCTCCAGAATCCTCAGACTTTCAGTTTTTTTTTTTGCCAATAACATTAACGTAATGAAAGTTCACCTTCCAAGTAACAACTATACCCACTATACACAGACATTACACTAATGTTCAACTTCAAGGTGAATAAATGGAATTTAAATGCTTTAAATCTAAAGGAGCATTCCATATGCTAGTTCTTAAAAATTACTTGCCTTTTCATTATTCTTCTTTCATGGTCTATATTCAATTCCTCAATTTCTAAAATGCTGACTCTTTTCTCAGCTGTCTAATAAATAGTTTTGGAGAAATTATTTTAAGGATCTATCCCTCCTATCAAAATCTTCACACATGAATCCAAATCTCTGGTTCTTTCCCTCCAGAATTTATATTATTTCCATGTCCTCAAAGACTTCCAATTAACCATGATGACATCAGGAATGTCTATTAACACATATTTTGGTATAGAATAATTATTTTTAAAGATTTATTTATTTATTTGAAAGGAAGAGTTACAGAGAGGCATTCCCCAAATGGCTGCAAAGGCCAGAGCTGGGATGTCCAAAGCCAGGAGCCAGAAGTTTCTCCTGGCTCCCTGATGAGGGTGCAGGGGCCCAAGCATTTGGGCTATCCTCCACTGCTTTTCCAGGCCATTAGTAGAGTTGGTTCGCAAGTGTATCAGCCAGGACTCAAACCGGGCACCCACATGGTATATGGGCACTCCAGGTGGCGGCTTTACCCACTATACCACGGTGCCTGCGTCATTAATCAATCTTTTATATATTACTGTTAATAAAGAAGTCTAGCATATACTACATACATTGTAGTTTTAATAATAAGCTGTTTCTAAGAAATTCAACCCTCGATCTTACAAAACTAAGGAATTGTTTCCTGTATTTTTAATCAAATATGGAAATTTTTTCAAGACCAAGATTCTTTAAAGAAAGTACATTTTAGGGACTGGCACTGTGGCCTAGTAGGTTAAGCCTACACCCACAGCACCAGCATCCCATGTGGGCACCGGTTCAAGTCCCATATGTTCCACTTCTGATCCAGCTCCCTGCTAATACGCCTGGGAAAGCAGCAGAAGATGACCTAAGTGCTTGGGCTTCTGCACGTATGTGGAAGATCTAGAAGAGGCTCCTGGCTTTGGATTGGCCTAGCTCCGGCTGTTGCAGCCATTTTGGGAGTGAGCCCATGGATGGAAGACATCTCTCTCAACCTCTCAAATAAATGAATGTAATCTTGGGGCCAGCGCTGTCGCCCACAAAGCTAGTGTCCCATATGGATGCCAGTTCAAGTCCCAGCTGCTCCACTTCCAATCCAGCTCTCTGCTACAGCCTGGGAAACCAGGCCCAAATGGTTAGGCCCCTGTATCCACATAGCAGACCACAAAGAAACTCCTGGCTATTGGCTTCGGATCGATCCAGTTTGGGCCATTGTGGCCATTTGTGGAGTGAACCAGTGGATAGAAGACCTCTCTCTGCCTCTGCCTCTCTGTAACTCTACCTTTCAAATAAATAAATAAATAAATGAAATCTTAAAAGAAAATTTTGAGTTACTTTACTCAACAAACTTTTGCAGAATCTTCTCCTGTATCAACAATACTTTCTCACATTACAAACTGCTAAAAACATGTAAGTAATAAATATATTTTCCATCACCAAAATCTAGATTATATCCAACTGTCAGTAGCAACTAAGTACATAGATTATCTAGCCTTACTCCTTAACATAATTCAATTTAAGAATGACATTCTTTCTTTTTACTATGTTAACATTTTTAGATTCTATGTTTTATTCTTTTAAAAATTTTTATTTATGTAAGAACAAATTTCATGTATTTCATATATACAGATTTAAGAGCATAATGATACTTCCTACCCTGCTTTCACTCCTACCCTCCCTCCTTTCTTATCTTTTAATTTTTACAATGACATACTTTTAAGTTTATTTCATAATCAAAAGCTTAACCCTCCATTAAATAAAAAATTCAACAAGTAGTAGGTAAAAAACCATTGTTCATCAAGAGTATAGACAAGGGCTATAAACAATAGCATCTCAAAATGTCAAATTCATTCATATATATTTTTGTACTCTATATATTAGTCACAAAAAGCTAAATTATATCCAATTGTTCAGCAGCAATAACTAATTACACAGTTTTTCAGTACTCTTCAACATAATTCAATATAAGAATGATATTCTTGGGGTCAGTGGTGTGGCGTAGCAGGTAAAGCCGCAGCCTGCAGTGCTGGAATCCCATATCAGCGCCGGTTCGAGCAGCAGCTGCTCCACTGCCAACCCAGCTCTCTGCTATGGCCTGCGAAAGCAGTGGAAAGATGGCCCAAGTCCTTGGGCCCCTGCACCCACGTGGGAGACCTAGAAGAAGCTCTTGGTTCCTGACTTCAGATTGGCACAGCTCGGCAGCTGTTGCCATTCTGGGAGTGAATCAGCAGATGGCAGACCTCTGTCTGTCTGTCTGTCTCTCTCTGCCTCTCTATAACTCTGCCTTTCAAATACACAAATCTTAAGAAAAATAAAAAAGAATGATACTCTTTCAAAAATACCTTTGGTCTCTTCTACAGCAAGTTTATCACAAATCTGCTTTTCATAAGTACAAAGATGTTCCAAGGCTTCTCTATAGAGACCTGCTTCCCGAAGAACTTGATTCTGATATAAAAGGAGCTCACTATATTCATAATCCACTTTATCAGGGGATGTCTGTAAATGGATAAGAGAATTAACAGTAAGAATATTCTTTTTATATTTAATTTACACAGTCAAAACAATAAGTAGTCAAAGCATATTGAAAGAAATAATCCTTAAATCCCTATATGTAATAAATAAATGGAAAACTTTTGCTTAACAGAAGGCCAAATAATAATTTTTGAAGAGTTAAAAAGAATCACCATTTTGCAATTACTTTCAGAGTAATAGCTGATTCAGGCAAGAATCATAATCAATGAATGCTAAAAATAGTAGTTAAAAGTTTGGTAAGAGCAAGGTATTCATAGTCTGCTTATTAAATGCAAAATAAAAAATTAACAAGTTAGGGGGTAGGCCCTGTGGTGTAGTAGATTAAGCCTCTGCCTGTGGCACCAGCTGCTCTATTTCCAATCTAGTTCCCTGCTGATGGCCTGGGAAAACAGTGGAAGATAGCCCAAGTGTCTGACCCCCTACACCCGCATGGGAGATCCGAAAGATACTCTTTGCTCCTGGCTCTGGATCAGCCCAGGTCCAGCAGTTGTGGCCATCTGGGGAATAAACCAGCAGATAGAAAACATCTCTCCCTCTCTCTCACCCTCACTCTGTAACTGTCTCAAATAAATAAATAAATAAATCTTTTTTAAAGAATTTAACAAGTTTACAGATGCAGATACCACATTAACCAAGTAATCAAATGAGACAAATGTCATGTGCCTCTTGATTTGACAAACTGAGGACCCATATCATGTGTATGATTTCCTACCCAAAATGTATAACTATATCTAATGAGGAAACACCAGATAAATACAAACTGAAGGATATTCTACTGCTCTTCGAAAATTTCAACGTCATGAAATGTAAAAATGAATCCTTAAAATTGTTCCAGATTAAGGTACTGAAGAGAAAATAATTAAATACAAGGTATTATTCTGGATCCTAGAATGGAAAAAAATTGCTTAGAAAGGATATAGGGAGTTGGTGGTGCTGTGGCATAGCAGGTAAAGCCACAGCCTACAGTGCCGGCATCCCATATGGGTGCCAGTTCGAGTCCCAGCTGCTCCACTTCCAGTCCAGCTCTCTGCTGTGGCCTAGGAAAGCAGTAGAAGATGGCCCAAGTCCTTGGGCCCCTGCACCCATGTGGGAGACCTGGAAGAAGCTACTGGCTCCTGGCTTTGAATCAGCTCAGCTCCGGCCATTGCGGCCAATTGGGGAGTGAACCAGAGGATGGAGGACCTCTCTCTCTGCCTCTCCTCTCTCTGTGTAACTCTGACCTTCAAATAAATAAATAAATAAATCTTCAAAAAATGAAAAATAAAAAATATAAAAAGAAAAGGATGTAGGTAGGACAATTAGTGAATTTTCAGTATGGACTGTGAATTACATAATAATAATCTATATCAAGGTTAAATTTCTTAATTTTGAACATCTATACAGTACTCTCTACAGAGCTGACAATTATTCTTAGGAAGTACACACTGAAGCATTTAGGGGTAAAAGAGCATGATATTTGCAATTACTCTCCAATGTTTAAAGAAATTTTAGAGAAATAAACTGATTTTAAAGTAAACATAACAAATATTAACCACTATGGGAATGAACACTTACGCGGAGTTTCTTGTATTATTCTTGCAACATTTTTAGTAAGTGTGAAACTATTTAAAAATAAAGAGCCAGCCAAACTATGCACACTTCTTTCCTTTAGTTATACTTAAAGTAAGACCTAGCTAAATGGCTGCTGGTTATTACCTGCTGTGTTTTCCTAAATTCTTCTAAAATCTTTGCTGCCATTTCATAGTCTTCTAATAAATGGTAAGCAATAGCATAACCAATCCACGATGCTCTCTGTGCAGGTCGAAGCTGAAGTAATTGATACCTCGTTTCCTTTAAGAGGGAAAAAAAAAACTTCTCCGTAGGCTTATACTTAAAAGACAATGCTCCTTCAAAAAATCATATTAATTTACCCCACAATAGTAAGCATTTTTGCAACACAATACTGGAAATGATAACAGAAAGCATCCATAGCATGTAGATCTATCTACGACAAGAAAGACCATGATAAGAGACAGTACACAAAAAAAGAATATACAAAAATTCATTTAAAAAAAAAAAAAAAGGGTGCAGGGGCCAGTTTTGTGGCTCAGCAGGCTAAACTGCAAGTCCCAGGTGTTATGCTTCCAATTCAGCTCCCTGCTAATCTGCTTGGGAAAGTAACGGAAGATGCCCCAAGTGACTTGGCCCCAGCCATGCAGAGAAGACTCTGATGAAGCTCCTGGCTCCTGGCTTTGGCCTGGCCCAGCTCTGGCTATTGTGGCCATTTGGGAGAATAAGCCAGCAGATAGATCTCTTTCTTTCTCTGCAACTCAGTCTTTCAAAGAAATAAGTAAATCTTTATTCAAAAAAATGTGCCCTTGGACTACCACTGTGGCACATCAGGTTAGTCCACAGCTTGTTAATGCTGGCATCCCGTATCAGAGTGCCTGGGTTCAAGACCCATCTCTGCTTCCAATTCCAGCTTCCTGCTAGTGTGTCTGGGAAGTGAGCAGATAATGGTCCAAATACTTTGGACCCTTCCAAACAAGTGGGAGTCCTAGATGGAGTTCCTGATTTTGGCCTGCTCCAGACCCTGCTGCTCCAGACCTAACTGTTGTGGCCAACCGGGAACTGAACCAGCAGATAGAATATCTCCCTTTCTCTTTTTTTCTCTCTCAGTCACTCTTTTTCTCTTTTCTATTCTACTCTGCCTTTCAAATCAACAAACTTTAAAAAATAAAAAAATAGGGGCAGGCGCTGTGGCGTAGCAGGTCAGGTGAGGAGGCTGCCACCTGCAGTGCAGGCATCCCATGTGGGCGCCAGTTCGAGTCCTGGCTGCTCCATTTCTGATCCAGGTCTCTGCTATGGCCTGGCAAAGCAGTGGAGGATGGCCCAAGTCCTTGGGAACCTGCGCCCACGTGGGAGACCTGGAAGAAGCTCCTGGCGTCTGGCTTCAGATCGACACAGCTCTGGCCATTGCTGCCAGTTGGGGAGTGAGCCAGCAGATGAAGACCTCTCTCTTTCTGCCTCTCCTCTCTCTGTGTAACTCTGACTTGCAAGTAAATGAATCAATCTTTATTTAAAAAATAAAAAAAAAAAAATAAAGTGCCCAACTATGAACTAAGATTTATAGCAAAAAAAAACAGCTCAGCAGGTGCTATCATGAAAAAAAAATAATATGAAAAGATTAAACGGATTCAAGGCTGATTTAAAGGTTAAACTTGAAAGTACAAAAGCATACTATCTATGCTAAATAGGTATGAAAAGAACAAAAAATTCTCTTTCAAAAAAATGTGGGAAGATTATGGTTTAATCCTACCCAATAATCTGAGTCTGCTTCACAGTAAAATAATTTATTTTGGGCTGGCACTGTGGCATCAGCTGCAGCCTGAAAAGCCAGCATCCCATATGGGCATGGTTCAAGTCCCAGCTGCTCCACTGCCAGTCCAGCTCCCTGCTAATGAGCCTGGGAAAGCAGCAGAAAATGACCCAAGAGCTTGGGCCCTGCACCCACATGGAGACCCGGATGAAGCTTCTGATTTCAGCTTAGCTGCTGCCGCCAACTGGAGAATGAACCTGCAGATAAATTTCTCTATGTAACGCTGTCTTTCAAATAAATTAATTAATCTTTAAAAAATAATAATTTAAGAGTCTGATTATTCCAATCATAAACATAATTACCATGGTAAGGAGAAAAAGTATTCAATTAATTTTTTTCAAAAATGGAATAGAAAACTTCATCAGGAAGTACTCAAAGTTTTAAAGAATAGCATTTTCCCTATAGCATAAAAAAAATTCCACTTTACTTACCCTGTAACCCTCAAGATCTCGCATTTGAATCTGTAGTAAGGAAAGGTCCCTTAAGATCTGAAGATTGTCTTTATCCCATTTTAGTGCATTTCTGTAACACTTAATGGCTTCATCATACTTCTTGTCTGACCTCTGAAGAAGTCCATAAACATGCCAACCTATAGTACTTAGTTAAGGATACAACCTACAAGTCAAGAAACACTACCAAAACATCAGACAGAAAACTTGGAGAACTACAATCATTTACAAAATTATGTGCTTAAAAGAAAGAAAGATGATAAAGACAATTTAATTAGTAGAAAAGGAACATAGCTTTTAGAGCCAGAAGAAATTAGAAACAGCCTGCTTGCCTTAGCTGTGTGACTTCAGGTAAGTTAGTCTCATTAAGTTTCTTCATTTATACCTTATATAAATAAAAATATACATATGTAAAAAAAGTTTCCTCATTTATAAAATGTAAATAGAAATAGTCCACACAGCAAGGCACAGTAGTGATGACTAATGGAAATAAAGTACTCATTGGCTGCATACAGCAAATGCTAAAAAATATAAGGACTTATTTTTATTAATAAGGAAAAGAAGGAATGGGCCTCCATGGTATACAATTATGTAATTTTCCTTTTTTGTAAGCAAAGAAGATCCCTACAACAGCCATTATTGTAGCATAAAGCTCCTAAAACTCAGCCACACATAAATTCATCCATTTAACAAATAATTATTAAAAATACTTAATAATTCAGTGTATATAGTTGATTAAAATAGTCTCCTACATTTAAAGAACTTTAAGTCTACTAAAGGACACAGGTAAGTAAGCAAAATTACAGTAAGCTAGAGAAAAACATTCCTATAAAGGGGGATAGTATCCTACTCCCCTCACATGGGTCCTTTGTTTACTTTAGATCTTTATTACTCCAACGGTCACCCAAACCTATGACTATCACTCTATCGCTCTCTTGTTTAATCTTCCTACCAAAATAATCTTTCTAAAAAATACAGTATCGAAGAAAAGGTTATCCACCTCTTTTCCAGAATCTTAAATTTCTCTTGTAGAGTGGGGTCACACTTTTCAATTTAACAATCTGTAGGACACTGATGCTCAACAGGGGGGAATCAAAGGTCTAGGATGGCATGTCTACCTTGAAATATTTAATATTACAAATTTTATTTGAAATATAACCTTTTGTGTAACATAAGACACAAAGTAAAGCTTGGCAGAATCCTCTCAGCTTGTTGGAATACAATTTTTAAAAATCAAAGAATCGGGGCCAGTGCTGTGGCGCAGTGGGTTAACGCCCTGGCCTGAAGCGCCGGCATCCCATATGGGCGCCGGTTCAAGTCCCTGCTGCTCCTCTTCCAATACAGCTCTCTGCTATGGCCTGGGAAAAGCAGGCCATAAATTGGGCTCCTGCACCCGCGCAGGAGACTCAGAAGAAGCTCCTGGCTCCTGGCTTCGGATCAGCGCAGCTCTGGCCATTGCGGCCAATTGGGGAATGAACCAGTGGATGGAAGATCGATCTCTCTCTCTCTCTCTCTCTCTCTCTCTGCCTCTCCTCTCTCTGTGTAGAAACTCTGACTTTCAAATAAATAAATTAAAAAAAAAAATCGTAGAATCATTTTCCTTTCTGAATCTGGCTCCCAATGACTATCTTCTCACTATCCATCATTTCTACCACTAATACCCATGTGCTCTTGAGCACTCAACAATCATGTAACTCCCTCTAATCTTCATCTCTTAAAAAAAAGGGAGTGGGGAGTGGAGCTGGCGCCGTGTCACAGGTTAACCCTCTACCTGCGGCGCAGGCATACCATATGGGCACCAGTTCTGGTCCCGGCTGCTCCTCTTCCAATCCAGCTCTCTGCTATGGCCTAGGAAAGCCGCAGAAGACAGTCTAAGCCCCTGGGCCCCTGCACCTGCATAGGAGACCGGGAAGAGACACCTGGCTCCTGGCTTCGGATTGGCACAGCTCCAGCTGTTGTGGCCATTTGGGGAGTGAACCAATGGAAGGAAGACCTTTCTCTCTGTCTCTACCTCTCTCTGTCTGTAACTCTACCTCTCAAATAAATAAATACTTAAAAAAAAGGTAAAAAAAAAAAAACAACCTATCCTTAGGATGGGTGTTTAGCATAATGATTAATATTCCAAGTCTCACATCAGAGTCCCTGCGTTTGATTCCCAGCTCTGGCACCTACCTTGAGCTTCCTGCTTAATAAAGAAGGCACTGATGGCTCAAGAAATTGGGTTCCTGACACTAGCTTTGGCCCAGTCACAGTCATTGCAGGCATCTGTGGAATGAACCAGTGGATAGGATCTATTTCTATTTCTCCCTCCCTTAAAAAAATAGAAACAGAGGCCGGCATTGTGGTGTATCAGGTAAAGCTGCTACCTATGCTGCCAGCATCCCATACAGGCAGCAGTTTGAGTCTTGGCTGCCCTACTTCCAATCCAGTTCCCTGCTAACGGCCTGAGAAAAGCAGCAGAAAATGGTTCAAGTATTTTGGGTCTCTGCCACCTGGAAGAAACTCCTGACTTCAGCATGGCACAGCCCTGGCCAAAGTAACCATCTGGGGAGTGAACCAGCAAATGGAAGACCTCTCTCTATATATGTAACTTGATTTTCAAATAAATAATAAACCTTTCAAAAAACACAAAAACTAACCTCAAGGAATCTACCATTGCTAAAAACTTAAGGAAAGTTACAACCATTGAGAGGAATCTAAACAAATCATGGTAAATACAGTGCTACACAATAAGCTTAAACGACAGAAAAATATCTACAAAAGTCTTAGTAATTATGCCCTTGCTTACCTTTCTAATCCTCTGGTCACTCTTAATTTATACACTTCTGCTTTACTGGGTTAGTGACAGTTCTTGGAACAAGTGATAAGTATTTATATAATATTCCAAAGTGTTCTGTACGTGCTTTTAGTCACTAGACTAAATTCCTTGAAAGCAAAATCCACATTTTTCTCCATCTGTTCTGGGTCAGGGGCCTGGTAAACACTTGAAAATTTGCTAAATTTCAGCACTTAAAAGCCAAGTTAGCCCTCAAAGTAGGTAGAAAAATATTTGTTAATGACATTTTAAAAAGAACAAGCCACAATTTTTTTTTCTCCTGCCTCAGACATTCTTACCCACCTTACATTTTCCTTAGTAATATAAAATATACCTGATATGGTACTTAGTGTTATCAAGGAATATGTTATATATATTTTCATCCTTAATATTTATACCACCACAATGAGGTGGCTATGATTATTTCCATTTTACACATTAGGAAACTGAGTCCTTAAGATCATACATTTAAAAAGAAACTGAGCTGAGTTTAAAACCTTAGTGAAACACATTCCAAGCTTATGCTCTAACTAGTACACTATAATGCTTCTCTAATATCCCATATTACACATCCTTCCCTAAAGTTATAGTCATAATGAACTCTGCATGATGCCTTAGTCTGTTTCACTATTGTAACAAAATATATCAGATTCCAGATAAATGACACAGTAAACTTTCATTTAAAACAGAAATGTATTCATTACAGATTCTGGAGACTGTAAAGTCCAAGACCAAGGAGCCACTAGAGTCAATGTCTGGTGAGGGCTTCCTCTCTGCTACATGGATTGTGCCTTCTAGCTCTGTCTTCATGCAGCTAAAGGGACTAAGATGCTTGCTCCAGCTTTTTTACAAAAGGCAATAATCCTATTCATGAGAGCTCCACCCCCAGGATCTAATCATTACACAATCACTACCACCTCCACACCCCACCCCTCTTCATAATATCATCACATTGGTAATTAGTTTTCAACATACAGAGTTTGGCAGGAGATACATTCAGACCACAGCAGTGCCCCGCCTTTAAAGAGTGTAAAGAATTTCCATAGATATTTTTAAAGACAATATCCATTTTTTTGTGAGGTGATGTTGGGTATATAATCCAACATTAAGAGGTATTTAACAATGTTCTCTGAAAGAAGGCAATTGCTGCTACTCAGTTAATAGTTTTCTCTAGAGTTGCAAAGTAAAACGAATCTAAAACTAACTCTCAAATTACTGCCTTAGCTCAAACACCCTCTCAATCCTCATATATATTTCAAAAAGGATACACACATGACTCTTCAAGTCATTTCTCAAACCTCTACGAACCAATTCATAAGCTTCTTCCTTTTTCCCCAAACAGTTCAATGTTAATCCTTTCATAGCCAGAGTTTCTATTTTTAATAACAAAGAAAAAGATTAAAACATTTAAAGTAATTAACAAAAGGTAACTACAAATCTGAAAGTAAATGTTACACTATCCTGAGAATTAAAAATTTCAAAATTACTGAGACATTTTCCAAGTTTATACAGAATTAAAATATTGTTTAAAATGATAAATCAAATAAATACAGATTTCTAGATCCCCCCCACCTTGGGGGTTCTTTCAGATATCTTTTAGATAAAAACACACAAAATACACACACATCTGACAAGAAGACAATCTAGTAATTCATATGCTAAGATATCATCACTCTGGGGTAGGTACTGCGTCACAGCACATAAAGCCAACTACTCCAACACTGGCATCCCATAAGGGTGCCAGTTTGAGTATCTGTTGTTCCACTTCCAATCCAGCTCTCTGGTAATGCACCTAGGAAAGCAGCAGAGCATGACTCAAGTGCTTGAGCCCCTGCACCCATGTGGAAGACTTGGAATAAGCTCCTGATTCCTAGTTAGGGTCTGGCCAATGTGACCATTTGGAGAGTGAGTCAGAGGGTGGAAGATTTCTGTGTGTCTTTCCCTCTCTTTCTAACTCAGCCTTCCAAATAAATAAAATAAATCTTAAAAAAAAAAAAGATACAATCACTCTATTATCCTTCAGGGGAATTCACATGATGTAGTGGGTAAAGCTGGCACCTGCAATGCCAGCATCCCATATGGGTGCCGGTTCATGTCCTAGCTGCTCTACTTCCAATCCAGCTCCCTGCTAATAGCATGGGAAAAGCAGCAAAAGACAGCTCCCAGCCCTGGCTGTTATATCCATCTGAGGAGTGAACCAGCAGATGGAAGATATCTCTCTCTGTAGCTCTCACTTTCAAATAAATAACCTTTAAAAAAAAATACAGAAAACTTTTATCTTGAAAACAGATTTTACTTTTGTGACCCTAAGTTATACAAAAATTAGGTTTACTCTTCAATGACTGAAACACATAAATTACATACATTTCTGATTTTCATAAATTTACTTAAAAATTATTCAAAGGGGCCAGCATTGTGGTATAGCAGGTAAAGCCACCACCTGCAGTGCCACCATCCTATATGGGTGCCAGTTCAAGTCCCATTGCTCCACTTACAATCCAGCTCCCTGCTGATGTGCCTGGGAAAGCAACAAAAGATTCGTGGGAGATGTGGATGAAGTTCCTCTGGCTCCTGGCTTCCGCATGGCCCAGCCCTGGCAGTTGCAGCCAGCTGGGGAGTGAACTAATGGATACATCGCGTGCGCGCGCTCTCTCTCTCTCTCTCTCTCTCTCTGCCTCTGCCTCTCCCTCTCCCTCTCTGTAACTCTGCCTTTTAAATAAATCAATCTTGTAGGCCGGCGCCGCGGCTCACTAGGCTAATCTTCTGCCTAGCGGCGCCGGCACACCAGGTTCTAGTCCCGGTTGGGGTGCCGGATTCTGTCCCGGTTGCCCCTCTTCCAGGCCAGCTCTCTGCTGTGGCCAGGGAGTGCAGTGGAGGATGGCCCAGGTGCTTGGGCCCTGCACCCCATGGGAGACCAGGAAAAAGCACCTGGCTCCTGGCTCCTGCCATCGGATCAGCGCGGTGCGCCGGCCGCAGCGCGCCAGCCGCAGCGGCCATTGGAGGGTGAACCAACGGCAAAGGAAGACCTTTCTCTCTGTCTCTCTCTCTCACTGTCTTATCTGCCTGTCAAAAAAAAAAAGAAAAAAGAAAAAAATAAATAAATCTTGTTTAAAAAAAAAAAGACTCCCTATGATTACTGAATACAGAAGTAAAAGATTTAAGAAACTTGTCATTCACAATCAATAGATTAAGAGAGTTAAGAGAAAATACTAAATTTTCAGAAAAGAAATTTTCCAATTTGTAATGTGTGAGGATGAAAATTAGAATTTATAGATACATTAATAAAAGTTAACGATTAATTACAGGTTGGGGGGGGGGCTGGCGCTGTAGCGTAGCAGTAAAGCAGCCACCTGCAGCACTGGAGTCCCACGCATGGGTGTGCTGGTCTGAGTCCCAGCTGCTCCTCTTCTGATCTAGCTCCCTGCTAATGAGCCTGGGAAAGTAGCGGAAGATGGGCCAAGTCCTTGGGCCCCTATACCCACGTGGCAGACCCAGAACAAGCTCCTGGCTCCTGGCTTTGGCCAGGCCCAGCCCTGGCTGTTGTGGTCATTTGGGGAGTAAACCAATGGATGGAATACTGATCTCTCTCTCTCTCTCTCTCTCTCCCCCTTCCTCCCTACCTCCCTTCATCTCTGTAACTCTTTCAAATAAAACAAATAAATCTTCAAATTAAATAAATAATTAAAAGGGACAGTTGTTTGGCACAGCAATTAACACACAGTTTGGGACACCAAGTGCCCAGGTTCCAGTCCCAGTTCCTCTATTTCTGGTCCCACTTCCTGGTAATGCAGACCCTGGGAGGCAACGATGGATCAAGTACCTGGATCCCACCCACTCTTAGGGGAGACCCAGGAGTTCTGGGCTCTTGGCTTCAGCCTACCCTAATCCTGGCTGTTGTAAGCATTTGTGGAGTGAACTAGCTAGCAGATGAAAGATCTGTCTCTTTCTCTCCCTGCCTTTCAAATTAAGTGGGAGAAAAAGGGTTGGGAGGGGGATTGATAAAATCCTGAGGAAGAGTCAACACATACTGTTTAAAAATATTTTCATTTCATTTGGCCTACTGGTTAAGCTGCCATCTGGGATGCTCACATCCCCTTATCAGAGTGCTGGGTTCAATCCCAAGTTTCACTCCCAATCCCAGCTTCCTAGAATGCAGGCTAGAGTCAACAGGGATGACTCAAGTACCTGGGTTCCTGTCACTCACACAGGAGACCTGGATTGAGTTCCCAGATCTTGGCATTGGTCCAGCCCAGAACTGGCTGTTTCCAGTTGCTAGGGAGTGAATGAACAGATGGGCCCTCTGTCTCACAAATCAATGTTTTTAAAAATGTTTTTTTCAGGGGCTGGCACAGCGGGTTAATGCACTGGCCAGAAGCACTGGCATCCCATACGGTCGCCCGTCTGAAGCCTGGCTGCCCCACTTCCGATCCAGCTCTCTGCTGTGGCCTGGGAAAGCAGCAGATGGCCCAGGTCCTTGGGCCCCTGCACACACATGGGAGACCTGGAAAAAGCTCCTGGCTTCAGATCGGCAAAGCTCTGGCCATTGCACCCAATTGGGGAGTGAACCAGATGATGGAAGACCTCTCTCTCTCTCTCTCTGTGTTACTCTTTCAAATACTTAAATCTTTAAAAAAAAGTTTTTTCAATGAAATTATTACAGTTTCACATACAACATGATTTCAGAAACATTAGACATGGAGGAAAGACGAGGTTTAGAAACAATGAAACTGGGGCTGGTGATGAGGCGTAATGGGTGAAGCCACCATCTACGATGCCGGCATCCCACATGGGTGCCAGTTCAAGAACCAGCTGCTCCATTTCCAATCCAGCTCTCTGCTATGGCCTGGGAAAGCAGTGGATGAAGGCCCAACTGTTTGAGTCTCTGCATGGGAGACCCGGAAGAAGCTCGTGGCTCCTGGCTTCAGACTAGCCCAGCTCCCACCACTGCAGTGATTTGTGTAGTGAACCAGCCGATGGATGGTATCTCTCTTTCTCTCTATGCCTCTCTGTAACTCTGCCTTTCAAATAAATAAATAAATCTCTTAAAAAGAGAGGGAAAGAAAGAAAGAGAGAGAGAGAGAGAGAGAGAAACAATGAGAACTTCGGAGCCAATGTTTTGGGCACAGTAGGTTAAACTGTCACCTGCAATGACAGCATCCCAGGAGAGAGCCAGTTCAAGCTCCACTTCTAATCCAGCTCCCTACTAATTTCCCTGGGAAGGCACTAGAGGATGGTCCAAGTACCTGAGCCCCTGCTACCCATGAGGAAGACCCAGAGGAAGTACCAGGCACGTGGCTTTGGTCTGGAACAGCCCCAGCCATTGCAGCCATTTGGGGAGTAAACCAGCAAGCGAAAGAGAAGATCTATCTCTCCTGCCTTAACTCTGTAACTCTACATTCCAAATAAGTAAATATTTAAAATTAAAAAATTAAAAAATTAAACTTGGTAACCTTCTATACTAACCATTTATCGCAATTACAATACTAACACTGTATCACTGATATGCATACTTTGGAAATGAATATAATACAACCTATCCAGCTAGCCAGCAAAAAGGAAATAAATTTTTTTCTTTTTTTAAAGATTCATTTATTTATTTGAAAGGCAGTTACACAGAAAGAGATCTTCCATCCGCTTGTTCACTCCCCCAAGATGGCCGCAACAGCCAGGTGAATGTCTGGAGCCAGGAGCTTCCTCTGGGTTTTCCATGTGGGTGCAGGAGCCCCAGTACTTGGGCCATCTTCCACTGCTTTCCCAGGCACATCATCAGGGAGCCGGACTGGAAGAGGAGCAGCAAGGACTTGAACTGGTGCCCATATGGGATGCCACTGTTGCAGGTGGTGGCTTAACCTGCTAACACCACAACACTGGCCCCAAAATAAATTTCTTCCAAGGAAAAAGAGAGAAATAAACTTAGATATTTTACCCTTCATTGCTTTCCATCTCCAAACAATTGCAGTGAAATTATGAAACCAAAATAAATGTATGTAAAAGATGAAGAAAGCTAACAGAGATTGGGAGCTGGTGTTGTGGCATAATGGATAAAGCTCTGCCTATAACACACGCCTATAGCATCCCATATGAGCGTCAGTTCAACTGCCAGCTGCTTCAATTCCCATCCAGCTCCCTGTTAATGCACCTGGGGAAGCAGTAGATTACCCAAATCCTTGGGTCCCTGCACCCATGTGGGAGACCCAGAAGAAGCTCCTGGCTCCTGGCTCTCAGTTTTGGCCTGGCACAGCCCTAGTTGTTGCAGCCATTTGGGGAGTGAACCAGAGGATAGAAAATCTATTTCTTTCCTTCTCCCCCAAAACTCTCTCTTTACAATAAATAAATCTTTTAAAAATAAAAGAAAGAAAGCTAAAGTAATCTACTAGTCATCCACTCCTCTTCAATTCTATACTAAGAACACAGCATCAAACCAATTACGAGGAGTTATGTTTCCTAACTCCATACAAATACAGATCTAAGAAAGATTATTTTTCCTTCACCTCTTCAGAAGTTTAGCCAAACACTCTAGTTGCTCTATAAACATCTTACGTTCACTGTCTGCCTTCATATAAGCAAAGGCTAGTAAATTTCCACAAGATGACAATATGCAAATCATCTTTAGTATCATTCAACCTGGAAAAACTAAGGCACGATGTAAATAAAAGGACAGTTCAGGAAAGAGGATCAAATAGTCTTTTTTTTTTTTTTTTTTTTGGCAGGCAGAGTTAGACAGTGATACAGAGAGAGAGACAGAGAGAAAGGTCTTCCTTTTCCATTGGTTCACCCCTGAAATGGCCGCTACAGCCAGTGTGCTGAGGCCGGCATGCTGCGCCGATCTGAAGCCAGGAGCCAGGCACTTCCTCCCAGTATCCCACACAGGTGCAGGGCCCAAGCACTTGGGCCATCCTCCACTGCCTTCCTGGGGCACAGCAGAGAGCTGGACTGGAAGAGGAGCAACTGGGACAGAATCCGGCGCCCCAACCAGGACTAGAACCCGGGGTGCCGGCGCCACAGGCGGAGGATGAGCCTAGTGAGCCGTGGTGCCGGCTAATGGTCTTTTTTTTAATAAGCTTATTACAAGAAATACATAAAACTCCAACTCAACCAAAGTTCTAAGAAAAATATTTCTATTAACAGAACTTTACTAATAGTGGTTTCTTTCCTACAGAGCTAATACTCAAAATAGGAGTTAATCAAGTAAGTGTGCTATCATTTTCTTGACATTAAATCCAAAATTCAGCATTACATTTTATTCTCCTACAACAGTCAAAGATAAGACAGTCTGTTCTCTCTGGAAAACAGGATAGGTAGCAATGGAGTTCAACCACAGAACCCAGAAAGGAATGTAGTAAAGCCTTACCCACATATAGTTTACAAGTGTACACTGTTTACTCTTACCTCCATGCTCTGCAAATTTGGGATTAGAGAGGATCTGTTTACAGAACTTCAACCCATTTCTGTACTGTTTATGCTCATAACATCTCTGTGGGGAAAAAAAAAAGTCAATTTAGAAAGAAATGCAAACAACTTCACATTCAAATATCAATTTTTTTATTTTGTTAAATACAATAGAATGTTATTTCCATATTCTCCTAAATTCCACGGGAAAAAAAAAATACAAAAGGCCCTAATACATGAAGCAAAAGACAAAGGGACAGAACATAGATTAGCAAGAAAATCATTAGCCCTTTCCAAAAGGTCCAATCAACTGAGTGGTTCAGACAGTGAATGCAGAAAAATGAGAAGTATGTAAATTTATACACTAAAATAACATTTTCATGGGGTCGGCATTACACCACAGCAGACTAAGTCACCTTTTCTGACACTGGCATCCCATATTAGAGTGTCAGATCAAGAACTGGCTGCTTTGCTTCAGATCCAGCTTCCCACTTATGTGCCTGGGAAGGCAGCAGAAGAAAGCTCAAGTTCTTGGACCCCTGCTACCCCAGCGAGACATCAGGACTGAATTCTTGGCTCCTAACCTCCTAACTGGCCTGTATCTAGCTGTTGCACCCATTTTGGAAGTGAATCAGCAGACAGAAAATGTTTGTCTCTCTCTCTGTCTTGCCCCTCAGCCCCTTTCAAGTAAATAAATATTTAAAAATAAAATTTCAGAAGAAAAGAAGTGTCTAAGGTAAAATAGCCAAACAAGTGCATACAAAATGACTACAAAATAACCAACATAATCACACAATAGTAAAATTTCAAAGCTTCAAACTAAAGAAAAGATCCTTATTCAGAATAGCACTAAATTTAATTGCATAATAATGATATACTACTGAAAGCTAAAAAACAAATATTCAGATACTTTCAGATCATGGAGTATAAAGTATAAAGTGTATATATATATATATATGTGTGTGTGTGTGTGTGTATAAAGTATATAAGATAAGATTTTGGTGCAAAAAAATTTTGAAGCCCACATACAGTTTGTTTGTAATACACACTTTCCATGAACCTTTGGAAGGTCCAGTCTTGAAAATTAACATTCAATTTACAAATCTATACACAGGGGCTGGCATTGTGGCCTAGTAGGTTAAGCTGCCACCTGCAGCCCCGGCATCCGATATGAGTGCCAGCTCAAGTCCCAGCAGTTCCAGTTCCGATCCAGCTCCTTGCTAATGCACCTGGGAAAGCAGTGGAAGAGGGCCCAAGAACTTGGGCCCCTGGTTTTGGCCTGGCCCAGTCCCAGCTGCCACAGCCATTTGGGGAATGAATCACCGGATGGAAGATCTCTCTCTCTCTCTAACTCTGCCTTTCAAATCTTTTTAAAAAAGATTTACTTATTTATTTGAAAGGCAGAGTTAGAGAGAGAGGTAGAGGCAGAGAGAGAGAGAGGTCTTCCATCTGCTGGTTCACTCCCCAGTTGACTGCAATACTGGAGCTGTGTGCAGATCTAAATTCAGGAGCCAGGAGCTTCTTTGAAGTTTCCCACGCGGGTTCAAGGACCCAAGGACTTGGGCCATCGTCTACTGCTTTCCCAGGCCATAGCAGAGAGCTGGATCAGAAGTGGAGCAGCTGGGTCTCAAACCAGTGCCCATATGGGATGCCAGCACTGCAGCCCACTGTGGTACCACAGTACCAGCCCCAGTAAATAATTCTTTAAAAAACAAGCAAACAAAAATCGATAAACAGTCACATTCTTAATCGAGCGAGAATAAAATGACATTCCAGGGCTTTTTCAGAAATATAAACTTTTATCTCCATGTACTCTTCCTTGAGGCTACTAAATGAAATTAAAACACATTTTTAAAAAGACAATCTGAAACTTAGTAAATAAGAAATCTAATACAGAAAAAATAACTAGAGAACGACCACCCCAACTTGGCACATAAAGCTCTAAAGGCAGTCTTTGGATAAACTTCCAGGAAGAGAACAAACAAAATTAGTATACTTGATCATACAGAAAATAATACTTACAAGCAGCAACAGAAATACAAGAATAGGCAGATTTTGGGGAAATGAGCAACAGGTCTACAAAGTCCAACCAACTGACAAAATGAAAGAAGTATCAACTCTAGGAAAAACAAAAATCTATATAAGAAAGAATTGTGGCCTAGCAGGTTAAGCCTCCCTCTGCCTGCAGTGCCAGCATCCCATATGGATGCTGTTACTAGTTCCAGCTGCTCCAGGCTAATGCATCTGAGAAAGCAGAGGAAGGTGGCCCAAGTCTCCGTCAGAGACCTGGAAGAGGCTCCAGGCTCCTAGCTTCAGCCTGGCCTAGGCTTGGCCATTGCAGCCATTTGGGGAGTCAACCAGTGGATGGAAGATCTCTCTGTCACTCTTTCTCTGTAATTCTGCCATTCATATAAATAAAAAATAAATTTTTAAAAGTTTTTTCAAAAATGTGTGATATTCACTAAATAGTACATAATATACAGGTAAAGATAATTAAGAAGAATGCTCTTGACTTACTGCTGTTTTTTGGGAACTACACACAAAGAAGAGCACTAGGCATCATTATCCATAAAATTATCATTATCTTTCTGAAAATTTATTACTGGAAAAATATAGTTAGGGGATGCCTCCCATATGAAAGTACCAGGGTTCTGGCTTTTGACTCCAGCTTCCTGCCTTTGTAGACTCTGGAATGCAGCAGCGATAGCTCCACTAGTTACATTCCTACCACCCATGTGGGAGACCTGCATCGTGTTCCTGGCTCCTGGCTGCAGCCCCAGTCCAGTTATTGAGGGCAACCACACAGGGAACCAGCAGATGGGATCTCTCTCTCTCATTTCCTCTCTCTCAAATAAATTAAAAAAAAAAAAAAAAAAAAAAAAAAAAAAAAAAAAAAAAAAAAACTATGAAGATATATTTATCTGAAAGGCAGAGTGACAGAGAAAGAAAAAGAGGCAGAGAGAGAAAGAAATCTTCCATCCACTGGCTCATTCCCTAAACGGCCACAAGCCAGGGGCTTCATCATCAGGGTCTCCCATGTGGATGCAGGGGCTCAAGTACTTGGGCCATCTACTGCTGCCTTCCCAGGTGCATTACAGGGAGCTGGATCAGAAGTGGAGCAGGGGGCCAGTGCTGTGGCATGGCCTGCAGTGCCGCCATCCCACGTGGGCATCAGTTCAGGTCCCAGATGCTTTACTTCCAATCCAGCTCCCTGCTATGGTCTGGGAAAGTGGTGGAAGATGGCCCAGATGCTTCAGCCCCTCCTTGCCCCTGCATGGGAGACCCAAATGAAATTCCTGGCTCCTGGCTTTGGATCAGTGCAGCTCGGGCCAGTGCAGCCAGTTGAGGAGTGGATCAGCGGATGGAGGACCTCTCTCTCTCTCTCTGCCTCTCTTTCTCTCTGTGTGTAACTCTGACCTTCAGATAATAAATAATTCTTTTTTTTTTAAGATTTTATTTATTTATTTGAGAGGTAAAGTTAGAGAGAGAGAGAGACAGAGAGAAAGGTATGTGACAGCCGAACTGCGCCAATCTGAAGCCAGGAGCCAGGTGCTTCTTCCAGGTCTCCAATGCGGGTGCAGGGGCCCAAGCACTTGGGTTATCTGCTGCTACTTTCCCAGGCACATGAGTAGGGAGTTGTATTGGAAGTGGAGCAGCTGGGACTGGAACTAGCACCCAAATGGGATGCTGGCGCCACAGGCAGAGGATTAACCTAGTACTCCATGGCACCAGCCCCAAATAATTCACAATAAAAAGAAGTAGTAGTAAAGCAGCTGGGACTTGAATAGGGCCCATAATGGACACCAGAGTTGCAGATGGAACCCCAACCCACTTCACAATGAAGGCCCCCAATAAATAAATATTTTAAATATTAATATATTAATATATTAATTAGGCTGGCGCCGCGGCTCAATAGGCTAATCCTCCGCCTTGCAGCGCCAGCACACCAGATTCTAGTCCCGGTCGGGGCACCGCATTCTGTCCCGGTTGCCCCTCTTCCAGGCCAGCTCTCTGCTATGGCCCGAGAGTGCAGTGGAGGATGGCCCAAGTCCTTGGGCCCTGCACCCGCATGGGAGACCAGGAGAAGCACCTGGCTCCTGGCTTCGGATCAGTGCGACGCGCGGGCCGCAGCACGCCAGCCACAGCGGCCATTGGAGGGTGAACCAACGGCAAAAAGGAAGACCTTTCTTTCTGTCTCTCTCTCTCACTGTCCACTCTGCCTGTCAAAAAAATAAAATACATTAATTATTTAAATCCACCATATACAAAACTATATAAAAGGTAAGAAATAACCATTCAGCAAGCAGCACAAGATTGTAAACCATGAGACAAAGAAATATGATGATCTCCAGAAATGCTGCTGTTTTACGCCTGAAGGCACTTTCTATATATCACAGCATTAAAGGAGGGATCCCAAACAGAACACAGTAATCCACAGGATTAAGACAAAGTTGATATGCAATGAGGATAAGGTATTCTGTAAGGTAGAGTAGTGAAAATGATGAAACAACCCAGAGAAAGAGATATGGAAATCTACATGGAGGTACCCAGGTGTCTGTTGCTGACAACCACTGATTGGTAAGTCTTCTACATGGAAGGCAAAACTTCATGAGGACAAAGAATGATTCTCAGGGCCCACACAGTGCTGAGTTTGAGGTAGCCAGAATGGAGTGATAATAAACAGCTGCAAAATTCAGTAAATTATTTCATAAAGGTCATCATGACTAAGTAGCAGACATAAACTAGTCCTGGAGTAGTACTCTTGGCCCACCCTAACAAAGGCCTCAAATCAGACTGATACACAAGTACCTTCACTACTCTGGTCCAGCCCCAGCCACTGCAGCCATCTGGGCAGTGAATCAGCAGTTGGAAGATCTCTCTGTTTCTTTGAATGAGATATGATTATACTATAACACTTAGCTTCTTATTTTATCATATTTTAGAATAGAAATTAAGATCTGGATCATAATACTTATTATGTTACCAATAAATGAAGTTGGGTTGTCTTCCACCAAAAATTCTCCTTGACACCACTATTGAGTATCTCCTATCAAATAAATCACAATGATATAGTTCTCTAAATAACTACTAATAATTCATATCTCTTCATCAAGAACTAGCATTTAAACACATGGATCTCAATTTAAATTTCTCAAGTTTTTTTTTCTCTGAAAGCGTTAGTAAAAACTGAGTAGTCCTCTCAAAAAGAAAAAAATAATAAATATTTAACTTAATGGAAAGTCTATAAATTTCCCTTGAATCTTCTGCTCTTGCTTGATAAGTTCTAAAAGTAAAATAAACTTGAAGAAAACAAGAAATAGTGCATATTTCATTCAACAACTTCCCCCCATACACAAAGATATAGAGTACCAGATACATGATAAAGCTGAGTTAATTTATTCAAAATGAAATCTTAAAATATAATGGAAAAACACTACTGCTGAAAAGTACTCAAAAAGGACTAGCAAACCAAATTCAGCAGTATTTGAAAGGGGTACAGCCATGACCAAGGAACATCTATTCCTGGAATTCAAGGATGGTTCAATATAAAAACTGACAAATTAAACATGCTATAGTAATAGAATAAAGAGGCAAAGAAATACATGATTATTTCAATTCATGAACAAAAAGCAATAAAAGTCAACAACATTTCAAGCTAGAATTACTAATAAACTAGAAACTGAATGATACTACCTCAACATAATAAAAGTCATAATCGAAAAAAAAAAGTCATAAACGAAAAACCCACAGGGAACATCATACTCAATCTTGAAAGACTCCAACCAAGTTTTTCCTCTAAGATCAGGAATAAGCAAGGATGCCCATTTTCACCACTTCTAGTCAGTACAGTACTAAAAATTCTAGCCAGAGAAATTAAGTAAGGAAAAGAAATAAAAGCCAGCCAAGACAGAAGGGAAAAAAAAAACAAAATTATCTCTGTTCATAGATGACATTAAAAAAATTTTCCCAAAAACAATTATTAGAACTAATAAAGAGGGGCCAGCACTATGGCACAGTTAAGTCACCACCTACAGTTGCCAGGGTCCCATATGGGTGCAAGTTCCAGTCCCAGCTGCTCCACTCTCAATACAACTCCCTACTAATGTGCCTGGGAAAGCAGCAGCAGATGACCCAAGTGCTTGGGCCGCTGTACCCATGTTTCAGACCTAAATGAAGTTCTTGGCTCCTGGTCTCAGCCATTGCAGCCACTTGGGGAATGAATCCTCAGATGGGAGATCTCCCTCTCTCTCTGTAACCCTGCTTTTGTAATAAAAATAAATATTAAAAAAAAAAAAAAACTAACAAATTCAGCAAAGGAGCAGCATAGAAGGTCAATAGACAAAAACCAGTCACAGGGCCAGCACAGGTGAAGCCGTCGCCTGCAGTTCTGGCATACCATGTGGATGCCGGTTAGAACCCCAGCTGCTCTGCTTCCAATCCAGCTCTCTGCTGTGGCCTGGAAAAATAGTGGAGGACGGCCCAAGTCTCCCTGCACCTGCATGGGAGACTAGGAGGAAGTTCCTGGCTCCTGGCTTCAGATTGGCACAGCTCCAGCCGTTGTGGCTAATTGGGGAGTGAACCAGCAAATGGAGGATCTCTCTCTGCCTCTCCTTCTAACTCTTTCAAATAAATAAATAAATCTTTTTTTAAAAAAAAGTCACATGTATAGACAGTAACAATGAACAATTCAAAAAGGAACCTAACGACTTCATTTACAATAGCACCAAAAAAAATTAGAAATTAACTTAACCAAAGGGCAAGAGTTGCACAATAAAAAAACTACAAAAATATTTCAGAAAGATAAATACATCAATAAGTGGAAAGACATTCCACATCCATTGAATTAAATCCCTAACACTGTTAAAATGTGAATACCCAAAGCGATGCAGATTCAATGAAATCCCTATTGAAATGCTACAGCCCCAAATAATCTACAGATTCTATGCAATCTCTATTGAAATCCCACTGACATTTGCTTACAGAAATAGAAAAACCCACCCTAAAATTTATATGGAACCCGAAAGGATCCAAAAATGTCAAAGAACCAGTGGGTGGAAGACCTCTCTCTCTGTGTAACTCTGACTTTCAAATAAATAAATAAATCTTAAAAAAAAAAAAAAAAAAAAAAAAGCTTACTACTGGGGCAGGCATTGTGGAATGGAGGATTAAGCCACCTCCTGTGAAACACACATATCAAATTGCAGTGTCTGGTTCAAGTGCTGGCTCTTCCACTTCTGATCCAGCTTCCTACTCATGTGCACCCTGGGAGGCAGCAGATGATGGCTCAAGTACTTGGGTCCCTACTACCCAAATGGGAGACCCTGATACGTTTTTCGCTCCTGGCTTCAGCCTGGCTGAGCCCTGCCTGTTGAAGGCATTTGGGGAGTAAACCAGCAGATGGAAAATATCTCAGGGCCAGTGTGATGTAGCAGATTGAACTGCCTCCTGTGCTGTCGGCATCCCATGTGAGTACTAGTTCAAATCCTGGCTGATCCACTTTTTATCCAGTTCCCCATGAACGTGTCTGGGAAGACAGTTCCCTGTCATCCACGTAGGAGATCTGGAGGGCATTCTTAGCTCCTGGCTTCGGCCTGACCAGATCAGGTTGCAGTCACTTGGGGAGTGAACCAGCGGATGGAAGTTATCTCTCTCTTTCTGTGAAACTCTTTCAAACAAATAAATAAACCTTTAAAAAAAAAAAAAAACTATCCCTTGGGGCCAACGCTGTGGCGCAGTAGGTTAAAGCCCAGGCTAGAAGCACCAGCAGCCCATATGGGCGCTCCACTTCCAATCCAGCTCTCTGCTGTGGCCTAGGAAAGCAGAAGATGGCCCAAGTCTTTGGGCCCCTGCACCCACATGGGAGACCCAGCGGAAGCTCCTGACTCTGGATCAGCGCAGCTCCAGTCGTTGCAGCCATCTGGGGAGTGAACCAGCAGATGGAAGACCACTCTCTCTGCCTCTACCTCTCTCTGTAACTCTGTCTTTCAAATAGATAATATAAATCTTTTTTTAAAAAAAAGAATATTAAAAAAATGCCAACAAGCACATGCAAAGGTGCTCAACATCATTCACCATTAGGGGAAATGCAAATCAAAACGAGATCCTACTGTGGGATATTCATTAGGAAAGCTACTATTAAACAAACAAAGAATAACAAATGACAGCAGTGATGTGGAAAAACTGGAACCCTGTACACTGTTGATGGATATATTAAATAGGATAGCCACAGTGGAAAACAGTATGGAAGTTCCTCAAAAAATTAAAAATAGAATTGCCATATGATCCAGCAATTTCACTTCCACATAAATACCCAAAAGAATTCAAAACAAGATCTCAAAGACATATTTACACACTCATGCTTATGGCAGCTTTATTCATGATAGCTAAAAATGGGAGTAGCCCAAGTGTCCTAAAGGATAAATGTGGCATATACACACACACACACACACACACACACACACGTAGTATTATTCAGCCTTTAAAAGGAAGGAAATTCTGCAATATGCTACAATATGAATGAGCCTTCAGACATGGTGCTAAGTGAAATATGCTAATCATGAAAAAAAAAAAGTCATTCATATGAGGTACTAAAGTAAAATATAATGATGGTTGCCAGGGGCTGGAGACAGAGTAGACTGGGAAAGTATTGCTTAGTGGGTACAGAAGTTTCAGTTCTGTGGCATAGCGGCTAAAGCTGCTGCCTGTGGTGCCAGCATCCCATACGGGCACCGGTTCATGTCCCAGCTACTCCACTTCCAATCCAGCTCTCTGCTATGGCCTGGGAAAGTAGTGGAAGAGGGCCCACGCCCTTGGGCCCCCGCACCCACATGGAGACCTGGAGGAAGATTCTGGTTCCTGGCTTCAGATCAGCCCAGCTCCAGCCATTGCAGCCATTTGGGAGTGAACCAGCAGATGGAAGACCTCTCTCTGCCTCTCTGTAACTATGACTTTCGAATAAATAAACAAGTCTTTCGAAAAAAAATCTCAGTTCTGCAAAAATGAACATTTTTGGAGATGGATAGATGGTGCTGATAGTTGCAAACCAACACAAATATATTTGGTATCATTTAACTGTATACTTAAAATGGTTAAGATCATGAAAAAAATAAGTTTATCTGCTTGTTTATAAATGCCTCATATAATACTACCACTAAAGTTCATTCTATAGAACTATGTAGGAAAAAAGTTATCAAGACAATATTCTTAATGTTGTCTTCTCAACCTATCCCAGGAATGGGGAACCTTTTTTCTGCCAAGTGCCATTGGATATTCACAACATCATTTGCAGGCCATACAAAAGTATCAACTTAAAATATTAGCCTGCTATAAATCAAGTCCTGCCTGGTTGCCTTGGCAGTGCCAGACTAAATGATTTTGCAGGCCTTATACAGCTCATGAGCCAGATGTACCCCATGCCTGAGTCCTAAGCAGTTAGCTATAATTTTATTTTTATTTAGGGAAAGATGTAAAATATTATGAATGAGTCTAGGATTTCATATTCAATTAATTTAAAACATCTTTTGCTAAGTGACACAATTAGTTCACATTAGAATCACTGTAATACATGAAAATTTAAGGTTATATTCCCTTATCTTCAAATTCTTGTGTTTGAGGATCCCTTGAAATTTTAAGTCTGAATTTCCATTGGTAACTATCATAGTACTTTTTTGATCCAGCTACCTAAAACATGGGCAAAATTGAATGTCATGGTTTCAAGAATAGTAGACTACTATAGGCTATAACCTATCACTAGCAATTGAAATATAAAATATTAACACTGTGCTACAGAAACAATGAAGTAAAACAGGATATAAATAAAACAACAAGGGCCAGTGCTGCAGCATAGTAAGTTTAGCCTCTGCCTGCGGCACCAACATCCCATATAAGCGCAGTTCATGTCCCAGTTGCTCCTCTTCAGATCCACCTCCCTGCTAATGCACCTGAAAAGCAGGTTGCCCAAGCAAAAGATTGCTCAAGCACTTGGGCCCCTACACTCACATGGGAAATGCAGAAGAAGCTCCTGGCTCCTGGCTTTGGATCAGCTCAGCTTCAGCCATTATGGCCATTTGGGGAGTGAACCAGCAGATGGAAAGTATCTGTCTCTCCCTCCCTCTAACTGTAACTCTGGCTCTCAAATAAATAAATAAATCTTTTAAAAATAAGTAAGTAAATAAAAGCAACTGAAATATTCTAACAGATAACTAAATCTCATGTGCTAAATTCTGACATCATAAACTGAGACTTCTGCTTCCAAAAGCATAGGAATAACTGACATCAGATTAAACTCCTACCAAGTATAAAACCGAAAAGAAAATACAAAATAACTGCTTCTGGTTGTTGGGCAAAGGCTTACTTGGTACTGTGATCTCAAAGTAGAAGCAAGGTTAACCCCCAAGAAAACCCCAGTTTCTAACTTGAGGCATTTTCCACACTGCAGAATAAGAGACAGAACCCAAACAGAGCTGAGCAGTCTCACTGATCTGAGCACATAATTAGAAACTGCTGGGAAGTTTCAGGAATCTGCACTAGAATCTTTGGTCAAATATTAAGCTGAACCGGTATAAAGCAAGAGTTCTCTAAAGCCAAGCGAACAACTACCACCAAGTTGCATGTTCCTAACAACTGCAGGTACTTTTACACAGCTGGCCATGTATTTGACTTCCAAACATCCAGGTAAGAAACTTCATTAAATGCTCCAGGATTCAGCAGAGACCATGAAAGTCTACACCTTACAGGTAAGGCTGTCCTAGAACCTCCTTTATTAAAGTTTAGAAATAAACCTGGAGAGGCCAGTGATGTGGCGCAATGTGTTAAGCCACTGACTGAGATGCCAGCATCCCACTAGTTCGAGGCTTGGCTGCTCCACTTCTACTCCCCTACCTGTTAATGCACCTGGGAAGGCAGCTGAACATGGCCTCAGTGCTTTGGCTCCTGCCACCTATGAGGAGACCCAGAAGGAGTTCCAGGCTCCTAGCTTCAGCCTGGTCCAGCCCTTGCCATTGAGGCCATTTGGGGAGTCAATCTGCAGATGGAAGGTCTCTGTCTTTCTCTCTGTAACCAGGCCTTTCAAATAAATAAATAAATCTTAAAAAAAAAAAAAAAAAAAAAAAAAAGCCTTGAAAAGAACAAGCTGATGAGCAAGCAAATTAACTGCTTGCCAAAACAAAACTCAATTAAGCAAGGCAAAGGATCAAGACATTCACTATCCTATGTTTCATTATATACAAAATTATGGCAAAATTGAGTAGAAATTACTATGAATTCAGAGCTGGTGCTGTGGCCCAACACACTACACAGCTGGCATTCCATATTGAAGGGCTGGTTCAGGTTGAGGTTGCTCCACTTCTGATCCAACTCCCTGCTAATGAACCTATAAAGGCAAAGGAAAATGACCCAAGTACTTGAGCCCCTGCCACCATGTTGGGAACCAGGATGAAGTTCCTAGCTCCTTGCTTCCGATCAGCTTAGCTCCTGCCATTTGGGGAGTAAACTAGCGGACGGAAGGCCTTTCTCTCTGTCTGTAACTCTACCTCTCAAATAAATAAATAAAATCTAAAATACTAAATAAACAAATACTATTAGAAATCAAAGCAGTAAATCATGACTCCATGGCCTACAGGGTAAAGAAATCAATGAACAGAAACAAACTCAAGAGGGGCCGGCATTGTGGCACAGTGGGTTAAGCTGGTGCCAGCAACACTGGCATCCCATGAGTGCCAGTTCAAATCTCAGCTGCTCCACATCCAGTCCAGCCCCCTGCTAATGTACCTGGGAAAGCAGTGGAAGATGGTCCAAGTACTTGGATCCCTGCCACACACACTTGGCAGTCCTGTATTAAGTCCCAGAATCCAGACTTTAGCCTAGCCTCAACCCTGGGCTGTTGTGGCCATTTGGGTTTTGAACCAGTGCATGTTAGATCTCTTGTCTCCTCCCCCCTCCCTAACTCCAGTGATGTTCAATTAACTAATACATTAATTATAAAATTAATACATCTGTCAAGAAAAAAGCAGATTGAGAAATAACAATCGTAGGGGCCAGTGTTGTGGTGCAGTGAACTGAGCTGCCATCTGCAACACCAGCATCCTATACCAGAGTGCAGGTTCAAATCCTGGCTGCTCCACTTTCAATCCGGCTCCCTGCTAATGTGCCTGAGAAGGCAGCAGAGGATGGCCCATGCACTTGGGCCTCTGCCAGCCACATGGGAGACCCAGACAGAGATACAGGCTCCTGGCTTTAGCCTGGTCCAGTCCCAGCTATGTGGCCATTTGGGGAGTAAACCAGTGGATGCAAGATCTCTCTGTCTCTATCACTTAAATTTCAAAAGAATAAATCTTTTATAAAAGTAATAAGGATATAAGTAACAAAGATTTTAAACAAGTTATTATTATGCAATATTAAAGGACTTAAGAAAAAACATGAAAACAATCAGAAAACAAGTCGGGGGCCGGTGCTGTGGCTCACTTGGTTAATCTTCCACCTGCAGCGCCGGCATCCCGTATGGGCTCCAGGTTCTAGTCCTAGTGGCTCCTCTTCCAGTCGAGCTCTGTGCTGTGGCCCGAGAAGGCAGTGGAGGATGGCCCAAGTGCTTGGGCTCCTGCACCTGCATGTGAGACTGGGAGGAGGCACCTGGCTCCTGGCTTGGGATCAGCGTAGGTCCGGCAGTAGTGGCCATTTAGGGGGGTGAACCAAAGGAAGGAAGACCCTTCTCTCTGTCTCTCTCTCTCACTAACTCTATCTGTCAAATAAAATAAAATAAACAGCTTTAAAAAAAAAAGAAAAGTCGGAAATTTCAATGAAGAAATGGAAAATTTAAGCAACGTAAGTTATAGAACAGCAAAGAATTAAAAAGTTAGCTACATGGACTTAAAATGTAAGACAATGCAACAAATATGATGCTACTGCAGTGAATATAAAACTGCTGCAGAGATCTTACTGTTGGTATCGTGAACTTGAAAACATAACAGGCACTGGCGCTGTGGCACAGCAGGTAAAGCCGCCACCTGCAGTGCCACATGCTATATGTGGGCCAGTTTGAGACCTGGCTGCTCCACTTCCAATTCAACTCTCTGCTATGGCCTGGGAAAGCAGTAGAAGATGGCCCAAGTCCTTGGGCCCCTACACCCACTTGGGAAGACCTGGAGGAAGCTCCTGGCTTCTAGCTTCGGATTAGCGCAGCTCCGGCCATTGCTGCCAATTGGGGAGTGAACTAGCAGATGGAAGACCTCTCTCTCTCTCTGCCTCTCCTTATCTCTGTAACTCTAACTTTCAAATAAATAAATAAATAAATCATTTTTTAAAAAAATAGAAACTTTCTAAAATAGAAGCTAAAAAAATTACCAAAATAAATCTCAATGACCTATGAAACAGTATCTAGTTAAACAGAATACCACAGGAGAGGACAAAAAAAACAAAGTGAGAAAAAAAATACTCAAAATACCCAAATTTGATTAAAAAAAAAAAATGAGCCAATAAGTCCAAGAATCTAAGTAAATCAAACATAGAGTGGCTGGCACTGTGGCGTAGTAGGTAAAGCTGCCGCCTACAGTGCCAGCATCCTCTATGGGTGCTGGTTCAAGTTCCGGCTGCTCTATTTCCAATGCAGCTCTCTGCTATGGCCTGGAAAAGCAGAAGATGGCCCAAGTCCTTGGGCCCCTGTACCCACGTGGGAGACCTAGAGGAAGCTCCTGGCTCCTGGCTCCTGGCTCCTGGCTTCGGAACGGTGCAGCTCCGGCCACTGCAGCCAGTTGGGTAGTGAACCATCAGATAGAAGACCTCTCTCTCTCTGCCTCTCCTTATCTCTCTGTGTAACTCTTTCAAATAAATAAATAAATATTTAAAAAAAAATAGGAGAAACAATCAACAAATAAGCAAACTACAGTTACCTCAAAATCCAATTGCTAGCCGGCGCCATGGCTCAATAGGCTAATCCTCCGCCTTGCGGCACCAGCACACCAGGTTCTAGTCCCGGTCGGGGTGCCGGATTCTGTCCCGGTTGCCCCTCTTCCAGGCCAGCCCTCTGCTGTGGCCAGGGAGTGCAGTGGAGGATGGCCCAGGTGCTTGGGCCCTGCACCCCATGGGAGACCAGGAAAAGCACCTGGCTCCTGGCTCCAGCCATCGGATCAGCGCTGTGCGCCGGCCGCAGCGCGCCGGCCGCGGCGGCCATTGGAGGGTGAACCAACGGCAAAGGAAGACCTTTCTCTCTCTGTCTCTCTCTCTCTCACTGTCCACTCTGCCTGTCAAAAATAAAAAAAAAAAAAAAAATTTAAAAAAAATCCAATTGCTGAAATGAATAAAACAGAAAATTGTAAAAGCATTCAAAAAAATTTATTGCAAAAAGGTCTCAAATTATCTAAACCGGAAGTTAAAAAATTAGAAAAATAAGTCAATTAAACTCAAAGGAAGTAGAACAGAATCAATAAAATAGAAAAAAGAAAAATAGAAGAAATCAGTGAAACTAAGAGCTGGTTCTTTGAGATTAGTAATATTAATAAACCTCTAGACAGACTTAAATATAGTCAGAAAAATATATAGCATAGTAAATTAAAACTCCAGCTTTCTAGCTAGAGGATGAAAACAGGTACCCTAGACAATGAGGAGGAATTGAGAAAGAGGAACTGGGAAAGCAACATACAAAGTTGTTTATGCACTTCTGGGTCCACCCCCAAACTGCACATGCAAGGATGTGATTCAACTCACAACATCAAAAAATTTGAGCCCTGAACAGATATATTCCCCAGGTATCAGACTGGCCACTGGCAGGGGTGGGGGATGTGTGGTAGCCATATACTTTGGATAGACACAAATAGAACTGCAAAGATTTTGAATGTAAACTTGTATTAGAAGCACTTCCCACAGGAGTGAGGACTTTAGCTTGAACCTAACCAGATCTGCTAAAATGAAATTATCAACATACTGCATCAAATTTAAGCAAGATCTATAATCCAGTAAATACCCAAATAGGAAAAACTCAACTTCTCTGGGAAAAAGACAATCAACAGATGTTAAGCAGAGATAAGAGACATATTTAAGACTTTACATTAGTTCTTATAAAAATTCAAGAAAGCAACAATAAAACACTTTTGGGAGGAAAGGAAAAACTATATGGGCTCAACAGCAGAATGGAGACAAGAGGAAGGGATCAGTGTATTGGATGAAAGATAATAAAACTTACCCAATTTGAACAATTCAAAATAAAATTTTAAAAATCTGAATGCATCCTTCAGCATCAATGTAATCGGAATCCCAAAAGAGGGACTGATTAGACACAGTCCATCAGCACCATAGTCAAGCTATTTGGTGGCATGAAATCATGGCATCAGAAACCCACAATATTAAGTACTAACATCTATAATATTACAAATCATTGCATTGATTTTTCTAAGAGAATGACCTCTAATTTCACTAATAAAAACATCAAGAAGTTAAGAAATTTCCTAAAGAGTTGGCTGCCTATATTTCATAAACTATGAAAAGCCAAAAGAAAGCTATGTTAGATAATGTAGAAAGAAAATGTATAATCCTTTCCCAAATCCTTGTTAACAGGAAAAAATAATTGCCAAAAAGTAGAGGTGCTGAAATGGTACACTGAAAAACAAGGCTATTTTACATCAATAGAATACAGTGGCACAAAGCATTGAAATAAAATACAGTCACATACCACATGACATTTCAGTCAAAAATGGAATGTACAAACCAGGGTGGTCCCATAAGATTACAACTGAGCTGAAAAATGGCTGTTGCCTAGTGATACTGTAGCCTTCTTAATATCAAAGTACAAGGCATTAATAACTTATTGTGACTGTACAGTCAGCTGTATAAAAGTATACTATATATAATTATGTATGGTTCATAATACTGGATAATGATAATAAGCAACTATGTTCCTTGTTTACATAACTGTATGTATTGACTATACTATACTTACTGTTTAGACTGTGCTCCTTCTACTTATAAAAGTTTAGGGGCAGGGGCCAGCACTGTGGTGTAGCAGGTAAAGCCGCCGCCTGCAGTGCCAGCATCCCATATGTGCACCAGTTCGAGTTCCGGCTGCTCCACTTCCAATCCAGTTCTCTGCTATGGCCTGAGAAAGCAGTAGAAGACGGCCCAAGTCCTTGGGCCCCCGTACCCGTGTGGGAGTCAGGGAAGAAGCTCCTGGTTCCTGGCTTTGGATCGGCGCAGTTCTGGCCGTTGCAGCCATCTGGAGAGTGAACTGGCGGATGGAAGACCTCTCTCACTCTCTCTCTACCTCTCCTTCTCTCTCTAACTCTTTCAAGTAAATAAATAAATTTTTAAAAAAAAAGTTTAGGGGCAGTCATTTGGCCTATCAGTTAAGTCATTGGTTGGGGATACCTACATCCCTTATCATCCAGTATCCAAGTGCCTAGTTCCTCTTCGAGCTTTGCTCCTAATAGCAGCTTCCTGCTATTACAACCCTTGGGAGACAGTAGGCATTGACTTACATAGTTGGCTCCTTGTTGCCAATATGGGAGACTTGGTTTCAGCCTGACCAAGCCCCAGATATTGTGGACATGTGGGGAATGTGTTCTTGCTTGTGCATGAGCTCGCTTGCTCTGTCTTTAAAATAGTTTTTAAAAGTTTACTGTGCCGGCGCCACGGCTCAATAGGCTAATCCTCTGCCTTGCGGCGCTGGCACACCAGGTTCTAGTCCCGGTTGGGGTGCCGGATTCTGTCCCGGTTGCCCCTCTTCCAGGCCAGCTCTCTGCTGTGGCCAGGGAGTACAGTAGAGGATGGCCCAAGTACTTGGGCCCTGCACCCCATGGGAGACCAAGAGAAGCACCTGGCTCCTGCCATCGGATCAGCGTGGTGCGCAGGCCACAGCACACCGGCCGTGGCAGCCACTGGAGAGTAAACCAATGGCAAAGGAAGACCTTTCTCTGTCTCTCTCACTGTCCACTCTGCCTGTCAAAAAAAAAAAAAAAAAAAAAAAAAAAAGTTGACTGTAACAGAGATGGTACTGTGGCGTAGTGGGTAAAGCTGCCGCCTATAGTACCAGCATCCCATATGGGCACCGCCAGTTCGAGTCCTGGCTGCTCCACTTCCGATCCAGCTCCCTGTTAAAGAGCCTGGGAGGCTGGCGCCATGGCTCACTAGGCTAATCCTCCGCCTTGCGGCACTGACACACCGGGTTCTAGTCCCAGTCGGGGCGCTGGATTCTGTCCCAGTTGTCCCTCTTCCAGGCCAGCTCTCTGCTGTGGCCAGGGAGTGCAGTGGAGGATGGCCCAAGTGCTTGGGCCCTGTACCCGCATGGGAGACCAGGAGAAGCACCTGGCTCCTGGCTTCGGATCAGCGTGCAGCGCACCGGCCGCAGCGGCCATTGGAGGGTGAACCAACGGCAAAAAGGAAGACCTTTCTCTCTGTCTCTCTCTCACTGTCCACTCTGCCTGTCAAAAATAAAAAATAAAAAAAAAAAAAGTAAATAAATAAATAAAGAGCCTGGGAAAGCAGCAGAGGATGACCCAGGGGCTTGGGCCCCTGCACCCACATGGGAGACCAGGAAGAAGTTCCTGGCTTCTGGCTTCGGATCAGCCTAGCTCTGGCTGTTGCAGCCACCTGCCTCTGCCTTTCTGTAACTTTGCCTTTCAAATAAATAAATAAATCTTTAAAAATAATTTACCATAAAAGTATGCCATCTCAATTTCTTTAAGAGGCTATGCTGGGTTATTGACCCAAACCATCTAGTTTGTGCTGAGTACTTTCTTAACAAAAACAAAAGGTATCTTAATATTTAAAGAATAACAAGAACACTGTCTTAGAATAAAACAGACAAGAAAGGTCAGTGGAAATTTTACACCAACATTTTGTGGAGTACTGGCATTAGGAAGTCACTGGTCTATGAAGTAGAAGTTTGGAGCTTATAGTAAAACTTAGATATGTCTTACTGAGCACAGTTTCCGTAGTGTAGTGGTTATCATGTTCCCCTCATGGATATGTTTTACTAGCAGCAAAATTGAACATATGACAATGTCTGCTTTCTTGATATTCTAGTCTTATTAATGTATTATAAAATGTTGCAGATCTCACCTTACATTCCTTTTTTTTTTTTTTTGCAGCATTAAACACATCATTTGAAAAAAAGAAACTTGATAGATTTAGGATTCCTACTTAATATGAATACAACCCTGCAAATCTTAAAGGATACTTAAATAATTGAGAGTCAACCATATAAAAGAACTTTGTTAATTATATCAAGAACAAATCCTCAAATGAGTTGGATGAGAACAATGGGGTGGCCACAGCAACACAAAAACACAAGTATAACCAATCTATAACCAATCTGTCGTTTAATAAAACATGAATGGAAAATTATTGTATAGTAGATACTATTAATTTTAAGCATAGTACATTAAAACAAAGTTGAAATCCTTATAGTATAATGACTATCGTCCTATTTTCTAACCACTACACAAATCTTCATAAAATCTAAGGTCAAAAAATGACAAATAGAATCACCCATAGCTAACCCCACAACTTTACAAGATGAAACACCTAAAAATTCCCATTTCCCTGTTAAGTATGTAAAAATTCAAGACCAAAAAAGCACCATGGGAACTATTCATAGAGCCATGAAACACCTGACTAAATACTATACACAATATTAACTAAAATTCACTCAGGAGAGGGTCATATCTGAGAGGACATACTGACAGCAGATCTGAGACATGACAGTGAGAGGAATGGCTACTTGCTGTCAAAAAGAAACTTAGGAAGTATGTAAGATCAAAGTGATAGTGCTAGCAAGGCACAGCTTGTGGGATAAGAGGCTCTTTAGAAAGAGATGTTACTTGAAGGCTTGATGGTGAAGGGAAAAAACAAAAGTGAGCCAGGGCACAGATTGTGTCACAGAAGGTTAAGCCACTGTGTGGGACACTCAAATCCTGGCTTTGGACTGGTCCAGCTCCAGCCGCTGCAGCCATTTGGGGAGTGAACCAGCAGATGAAGACCTCTCTCTGTCTCTAACTCTGAGTCTCAAATAAATCAATAAATCTTTTTTTTTTTTTTTTTTTTTAAGAATAAGTAGTGGATAATGGCTCAAATACTTGAGTCCCTACTCCATGTGGGAGACCTAGATGGAATTTCTGGCTCTTAGTTTCAGCCTGGCACAGCCCTGGCTATTGCAGCCATTCCGGGAGGGACCAGCAAATGAGATCTCCCTTTCATTCTCTCAACTGAAAAAAAAATTAGTAAGAGAGGGATCAAGAAGGAGGAGAAGGAATGGAAACTGAAGGAGGGAGTGGAGGGGGAAAGGAAGAGGCAGATGACAGAAAAGGTAGGAGAGGAGGGTAGAGGGGGAGGAGGAAGGGGACAGAGGAGGAGGGAAAGGAGGAGGACGGGAGGGGAAGAACAAAAGCAAGATGAAACTGGAAGGGGAGGAGTACCATTTTAAAAGCCGTATTTCGGGCCAGCAATGTGGAGTAATGAGTAAGCCTCTGCCTGTGACGCTAGCATCCCACATGGGTACCAGCTCAAGTCCCGGCTGTTCCACTTCTAATCCAGCTAATGTGCCTGGGCAAGCAGTAGAAGATGTGTCTGCTACCCATAAGGGATACCCAGATGAAACTCCGGGCTCTTGGCTTTGTCCTAACCCAACCCTGACTGTTCTGGCCATTTGGGGAGTGAACCAGTGGGTGGAAGATTCATTCATATTTTCTCTCTCTCTCTCTCTAACTGCCTTTCAAATGAACATTAAATAAATCTTAAAAAAAAAACAAAACCTGCATTTCACTATAACAGTGAAAATGCTCTTAAACTAAGAGACTGAGAAAGCCACCCAAAAGCAAAAAATAAAAATCACCTATATTGTTGGTCCAACAAAATCACAAGTAATCTGAACAGAAAAAAATAACCCAGTACACCCATACCAAGTTAACAATAGGAATAAAAATCAAAAAACCTTTTGACAGATGAATGCATAGCAAAAACCTTGGCCATAATAGAACACAGATGTGATATAATATCCCATCACAAACTAAAAGTAATTAAATAACAAATGCAGGAACCAGCTCCGTGGTGCAGTAGGTTGATCCTCCACCTGCAGCACCGACATCCCATACGGGTGCCAGTTCTATTCCCAGCTGCCCCTCTTCCAATCCAACTCTCTGCTATGGCCTGGGAAAGCAGTGGAAGATGGCCCAAGTCCTTGGCTCCCTGCACCCACATGGGAGACCAGGAAGTAGCTCCTGGCTCCTGGCTTCAGATCGGCCCAGCTCCAGCCGTTGTGGCCATCTGGGGAGTGAACCAATGGAAGGAAGACCTTTCTCTCTGTCTCTCCCTCTCACTGTCTGTAACTCTACCTCTCAAATAAATTTTAGCCGGCGCCACGGCTCACTAGGCTAATCCTCCGCCTTGCAGCACCGACACACCGGGTTCTAGTCCCGGTCGGGGCGCCGGATTCTGTCCCGGTTGCCCCTCTTCCAGGCCAGCTCTCTGCTGTGGCCAGGGAGTGCAGCGGAGGATGGCCCAAGTACTTCGGCCCTACACCCACATAGGAGACCAGGAGAAGCACCTGGCTCCTGTCATCGGATCAATCGGTGCGCCGGCCGCGGCGGCCACTGGAGGGTGAACCAATGGCAAAGAAAGATCTTTCTCTCTGTCTCTCTCACTGTCCACTGTCAAAAAAAAAATTTTTTTTTAAATCTTTTTTTAAAAAGTAACAAATGCAGACATGAAGGAATACCCCAATATTTTAAGACACTTAAAAGTATAAAAATCAAGAACGTTATATCCAGCCAACCAGTCCTTCAAACATCAAAGACAGAGGGAAACTGTTTAAACAAGAAAGAACTTTAAAAGTAGTTTTATAAGCATAACTGAGAAGTCTACAAAATGATGAACTTTTTTTTCTTTCTTTCTTTTTTTTTTTTTTTTTTTTTTTTTTTGACAGGCAGAGTGGACAGTGAGAGAGAGACAGAGAGAGAAAGGTCTTCCTTTGCCGTTGGTTCACCCTCCAATGGCCGCTGCGGCCGGTGCGCTGCACGCTGATCCAAAGCCAGGAGCCAGGTGCTTTTCCTGGTCTCCCATGCGGGTACAGGGCCCAAGCACTTGGGCCATCCTCCACTGCACTCCCTGGCCACAGCAGAGAGCTGGCCTGGAAGAGGGGCAACCGGGACAGAATCCGGTGCCCCGACCAGGACTAGAACCCGGTGTGCTGGCGCCGCAAGGCGGAGGATTAGCCTAGTGAGCCGCAGCGCCGGCCCCAAAATGATGAACTTAATCCAAACAAAAAAACAAGGAACATTTCAGCAATAGGTCTGCTGGTAAATATAAGACTATATTTACTTATACAACTAAATGTAAAACAAATGGGTTGATGTGACTGAAAGAATAATATGTGGCCAGCGCCGCGGCTCACTAGGCTAATCCTCCACCTTGCAGCGCGGACACACCAGGTTCTAGTCCCAGTCGGGGCGCCAGATTCTGTCCCGGTTGCCCCTCTTCCAGGCCAGCTCTCTGCTGTGGCCAGGGAGTGCAGTGGAGGATGGCCCAAGTGCTTAGGCCCTGCATCCCATGGGAGACAAGGATAAGTACCTGGCTCCTGCCATCGGATCAGCGCGGTGCGCCGGCCGCGGCGGCCACTGGAGGGTGAACCAACAGCAAAGGAAGACCTTTCTCTCTGTCTCTCTCTCTCACTGTCCACTCTGTCCAAAAAAAAAAGAATAATATGTACAATGATATGATCTCTCAAAGCAACAAACCTTTAAAAAGTCTCAAGGGAAAAAAAAGAAATTTGAATACAACCATTCATTATCTAACTTACAAGAAAATGAGACTGAAAGACTTTAATTTAAAGTGGACAGAACTTGCAGCTAATGACTGACAGACACGGGGTAAGAAGGGAGCAGCTCCTGCAGCTCAAGGTGGGATAAACTCGAAGGAGCAGTTTATGCTCCAGAGCTCCCCAGAGAATCAGAGCAAAGGAGTGAACCAGAAAGCTAGGTGGGACCAGACTGGGAGAGTCTTAATCGCCATGGCTTCCATTCATATTCAAAGGCTTGACATAAGCCTCTCACCACCCTGAGACGTCTTCCCTTGACACACTACGTCCTCGGGAGAGAACGGAAAAAGAATAAAGTGTAGTACTCTCTTCTCCCATCACCTAAACAAGAAGAAAACCAATGCGCTGCAGTATACTAGCGGGCTGTCGTCTGGGTTTTCTCCATGCAATTCCATCAGCCTGACACATATTTTTCCAAATGCTGTCTTTGGATAAGTTATACTAATTTTCATAACTGTCTTAAGCTTTTGTGGATCTCAGGAACTTCAAAGATACTTTGGTTGGAAAGTGAAGAGGTTATCTCAACACCCCTTTAGATGGAAACACCCAACTTTACCAGTGTTCACATTAAATAAATTTATGTCTTTTGGCTACACACACAAGCACATACTCTATACATACTTGTTACTGAAATTAAGATTTTCACAAATGTTTAAATAAAACCCATATTTTTAACCATGATAAAAAAAAACAGCAGAAGCTTAATAAGACAAAAGAGATCAAGGAAATAATACAAATATAAAAGAAACTAATGGACATGTAGACCTTCTCAAGTATCAAAAAATGAAAATATCAAAAAACCAGTGGGCATTACAACTCAGTGTTAAGTCACCACTTGGGATGTCCATATCCCATGTTGTACACCATATCGGAGTTCCTGGGACCAAGTTCCACCTCTGCTTCCCATCCAGTTTTCAGCTAAGGTGTACCTTCGGAGGCAGTAGATGATGGCTCAAGTACTTGGGTTCCTGACAGCCACATGAGAGACCATGAAAGAGTTTCTTCGGTCTATCCCAGTGCCAACTATTGTGGGTATTTGAGATTGAAACAACAGATAGAAGATATCTTTCTCTCTCCCCCCATCACTCTGTCTTTCAAATAAACATTCTTTAATTTTTTATTTATTTATTTATTTGAAAGGCAGCATATCAGATAAGGAAAGACTCTAGAGAGACAGACAGATTTTCCACCTGCTGGTTCACCAGGGCTGGGCCAGTACAAAGCCAGGAGCCCAGCGCTTCTTCCCAGTCTCCCATGTGGGTGCAGGGGCCCAAGCACTTTGGCTAACTTCTGCTGCTTTCCCAGGTGCATTAGCAGGGAGCTTCATCAGAAGTGGAGCAGCCAGGACTCAAACTGGTACCCATATTGGATGCTGGCACTGCAGACTGTGACTGAACCTGCTGTGCCACAGTGCAGGTCCCTATTTTTAAAACCCTTATCAAAAAAAAAAAAAAAAAAAGTATGAAACAGAAAAATAAAACATACAGCAAGTAAAACAAAGATGAGATCAAATCAATGAAAAGTTCACGATACACTAAACTACAATACAGCAAGTACTAAACATGTGCTTTATTATTTGCCAGACACCTTCATACATGTCTCACTACCTAATCTGTGATGCAGGTTAGTAAAGCTCAGTCTTTTAATTTTTATTTATTTATTTTCATTCTATTTGTGTGTATGTGTGAGAGACAGACAAGAGACAGACAGACATTTTTCCACTGGCTGGTTCACTCCCCAAGTGATCAGAACAGCCAGGGCCAAGCCAGGTTGAAACCAGGAGGAGCCCAGGACTAAATCCAGGTCTCCCAAATGGGTAGCAGGGATCCAAATACTTGTGCCATCGTCCACTGCCTCCCAGAGTGCCCACAAACAAGAAGCTGCATCTAAAGCTGAGAAGCCAATATGGCTACTGGCATTCCAAGCAGCAACTTAGCTGCACCAAGTGCCTGCCCTTACCACTGATAAAGCAGAGCCAGGATTCACACCCAGACTCCACACCAAAACCTGTAAAATGAAGCATCAAAAATTTCCATATTAGGAGCCAGTATTGCAGCACAGTGTAGCCACCTATGACACCAGCACCCATTCCAGTCCTAGCTGCTATACTTGTGATCCAGTTCCCTACTAATGCACCTGGAAAAACAGAGGAAGATGGCCCAAAAGTAGTTGGGCCCCTATACCCATGTGGGCAACCCAGATGGAGTTCCAGGTTCCTGGCCCAGTCCCAGCCAATGAGACCATCTGGGAATAAACCAGTAGACAGATGACTGATCTCTCTCCGTCTGTAACTCTGCATTTTGAATAAATTATATTTATTATAAATTTATTTATTATAAATCCAAAATAAACAAATAAATGTTCCATAGCAAAGAAAAAACTAAAAGAGGTTCAAGTTTCCTTGGTCATTAGGTGACAGTGGTAACTTGATGGCAAAGAATGTGACAGCATCTCAAGTACTAGAACTACATAAATACAAATCACTACAAAAATTCTGCAACAATGCTTATTTTGAAAACACACATTTTCTTCAACACAACCGATATATTAGGGAACATTTTGAGTATTTCAAATTTCAAAAAAGACCAGAAAACAGCACTAAGCTGAAGCATACACAGTACACACTTTTAACAGTTACCTCAGTTCACTTTGTGTGCTTTGTGCCACACCTACACATATCCAATGCTACAACTTTCATATTTCAGATAACCTTCCACCACTTGAAAATAAACAATTTGCATAACTTCAGATGTCAAGTTCCACAAATGTAAAGCCTTTTCAAAAAAAAATTATTTAGGGGGCGGCATTCCACGTGGGCGCCAGTTCAAGTCCCAGTTGTTCCACTTCCAGTCCAGCTCTCTGCTATGGCCTGGAAAAGCAGAAGATGGCCCAAGTCCTTGGGCCCCTGCACCCACGTGGGAGACCTGGAAGAAGCCCCAGACTCCTGGCTTAGGATGGTGCCAGCACTGACCATTGCAGCCATTTGGGGAGTGAACCAGCGAATGGAGGACCTCTCTCTCTCTGCCCCTCCTCTCTGTGTAACTCTTTCAAATTAAATAAATAAATCTTTTTAAAAAAATTTACACTGCAGTTATCAATGTATTTTTAACTACTGAACATATATAGAAATGTGCTAACATTTTCAAGTTATCTTTGTTTTTAATCTGTCATCAGAAACACTGCTTAATAGTATGCCCAGCTCCATTCTTCTTATAAGCTCTGTGATTTTTAAAGATTTTATTTATTTGAGAGGTAGAGTTACAGTAAAAGGGAGAGACAGAGAACCTTCCATCTGTAGGTTCATTCCCTAAATGGCTGTAAAGGCAGGAGCTGGACCAACCCAAAGCCAGGAGCTTCTTCCGGGTCTCCCACATGGGTGCAGTGGCCCAAGCACATGGGACATTTCCCACTGCCTTCCCAGGCCATAGCAGAGAGCTGGACAGGAAGAGGAGCAGCCAGAACTAGAACCGACACCCATATGGGATGCCGGAAATGCAGGCAGAGGGTTAACCTATGGCGCCACAGTACCAGCCCCAAGCTCTGTTATTTTTATTGCATGATTTTGCACAGGACAGTGACTTTCAGGAATCTTTCTATTTTGATACAGCAGACTGCCTGTATATAAATGTTTTCAAAAATCTATTTATAGGAGCCAGTGCTGTGGCATAGGGGGTAAAGCTGCTACCTGCAGTGCCAGTTCAAGTCCCAGCTGCTCCATTTCCAATCCAACTCTCTGTTATGGCCTGGGAAAGCAGCAGAAGATGGTCCAAGTGCTTGGGCCCCTGCACTCGTGTGGGAAGACCCGGAGGAAGCTCCTGGCTCCCGGCTTCCGACTGGCGCAGCTCCAGCCATTGCGGCCAACTGAGAAGTGAAGCAGTGGATGGGAGACTCGCCCTCTCTGCCTCTCCTTCTCTAACTCTGCCTTTCAACTAAATAAATAAATAAATCTTTAAAAAAAAAAAGAATCTAGTTACAAATATAGGTTATGATTATCATAATTTCCTTAAAACAGTGTTTCAACGTTTCTATCAGCTAACATGTAAAATTGGCCTGGTATAAAACCAGGCTCAAAATACTCAGCAAAGATTAGTTTACTTCATCTCCACATTCTTCAAGATTCTGACTCTATCATCAAACACCAACAATCAAAGGTGATCTTCTAACACCCAATGAGATATTTCTGAAAAATAAAGAACACTATATTAAGAGTAAGTCATTATCAAGAGAAGGGGAAAAAGCTTTTTTCAAAAATTGGAACAGCAACCATGTGTGGAAATAAGCAACTCTAGGGCTGAGTCTTTTATTTATTTTTTTTAATTTCTGACAGGCAGAGAGACAAGACAGAGAAATCTTCCATCTACAGGTTCACTTCCCAAATGCCCCTAACAGCCAAGGACAGGCCAGGCTAAAGCCAGGAGCACTGAACCTAATTACCTGAACCGTTTATTATCTATTGCCTCCCAGGGTACACTTTAGCAGGAAGCTGGAAAGGGAAACAGAAGAGCCAGGACTTGAAACAAGCACTTGGATATGGAATGTGGGTTCCCAAGTGACAACCACTGTGCCAAATACCACTCCGAGACCTACAGTTGTTTCTTTTTTAAAAAGATGTATTTATTTATTTGAAAAAGAGGAGATGCAGAGAAACAGAGAGGTCTTCCATCTGATGGTTCACTCCCCAGTTGGCCACAATGGCTGGAGCTGCGCCAATCCAAAGCCAAGAGCCAGGAGCTTCTTCCGGATCTCCCACGTGTGTGCAGGGGCCCAAGGACTTAGGCCATCTTCTACTGCTTTCCCAGGCCATAGCAGAGAGCTGGATTGGAAGTGGAGCAGCCGGGTATCAAAGCGGCACCCACATGGGATGCTGGCACTTCAGGCAGAGCGTTAACCTGCTGTACCACAGCACCAGCCCCAAGACCTATAGTTTTTTGTTGTTTTTTTTTTTTTTTTTTTAATTTATTTATGTACTTGAAAGTCAGAGTTAGAGAGAAGGAGAGGCAGAGAGAGAGAGAAGCCTTCCATCTGCTGGTTCACTCCACAGATGGCTGCAACAGCGGGAGCTGTGCTGATCTGAAGCCAGGAGCCAGGAGCTTCTTTTGGATCTCCCGCGTGGGTGCAGGGGTCCAAGGTCTTGGGCCATCTTCCACTGCCTTCCCAGGCCACAGCAGAGAGCTGGACAGGAAGAGGGGCAGCCGGGTGCCCATATAGGATGCCAGAACTTCAGGCCAGGGCTTTAACCTGCTGTGTCACAGCCCCGGCCCAAGACGTGTAGTTTTAAAAGCAAACTTTCATTTCTTTTTTTAATATAAGATTTATTTATTTATTTGAAAGGTACAGTTACAGAGAAGAAAGGGCAGAGAGAAAGAGAGAGAGGTCTTCCATCCACTGGCTCACTCCCCAAATGGCCAGGAGCTTCTTCGGGGTTTCCCACGTGGATGGAGGGGCCCAAGGACTTGGGCCATCTACTGCTTTCCCAGACTACAGCAAAGAGCTGGATTGGAAGTGGAGAAGCCAGGACTCAAACCGGTGCCCATATTGGATGCTGGCACTGCAAGCAGCGGCTTTACCCGCTGCGTTATGGCGCCGACCCCATCATTTCTCTTTTTACTAATGAAGCCAAAAGGAATTCCCAATGAAGTTTTATAGAAATTTCAAATTATCACAACTGAAGATTTATTCATATTATACTAAACAAAGAAAACCTCAGTAGAGTAGAGCACACTTGCCTCTCCACTTACTTCTACACTGCAATTTTTATTTCACTGCTAAACTTTTTAAAAACCCAAAAATTAATTGCTTTTATCAAATTAAAGTAATAAGGATTATTTTGATACCATATGAAGCAGTGAACAATATAATTCATGTTACCTAGGAAGAAAAAACCATATGCATCAAGACTTTTTTAATTACAACTTCAATACAAGTTTGTACAGCATGCATCATAAAACAGCTTAAATATTTAACTGTACAGATGACATTCCAGGAAAATTCCCAAAAGTCAAGAATACAACCCCAGGATAAAATTCCCTCCACATCCTACTATTTATACTAAGAACTATCATTCTTTAAACCTCTTCACTTTGCTCTTCTTACCATCAGAACTGGCAACTGACATTCTTTTCAGAATCATTTTTCGCTAAGAATCTAAGTTTTTCTCTCTCCAACAGGGATATTGCCTGTAAACAGAGAGCAAAGTTGGATTTAGAGATGAATGCTGATGGTTGGCTGAGCTCACTGGTTAGTCAAGTGACCTGTACTTGCTCCCACAACTTCCCAGGATACCTTTCCAAAAATTTTTTTTTAAGATTTATTTATTTGAAAGGCAAATTTACAGAGAGGCAGAGGCAAGGACAGAGATAGAAAAGTCTTCCATCTGCTGGTTCACTCCCCATATGGCCACAACAGCTGGAGCTGGGCTGATCCAAAGCCAGGAACCAGGAGCTTCTTCCAGGTCTCCCAAGCAGGTGCAGGAGCCCAAGGGCTTGGGCCATCTTCTTCTACTTTCCCACACCATAGCAGAGAGCTAGATCAGAAGTGGAGGAGCTGGGACTCGAACCGGCGCCCATATGGGATTCTAGCACTGCAGGCGGTGGCTTTACCAATTACACCACAGCGCTGGCCCCTCCAAAATTTAATTCATCTTGATTTTTAAATTTTCTGAAAATAGTCACAAAGCAATGCTAACTTAAAAATCTTTTCCTGATAATACTTTACATTCTTGTCTAATAACATCATATACAGTAATCCTCAACTTCATATCAGAATCAGTGGTAGTTTTATTAAACAATCTATCACTGAGCCTTACTATCTGGAGATTCTACATCAGCAAGCTCCTCCCAACAAACTCTAATCCTGGGAGGCTAAGTCCCCGTATCCCATAGGGTGCTGCCCAGCTGCTCCACTTCCAATCCAGCTCCCTGCTAATGGCCTGGGAAAACAGTGGAAGATGGCCCAAGTGCTTTGGCCTCTGCACCCACATAGAAGACCCAACAGAAGCTCCTGGCTCCTGGGTTCAGATCTGCCCATCTCCTACAGTTGCGGCCATTTAGTGAGTGAAACAGCAGATGGAAGACCTCTCTCCATCTTTCCCTCTCTCATGCTCGGCCTCTCAATAAATAAAAGCTTTAAAAACAAAAGAGCTTCTTAAAAAAAAAAAAAAAAAAAACCTCTAATCCTGACACCATTTTTCTCCAATGCTAAAACAACTAAAACGATGCAGCAAGAAAATTTTACTCATAAGAATTACGCCTTTGTGATGAGGCAAAGGCCATATAAACAATTACTATGATTCATTCATAAATGAAACTTGCAAGGTCTTACCAGATAATACAGGCTATGCCCAATATCCTGCAATTACCTCATATAATAATGTACTCTACAATGCCAAGGCCCAGCTTAACTCCCCTCTCCAAAAATATTTATGCAAGCACATAATCCATACTTTGTTACCCTGTAATCACTGCTTCAATCCTTATCTGTTGTAACAATATGTATTAAAAATCTGATATCATTTTAATCAATGAACACTAAGAGAACAAAGTCCCTACCCTAAAAATCTTACATTTTAATTGTGGAAGATATGTGATAAATATACAAGTAAATATATGCCAAACAAGGATAAAGGGTATTGGAGAAAAACAAAGGTAGGTCAAGGAAAGCCTCTATGTAACATTTAGAGGGACAACTAATAGAGTCCCACAGGAAAGAGAAATGAGCTATGCAGTTATCTAGGGGAGAAAGTTATCAAGAGTCCGTTGTAGATGATTCTTTATGTTACTTAGATTTTTATGTCCAAATATGCGCTTATGAACAAAAAGGATACATTTAAGTCAAAGCTGTCAGAACTTCATTGTCAGAAATATTAAAGAAAATAAGAATGGACACTAAGAAGTGAGATGTCTTTAGGTGATACCAGTTCACTGGTCATAGCTCTGTAGTCCTCCAATCACCCAGAGCACCATGTTTGCCTCTCTGGAACACTGCTGGAGTTTTAAGATTTATTTTAGGGGCTGGCACTATGGCATAGTAGGTTAAGCCTTCACCTATGATGCTGCAATCCCATATGGGCGCCATTTGGTTCAAGTTCCGGCTGCTCCATTTCGGACCCAGCAACCTGCTAATGGCCTGGGAAAGGAGTGGAAAATGGCCCAAGTTGCCAGTGCTGTGGCTCACTAGGCTAATCCTCTGCCTGTGGCGCCAGCACTCTGGGTTCTAGTCCCGTCTGGGGCGCCAGTTCTGTCCCGGTTGCCCCTCTTCCAGTCCAGCTCTCTGCTGTGGCCCGGGAAGGCAGTGGAGGATGGCCCAAGTGCTTGGGCCCTGCACCTGCATGGGAGACCAGGAGGAAGCACCTGGCTCCTGGCTTCGGATCAACGCAGCACGCCGGCCTCAGTGGCCTTTTGGGGGGTGAACCAACAGAAGAAGACTTTTCTCTCTGTCTCTGTCTCTCTCTCTCTCACAGTCTAACTCTGCCTGTCCAAAAAAAAAAAAAAAATTGGCCCAAGTGCTTAGGCCTCTGCACCCATGTGGGAGACTGGGAAGAAGCTCCTAGCTCCTAGCTTCAGATTGACCCAGCTCCCGCAGTTGCTGGGAGTGAACCAGCAGATAGAAGACCTGTCTTTCAGCCGGCGCCGCGGCTCACTAGGCTAATCCTCCGCCTAGCGGCGCCGGCACACCAGATTCTAGTCCCGGTCGGGGCACCGGATTCTGTCCCGGTTGCCCCTCTTCCAGGCCAGCTCTCTGCTGTGGCCCGGGAGTGCAGTGGAGGATGGCCCAGGTGCTTGGGCCCTGCACCCCATGGGAGACCAGGAAAAAGCACCTGGCTCCTGGCTCCTGCCACCGGATCAGCGCGGTGCACCGGCCGCAGCGCGCCGGCCGTGGCGGCCATTGGAGGGTGAACCAACGGCAAAAGGAAGACCTTTCTCTCTGTCTCTCTCTCTCACTGTCCACTCTGCCTGTCAAAAAAAAAAAAAAAAAAAAAAAAAAAAAAAAAAAGACCTGTCTTTCCCTCTTTGTCACTCTGCCTCTCAAATAAATAAATAAATCTTTAAAAAGAAAGATTTTATTAATTCAGAAGGCAGAATGACAGAGGAAGAGACAGAAAGAAACAGACTTTCCATCTATTGGTTCACTCCCCAAATGGCCAGTCAGTACTGGGCCAGGCTAAGGCCAGGAGCCAGAACTCAACCCAGGTCTCCCACATGGCTGTTAGGTGTCCCAGTACTTGGGCCATCTTCTGCTACCTTCCTAGGTGCATTAGCAGGAAAATGGAGCAGAAATGGAGCAGCCAAGACAGCGCTCCAATATGTGATGCTGGCATTGCAAGCACCGGATTAACCCACTACATCACAACAACGGCCTGAAACAGTTTTAACCAGTCTTCAAACCAATGCCCATGATGGCAATTCTATTATTATCAAATAACTAGTTTGCATGAGCATTAAAAATGCCCCAGAAGGGTTCTAAGTCTTTGACATGCCTACAGAATGGGACATTATATTCAGTAACCTATTAAGTCTTTGTCCGTTTTACTCTGAGTATAGTGTTGTCTACCACAACTGAAAACTAAACTGTGGTCACTATTTTACTGGAAAATTCTACTCCCCAAATAATCTCTATAAACAAGTATTTTTAACCTACTCTTTTGAACCAAACAATCATTTAAAAACTATTTCAGCCGGCGCCCCGGCTCAATAGGCTAATCCTCCGCCTAGCGGCGCCAGCACACCAGGTTCTAGTCCCAGTCGGGGCGCCAGATTCTGTCCTGGTTGCCCCTCTTCCAGGCCAGCTCTCTGCTGTGGCCCGGGAGTGCAGTGGAGGATGGCCCAAGTTCTTGGGCCCTGCACCCCATGGGAGACCAGGAGAAGCACCTGGCTCCTGCCATCGGATCAGTGCAATGCGCCGGCCGCAGCGCACCGGCCACGGCGGCCATTGGAGGGTGAACCAACGGCAAAGGAAGACCTTTCTCTCTCTCTCTCTCTCACTGTCCACTCTGCCTGTCAAAAAAAAAAAAAAACAACACCATTTCAGGCTTCTAAAACAATATAGCATAGCATTTTGAAAATACATATGCTTCCTCAATAAGAACATATTTTTATTGGTTCATTCATACCTCATTCAAGAAGGGATTTAGACCAGAAATATAAAGGAAAAATTAAACAAAACAATAAATTCACCACAGAATCAAAAAGTTTTAATGCTCAGTAGACTTTACACACTTTTAAAAAAAAACTATTTTGTGACTTTTAGAAGAACACAGCAAAACTGAATTTCATTTTCTGGGTTTTTTTTTTAAAGTTTTATTTATTTGAAAGGCAGAGTTACACAGAGGAGAGGCAGAGAGAGTGAGAGATGGAAAGGGGGAGAGGAATGGGGAGGGAAAGAGAGAGAGGGAGAGGGAAAGAGGGAGAGGGGGAGAGGGGGAGAGGGGGAGAGAGAGAGGGAGGGAGGGAGGGAGACAGAAAGAAAGAGAGAGAGAGAGAGAGAGAGAGGGAGGTAGGGAGAGCGAAAGAGGTCTTCCATCCCCTGGTTCACTCCCTAATTGACCACAAGGCTGGAGCTGCTCATATCCGCAGCCAGGAGCCAGGAGCTTCCTCCAGGTCTCCCACAAGGGTGCAGGAGACCAAGGACTTGGGCCATCTTCTACTGCTTTCCCAGGACATAGCAGAGAGCTGGATCAGAAGTGTAGTAGCAACGCCCATATGAGATGCTGGCACTGCAGGCAGCGGCTTTACTCAATATGTCACAGCATCCACCTTTGTTCTTTTTTTTTTTTTTAGAATAGATTTTATTTTTCAACTTTATTTATTTAAAGGCAGAAAGAAAAATCTTCCATCTGCTGATTCACTCCCCAAATGCCTGCAATAGCCAGGGTAGGAACACACTAAAGCCAGGACCCAGGAACTCCATCCAGGTCTCCCAAGTAGGTGGCAGGGACCCAAGTATGTGAGCCATCATTTCTGACCTTCTAGGGTACACATTAACAGGAAGCTGGAATGGGAAGTGGAGCTGTGACTTGAACCCAGGCACTCAGTACAGGATGCAGGCATCCCAACTGGCATTTTAACCACTGTGCCAAAAGCCCCATCTACAATACTTTTAAAGCAGAAATTTATTCTAATTTAAACATGTAACTACTATGTACAGAAAGACAATGAATAACAGGTAAAACTTTTTTGTTTCCATATTTTGTTTCTCTTTAGTCATACTCCAAACACTCTCAGTATAAACAAAAGTATGTTAAAATCAATTTCAAAGTTACTGTCCATAATCAGAAAACTAGAATTATTATATAGAAATTTAAATCAGTTGACCTTTTCTGTGCATGTCTAAACCTACTTGTTAACAATTCCTAATCTGAATTTCATCAGAAACTAAAGCTAACCAAAGTATCATTAACTATAAAAACAGCACCATTTCCAAAGGCAATAAATCATATGAAGTAATCTGTGCAGCCAGCTGACAATTATTGTAACTCCTTTGCCTAATAAGGAATGTACTCTCCTACCTCACCGCTCCCCAAAATAATTAAAACACTAAGCAAGTGTAATTTAATAGCCCTCTCAAAAGGAAATTTGATTCCTGTCTTTAACATTACCTGTTAAACTTAATTTCAGTCTCAGTCTGACTGCCTAATAAAAAGTCCTCACCTTGAAAAGTCTGAAGAACTAAGAAAGAACTCCAAAACTAAACCTACATCTAAAACGGTAACCACTGGGGGCTGGCGCTGTGGGGCAGTGGGTTAACGCCCTGGCCTGAAGCGCCAGCATCCCATTTGGGTGCAGCTTCAAGACCCAGCTGCTCCACTTCAGATCCAGCTCTCTGCTATGGCCTGGGAAAGCAGTAGAAGATGGCCCAAGTCCTTGAGCCCCTGCACCCATGTAGGAGACCCGGAGATAACTCCTGGCTCAGGATTAGCGCAGCTCCGGCCATTGCGGTCAATTGGGGAGTGAACCAGGGGATGAAAGACCTCTCTTCTCTCTCTGCCTCTCTTCTCTCTATGTAACTCTTTTAAATAAATCTTTAAAAATAAAATAAAATGGTAACCATTTATTATGTCTGAATTTAAAAGCTATTATTATTATTATTATTAAGGCAGAGAAAGTTCTCCCACCTGCTGGTTCACTCTCCAAATATCCCCAACAGTTAGAGAAGGGATGGCCAGGCAGAAGCCAGGAGCCTAGAATTCCATCTGGGTATCTGCTGCCTCTCAGAGTGCACATTAGCAGAAGCTGAATCAGAAGCAGAGAACTCATTCTCAGGCACTCTAATATGGGATGCTGGAGTTCTAAGCAGAAGCTTAACCTCCTGCAGCACAATGCCAGCCCCTAAATTTAAATCACAAATATTCTCTTACCACTCGTCTAAGAAAGGAAAAGTCTCTGGCTGGCGCCACGGCTCACTAGGCTAATCCTCTGCCCTGCGGCGCCGGCACACCGGGTTCTAGTCCCAGTCGGGGTGCCGGATTCTGTCCCGGTTGCCCCTCTTCCAGGCCAGCTCTCTGCTGTGGCCAGAGAGTGCAGTGGAGGATGGTCCAAGTGCTTGGGCCCTGCACCCCATGGGAGACCAGGAGAAGTACCTGGCTCCTGCCATCGGATCAGCCTGGTGTGCCGACCACAGCGCGCCGGCCGCGGCGCCCATTGGAGGGTGAACCAACGGCAAAGGAAGACCTTTCTCTCTCTCTCTCTCTCACTGTCCACTCTGCCTGTCAAAAAAAAAAAAAAAAAAAAAGAAAGGAAAAGTCTCTTCTTCAGACTTATTCTAACAACATAAAACATCCAAGACAAAGTCCAAAACTACATTAGGACTGGTGCCGTGGCACAGAGGGTAAAGCCACCACCTGCAGTGCTGGCAACCCATATGTGCACCAGTTCAAGTCCAGGCTACTCCACTTCTGATCCAGCTCTCTGCTATGGCCTGGGAAAGCAGTGGAAGATGGCCCATGTATTTGAGCCCTTGCACCCATGTCGGAGACCCCGAAGAAGCTCCTGGCTCCTGGCTTCAGATCCGCGCTGCTCTGGCCCTTGCGGCCAACTGGGGAGTGAACCAGAGGATGAAGACCTCTCTCTCTCTCTCTCTGCCTCTCCTCTTTCTGTGTAACTCTGCCTTTCAAATAAATAAATAAACCTTAAAAAAAAAAAAAGAATAAAAAATTTTTTAAGAGATTAATTTATTTACTTGAAAAATAGATATACAAAGAAAGGAGAGACACAGAGAATATACACACAACTGACCACAATCAATCCTTCAGCACTTTTTAGCTATCAACTTAAAGGTTATTGCTCCATTATCACTAGCATTGAAGAAGATAATTTTAGATACTTAATCAAAATTTGCTGTTTTATGAATGGTTAAATAAACTGTGGTACATCCCTATCACCAAATATTGATGATTGGTAAAAAAGGGACAAACTAGTTACACAAGCAACAAATTAAATCTCAAAGGAATTTGCTGAAAAAAAAAAGGCCAATTCCAAAAAGTTACATGCTATCTGATTAATATTAGTAAACATTCCTGAAATGACAAAAAATACTAATAGAGAACAGATTAGGAGTGGTTGCTGAAGGCTAAAGATAGAGAGGATGGGTGCAAAGTGAGTGGATATGGTTCTAAAGGGCAACAGAGAGGGCCGGCACCGCGGCTCACTAGGCTAATCCTCCGCCTAGCGGCGCCGGCACACCGGGTTCTAGTCCCGGTCGGGGCGCCGGATTCTGTCCCGGTTGCCCCTCTTCCAGGCCAGCCCTCTGCTGTGGCCCGGGAGTGCAGTGGAGGATGGCCCAGGTGCTTGGGCCCTGCACCCCATGGGAGACCAGGAAAAGCACCTGGCTCCTGGCTCCTGCCATCAGATCAGCGCGGTGCGCTGGCCACATCGCGCTGGCCGCGGCGGCCATTGGAGGGTGAACCAACGGCAAAGGAAGACCTTTCTCTCTGTCTCTCTCTCTCTCACTGTCCACTCTGCCTGTCAAAAAAAATAAAAAAATAAATAAAAAATAAAAAATAAAAAATAAAGGGCAACAGAGAAACCCTTTTTGTTGATGTAACTGTTGTTTTATCCTGCCTGGAGAAGTAAAATCTACACATGATAACACTGTACAAAATGAAATAAACATACAAAGGAGAACAAGTAAAATTGGAGGAATGTAAATTAAAACTGCTACACTGTATCAATGTTAATAATAACCCGGTTTTGCAAGGTATAAGTGCTGATGAAGCAAGATAAACAGGGACCTCTGTATTATTTCTTAAACCATATAAATCTAAAGCTACCTCAAAATAACAATTTTGATTTTAAGTGCCTGTATTTTGGCTCAGTGGGTTTAAGGCAGCACTCACAATGCCCAAATACCATATAGAAATGCTGCTTCCAGTCTTTTTATTTCCTATCCAACTTCATTGTAATGTGTCTGAGAAGGCGGCAAAAGATGGTCCAAATATTTGGGCCCCTGTCACTCACATGGAGACCCAGATGTAGTTCCAGCCCCTGGCTTTGGCCTGGCCCGGCCTGGCTGTTGTGGTCATTTGGGAAGTCAACTAATGGATGCGTGGAAGATCTCTCTCTTTCTCCCCCAACCCCAGTCACTGGATTTCAAATAAATCTTTAAATTTTAAAAGTTTAATTTTTTTAAAAAAAGTACTAATAATTGGAAAAATGTGCATATAAACCTTATATCAGGTAGTATTAAGGTACAATTATTAATGGTACACAGGACATGTCCTTTTCCTTCAGAGATGCTTGCTGACTATTTAGAGATGAAAACATTATGTTTGCAACCTTCTTGTAACTGTTTCGTATATATCAAGAGAGAAAGAAAGCAAATACAGCAAAATGTCAAATATTAAGGTTAGGTAAAGGGTTTATGCTATTCCTTCTACTTTCATTTCAACATGGCAGCTTGAATTTTTCCACAAGAGCGAGCTCGGGTGGGAAGATTAAAAATATATTGCAATCCCAAAACTATGTCATCCCCCTAACTGCACACCAAGTAGTCTTTTGAAAGTTTTAAAAATATTCTTCTAAAAGGATGTCATAGTCCTATTTACCTTCCATGTAGTCTTAAGGCAAAATGAAACACTAATAAGTAAGTAAGAGTTCGGTGGTACCGCATGTAACTTTCTAATATTTTTTCAACATGAACTGATTAAATCTGCAGGGCGAATACGATTAGCTATTTTTGTAAAATTAAAATTATTTCAACATGAATTTTAAGTCTTAATTTCTAGAAAGGCTGGATCCTCAGAGTTCTACTTTTCAAACAAGTAAAATAAATTACACTTGCAGGAGAAAAGACTAACACTTTCATACAGTGTTACACTTTTAAAATTCCCTAAATTTAAAAGCCCAAGTTTGGCAAATACACTCAATTCTTTCTGAGAGAAATGTGTGCCTGAAAGGGGCAAGCCGCATACTAAATGCCAAACAAAAAATGTGCTACAATGTATTCATTATAGCACCAAGGCTACAGGACATATTTTACAATGTAAACGGCCCCTACAAATAACAACGCATTTATGGTTCTAAAAAAAATGCCAACTGCACACATCTGAAATGTAGGGAATAAAGGAGTTTGATCTAGCGTCAACAACACTCATCTCCAAAATTCTGATATTCCCTTTTGTCTGCTAAGTTTTCGCCGTATGTGTTAATATACTTTGGAGAATAAGAAAAGTCGGTGTCTAGAAAGCCTCAAGTTAAGACTCTCAACTTTCCACTTCCTACTGGACCGCCCCCTCGAAACGGGACCCACCTCCCAAGGAGGGTGATGGGGTGGGGCTGTTTCCCGCTCGGAAACCAAGAAATAAATGCCCCTTCCCTACTCCAGAAAAGAGGGAACACGAGAGGCCGGGGAGCTGCACGCTCAAATATGCAACTAACCCCAAAGAGCTAGTCGTTTGGAAGGCTCCCTTGCCTTCGCATCACCTCCCTCCCTCCCTCCTCCCAGATCATTCAGCGACCGCGGACCGGGCGGGGACAGGTGAATGGAGAGGACGAGGGAGGGAGAGACGGACGGACGGACGGACGGACGATGGAGGGATAACCGCGCTCAGGCAATGAATGAGCCGCGCTGCATCCGCGCCACCTGTTCCTTCCAAGGGTGCCACCCCAGCCTGCCAGCAGGATTCCCGCACCACCCGGGCCGCGACTCCTGCCCGTGCTGCCCGCTGCCCTGCTGAAGGCCGGGCCTCTCTTCCCTTTGCTCGGGGAGGCTGAAAACCGACAGTCTAGAAGCCGGGAAGTTGAGGCCTAGTCCGGAACCAGGGCCTCCGCAACGTGGGGGTCGGAGCGGGAAGCCTGTGGCCCCAGGCTCGCGGGCCGAAGTGGGAACCCCACAGAGGGGGCAAAGAAGTGCATTCGGCCCAACTCCGAAGGCGGGGTCTCAGGCGGAGGTGGCTCGGTGCCAGCCGGGCCGAGGTTAGGAGTGACAGGCCCGGTTACCGGCTAAATCCAAGCCAGTGCTTGCCCCGAGACTCGCACTTACCAAGATTCTCTTGAACAGCGCGTTCTCCTTGGGCGGGAGGCTCACGGCCGGCATCGTTCCGGCTCCTCCCGCTGCTCCCGCCACCACCCGGCTGGGTCAGTCTGTTTGTCCGACCGCCGCCGCTGCCGTTCCCTGGCCGCTTCAGCCTTGAATACCCCGATCCGTGGCCACCACCAGACCTTGGGTGTTGCCGCGTCGCCCTACCCGGACACCCCTTTCTCCTCGTTGTCTTTTCTCCTTTCCCACTTAGCGCTGCCGCCGCCTCCCCCCGCAACGGGTCTCCGTCGGCGGTTCACGTGGTAACTGAACAGACCGACAGAGGCAGCCAAAATGGCGGACGCGGAGGGCTTTCCCACCCGGGTCACACCTCCTAGCACGCAGGCGCGATGACCTTCTTTCCCCACCTCCTCTGTCCTGGAGCGTGCCGGGAAACCTGGAGGCCGGCCGGCCGGCGGCGGCCCTGAGGGTCCGAACTGGCCCCGCCCATGCTTAGAGCGCGAGGTGCTTCGGAGGCGCCCTGGGAGCGACCCGGGGAGCAGCCGACTCCGTTTCCGACCGCCTCCTCCTCGAGATAGCTATTCTGCTCTTTGCTGCTAGATTGGCTTTCATTCATTGTGTGGACTCGGTCAGACTGTGTGATCACAGTTTGAGCCTAACGTGCCAGAGGCAGGTGTAGATGTTCGAGTTGATCATGGACGGAAGTGCCTAATTAAGGAGCAGAGGCGAGAGAGGATAAAGGAAAACGTCTTCCCCTCCCTGGGAACTTGTAAACAGATCTGAAGGGGAAGGAGTGTGAAAGGTTGGCCAATGAAATGGGCTTGGCTGCCCGGGGTATCGGTGATTTAGTGAATATTGCTTAAGAGGAACCTGGAAAGGTTGGTATCCAGATCCGAAGTGCTTTGTTGGCACTACCAAAGAAACATCTGAAGGTTGAGTTGTTTGCGTTCATTGCGTTGTTTTGACCATACCATGCGGGCTTATCAGACTTGTACTAAGAGTCACCCTGGTGTAGGGGAGAGTTCAGGGTCACTGGCTCCCCTGTAGCTCCCTTGAAGCGCAAGCCTAGCCTAATACTGTGACATGGTGATCTCCCGGTCACCAGAAATCCTCAAATCTTAGCTACCAGACAAGGATGTTGAGTAACTACTCCAGAGGGGGCAAAACGGCGCTAGAGACTGAGCAGGGCCCCTTTCACATATGTCATTCCGTTCCCTAGCCAACAAGTACAACTCTTTCAAGGTGGCACTCCGTTAATTATTTAAAAAGTTCCCAGTCATATGAGTCACTTTACACTTGGTTTTTTATGAACTCTCTACAGATGCTGAATTTGATCTGTAGCATTCTTTTGCATCATATATCACTAAACAATATGTGCAGTGGGTTTGCTCTTTTGAGTATATTGATAGGTATTTTTACAATTTCCAAGTTACTCTTTGACCCTCCCTGGAAGGTATGAGTTGAATAAGATGGTTCCCAGTGGAAAAATCTGAGACCAGAACTTGGCTTTTCAGAGCAGGCATTGTGGCACAGGTGGTTAAGCCACTGCTTGAGATACCCAACCCTACAGGAAAGTGCTGGCTGGAGTCCCAGTGACTCCGTGCGACACATCTAGCATTGTGGTAGGGCCCCTGTGAGGCAGTGGATGAAAGTTCAGGTGCTTGGGTCCCTGCACCCACATGGGAGACCCTAATGGAGTTCCTGGCTTCAGCCTGGCCCAGCCACAGTTGTTGCTGGCATTTGGGGAGTGAACCAGAGATGGAAGATCTCTCCCTCTCTTTCTAGCTGCCTGTCAAATAAAATAAATAGATCTTTTTTAGAAAAGATACAGGTTTTCTACCTGTATCTTAATTGCCTTCTCCCTTCATGTGGCTGATAAATAAGATTTTAGCAAGTCACATCCTGGGATTTCCTTGAATTCTGTGATCGCTCTTCAAGTTTAAATAAAAATCTTATTTCAGGGCCAGCTCTGTGGCATTGCTGGCAGGTGAAGCCGCTGTCTGCAATGCCGCATCCCATATGGGCACCGGCTCAAATCTCAGCTGTTTCACTTCTGATCCAGTCTCTGCTTATGGCCTGGGAAAGCAGTAGAAGATGGCCCAAGTCTTTGGGCCCCTGCACGGGATGGGAGACCTGAAAGAAGCTCCAAACTCCTGGCTTTGGATTGGCCTAGCTCCAGTCATTGCAGCCATTTGGGGAGTAAACCAGCAGATGGAAGACCTCTCTCTCTCTGCCTCTGCAACTGTACCTTTCAAATAAATAAATAAATAAATATTTTTAAAAATGTAAAGGAAAGTTTTAAAGAAATCATTTCAGTTTTGAAATAGGGCCAGTTTTTTAACCTTAACTTTTATAAATATATATAAAGCTGAGAACAAAATCACAATTCAGAAAAAGTTATTTAGTGATAACCTGCCAAATTCACTGCTCCTAAAAGGTCTTTCAACTATCTGAACTATTAAAATGTAGAAAAATTGCCTATCTACAGGAGATAAGCTTGGCTTAACTATGAAGTTGGCTAAATCTAAATCTCTGCTTTCATACCCAAAACTCCCTCCAGCAATATTATTTACTGTGGCTTTCTAGATCTCTCCTATAAATAATATTCTATTTTTCCCTTCAGGGGAAGATAACTTCTGGTCTATGAAACAGCCATTTCCGTGAAAGCTGAGTACCTGATAAGACGAACCAATGATATTCTTTGGCAAATGTTACATCTTTTTGGCTGATAACACTTTGTAAGTTTCAGTGAATATCCTACAGATTCCACATTTGTCTGATTTATTTCCTAGTTAAAATGCACCTACAGATAGCAGTCTGACCACACAGTGACTTGATAGCCTGAACGCAACAAAATACACACTCTGGTCACCACTATTTGACAAACAGGGATTCCACATGGGTCATGCTGTGAATGACAGCTATGCTTCCAGGAGCTGAACATATCTAAGGCTGAGTAATGATTCTGCTGCTGCTGCTGCTAATGGTTACTTCATTCATCTCATCTCATCCCATATACTCACATGACATGGTGGTTAAAGTGCCTCCACAAAAAATTAACCGAAAGTAACTAAATAACATCATTTATCTTGCAAACTTTTTAAAAAAATATTTTAATTTCCTTGAAAGGCAGAGTTACAGAGAGAGAGCATGCTTCTATCTGTTGATTCACTACCCAAATGGCCAAAGCCAGGAGCCAAGAGCTTCTTCCAAGTCTCCTACTTGGGTGCAGGGGTCTAAGCACTTGGGCCATCCTCTCCTGCTTTCCCAAGCACATTAGCAGGGAGCTAGATCAGAAGTGGAGCAGCCACGACTCAAACCGGTGCCCATGTGGGATGCCAGTGCTGCAGATGGTTGCTTAACCTACTATACCACAGCAACAGCCCCTCTTGCACACTTTTAATTTTACAAAAGAGGAATGTAGAGTTAAATTGCATTTTCATATATGTAATATTTCTCTATTGAGACTTGCACGTTTTAACTACTAAGTATTTAAATACAGAAACAATAAAAAAGAAATCTGTGACTCATTTAACAAATGTTAACTTTTTGCTATTCTGATGTTTTTAAGATTTATTTATTTATTTATTGAAAGGCAGAGTTACAGAAAGAGAGAGAGACAGAACTTCGATCTGCTGGTTGACTCCTCAAATGGCTACAACAGCAGGGGCTGGGCCAGGTTGAGACTGAGAGTCTGGGGGCTGGTGCTGTGGCGCAGTGGGTTAAAGCCCTAGCCTGAAGCGCTGGCATCCCATATGGGCGCCAGTTCTAGTCCCAGCTGCTCCACTTCCGATCCAGCTTTGCTATGGCCTGGGAGAGCAGTAGAAGATGGCCCAAATCCTTGAGCCCCTACACCCACGTGGGAGACCCAGAAGAAACTCCTGGCTCCTGGCTTCAGATCAGCACAGCTCTGCCGTTGTGGCCATCTGGGGAGAGAACCAGCGGATGGAAGACCTCTCTCTGTGTCTCTACCTCTCTCTGTAACTCTTTCAAATAAATAAAAATAAATCTTTAAAAAAAAGAAAAGAAACTGGGAGTCTGGAACTCCATTTTAGCCTCCCACATGGGTGCAGGGGTCCAAACACTTGACCAATCTTCTGTTGCTTTCTCAAGCATATTAGCAGGGAGCTGGATTGGAAGTAGAACAGCTGGGACTTGAACTGGTACCCACCTATTTGGGTTGCAAGCATTGCAGGCAGCCACTTAAACTTGCTGTGCCGCAATACTGGCCCCATCTGATTTTTTTTTTTTTTTAATATAAACTTGCAGATACCTCAGGAAGTCCATCTCTCTTTCAGGTCTTGAATTTGATCTATGATATATTAATGCATCATGAGTCCATAAACATATATGTGTGGTTTTGCATTTTATACTGTTTCAAGTCTTACTCTTCTTTAACCCTCCCAAGGAGATGTGAATTGAGTAAATTGTTTCCCAACAGAAATATGGAACTAAAAGTTTGGGCTTTAGCTGCTACCTCAAATCTCTTCTCTTTTCACCTGGGTCATGAGTAAGACTTCGGCATTCAAATTCTGGTCCTGCTTAAATGCATGCCACGAAGCAGCTCCTGCCCAAATGCCACAGTGCTTTGCTCCTGGCTGGAGTTGCTTCATCAGGATTCTTTCAAGATGGAGTTTCACGTGGGCTGCCTACGCTGAGTGTAGAGTTCCATCAGCTCTAACATGCTGGGAGAAAATGTGCTTGTACTTCATCACTTTCCCAAAATACACACTAGTAAAAGGACCCAGGGACCAAAGCTCTAAAAAAGAACAAAATAGCTCTTCCCAACAGCAGTCCTGAAATTAGTAATCCACTCACTGGTTCTGAACACTCTGACTCAACGTGGCTTCTGTTTCAACATGTAAGATACCAGCAAAAGCTTCGTCAGGACGAGCTTCCAAGGGATGGTAGATAGGATACACAACCAAGGAGTTGCTGAGTGGACATGAAGCCAAGAAACTGAGACCCGACAACTGACTCAGCGCATTAGCTGGGTGGTTTGCTTACATGAGCATGGCTACAGAAGGCTCAAACTAGGTTACAAACTATAAAATGACTCACAATTTAGCACCCTGTTTAGCCAACATTTTCATGTTAAAAAAAAAACGAGCCAGGAAGCATAGCACAATTATTTTACTCTTTGGTCAATACTTTTTGGTTTTAAAAAAAGAAAATTATACTACTAGTGAAAATACAGAAGGAAAAGAAATGCTAACAAATTCATTTTGCTTTTAAAATTAACCTATATGGGCTCTCAGTTCCTTGCCAAGATGCTTGCCTGGTCTGTCAGTTGTATTCTCTTCATTATTTCTCTTCCTTAAACTTTGCTAGCATGTTTACACTAAAAAAATAAATAAATAAATAAATAAAATAAAATTAACTGTCTCCTTCTCTCCTCCCCTCTCCTCCATCCCCGTCTCCTCCTTCCCCCCTCCCTCTCCCTCCTGATCTCCCTCCTCCTCCTCCTCCTCCTCCTTCCTTCTCCTCCTCCTTCCTCCTCCTCCTCCTCCTCTTCCTCCTCCTCCTCCTCTTCTTCTTCTTCTTCTTTCTCTCTCTCTCTCTCTCTCTCGACCTCCCTCTTTCTTCTTCGCCCTTCTCCTTTGATATGTCAGATTTCTCCCATCAATAAACCCTGCTCTTAACTCCAGCATTTGGTGTGTTTTGTGGTAGCCTTATATTGGTGCTATAACTCAGATCCGGGCTCTTCCATCAACCTTGCTACCCTTCAGGGATTTGAGCTGTTTTGGGATCCTGGACCCCTGCCAACCACAAAGTCCAACCCCCGGACTTCCTTCCACACCACCAAGCTCTGTAATCTCCATCCATATACCTGCCTTTCAAACTCCTGAGTGTTTACAGGAGGTGATAACGGAATGAACCAAAGCCTTCAACCAAGCGGTCAACCAAATGCCGCTGCAGGGATATGCTGGCTCCCACCAAGGAGATCCCGGCTTGAGCCATCACCCCATGCCAGCAGAGTGACTCATTGCCCATGTCAGCAGGAAGCAGCTATACAAGATAGACCACGCCCCTCCACCCCTCCTGGACTTTTGGGGCCTATGTAATCCCATTCAACACCTGCTTTATAAAACACAAAAGGGGGGAATGTTAGTAAAATGGCACAGTCTTATCTGTGGTGCGATCTACACCCTGATACCATCCTAGGCTCTGGACCTCACTGCCATTGCCAGAAGCCAGGTGACAAAATGGTCCAGCCACAACTGTCAGCTCCACCTCCACCCTAACAGGATTCACTACTCTAATTTCCCTGCCCCTACAAGGTATAACAAGAACTGCTTCCAACACACGTGTGTGCTCTCTCTCTCTTTCACCCTCTCTCTCTCTCTCGATCTCTCTCGACACCCCCCCCCCTTCTTTGCCCTGTCAGATTTCCCCATCAATAAACCTTTCCCTTAACTCTGAAAAAAAAATAAAATAAATAAATTGTACCAAAAATTAACCTATATGGCATTAGGTTTAAAGGAATAACTTAAGGACTAAAATTTATTGTTTTCTATTTGTATTTTTACAGGGTCTCAAGACATATCAAACAAAGAATTAGATGTGCAAAAATCTAATTTGCTTGTGCAAGATAAAACCTGTTAGTCGGTACAACGGCCTTTTTTTTTTTTTTAAACTCAATTGACTTTTCCAATTTCTTGAGAGGTTTTTTAGTGTGTTTTTTTGTTTGTTTTAGGATTTTTAGAGATACACAGGAAGGGACAAAGAGAAAGATCTGCTTCTGCCAGTTCACTTTCCAAATGGTTGCAAAGGCTGGGGCTAGTTCAGGCTGAAGCCAGGAGCCTAGGACTCAATTGGGATCTCCCACGCAGGCGGCAGAGGCCATCTTCCACTGCTTTCCCAGGTGATCGGCGGGGAGTTGGAGCAGAAGCAGAGCAGCAGGCAACAGCTTAACCCAACGTGTCAAAACGCTGCCAGCTAGTATGAAGTCTTAATACTACCAGGCACTTTCTAAGCTTCATAACAGATCCCGTAAGTTAAGTTTTATTGTTACAGATGTAAACCTGAGGTATACATGTCTCAAAGGTGGTGGGCAGGAATGGTGCTTTGAACTTGGCAGTTGGAACCTGATCTACACAGCTCCTGGCCTTCCAGGTAGTCCAGGGCTCGTTAGATGCACCAGGAGCGTGTCTAGGTCTCGGATCAGTGGTCCTCACACTGAATCCCACACTTCTGCTAGCCCTGTCCACCTCAAGACGTTTCCTTTCTAAAAGACCAGGATTCTCTTTCCCTTCCAGGGTTGTGAGGCTTCACTGCAATCGCAAGGGTAAATGGACTTTTGGAACTGTTATGGGGTCTTTTCAAACATAATATCTTGGATGAGTAGCTGTCTTCTGTGAGCTTCGTCGGTAGACGGCTGGGCATTGAGTCGTTGTGAAAGACAAAATGAGACAGTGCATGTAAACCATATGACGCACTTATGCACGGTGCCTGGAACACAGAACTCCGTCCAAATTGCTAGTTGTCACTCAGCCAACACTTCATTTTACAGTGTTCTGGCTCGTGGAATTTTAGGATGCCCCCCACCCAGGGGTGGGGAGAGAATGAAAAGACATACTCAAGGGACAGAGAAGTGGATAAGCGACCTTTTTTTTTTTTTCCCCTTTTCTCTCTTTTCGTTTAAGTCATGTCCTTTCTAGTTCCACTGTATAGACCAACGCATGCGGCAAGGGGGTGCTGAGGAACCACGCCATGACTGCGATTTGCCTGGGCACCCTGCAGAGCTTGGGGCCAGAGCCCAAGAGTACGCGCTACCGCCCGCCAGGGGGCGCTCGGAGGGGCGCCAGCTCCGGGAGAGGAGAGCGGAGGCGAACGAGCGAGCGGGGAGGTGGAGCACGGCCCAGCAAGATGGCGCCGTCCGCATTGCTGCGTCCTCTCTCACGGCTGCTGGCCCCCGCCAGGCTCCCCAGCGGCTGTGAGTGTCCCAATTCAAGCAGGCCGACTCGCCCCGCAGCCTGCCTCTCCCAGGGTGGACCCGGCCCGCGGGAGCTGGAGGCGGCAGCGGCCCGGGCTGGTCCTGCAGTGACCTTGGCCAGCCGGCGGCCTAGAACCCGCGCCTGCCCCTTTTCCCCGGACCCTGGAATCGTCGTCACGGGCCACCAACCCCGTTCCCTCTCGTTCTCCGCGAAGGAACTGCGGGCCCTCCCTCCCCGAGGTCGTGTCCCGCAGACACGCTGGGGAAGGAGACGCTCCCGGGGGCGCCGGCTCTGGAGTGGTCTGAGCGTCCACAAGGCCCTAAACGAGGCTTCGGAGGCGTCCGGCCGGCTATCGACGACCGGCGTGGCTTTGCCGGCGGCCCTGGGAGAGTTACCTGCTCTCTCTGAACCTCTCTTTCCTTAGCTGTTTAAGGAGGGGAGGGTTGAGGAAAGAATCGGGTGCAGCAGCATTACGTAGTTGCCAGGGTTTTCCGCTGAGGCAATGCATTTCAGATTGAGTATCTCTGTTTCCCCTTTCAGCTTCAGCGCGGTCGAAGTTCTACGTGCGGGAGCCGCCGAATGACAAACCTGACTGGCTGAAAGTTGGGCTGACCTTGGGCAGCAGCGCGTTCCTGTGGATCTATGTAAGAACTTCATGCCTGGGTGGCCAGCACCGTGGGGGGACCGCAGGACAGCGGGGAGCGAATGTTACAGTGTGTGGGAGCGACGCTCCCCTACGCTGGAGGCTATGTAACCGCTAATACGTTGCTCTGTAAGGAACGTCTCTAGAAGGGCTAAAAAGAAGTTAAGGTTTGAGCGGCGTTGAAAAAGTACGAGACTGAAATTTCTGTTAATTGTTGTTACTTAGAATGGTTTTGTGAGCAGTGGCAGTTTGTACAAAATATTAAGTATACTTTCTTAATGAAAATTAGGGCCGCTTGATGTTTTTTCTGAAAGCACCTTTTTCATTTGCCTTCAGGACAGACCAGCAGTGAATATGCTGTACTGATAAAATCCCAGTAGATTCAAAACCCCACAGTTTTTTTTCTGATAAACCAACAAATGATTCATTGTTTTAAAAGTGATAGAGATAACCCTCAGAGGAACTAAGGAACAGACAATAAATGTTCCAAAGTACTAGGAAGAAACAGAAAATGCAACCCATGTAGCCAAGGAAAGAAAAGAAGTATTAGAAGTATAACAGGCGAGCCTTGTAGCATAGTGGGTTAAACAGCTCCTTTGGTACTCTGGTTCCCCTTATCAGAATGCCTGGGATCCAGCCCTGCCTGCACTTCCAATTCAGCTTCCTGCTAGTCCATCTGGGAGTCAGCAGAGCACTTGGGTCCCTGCCACCCACTTGTGAGACTTGCGTTGAGTTCCTGGCTCCCGGCTTAGGCCTGGTACAGCCTTGGCTCTTGTGGGTATTTGGAGAGTGAAACATCAAATAGAAGATCTCAGCCACTCTGCCTGCCTGCCTTTCTTTCTTTCTTTCTTTCTTTTTTTTTAAAGATTTTATTTATTTATTTGAGAGGTGGAGTTACAGTGAGAGGGAGAGACAGAGAGAAAGGTCTTCCATCTGGTTCAAGCCCCAAATGGCTGCAATAGCCGGAGCTGGGCCCATCTGAAGCCAGGAGCCAGGAGCTTCCTCTGGGTCTCCCATGTGGGTGCAGGGTCCCAAGGATTTGGACCATCTTCTACTGCTTTCCCAGGCCATAGCAGAGAGCTGGATTGGAAGAGGGGCAGTGGAGACTAGAACTGCTTTAACCCGCTGTGCCACCGCGCAAGCCCCTATACCTAATACTTTTAAAAAATATCTGCTTATCTATTTTGAGAGAGACAGAGCTCCTATTCACAGATTCACTAAAGCTGGGAGCCAAGAACTCAGTCCAGGTCTCTTTCATGGGTGTTAGGAACCCAACTACTGGAGTCATCACTGATGCCTCCCAGGGTCTACATTAAGTAGGAAACTGGATCAGGAGCCAGGGCCAGGAATCAAACCAGGTACTCTGATGTGGAACAGGGTGCCCTGACCAGCATCCTAATCCCTAAGCCAAACCTCTGCCCTTCTACCTAATACTTTACAGGTCAATTTTCATTGAATATCATTTCAACTACACCATGTGTTACATGCTATTGCTATTAACCCATTGCAGATGAAGAGACACACTTAGAGAATTGCTGAACCCAATCCTCCCTGACTTCAGAGACCACACAATACTGCAAACTGCTACTGCAAACTGCTGTAAAACACTGCAGATAAAATCATTTTTTAAAGTTGATTCAAGTGTTGTGGTATAGGAGGTAAAGCTGCCTCCTGCAATGCCAGCATCCCATGTGGGCATCAGTTCAAGTCCAGGCTGCTAGCTTCTGATTCAGCTCCCTCCTAATGCATATGTGTATCTGGGAAAGTAGTGGAGGATAGCCCAAGAGCTTAGGCCCCTGTACCCACGTGGGAGACCTTAATGAAGTTTCTGGCTTCTGGGTTCGGCCTGGTCCAGCCCTGGCTGTTATGGCCATTTTGGGAGTGAACCAGTGGATGAAAAGGTTTCTCTGTCTCTCTAACTCTACTTTTCAAGTAAATAAAATAAATCTTAAAAAAAGTTGATTCAAAGTATCTGCTGTATTAGTATTTCAAATTTTTTGTTTTATGTTATTTTTGAAAAAGATTTGTTTATTTGAAAGGCAGAGTTACAGAGAGGCAGAGAGAGAGAGAGAGAGAGAAAGAGAGGGAGGGAGATCTTTGATCAGCTGGCTCATTTCTCAGGTGGCCACAACGGCCAGAGCTGTGCCAATCTGAAGCCAGGAGCCAGGAATTTCCTCCAGGTCTCCCACGTGGGTTCAGGGGCCCAAGGACTTAGGCCATCTTCTGCTGTTTTCCCAGGCCACAGCAGAGAGCTGGATTGGAAATGGAGCAGTCAGGATTCGAACTGGTGCCCATAGGGGATGCCAGCACTGCAGACTGGGGCTTTAACCCTCTGTGCTACAGTGCCGGTCCCATTTTTTGGTTTTATCTGATAAGTTTGGGGCTTCTTCCACTAACCTACACTTCTAGCACTTATTTTAGATTTCCTTATAAAGTGATTCAAACTTTTGATAAGGGAAGAAGAGAACTATTGAAAGTTATAATTTAACAATGTAAACTAACCCTTTTCAATAATGTTTTATATAATGAAATTTTATACTTTTTTTGAAAGATTTATTTTATTTATTTGAAAGGCAGGGTTGCAGAGAGAGAGAGAGATAAATCTTCTATCCGCTGGTTTATTCCCCAAATGGCTGCAGTGTACTGGGGCTGGCCCAGGCCAAAGCCAGGAGCCAGCAGCTTCATCCAGGTCTCCCACATGGGTGATAGGGGCCCAAGAACTTGAGCCATCTTCCACTGCTTTTCCTAGGCTATTAGCAGGGAGCTGGATCGGAAGTGGAGCAGCCAAGACTTGAACTGGCACCCATCTGGGATACTGGCATTGCAGGGGCAACTTAACCAGTTATATATCACAATGCCAGCCCCTATATATTCTTTCTTCTTCTTCTTTTTAAGATTTATTTATTTATTTGAAAGAATTACAGAGAGGGAGAGAGAGAAAAGAAAGAGATCCTGCATCCACTGGCTCACTCCCAAATGGCTGCAACGGCCAGGGCCAGTCCAGGGTAAAGCCAGGAACCAGAGCTTCATTCTGGTGGGTGCAGAAGCCCAAGCACTTGGGCCATCTTCTGCTTTTTCAGGTGCATCAACAGGGAGCTGCATTGGAAGTAGAGCAGCCAGGACTTGAACCGGTGCTCTTATGGGTTGCTGACATTACAGGCAGCAGCTTAACCCAGAGCCAGCCCCTCCATTCTTAATTTAAGGTTTTTCCTAAAAAAGAAGCTTGATTACTCCTGAGAACATTAGTAATTAAAACTGGATCTTTGGGCCGGTGCTGCGGCTCAATAGGCTAATTCTTCGCCTGCGGCGCTGGCACCCCAGGTTCTAGTCCTGGTCGGGGCGCTGGATTCTGTCCCGGTTGCTCCTCTTCCAGTCCAGCTCTCTGCGGTGGCCCGGGAGTGCAGTGGAGGATGGCCCAGGTACTTGGGCCCTGCACCCGCATGGGAGACCAAGATAAGTACTTGGCTCCTGGCTTTGGATCAGCGCGGTGCACTGGCCGCAGCGCACTGGCCACAGCGGCCATTGAGGGGTGAACCCAACGGAAAAGGAAGACCTTTCTCTCTGTCTCTCTCTCTCACTGTCCACTCTACCTGTCAAAAAAAATAAATAAGTAAAAAAAAAAATGTTTTAAAAACCTGGATCTTTGATTACTGTGAATGTCATCATATATTAACCATTACTCCCATTGTATATTCTGTCAGACAGTGGTTCTGCGACAGTGGCTGTCCTCCAAGATACCTAATTTATGGAGCTGGGAGACAGACTGGATGATTCACTCTCAGTAACAAACCCTAAAATCAGAAGTGTAACACATATCCACCAACCAGCCTATCCTATAGCTATTATGTAATTTTATCAGAGAAATTGAGTTTAAACTTTTAAGGGTTGCCTTTTCAAGTTCAGTGTGTCTGTTTGTGTTTAACAGCTTATTCCATTTATGCTTTTTGGATTTGGGGATCTCTTAGTCTTTTATTTCTAGCTAGAATAATTATAAGTATTTTAATCTGTCCTTGTTTCTCTTATAAGTATCATTATTAATCTCTAAGTTGTTGGCAAGATCACATTTCTAATTTTAGTTGTAAACTACTTGTAGCTCATCAAACAACACAATGAAGATGTTTTAGAGTACAAAAGAAGAAATGGATTGGAGTAAACTTTGGAAATGCCAGTAATACTGTAAGTATAAAATTTTTTGGGTAGACTAGATTGTGCAAGTTAATTTTAAATACTGTATTTTTTTAATTAGGTTTATACCTTTTAGCACCCCTGTTCTGTCTGTGACAAATTCATGAATTATGATGTCCATGACAGCTGGGGCTGGGCTAAGCCAAACCCAAGAGGCAGGAATTCAACCCACATCTCTTACAAGGGGATGGGGACCTAAGCACTTGAGCTATCATCTGCTGCCTCCCAGGCTGTGCGTTAGCAGGAAGCTGGAATCAGAATTGGAGCCAGAACTTGGACTCATGGGCTCCAGTATGCGATGCAGGTGTCCCAAAAGGGTACCTTATCCTCCGTGCCAAATCTCTACACCTTAATGCTTTGGCTCAAATTTTTAGCATAATTTTTTTTTTAAGATTTATTTTATTTGAAAGGCAAAGTTAGAGAGAGATCTTCCATCTACTGATTCACTCCCCAAATGGCCACAATGGCCAGGGTTGGGCCAGGCATAAGCCAGGAGCTTCTTCAGGGTTTCCCACATGGTTGCAGGGGCACTTGGGCCATCATTCACTGCTTTCCTAGGCACATTAGCAGGGATCTGGATTAGAAGTCGAGTAGCTGGGACTCAGACCAGTGCCTATATGGGATGCCGGCAGCACAGGCAACAGCTTTACCTGCTAAGCTATAATGCCAACCAATAGCATAATCATTTTAAGTTATTGTTTTTTTTTTTTTCTTTTTTAATATTAGAGGATTTCATAGAACTTTTTTATTTTAAAGATTTATTTATTTATTTGAAAGGCAGAGTTACAGAGAGGCAGAGAGAGAGAGAGAGAGAGAGAGAGAGAGGTCTTCCATCAGTTGGTTCATTCTCCAAATGACTGCAACAGCCAGAGCTGGGCCAATCCAAAGCCAGGAGCCTGGAGCTTCTTCTAGGTCTCTCACATGGGTGCAGGGGTCCAGGGACTTGGGCCATCTTCTACTGCTTTCCCAGGCCACAGCAGAGAGCTGGATTGGAAGAGGAGCAGCTGGGACATGCATGGGTGCCCATATAGAATGCCAGCACTGCAGAAAGCAGCTTTAACCACTATGCCAGAGCACTGGCCCCTAAATCATCATTTTTGACCCAGTGTTTAAAGACACTTATATTTATGAATGAAACTAGAAGAATATTACTTTTTTTTTTTTTTTACAGAGTTAGAGAGAGACAGAGAAAGGTCTTCCTTCCTTTGGTTCACCCCCCAAATGGCCGCCATGGCCGGAGCTATGCTAATCCAAAGCCAGGAGTCAGGGGCTTCTTCCTGGTCTCCCATGCAGGTACAGGGGCCTTAGCACTTGGACCATCCTCCACTGCCTTCTCGGGCCACAGCAGAGAGCTGGACTGGAAGAGGAGCAACTGGGACCAGAACCCAGCACCATATGGGATGCTGTCGCCACAGGCGGAAGATCAACCAAGTGAGCCACAGCACCGGCCCAAGCATATTACTTTCTTAAATTCAATAGTGCTTTATACATTTCCTTCATGGCACTTACGAAAGTTATCATTATTTATATTAGAATTGCTAAGCCTCCACCTGTGGCGCCAGCATCCCATATGGGCTGTAGTTCACATCTGAGCTGCTCCTCTTCTGATCCGGCTCTCTTCTGTGACTTGGGGAAGCAATAGAAGTTCTTTTTTTTTTTTTTTTTTTTTTGACAGGCAGAGTGGACAGTGAGAGAGAGACAGAGAGAAAGGTCTTCCTTTGCTGTTGGTTCACCCTCCAATGGCCGCCGCAGCCACTGCGCTGCGGCCAGCGCACCGCGCTGATCCGAAGCCAGGAGCCAGGTGCTTCCTCCTGGTCTCCCATGCGGGTGCAGGGCCCAAGCACTTGGGCCATCCTCCACTGCACTCCCAGGCCACAGCAGAGAGCTGGCCTGGAAGAGGAGCAACCAGGACAGAATCCGGCGCCCCAACCGGGACTAGAACCTGGTGTGCCGGCGCCGCAAGGCGTTGGATTAGCCTATTGAGCCGCGGCGCTGGCCCGCAATAGAAGTTCTTGGGTCCCTGAACCCACATGGGAGACCAGAAGAAACTCCTGGCTTTGGATTAGATCAGCTCTGGCCATGGCGGCCATTTGGAGAGTGAACCAGTGGATGGGAGACCTTTCTCTCTGATTCTTCCTCTGTCTGTAAATCTTCCTCTCTTTGTTTATAAATAAGTAAAATCTGAAAAAAAAAAAAAAAAAAGAATTGCTTAATGTCTGGCATATTCCTTGCTTGAGTATGAATTCCATGGGAACCAGAATCCTATTTTATTAATTGTCATGTACTCAGCAGCATGTTGAATGTCTGGCCTGTAGTAGAATGGATAAGTGTACTTAAAATTGTTTTCTACATGACCATTGTCATTATGATTGTCACTGTGACTAACATCAACTCAAACAATTCCTGGGAAAGCCTAGCTGTGAAAAAGATAACATTCTACGTGGTCTGTGATGACAAGGATGAGTTTATTTAATATATATTAAAATATAAACAGTATATATATTATCTATGTAGTTATCTGTATATTATCTGTATATTCATACACACATATGCACATATTAAGGATATTTGTGAAAACTTTTTAAGGAATTCCTATACTAATCCCTTTGTAAATTGAGAAATCACTCTCAAAATTCTCAAGCTGGGGCAAGTGTTTTGGTACAGTGAGTTAAGCCACCCCTTGGGATGCCCATATCCCATATCAGAGTGCCAATTCAAGTCTTGGCTCTCTGCTTCTGATCTAGCTTCCCACTAATGTGCCTAGTGAAGCAGCAGATAATGGCCCAAGTACTTGCATCTCTTCTACCGAAGACCTCAAGGGAGACCTGGGACCCTAGCTTCAGCCTGGCCCAACCACAGCTGTTGAGAGCATTTGGAAAGAGAACCACCAGATGGAAGACCTTTCTCTCTGTGTCTCTGTGTCTCTGTCTCTCTCTGCCTTTCAAATAAATCTTTTTTTTTTCCTGGAGTCTCTTCTTCCTTCCACTGTTGTTGTTGTTTTTTTTTTTTTTTTTTTTTTTTTTTTTTTTTTTATTATTATTATTTATTTGACAGATGGAGTTAGAGAGAGAGACAGACAGAGAGGAGAAAGGTCTTCCTTCCGTTGGGTCACCCCCCATAATGGCCGCTATGGCCGGAGTTATGCCAATCCGAAGCCAGGAGCCAGGTGCCTCTTCCTGGTCTCCCATGCAGGCGCAGGGGCCCAAACACTTGGGCCATCCTCCACTGCCCTCCCAGGCCACAGCAGAGAGCTGGCCTGGAAGAGGAGCAACCAGGACTGGAACCCGGCGCCCATATGGGATGTCGATGCCTCAGGCAGAGGATTAACCAAGTGAGCCACGGCGCCAGCCCCTAAAGTGGATAATTTTCATCTACTGAATGGTAAACATAGTGGTCACAAACTATACTTTGTTTTGTTTACCATATTTCATAATTCTAATCTCAAACTCAGCTCTTTATAGAGTTAATTATCCAAATCCTTTCTTTTTTTTTAATTTATTTTTTATTTAGTAAATATAAACTTCCAAAGTACAGTTAATGGATTACAATGGCTCCCACCCCCCATAATTTCCTTCCCACTCACACCCCTCCCATCTCCCACTCCTTCTCCCATTCCATTCACATCAAGATTCATTTTCAATTATCTTTATATACAGAAGATTGATTTAGTATATATTAAGTAAAGATTTCATAATTATCCAAATCCTTTCTATTTTTTTGTTTCTGGTAATATCACCCTGGGGGCCAGCAATGTGGCTCAGGAGGTTAATGTGCTGGCCTGTAGCACTGGCATTTCATATGGGCATTGGTTCAATTCCCAGCTGCTCTACTTCCTGTCAAGCTCCCTGCAAATGCACCTGGGAAAGCAGCAGAAGATGGTCCAAGTGCTTGGGCACTGCACCCATGTGGGAGACCTGGAAGAAGCTCCTGGCTCCTGGCTTCTGCCTGGCACTACACTGGCCATTGTGGCCATTTGAGGAGTGAACCAGCAGATAGAAGACCTCTCTCTCTGTGTCTCTATCTCTCTCTGTAACTGCCTTTCAAGTAAAAAAAATAAATCTTTTAAAAAAACAAAAAGCTGCATGGGAGGTCTGCATCCCATTAAAAAAAACTCACCCTGCCCATTTCACTACTACAGTCAACAGTCAAGAGTTAAAAATAAAATGGGCATTTAAATCAAAACCAGGTGACTTGAACTACTCTTTTGGAACTCAGACAAAATATTCTTGTTAAAATTTAAATAAAATATTTATTTTCTTTTTTGTGGATTTGTCATTAGACTTTCCCTGTTGGTGTAAGGTAAATTATTCCAAGTAGTCTAATTTTATTAAATTTTATTTCTGCTGATTAATGCTATCATTTTTTTGTTTTTGTCTTTTTACAGGTATGCACATATGGTGGTTAGCAGTTCCCCTGGATTATTCTGTTGAATTGTAAATGTAAGAGAAAAAATTTTATGTGAATATATGTCAAGTCAGCAGTTGTGTTTTGCAGCATTAAATAAAAAAACTTATATGTTCTTCAGATAATGCATGCCTGCCAACTTATAGAAAATAACATTTCTGAGGTACATTATGAGACATGCTTCCATTGGAAGATGCCATTGCTACCAGGGCCAGAGGTAATTAAAGACAAGCTAGAAAAAAAAAACATTATGGAAATAGATTTTAAAAAAATCACTGCTGAAGGATTTCTCCTTTTTTAAACTTTTAGTTTCTGATTAAAACACTCTTCAGTATATTAAAGAGACAGAAGTACAAAAGATTCCAGATACTGTTGTCTTCAAGAGGCACCATTTTGATAAGTTAGAAGGTAAAGGTGGGTCCTATTGCCAGAGGTTCTTTGTACTCCGTTCCTTTTATTGGGGTGACTGTTGTAGTTACGGTTATGGCAACACAAAATGTGTTGTCCCTCTTTACTAATACAGCTTTCATCTAATGACTTATAAAACTCCTGAGTATTTAAAAAGAGAGGTGATTAATAGACACAATTACAGGTTCCAGTGTTGTGGTGTAGCTTGTAAAGCCACAGCCTATGATGCAGGCATCCCATATGGGTGCTGGTGCAAGTCCCTGCTGATCCACTTCAATCCAGCTGCCTGCTAATCCACCTGGGGAAGCAGCACATGATGGCCCAAGCGCGTGGGTCCCTGCTCCCACATGGGAGACCCAGAAGAATCTACTAGTTCCTGGCTTGGGCTTGGCCCAGCCTTGATCGTTGCCGTTGGAGAACCAGTGGGGAAAAGACACCTCTCTGCCTCTGTGTGTGTCTCTCTCTAACACTGCCTTTCTAATAAATAGATATTAAAAAAAAAAGAAATAAACACAATCACAGTATACTTCATTTGTCCCTTATCAAAACTCTGTCTTATGCATTAATTAAAACTTATTTATGCGGGGCCGGCTCTGTGGCTCAGCGACTTAATGCCCTGGCCTGAAGTGCCAGCATCCCATATGGGCGTACATCCCATACGAGCCCCAGCTGCTCCACTTCCAATCCAGCTCTCTGTTGTGGCCTGGGAAAGCAGTAGAAGATGGCCAAAGTCCTTGGGTTCCTGCACCCGTGTGGGAGACCTGAAAGAAGCTCCTAGCTCCTGGCTTTGGATCTGCACGGCTCCAGCCGTTGCGGCCATCTAGGGAGTGAACCATCGAATGGAAGACCTCTCTCTCTCTCTGCCTCTCCTCTCTCTCTGTAACCTCTGACTTTCAAATAAATAAATCTTAAAAAATAAAAAGAACTTATTTATGGGGCCAGCGCTGTGGCTCACTCGGTTAATCCTCTTTCTGCGGCACCGACATCCCATATGGGCACTGGGTTCTAGTCCCGGTTGCTCCTCTTTCAGTCCAGCTCTCTGCTGTGGCCCAGGAGGGCAGTGGAGGATGGCCCAAGTGCTTGGGCCCCTGCACCCACATGGGAGACCAGGAAGAGGCACCTGGCTCCTGGCATCTGATCGGCATAGCTCCGGCTGTAGCGGCCATTATGGGGTGAACCAGCTAAAAAAAAATTAAAGAAAACTTATTTATATACCACTTCATTAATTTGTAGTTTAAACACTTTGTGTACCATACATTTAAAAATTGATTCTTTGTGTCTCTGTTCCAAATTTAAAAGGAAAATTGCATTGCCTTATTGGTTCTGCATGCGTTTTTTGAGATCTGGTCAACATCTAACCTAGGAGAATTGTGTCCCAGTATCTCTGGAAATCACTTATACACATACATTGTTATATTCTTTCAAAAAAAATTGATATAAATTGCATCAAAGACCAGGTTAAAAAAGAAAGGATGATTGATTTATTTGAAAGGCAGAGTGATAGCTCTTCCTCCCATTCATTCACTCCCCAGATGGCTTCAACATCCAGGGCTGGGCCAAGCCAAAGCTCCATAGCGCTCCATATAGGTGGCAGAAGCCCAGGTCCTTGGGCCTTCATCTGCTTTCCCAGGCACATTAGCAGGAAGCTGTATTGGAAGCCAGGATTTGAATCCCATATGGGCTTCTGGCATCACCAGCGGCAGCTTAATGTACTTTGCCCAACTCCGCCCCATGACTGCTAGATTTTGTCAGTTTAGAGTCTCAGCTGTTAGAGCCAGAAACAACATTGAGGATCATACAGACAAACCAATCTTATAATTTTACAAATGCAGAAACCAGAAGTGAGGAGTCATTTGACCATCACTGTGGTAGGTAGAATAATGAACCACCAAAGGTGTCCATGTCTTACTCCTTAGAACATGTGTATATGTTAATCTGAAAACGGGGGATTGAGGGCGCAGATGGAAGCAAGCTTACTGGCCAGCTGACGTTGAGATGGGGAAACTATCTTGGATTATCCAGTAGGGCCCAATGTAAATGCAAGGTTCTTGCCAGTAGAAAAAGGAGTTACAAGAGTGTGTCAGTTACAAGAGTGTGTCGGAATGATGCAGTGTGAGAGACTCAGCCTGTCATTTCTGCCTTTGAGGATGGAGGCCAAGTGGCAAGAAGTGTCCAGAAAACAAATTATCCCCTGAAGCCTAGAAAGGAACACAGCTCTTGAGGCCAGCACAGTGATGTAGCGGGTAAAGCTGCCGGCTGCAGTGCTGGCACCCATTCGAGTCCCAGCTGCTCCACTTCCAGCCCTCTGCTAATGGCCTAGGAAAGCAGTAGAAGATGGCCCAAGTCTTTGGGCCCCTGCACCAGTGTAGGAGACCTGGAGGAAGCTCCTGGCTCCTGGCTTCAGATTGGCACAGCTCCTGCAATTGCAACCAGTTGGGGAGTGAACCAGTGGATGAAAGACTTTCTCTGCTTCTCCTCTCTGTAACTCTGACTTTCATTTTTTTAATTTTTATTTATTTATTTTTTAAATTTTTTGACAGGCAGAGTAGACAGTGAGAGAGACAGAGAGAAAGGTCTTCCTTTGCTGTTGGTTCACCCTCCAATGGCCGCTGCAGCTGGCGCACCGCGCTGATCCGATGGCAGGAGCCAGGTACTTCTCCTGGTCTCCCATGGGGTGCAGGGCCCAAGCACCTGGGCCATCCTCCACTGCACTCCCGGGCCACAGCAGAGAGCTAGCCTGGAAGAGGGTCAACCGGGACTAGAACCTGGTGTGCCGGCGCAGCAAGGTAGAGGATTAGCCTAGTGAGCTGCGGCGCCGGCCTGTAACTCTAACTTTCAAATAAATTAATAAATATATATATATATAAAGGAACACAGCCCTGCTCACACCTTGTTTTTAGCCCAGGGTGTTAACCTATTAAGATTGGTACAGCAGCAATAGCAAACCAGTACTGTCACATAGTTATAGAGACTGGGAAGGTCTGCGATTCAGAGTACTTTTCACAGAAAGAAACATTTAAAAATTCATATCTTGGGGCTGGTGTTGTGGTGTAGTGAGTTAAGATGCCACCTGTAGTCCTGGTATCCCATATATGCCTGGGTTCGTGTCCCAGTTACTCCACTTCCAATCTAGCTCCCTCCTAACGCACCTGGGAAAGTAGTGGAAGATGACCCAAATACTTGGGCCCCTGCACCCACGTGGGAGACCCAGAAGAAGCTCCTGGTTCCTGGCTTCAGATGGGCCCAGCTCCAGCCATTGCAGCTACTTTGGGAGTGAACCAACAGTTAGAAGACTTTTCACTAGCTTTGGCCTGGCACAGCCCCAGCTGCTGGTGGCCACTGGGGAATGAGCCAGTGAATGGAAGATCTCTTTTTCTGTCTCTCCCTCTCTAACTCTGCCTTTCAAAATTTTTTTTTATCATCTCTAAAGGGAACAGAAAGTAAGAAGCTTGAAACTAGAAACTTACCTTAGTTGGAAATAAAACAGACCTTTAATAGTAGCTACTCTTTAGGCTTTGAGGATGCAACTACCTTTGTGTGGACCTTCCTCTTCCTATGCCTATACAATTCCAGGGGGAGCCGTTTGTGAAGACAAAGACTGTTCAAAAGATATTTTCTGTTTGTGCCATCCAATATAGTAGCCACTAGCCTCATGTGGCATTTTAGCATTTGAAATATTAGTGTGACTGAATTTTTTTTAACATTTAATTGATGTATTTTATTTGAAAGGAAGAGAGGGAAAAGTCTTTTAGCCAGTTGTTCACTCCTCCACATGCCCACAGCAGCCGGGCTGGGCCAGGCCAAAGCTAGGAGTCAGGAATTCTATTTGGGTCTCCCACAGGGACACAAATATTTGGGTTAACATCTACTTCCTCTCCAGGACATTAGCAGGAAGGTAGATCAGAAGCAGAGGCAGGACTGGAGCCCAGGATGCAGGTGTCCCAAGCAGCTTAACAATTGAAACCTAACAAACCATGCTATTGGAGAGTAACCTACAGACCCCAAGAACAAGAATGCACCTAGGTACAAGAATGATTGAGGCTTCTCATCAAGAATCTTGCTCTTGTCTGTATCTAAGCATGACCACCTTCCCCAATCCACGTTGTAGAAAAAGCCACAGCAAATAGTTCCTGGGTGTTTATCCCAACTCAAGAGAGTAACTGGACTAGACAATCATTCTTACTGGTCATAGGATGATTCCTATAAGAATAATACAAAGGAGTTAATCATGGGAAAATCAAGCGGTGTGGACTGAATTTCTAGTGTAAAAAGTTGTTGGGACAGACATTGTGGCACAGCAGGTTAAGCTGCCACTTAGGAGGCCCACATCCCATATGAGAGTGCCAGTCCGAGTTCGGGCTACGCTGCTTCTGATCCAGCTTTCTGTTAATGCATCCCAGGAGACAGCAGATGATGGCTCAAATGCTTGGGCCCCTACCTTCTTTGTGGGAGTCCCAGATGGAGTTCCTGGCTCCTGGCTTCAGCCTGGCTCAACCCCAACTGTTACAGGCATTTGAAGAGTGAATCACCAGATGGAACATGTTTTCTCTCTCACATTCGGGGAGTAAACCAGCAGATGTATTTGGGAATGAGCCAGCAGATGGAAGATTTTCTCTGCCTCCCTCCCTCCCTCCCTCCCTTCCTCCCTCCCTCTCTATCACTCTGTCTTTCCAATTAAATAAAAATATTTTAGGGGCCAGCGCTGTGGCGTAGTGGGCTAAGCCTCCACCTGCAGTGCCAGCATCCCATGTAGGCGTGTGTTTGAGTCCCGGCTGCTCCACTTCTGATCCAGTTCTCTGCTATGGCCTGGGAAAACAGTAGAAGATGGCCCAAGTCCTTGGGCCCCTGCATCTATGTGGGAGACCTGGAAGAAGCTCCTGGCTCCTGGCTTCAGATCAGCTCAGCTCCTGCAGTTGCAGCCATCTGGAGAGTGAACTGGTGGATGAAAATCAATCTCTCTCTCTCTCTCTCTCTCTCTCTCTCTCCCTCCCCCTCTCCCTCTCTCCCCCTCCCTCCCTCCCTTTCTACCTCCCCCCTCTCCTTCCTTCTCTCTACCTCTGGCTTTCAAATAAATAAATAAATCTTTTTTAAAAAAATCTTTTAAAAACTTGTGGCGGGGCCGGTGCTGTGGCAAAGTGAGTAAAAGCTGCCACCTGCAGTGCTGGCATCCCATGTGGGTGCCAGTTCAAGTCCCAGCTGCTCCACTTCTGATCCAGCTCTCTGCTGTGGCCTGGGAAAGCAGTAGAAGATGGCCCAAGTCCTTGGGCCCCTGCACCTGCATCCTCATCTTTAGTACTTATGAAAATATCCTTAATTGGAAATAGTCATTGCAAATGTAATTAGTTGAGCCAATACTGGAGTATGGTGGACCCTAAATCCAATGTGACCATTGTATTTAAGAGTCACAGAAATGGGGCTGGTGCTGTGGCATAGCAGGTAAAGCTACCACCTGGGTTGCTAGTGTCGCATAGGGACAACCATTGGAAACCCGGCTGCTCCACTTCCTATTCAGGTCCCTTCTAATCCACCTGGGAATGCAGCAGAAGACCGCTTCTGTCACCCATGTGGGAAGCTGGATAGAGTTCCAGGCTCCTGGCTTTGATCATCCCTGGTCATTGTGGCCACTTGAGGAGTGAGTCAGCAGATGGAGGATTCTCTCTCCTTCTCTCTCTCTCTTTCTCTCTTTCAAATAAATTAACAAATCTTAAAAAAAAAAAAAAAGTCACAGAGACAAGGAGAAGACCATGTGATGATGAGACAGACTGTGATGCCTCTGTGTGAACCAAGAAGCTAGCAAACAGAAACTGAGAGTCAAGGAAGATGGATAAGTCAGCTCTTTATTACTTTAACAAAAACACCTGAGATGAGCGAACTTAAAAAGAGAAAGGATGACTTTGGCTTAGTTTTGAAGATCACAGTCCAAGGTTGTGTGTCCTTAGGGTAAAGGTATTTGGTAAAGAGAATGGTGGAGGGATAATGACCTGGCAAGCCAGGGAGCAGAGCAGCTGGGCCTGTCCCAGGTCTATGAAAGGATCTTGTTGGGCCAGCAATGTGTCATAGCGTGTAAAGTCACTGCCTGTGATGTTGGCATCCTATATGGGCACTGGCTTGAGTCCCAGCTACTCCAGTTCCAATCCAGCTCCTCGCTAATGGCCTGGGAAAGCAGCAGAGGATGGCCCAAGTCTTTGGGCCTCTGCACCGACGTGGGAGACCTAGAAGAGACTTCTGGCTAACTGTTGTAGCCATCTAGAGAGTGAACCAGAGGATGGGAGATCTAGCTGGGTCCTCTCCTCTCCCTCTCTGTAACTCTACCTTTCAAATAAGTAAATAAATAGACCTTTAAAAAAAGGAGAAGGGAGGAAGGCAGGAAGGCAGGAAGGAAGGAAGGAAGAAAGGAAGAAAGGAAGGAAGATGAAGGAAGCCCTCTCAAGAGAAAGCACACTCACAGTGACTAAAGAACTCCCACTAGGTCCATCTCCTAAACTCTATAATTGGATCAAGTCTCCACCCTTAATCCATTGACCATTAACAAGACTTTGAGGACTAAACCCTTCATATATGGATATTTGGGGGACACCCAAACTGTTTCCCAAACCATAACAGAAGCAATCTCCTGTAGGTGTCATGGGGGATGTGGCCCCGCCAGCACCTTGATTTCAGTCTTCTGTTGTGCTAAGCCATCCAAGTTTGTAGGAATTTGTTACGGTACCCTTAGGAAAATAACAAGTGTTAGGAAATAATCAAGATTCTTTGCCTCAGATGAAAAAGTGAATAGGGAGCATATAGATCAGTGCCATCTCAATGACCTTTTCTCTTTGATTTTAGCTAAGTAATTTAGGCCATCTTTACAGTGCCTGTCAGGAATTTCTTAATTGCTTTCCAATTACACTGGCGCTGCGGCTCACTAGGCTAATCCTCTACCTTGCGGCGCCGGCACACCGGGTTCTAGTCCCGGTCGGGGCGCCGGATTCTGTCCCGGTTGCCCCTCTTCCAGGCCAGCTCTCTGCTGTGGCCCAGAGGTGCAGTGGAGGGTGGCCCAAGAACTTGGGCCCTGCACCCCATGGGAGACCAGGATAAGCACCTGGCTCCTGCCATCGGATCAGCGCGGTGCGCCGGCCGCAGCGCGCCGGCCGTGGCGGCCATTGGAGGGTGAACCAACGGCAAAAAGGAAGACCTTTCTCTCTCTCTCACTGTCCACTCTGCCTGTCAAAAATAATAAAAATTTTTAAAAAATTAAAAAAAAACAAAAAACATAATTGCTTTCCAATTGGTGCTCCTACAATTTCTTTTGTTTCACTTTATATACATATTTATCAAAAGATACATAGTTTATAGCCTAAAATTGGGTGTTAAGAAAAACTTAGCTGTTTCTACCATTCTGTGGAGTCTAGACAGTTGTTTTTTTTTTTTTTTTCAGAAGACTTATTTATTTGGAAGGGTTATACAGAGACAGAGAGAGCTATTGAGAGAACATCTTCCTTCTGCTGGTTCATTCCCCAAATCCCCACAATGGCCAGGCTGAAACCAGGAGCCAAGAACTCCATCTAGGTCTCTCACGTAGGTGGCAGGAACCCAAGTACTTCCGTCATCATCTGCTGGCTTTCCAGGCACATTATCAGGAAGCTGGGTGGAAAGCAGAGCCAAGACTCAATCCCGGGCACCCCAATATGAGATGCTGGCATCCCCAGTGGAGCTTCATCTGCCCCATAATGCCTGCTCCTAGGAGATCAGTCTTTGAGAACTGCTTTTAGATCTAGAGCACTTAAGCTCTGAAAGTGTAATTAACATTGCCAGAAGAGGACCCTTACAGTATGTGTGCAAGACTACTGGAGGTCATCTGAGATAAGCTGAATTATCTCTGACCACAGATTCCTTTTTTTTTTTTTCCCCCAATCAGACCAAGAAAAATGTCAAGGATGCACTCAAGGGCAGAGTTATAAACAATGTGACTAACAGCCAGGGAACTATTGCCCGAGCCTGACAGTTTTCTCCAGCAAAGATCTAATGTTAAAATTCCGGGGATTCGGGAGAAGCCACTTGCCCTAGACTGAACTGGCAGGCCAAGGGCATGTGCTCCCTGGGGAAAATGCCTCATCAAGTTGAGCAAAAGGATGCCATCAGCACGGAAAACCACCTATCCTACAGAAGAGAGTGGCTAAAAATTCCCTTTCACCCAAGAGCCGTGTGTAAGGCCGCCACAAAACACACCAGACACCGGAGTAAGGGAAAGGGTTTATTGGAGAAAACCCAGCAGACTGGAGGGAAGGGGCAAAGAAGGAAAAAGAGGGAAAAGGAGAGCGTAAGAGAGAGACAGAGACAGAGAGGTCAGGAGATGGGGTGGGAGGGGAGAGTGAGAGAGGAGAGGAGCTCGCGAGAGAGGGAGAGAGCACAGAGAGTGAGAGTGAGCAAGAGAAAGCCTGTTCAGGAACAGGTCCTTTTAAAACTTTGCCGGAGGGTGGGCAGGGAAGCAGGAGCATCGAATCCCATTAGGGTGGGGGTGGAGCTTGACAAAGGCAGTTGGGCCATGTGGCCACCTGGCTTCCAGCAATGGCGTTAGAGCCTAGGAGGGTGTCAGGGTGTAGATCGTGCCATAGATAAAACTCCACCATTTTCCTAACACCATGGGCTTTAACCAATAAAATAATCTGGGCAAATGATGCTGTTCATTTCATAGCTCTTTCATGTCCTACCTGGGATTACCACCTCCAAGTGGAGAGGACACCATAAGCTCCCTGCTGGACCTTGCCAACTGAGAAGTGACAGTGGAGTATAGTGAATCCATCAGGAGCCCCCACTGCAGAGCAGCAGAGCGTGGCAGCCAGCCTGGAGTTCCAGCTTAATCCGAAGTAAGAGTGCACGGCTGCCTCCTGCCATTACCTGAGCCCATTTACACCTCATGTGCTTGAGAGCTCCAGTCAACCCTATGAATAAAGCAATTCCCCACATGGTACTCAGAATAGTATACGATTCCCAAACCCCCTCTTTTAACCATGGTACTACACTGCCTCAGTTTTTTTTCATATGTAAAATAGGAATAATCAATATTATCCCTACCTTCTCCTTAGGGTTGTTTAATAAATGAGACAGTGCTTTGGGAAAGTTTTTAAAGCACCTTGTATGTGTATGTTCTTTTTTTAATTTAAAAAAAGGTGGAGGGGACTTGTTTACTTGAAAGGCAGAATGACTCACAGAGAGGGATCTTTCATCTGTTGATGTACTCCCCAAATGGCCACAACAGCTAGGGCTGGGCCAGGCTGAAACCCAGAGCCTGGACCTCCATCAAGACCTTCCTCGTGGGTGGCAGGGGTCCAAGTATATAGGACATTCTTCTCTGCTTTTCCAGGCAGAAGAGCAGGGAGCTGGATCCAAAGCAGAGCAGCTAGGACTCAAACTGGACTCCAATATAGGATGTCGGTGTTTATGTGTTTGTTTTTTTTTTTTTTTGCCTTGTTTGAACTAATTTGATTTTAGCTGAAAGCTTTATTAGATTCCATTTCTTTTTGATATCTGGTCTACTTGAGTCATCAATACTTCCTCTCAGGGTGTGCTTTAGCAGGAAGCTGGATGGGAATTAGAGGAACTAGAACTGGCACCAAGCACTCCACTATGGGATGCAGGTATATGCAGGTATTGCAGGTGACACCTTAACTGCAGTCACAATTCCCACCCTGGGGTTCAAAATTTTTGCACCAAAGTAGATCTTTTAATTCCATTTTTCCAGGAACTTTTTAAAGCACCCTCATATTGTGCCTACTATATGCCAAGAGAACTTGGAGCTAAAAGTATTATATTCATGTCTTTCTTTTCTTTTTTTTTTTTTTTAATTCATGAGCATCTGAAGTCCTTGGGCATTCCTCCCCCACTACTTGGTGACATAATTTGCTAAAAGGAATACTGCCACCTCTTTAGAGGGTTAGAGGGAGAATTAGAAGAGATAATAGATGTGAAAATGGTTTATGAGCTGTCAAGTGCTAGATACACAAGCAGATGATTGTAGTAGGAAATGGTCCCTTCCAAAACTTAATAACCACTTAGAAAATGCTATAAGCATAAATTGTTGGTTTTCATATTCAAACCTGGACGACTTCTTGTAGCCAAGATGAGTCAATTAATTGAACTGAATCATTTGCTGTTTTTAGTTGATGGGGAAGTACTAATTTCACAAGCCATAAAGTAACAGCATTTGAGGGTTTATATTTAAAGTTGTTGTGACGGTGGACTGCCTAGGAATTCAACCACTGCCTGGGAGTGTTTTGTGTTTTTGCATTTTTAAAAAAATATTTATTTATTTATTTGAAAGCCAGAGTTACGCACTGAGAGGAAGAGAGAGAAAGAGATAGAGATAGAGAGAGAGAGAGAGAGAGAGAGAGAGAGAGAGAGTCCCTTCCATCTGCTGGTTCACTCCCCAAATGGCTGCAAAGACCAGGGCTGGGCCAGACCAAAGCTAGGAGCCAGGTGCAGGAGTACTAGTATTTGGGCCATCCTTGCTGATGGAGCTGGATCGTAAGTGGAGCATCTGGGACTGAAATCGGGGCCCATGTGGGCTGCCCGTGTGGCAGGCCACAGCGGCTTTACCCGCCTGGGAGTTTTCTTAGTGCATCCAGTGTAGTAACGGAAGGCCAAGGCCACCCTTGCCCTCACAGCATCTGTCAGAGACTTCCCGCTGTCCTTCCCTCTCCTAAGAAAGGGAGTGCAATGAGATAAAGTGGGTTCCGATAAAATTGAGCACGACGTGGACCTTGTGCTTGTCGAAATCCTGATGTCAGTTCCACTACCTCTCCCGCCTGCTGTGGCGTGTTACACTCAGCGGAACAAAACAGGCCGGGGGCAGGTGAGGGCCATTTCTAGAATTCCTTCCTCACCTCCCTCCCGGGCCCTCGAATGCCCGGGAAGCAACAGAGCTGGAGAGGGACCCGGCAGGATGCTGCAGACCTCAACCCGTTACCCCACATCCGGGGGCCACCGGGGCGGGGCGGGCGAGGGTCGGCCCCCTCTCCGGGGCGGAGCGGGGCGCCGCCCACTCCCCGCCTCCCTGTGCCTGGGCCACGAGCGCCGGGCTGGGAGGCTGCAGCGAAGCGAACGGCCGCGCCATGTACCTCCGCAGGGCGGTCTCCAAGACCCTGGCGCTGCCTCTGAGGGCGCCCCCCAGCCCCGCGCCGCTCGGGAAGGACGGTGAGTGGGGGTGCCTGTCCCGCGGTTCAGGCTGGGGGCCGCTGCACCTGCTGGCAGCCGGAGCTTGCGGTGGGATGGAAGAGGGTCTCGGGGAGGGCGCTCAGAAGCTCGGAGTGGGAGAGGGGGTGTCTTTGAAGGTGGGGAAGCCTTTCCGGCGTGCCTTCTGAAGTTCAGACTAAACTTCCCGGGTTTAACCCTTTTCCTCATCTAGGGGACAAGGCTAGTTATGCGTTTGACTAAGTTCGCGTGTGGTTAAAAAGCACTTAGCAAAAAAGCGTCCGGCTGACTTACTCGAAACTTACTACTCTGATGACCCTAGGGACCAATTCTTGGTCCCACAGCACGTGAGGAGAGGGTAGACACTGACCAGCGAGACCAGCGGGGCGCGCGCAGGGAGTGAGCGCAGTGAATGTTCGTGGAGTCAATGAAATTTAGGTTCTGCCTGGCCAAGGGCTGCCTTGAACCCCGAGAGCTCCTGGGCCCCTGAGCATCCCCCGGACAGGGAGCGAACTTCGAGGCATCTGCCTTAAGAGTGGCCGCGGCCATCCGACTGTTTGGGTCGACCAGGCCCCTATCAGCTTCGGATGGGGTGACTGGCGCGGGAAAGGCAACAGATTCAGAAATTCGCTGACGGGGAGGTTGCTGTGAGAGATGGAATCTTAAATGGACAATCGGGGCAGCGCCTAGCCTGGTGCCTGGGAAGTGGCAAGGGTGAGCACCGAGCCCGTTCTCTCCCCCGCCCCACCCCGAGCCGGGGCGGGGGGGCAGCTTTGCGCGCGGGTCTCTCTTTCTCCAGCCCCGACGGGAGCACGGCTCGTGCACAGCCTCGCGGAAAGTGCATTCTCGGTCCGCGTCGGCCGGCATCTGAGGCTGCTCCGATGGCCGGAGTTGCCCGCTGCCATCTGGGTGGCGGTGGCAGGCCAGTTCCACCTTCTTTACCATTCTTTTACAATACTGGTGGGAGACAGTCGCCCCTAGAGGTGACACACACAGTCGTCCTCGCTGCCCTTCATCTTCCGGCCCGAGAAACAAGAGCAATGCTTCGTTCACTGTTAAGAGGGAGAAAACAGTTATTTCAGACTTCAGAAGATAACCCGGCCGTTCAGATGTGCGTGGGGCGGGGAGAAAGCGACTGTGGCCTTTCGCACCCTCTGTGCCCTCTGTCCGCATCCCCTGTCCCTGCTACTCACTAGCTACTCACTAGCACACACACACACACACACACACATTTTTTTTTTTTTTTGGTAGCTGCACAAATTTCAGGTAATTCCCTCCCCTCAAATAAAAGTGGCTTACAAATTCTAAGTTCAGCATTAGCAATACTATATCCTTACCAGTCTTTCTCCAATTGTCATCAATTTTTGTAGCACTGATTTACGGGTTTTAGGAGCTATTATTGATGGAAAGAATTTTGCCTTTAGCCGTGAACATGAATTAGGCTTTTATGGGCACACTCTACTTTGATGAAAATATAAAAATATTTCAGTTTTATCGAAAGATGAATTTTTAACTATCTCATCAAACTTTGTCCTCACCTCTTTGCTTTTAAAAATATATCTTTTAGGCCGGCGCCGCGGCTCACTAGGCTAATCCTCCGCGTGTGGCGCCGGCACACCGGGTTCTAGTCCCGGTCGGGGCGCCGGATTCTGTCCCGGTTGCCCCCTTCCAGTCCAGCTCTCTGCTGTGGCCAGGGAGTGCAGTGGAGGATGGCCCAAGTGCTTGGGCCCTGCACCCCATGGGAGACCAGGAGAAGCACCTGGCTCCTGCCTTCGGATCAGGGCGGTGCGCCGGCCGGAGCGCGCCAGCCGCGGCCGCCATTGGAGGGTGAACCAACGGCAAAGGAAGACCTTTCTGTTTCTCTCTCTCACTGTCCACTCTGCCTATTTTAAAAAAATATCTTTTAAGTGAACTAATAATTTAGGCTTATAACAGGTCATTGGGGGAAAAACCAGAAAATCAAGTCACCTGTTCATCCTACCGATCAGCAAACAGTGAACACCACTAGTAAATTTTAGGACAGTTTGCTGAGCCTTTCCCCTGCATACATTTGTTCTCCTCATGCACATCGCTTCCACGATAATCCATGATAGAGAGTATTTTTCTATGGCTTTTCACTTTATATATTGTAAATATTTTCTCATGTAAATAAATATCATTCTCAAAATATACAGAATCTATGTTTCCCATTGAACCAATATGATGAAATTTGTCTGATTAATTCATCCTCATTGAATACGTCCTATTTCTTTGTGTCTTAAATAACTTGGCCATCATTTTATTGTCTACTTAAATGCCTGGTATTTTTGTTCCTCCCTATTTAAAAAAACTGTTTTTGATATTTCTGTCAACTTGAACTATAAGAAAGCTGGACTATTCCTATTTTTTTTTTGACAGGCAGAGTGGACAGTGAGAGAGAGAGAGACAGAGAGGAAGGTCTTCCTTTGCCGTTGGTTCAACCCTCCAATGGCCGCCACGGCCGGCGTGCTGCGGCCGGCGCACCACGCTGATCCGACGGCAGGAGCCAGGTGATTCTCCTGGTCTCCCATGGGGTGCAGGGCCCAAGTACTTGGGCCATCCTCCACTGCACTCCCTGGCCACAGCAGAGAGCTGGCCTGGAAGAGGGGCAACCGGGACAGAATCCGGCACCCCGACTGGGACTAGAACCCGGTATGCCGGCGCCGCAAGGCGGAGGATTAGCTTAGTGAGCCGCGGCGCCGGCCTTATTTGTTCATTGATGTACTTTTTTAATAAAAATTTATTTGAAAGTCAGAGTTACACAGAGAGAGGAGAGGCAGAGAGAGAGAGAGGTCTCCCGTCCGATAGTTCACTACCTAATTGGCCCCAACGGCCGGAGCTGCGCTGATTCAAAGCCGGGAGCCAAGAGCTTCCTCTGGGTCTCCCACAAGGATGCAGGGGCCCAAGGGCCTGGGCCATCTTCCACTGCTTTCCCAGGCCACAGCAGAGAGCTGGATCAGAAATAGAACAGCTGGGTCTCAAATCAGAGCCCAAATGGGATGCTGGCGCTTCAGGCCAGGACGTTAACCTGCTGCGCCACAGCGCCGACCCGGGTGTACTTTTAAAGTACAATAGTTTTTAAAGATTTATTTATTTGTTTAAAAGACAGAGTTACAAAGAGAGAGCAAGAAACAGAGAGAGAGAGAGATCTTCCACCCGCTGGTTCACTCCCCAGATGGCCACAATGGCAAGTGCTGGGCAAGGCCAAACCCAGGAATAAGGAGTTTCTTCTCCATCTCCCATATGGGTGGCAGGAGCTCAACCAATTGAGCCCTCTTTTGCTGTTTCCCCAGGCTGTTATCAGGGAGCTGGATTGGAAGTGGAGTAACTGGGACATAAATTGGAGGATGTCAGTGTTGCAGGTGGCGGCTACATCTGCTGCACCACAACACCAACTTTTTTTTTTTTTTTTTTTTGACAGGCAGAGTGGATAGTGAGAGAGAGAGAGAGAGAGAGAGAGAGAGAAAGGTCTTCCTTTTGCTGTTGGTTCACCCTCCAGTGGCCGCTGCGGCCGGCGCATCGCACTGATCCGAAGCCAGGAGCCAGGAGCCAGGTGCTTTTCCAGGTCTCCCATGTGGGTGCAGGGCCCAAGCACTTGGGCCATCCTCCACTGCACTCCGGGCCATAGCAGAGCACTAGCCTGGAAGAGGGGCAACCGGGACAGAATCCGGCGCCCCGACCGGGACTAGAACCCAGTGTGCCGGCGCCACAAGGCGGAGGATTAGCCTATTGAGCCACGGCGCCGGCCACAACACCAATCCTTCACAGATGTATTTTTTAAGCTATATATCTTTTTAAAATTTTTATCTTATTTTTATTTTTTTGCCATATAAATATTTATTTGAAAGTCAGAGTTACACACAGAAAGAAGGGGAGGCAGAAAAAGAGAGAGAGAGAGAGAGAGAGAGAGAGGTCTTCCATCTGCTGGTTCACTCTCCAATTGGCCACAATGGCCAGAGCTGTGCCTATCTGAAGCCAGGAGCCAGGAGCTTCTTCTGGGTCTCCCAGGCAGATGAAGGGGCTCAAGGACTGGGGCCATCCTCCACTGCTTTCCCAGGCCACAGCAGAGAGCTGGATGGGAAGTGGAGCAGCCGGGACTTGAACCAGTGCCCATATTGGATGCCTATGCTGCAAGGTGGCAGCTTCACCCCCTACACCACAGCACCAACCCCTCACAGATGTATTTTTTTTTTAAAGATTTTGTTTATTTATTTGAGAGGTAGAGTTAAATACAGTGAAAGGGAGAGACAGAGAAAGGTCTTCCTTCTGTTGGTTTACTCCCCAGATGGCCGCAATGGCCGGAGCTGTGCCGATCCGAAGCCAGGAGCCAGGTGCTTCTTCCTGGTTTCCCGTGTGGGTGCAGGGACCCAAGCACTTGGGCCATCTTCTACTGCTTTCCCAGGCCATAGCAGGGAGCTGGATTGGAAGAGGGGCAGCGAGGACTAGAACCGGTGCCCATATGGGATGCACCGGAGGAGGATTAACCTCCTGCACCACAGAGCCGGCCCCGCAGATGTATTTTTAAACAAACAAATCCCACCACAAATAAAAATCATCTCTTATCATAGCCTGTGGGGGTACATTTGTGGGAAAAGAACTTTTTTTTCCACGAGATGGCCATTTATATTCAAAATAAGAAGAACATAAAGAGGAAATCATAATTGTGCTACTTATGGTTTGCAGTAGGGCAGATGTTTCCAGATTTGCCCTGAACAAGTCAGAATCTCTCAGCAGACCCTGCAGCTAGGCTGTCTCTGTCAGACCACATCAAATGACTTTGCACTGCCCCATCAGAATGCCCACGCGCCTCCCGCTTCCAGTGCCATTTCGCCTTCTAGTTAGCGAACAAACTCCTGCTTTCCTTTGAAACTCAGGTCATGGCTCTTCAGTTGTGAGAACCACCTTGAGCCAATTAACTGAGGTGTTTTTTTTTTTTTTTTTTTTAAGATTTATTTTATTTATTTGAAAGACAGAGTTACAGAGAGGTAGAGACACAGAGAGAGAGAGGTCTTCCATCAACTATTCAGTACCCAGATGGCCGCAACAGCTGGAGCTGTGCCTATCTGAAGCCAGGAGCCAGGAGATTCTTCCAGGTCTTCCCATGGGTGCAGGGGCCCAAGGAATTGGGCCATCTTCTGCTGCTTTCCCAGGCCATAGCAGAGAGCTGGATTGGAAGTGGAGCAGCCGGGACTAGAACCGGTGCCCATATGGGATGTCGGCGCTTCAGGCCAGGGCTTTAACCCACTGTGCCACAGCGCTGGCCCCTTCTTTTTTCTATTTTTCTTTTTAATATTTATTTATTTGAAAGGCAGAGTTAGAGAGAGAGAGAGAGAGAGAGAGAGAAAGCAAGATCTTCCATCTGCTGGTTGAAATGGCCAGAGCTGGACCGGGCCGAAGCAAGAATCCAGGAACTTCTGGGTCTCCCAAGTGAGTGACAGGCCATCTTTTGCTGCCTTCCAGGGGTATTAGCAGGGAACTGGATCAGATGTGGGGCAGCCAGCAGCCAGCAGCCAGGACTCAAACCGGTGCCCAGTGTGTTATGCCAGTGCTGCAGGCAGTGACTTAACCCACTGTGCCACAGTGCTGGCCTCACGTTTTTTCTTTGCATCATCTGCTAACATGTATTACAGCACTTGTCTTATTATCTCAAAATTATTTGTCTGCAGTTATTTGTCTGGATGTATGTCCCCTCCATCTAGATTGTGAGCTACTTGAGGCGAGGGATCTTGTCTGTCTTGTACCTAGTTGTATCATTAATGCTTCTCACAATTCCAAACACATAATAAATACTCCACTGTGTTTGTTGAATGAATAAATAAATATCTCTACTTCCTTATCTTTAAAATGAAGACTCTCAGCTAAATGAATGTTAAGCCCCTTCCAGCTTTGAGTCGGTTGCAAAAATTTCAATTCCAGGGCAATATGGTATTGCACAAATTCTAGCAGTATATAATAAATATACTTAGAGATAATAATACATGGGGCCAGCACTGTGGTTCACTTCATTAATCCTCCTCCTTTGGCACCAGCATTCCATTTGGGCACCGGGTTCTACTCCTGGTTGCTCCTCTTCCAGTCCAGCTCTCTGCTGTGGCCCGGGAGGGCAGTGGAGGATGGCCCGAGTGCTTGAGCCCCTGCACCCACATGGGAGACCAGGAGGAAGCACTTGGCTGCTGGCTCTTGGCATCGGATCGGCACAGTTCCAGCTGTAGTGGCCATTTAGGGAGTGAACCAGTGGAAGGAGGACCTTTCTCTTTGTCTCTCTCCCTGTCTATAGCTCTGTCAAATTAAAAAAAAAAGATGAGCCGGCGCCGTGGCTCAATAGGCTAATCTTCCACCTTGCGGCGCCGGCACACCGGGTTCTAGTCCCGGTCGGGGCGCCGGATTCTGTCCCGGTTGCCCCTCTTCCAGGCCAGCTCTCTGCTGTGGCCAGGGAGTGCAGTGGAGGATGGCCCAGGTGCTTGGGCCCTGCACCCCATGGGAGACCAGGAAAAGCACCTGGATCCTGGCTCCTGCCATCGGATCAGCGCGGTGCGCCGGCTGCAGCGGCGGCCATTGGAGGGTGAACCAACGGCAAAGGAAGACCTTTCTCTCTCTGTCTCTCTCTCTCACTGTCCACTCTGCCTGTCAAAAAAAATAAAATAAATTAAAAAAAAGATAATAATATAGTACCTTCATCTATTTCATTTAGTTTTCACAGAATGACACTTTTTCATTTTTCAGAATGATTTATTTATTTGAAAGGCAGAGTTACAGAGAGAGAGAAGAGAGAGAGATCTTCCACTTGCTGGTTCACTCCCCAAATGGCCATACTGGCCAGGGCCGGGCTAGGCTGAAGTTAAGAGCCTAGAATGCCATGCCGGTCTCCCACATAGGTAGGATGAGTCGCAGCACTTGAGCCATCGTCCGCTGCACATTATCAGGGAGCTGGATCAGAAGTGGAGCAGCTCATATGGGATGCGTGGCGTCACAGGCTGTAACTTAACCCACAGTGCCACATGCCAGCCCTGGCTCCTCTATTTCAGATATGGCCTTGTTGCAAAGCCTTTGGCTTAAGAAAGCAGTGCTTTATACAGTACTCAAGAAATTGATGTTTCTTCTTTTATCTATATTTGTTTTGTAGATTTTTAGAAATATGTGGAATTTTAACATAAATGTTTTATTTAACATATAAATACAATTTAAGCACATATATATTTAACTTACTTTATTTGACAATTATTTCTGCTGAGTCATGTAGTCGACAACACATAGTAACTGGATTTTTTTTCTGCCAATATGCATCTCATTTGGCTGTTAAAATTGTTTAGTGTTTTTGTCGTTTCTCCTTACCCACACCTGCACCTCTTCCAAGAAAAACATGATGCTAAGCATTAAGATGACAGGTTTCATAAGTATTTACCAAATTGGATTGGGAGAATGTCAAGTGGAATGATTGCCCTGCCTTGTAATACTGTACTCCCTTAAGCTGAATCACTTGATGTTAATAGGTTTTAGGCTCACTGAGGAGAAATTTTTATTTATATGAAAGCAGAGTGACAGAGAGAGAGAGGGAGAGAGAGGTCTTCCATACACTGTTTCATTTCCCAAATGTCTGCAACAATCAGGGCTGGCCCAGGCCAAAACCCAGAGCCAGGAACTTGTGGAGGTCTTCCATGTGGGTGACAAGGCCCCCAGTTCCTGGGCCGTCATCTGCTGCCTCCCAGGGTGCACACTGGTAGGGAGTTGGATTGTGAGTGAAGATGAGACTGGATCTCAACCGCTGCATTATGGGATGTGGGCATTCCAAGCAACAGCTTAACCCACTGCAGCACAACACTGCCCCAGACATTTTTTTTTTTAAAGATGTAACTATTTTAAATAGTTTTGCCTGGTGGTGATGCTGTGTTTAAATTTGCTTTCTTAGCATCTCTTCGCCGGGTGTCATCTATCAAATTCCCCGGAGCATCTGGATCAAATATGATTTATTACCTGGTTGTTGGTGTCACAGTCAGTGCTGGCGGATATTATGTAAGTATTTAAATAACCATAATGTTTAGGGATTTATGTATATTTTTAAAGATTTAATTTATTTATTTGAAAGACAGAGCCACAGAGAGAGGGAGAGAGGGAGAGAGAGAGAGTCTTCCATCCTTTGGTTCATTCCCTAAATGGCCGCAATGGCCAGGGCTGGGCCAGACCAAAATCAAGAGCCAGGAGCTTCTTCCAGGTCTTCCACATGGGTGCAGGGGCCCAAGGACTTGGGCTATTCTCTGCTGCTTTCCTAAGTAGATTAGCAGGGAGCTGGATGGAAGTGGAGCATCAGGGACTTGAACCAGCGCCCATATGGGATGCTGGCACTGCAGGCCGGGGCTTTAACCTGCTGTGCCGCAGCGCTGGCCCTGGAATTCATATATTTTACAACCTATGGTAAGCTCAAAGCACTGTCAAGGTCAGGACATGGGATTCATCAAATATGCAGTGTAGCAATAGGGTTAAGTGTCATTAAGCATACATACCGTGCTGTCATTAGAACTCGGTTTTCGTTGGGGGCGGGGAAAGCCACAACAATACAAAAGTTGCACTTTGTAAATTCACATTTATTAAATAATAAAAAGAATTAAAAAAAATAAAAAAATAAAAAAGAACTTGGTTTTCATAAGTAAAATGAAGACTTTTCCAAGTATAAAATAAATGTTTCTTAATACTATTAATATAGATGATTTTCAATTAAAAATGTTCTTGTTATAAATGATAATAATAACCACTGACATTTTAGTGTTTAGCATATGCCAGACTCTTGGCTGATTTAATAGTTGTGATGGTTCTATAAGATTCTATAATTAACATTTAACAAGAACTGTTTTGGAAGATTTGCTAACCTTTACAAAAATAATGGACTTTCTTTCTTAGAGTGGTTTTAGGTTTGCAGAAAAATGAGCAGGAAGTACAGAAAGTTCCCATATGCTGCCTCCCGCCCCCCTGCGCCTTTCCCCGTTAGCATCTTTCCTAAGTGTGGTGCGTGTGGTACAATTAGTGAGCGCCTGTAGACCCACCACTATGAACAAAGCCTGTGATTTACACTGGAGCTTCCTCTTCAAGTCCTCTATTCTGTGGGCTTCCACAGTTACATAAGGGCGTGTAACTGTCATCGTAGTTTCATGCAGAATAGTTCCACTGCCTGAAACTACTCACCCCCTTACTCCTCCTCCTCCTCATCTTTTTACTGTTTCCAGAGGTTTGATTAGTTTTATATTTTTAACATAGTTTTAAGGCTTTTTAAAAGTATTTATTTATTCAAAAGGGAGAGAGAGAGAGAGAGAGAGAGAGAGAGAGAAATGGACAGAGATCTTACAGCTGCTGATCCATTCCCCAAATGCCCACAGTGGCCAGGGGTGGACCAGAATGAAGCTGGGAACCGGGAACTCAAGGCAGGTCTCTGATGTGGGTGTTAGGGACCCAACTACCTGAGCCGTCACCTGTTGCCTCGCACAGTGTACAGCAGCAGGGAGCTGGAGCGACTCCAGCCAGTCATTCCAACATAGGATGGAGGTGCTCCAAGTGGCGTCTTAACTGCTCTGCCCAACACCCTCCTCAGATGTATTATTTTTAAGATATCATATTATGAGTGGGCGTTTGGCCTGGTTCCTTAAAAAAATTCAAAATAAACAAAATGAAAAGTATGTTTTTCTCCTCAGTCTCCCTGTCTACTTTCTCCAGATGTCCCCTGTAACAGAAAACTTTTCATAGTGTGACGTCACAGCTAGAAAAGCACAACATTATGAGTTAAGTAAGATAAGCCTATTTGAATGACCCACCATTTTCTCATAAGCTTCCTAAAGCAAAATCTAATCTTTATTGTAAATGAGAACCGAGTAAGTATAAATTCTTGGGAAACTATGAGAGAACACAATTGCTATAGTTTGATTTGCTCCTACAGAAGTATGCATAAAGGGGTTTTAGTGCTAACCAAGTCTCACAGGACTAGGTAAAATGACAGTGTATTCTTTTTTTTTTTTTTTTGACAGGCAGAGTTAGACAGAGAAACAGAGAGAAAGGTCTTCCTTCCATAGGTTCACCCCCCAAGTGCGGCCAGTGCACTGCGCCGATCCTAAGCCAGGAGCCAGGTGCTTCCTCCTGGTCTCCCATGCGGGTGCAGGGCCCAAGTACTTGGGCCATCCTCCTCTGCATTCCCGGGCCACAGCAGAGAGCTGGACTGGAAGAGGAGCAACAGGGACAGAATCCGGCGCCCCAACTGGGACTAGAACCCGGGGTGCCGGCGCCACAAGCGGAGGATTAGCCTAGTGAGCCGTGGCGCCGGCCGGCAGTGTATTCTAAGGTTCAGAATTTGGGGAGCCTGAAGAAGTCAGAAAATTGAAGACCTTTCACTTACACTCTGTCCTCCACTAACTTAGAAACTTTCAGTCACACCCAGCTTCCTTTGCTTGTACCATCTTCCTACTGTTGAAGTTGCAGTGTACATTTGGCCTCGGATGGTCACATCCCATATCAACGTGCCTGGGTCTGCGTCCCATCTCCACTCCCAGTTCCAGCTTCCTGCGAATGCATACCCTGGGAGGCAACAGGTGATGACTTAAGTAGTTGGGTCCCTGTCCCCGGCTCCTAGCTTCAGCTCCAGCTGTTGTGGGAATTTGGGGAGTATACCAATGGATGGAGAGATCTCTCTCCCTCTCTCCTTCTTACTCTCCTCCTCTCTCCCTTTCTCTGTTTCTCTTTCTTTCAAATAAATTTAAAAATAAACAAAAGCTATTATATTCACTGCCCAGGGCCATGCTAGTTGGATATAGACTGCTGAAAGCACCACATGATGATCTTGAAGGAAAGACTGATTGGGTTTCATCTGGACAGCACCTTCACCTAATTACATTTAAGAGTGCCAGACACGAACCGTTTTCATTTGCTAATTCTTTCCTTGTAAAAGAGATCTATCTAACACTGAGAGGTTTTAAACTGGCTATCGCTAAGAGTATGTTATCTCCTTGTCCTTTCATAGAGTAGAAACTGGCCAAGGTTGTGGTCGCTGTGTCCCCTTCCATCATAAAGATTATGTTGTTTTCATCTCAAATATTGGAAGCCTTAACTCCCAAGAATCTTAGTCTATTTTAAGGAGGAAATACAAAATTTAAGGCACTGCAGAATCTGTATTAAAGTCTCCCCCTCACGTCTGTGTCCTGTATGAAAATAAATTCTGTGTTAGGTTTATAGGAACTGACCTTCTGGGTGCTCAGTAGACAGGCTCAGTTTTTCATTTCTAAGTGAAATCTACAAAAAAAAAAAAAAAAAAAAAAAAAAAAAAGGGCCAGCACCGCAGCTCACTAGGCTAATCCTTCGCCTTGCGGCGCCGGCACACCGGGTTCTAGTCCTGGTCGGGGCGCCGGATTCTGTCCCGGTTGCCCCTCTTCCAGGCCAGCTCTCTGCTATGGCCAGGGATGGCCACATCCTCTGCAGTGGAGGATGGCCCAAAGTCCTTGGGCCCCGCACCCCATGGGAGACCAGGAGGAAGCACCTGGCTCCTGCCATCGGATCAGCGCAGTGCGCCGGCCGCGGCGGCCATTGGAGAGTGAACCAACGGCAAAGGAAGACCTTTCTCTCTGTCTCTCTCTCTCACTGTCCACTCTGCCTGTCAAAACAAAAACAAAAACACTAAGTGAAATCTACTGTCAGGGCACCTTGAAATCTGAGAGCACCAGTCACTTCAGTTTTCTGGGGGTCTGGGTGTTTTTTTAGAAAGTACTATTAGACTTGCTTATTTAAATTGTGATATATTTAATAATAAAATAATAATATTTGCCAATAACTTCTAAAGTCTAAATTTGAGACCACATTTTTTTAAAGATTTTTAAATTTATTTATTTGAAAGGTAGAGTTACAGAGAGAAGGAGAGAGAAAGAGAGGGAGAGAGATATCTTCCATCCGCGGGTTCACTCCCCAAATGGTCACAAAGACCAGGGCTGGGCCAGGCCTGGAACCACTGTCCATATGGGATGTGGACAGCACTGCAGGACTGCAGGCAATAGCTCAACCTGCTGCCCCACAGTGCTGGCCCCTTGAGATCTTTTCTTATGACAGGTTGTTTTTTAAAATTATTTGTTTGTTTGTTTGTCTATTTATTATGTAAAAGGCAGAGTGACAGAGAGAGAATGAGAGGGAGCGGCAAAGAGAAAGCAAAAGCATGACAGAGAGAGAGAGAGCGCGCGCGCAAGAGAGATCTTCCAACAGCTGGTCACTCCTTAAATGGCCACAACAACCAGATCAGAGCCAGAGAGAAGGCAGGAAGCTGGAACTCCATCTGAGTCTCCCACATTGGTAGCAGGAGCCCAAGTACTTGGGCCTTCTTCTTCTGCTTTCCCAGTTCTTTAGCAGGGAGCCGGCTGAGGAGGTGGAGCAGCAGGAACTCGAACGAGCACCCTAACAGGGAATGCCGGCATTGCAAGCAGAGGCTTAACTCGCTGCACCATGATGCTGACCTGATGACAGGTTTTTTATTCTACTCTGTATGTCATTAGGCTGCATTTGGGAAAGTTAGATCCCCCGGGGATCCATCAGTGTAAATTGTTCTAATATTGTCATCTCCTCAATTCTAACTAAAGTTAGCCTTTTTTCTCACCTTGTGATTTAGCCCCGCCTTGAGCAATAAGACCAATATCCCTTGGGGTGTGGCTGCTGGCAGGGCCATGTCAGGGCTGTGAACTTGCTGCCGGTTCAACTTTACGGTACTGAGAACTGACGATGCTGACTCAGCACACTGGCTGTCAGGAACTCCCACTGAACTAAGAAAAAAATTCCCTGCCTCTGTACAAAAAAGTTATCATTCCTGCTGGTCCTGTTTGCTCTGCAGGTTTCAAAGCCAGAGCATTCACACCTGCCTTTACCAAACTCTGGGGAATTTGTTATAAAAGAGTCACTTTTGTTTAGGGCCTTTGCTGTGGCTTAGTGGGTAAAGCTGCCGCCTGCAGTGCCAGCATCCCATATGGGCGCCAGTTTGAGTCCTGGCTGCTCCACTTCTGACCCAGCTCTCTGCTATGACCTGGGAAAGCAGTGGAGGATGGTCCAAGTCCTTGGGCCCCTACACCTGCATGGGAGACCCGGAAGAAGCTCCTGGCCTCTGGCTTCGGATCGGTGCAGCTCCAGCCATTGCAGCCATCTGGGGCATGAACCAGCCCGTGGAAGCTTTCTCGTTCTCTCTCTCTCTGCCTCTGCATAACTTTGCCTTTCAAATAAATAATTAACTCTTAAAAAAAAAAGAGTTACTTTTGTATCACTTCTACCCTTAAGGTTACAGATTTTCCATTTTCGCAGTCTAATTTTTCTACTATAAAATGGTTTCTAAATTATATAGCACAATTTTTAATAAGGCCCTTGGCTTCTCATTATTAAGGATTTAGAAAATACTGAATGCACATATACAAAATTTTAAAATCTATTATCTTACCAGGGAGAGTTAAACCATTATTAACATTTTTTAAAAACTGAGATAATAGGCCAGTGCCGTGGCTCAATAGGCTAATCCTCCTCCTGTGGCGCCGGCACACCGGGTTCTAGTCCCAGTCGGGGTGCTGGATTCTGTCCTGGTTGCTCCTCTTCCAGTCCAGCTCTCTGCTGTGGCCCGGGAGTGCAGAGGAGGATGGCCCAAGTCCTTGGGCCCTGCACCCACATGGGAGACCAGGAGGAGGCACCTGGCTCCTGGTTTCGGATCACCGCGGTGCGCTGGCTGCAGCGGCCATTGGAGGATGAACCAACGGTAAAGGAAGACCTTTCTCTCTCTCTCTCTCTCTCTCTCTCTCTCACTGTCCACTCTGCCTGTCAAAAAAAAAAAAAAAAAAAAGGCCAGCGCCGCGGCTCACTAGGCTAATCCTCCGCCTAGCGGCGCCGGGTTCTAGTCCCGGTTGGGGCGCCAGATTCTGTCCCGGCTGCCCCTCTTCCAGGCCAGCTCTCTGCTGTGGCCAGGGAGTGCAGTGGAGGATGGCCCAGGTGCTTGGGCCCTGCACCCCATGGGAGACCAGGAAAAGCACCTGGCTCCTGGCTCCTGCCATCAGATCAGCGCGGTGCGCCGGCCGCAGCGCGCTGGCCGCGGTGGCCACTGGAGGGTGAACCAACGGCAAAGGAAGACCTTTCTCTCTGTCTCTCTCTCTCACTGACCACTCTGCCTGTCAAAAAAAAAAAAAAAAATGAGATAATAAAAACAACATTATCTGAATACTAAGGTTTTCATTTTTCAAATGCCTTTGTGAGACCAAAAGTCTCCCTAAATGTGAGATGAAAGGGAACCTGCACATGCTGTCTGTGATTAAGACAGCTTTCTTCTCAATAGCATTTCTCAAGTAACTGTAGTCAGGTTGTTGCTTTTAACGACTAACCCTTGCTTACTTAAGGAATCTTTAGTAGGATCTGGCCAAATGTCATTCTGTCATTTTTTTAAAACTTTTTCTCATCAGATAATTTGACATTCACATGCAGTTACAAGAAATAAAACAGCGAGATCTCCTATGCTATTCATCTTATTTTCCCTAATGATGATAATCTTTCATAATTACATTACTATATCACAACCCAGAAATGGACATTGATACCACCACTGATCCTATTCTGGTTTCACAGGTTTTACACGCATGTATTTGTGTGTGTGTGTGTGGGTGCACGCGTATGTGTGCTTAATCCTATGCAGTTATACCACATGTAGTCATATATTTACCATCACTGTGCAGACAGGTTCCATCACCACAAGGATTCCTGGGTTGTCCTTTTACAATTGCACTCCCTTCTCTCCCGGTCCCTCTTCCCTTCCTCCTAAACTCTGGCAACACTGATCTCCTCCACATTTCTATACTTCTGCCATTTCAAGAACATTACATAAATGGAATTATAAGGTTTGAAATGTTTTAAGATTGCCTTTTCTTTTTTCGTTTCACTCAGAATAATTACCTGAAGCTTCATCCAAACTGTCGCATGTCCTTGTCTCTAATGTTCATTCCTTTTGATTGCTGAGCAGTGTTCCCTGCTTTGTTCAGACCACGGTTGGTCTAACCGTTCATTCACTGTGGGTCATCTGAGTTGACTGCAGTTATCTTTGACTTCTATTTCTTTTCTTTTTAAAGTATTTTACTTCATGATGAAGGCTTCCAAGGCGGGAGTAAAGGAGAAAATGGTGTGCATTGATTTCCGTTCTTTGCTATCTTGGGATTATGGTTCAAACTTCTACTGATGATAATACGGAGAGTATATACCTTTGTACTTGGCTTGATGAATCTTGGAGCTCAGAAATTAATGTAAGCACATTTTTACTTTCAGACTTACAAGTCAGTCACATCAGAGCAAGCCAAACACACGGAACATATAACAAACTTGGAAGAAAAAACAAAAGTAGAGTTACACCCACTTCAAGGTAAAGTGAATTTCCCAGTTACTTATTTGTTTTGAGGTACTAATTCCCATCATCCTAATCTAAGCAGTGAATGCTATGTGTTTTCTGTTTCTTTGCTAACTTAATCCAGAATGGCTCCAGTTAGGAGTTCATTCAGAAAAGAAAAACCCAGCCAAGACCTAAAGAATATCGCTGCATACTTTGGTTGAGTGCATTTGACAAATGAACACATTTTACATTTGTACTGCTGACCAGCGGCTTTGGCTTCTTTGTGTGATAATATTTTCCCCCTACTCAGGTGTTCATTCACGCAGGCGTAATTTTCGTATCTGTCTCTCTCAGCAGCTTGAACTTTCATTGCCCTCGTTATGTTTTTTGAATCACAAAATGAATCTGTTTCAGTTTGGGCTCAGACCACCCATGTGTCTGCCCAGAGTACACTTCACTATCATAGAATTGGTCATGGTTATGGAGGCCCTCGGTTGATAAAATGGCAAGCATGCATACAGAACCTTTACATTTTCACTCTAGCGTGTTCTATTTGCCTTAAACTACTCTTTGGTTTTAAATCTCTTGATCGTGCACATTATTTTAATTATGTGCACACAATGATTAAATATTAAATCACACTAGCCCTGCAAGGAAGGTGTAATCAACATTCCCATTTTATAGATGACAAACTGAGGCTGAAAGAGGATCTTTGATCCCTCAGCCATCAACTAGTAACTTGGCTACTGTTCAATGCTATGTCACATGAATAAGTAATATATGCCATTTAAAAAGAAGATTTATTTATTTGAGAGGTAGAATTACAGACAGAGAGGGAGAGATAGAAAGGTCTTCCATCCACTGGTTCATTCTCCAAATGGCTGCAATGAGGCCGGCGCCGCGGCTCACTAGGCTAATCCTCCGCCTAGCGGCGCCGGCACACCAGGTTCTAGCCCCGGTTGGGGCGCCGGATTCTGTCCCGGTTGCCCCTCTTCCAGGCCAGCTCTCTGCTGTGGCCAGGGAGTGCAGTGGAGGATGGCCCAGGTGCTTGGGCCCTGCACCCCATGGGAGACCAGGAAAAGCACCTGGCTCCTGGCTCCTGCCATCGGATCAGCGCGGTGTGCCGGCCGCAGCGCGCCGGCCGCGGCGGCCATTGGAGGGTGAACCAACGGCAAAGGAAGACCTTTCTCTCTGTCTCTCTCTCTCACTGTCCACTCTGCCTGTCAAAAAAAAATTTAAAAAAAAAAATGGCTGCAATGGCTGGAGCTGAGCCTATCCAAAGCCAGGAGCCGGGAGCTTCTTCCAGGTCTCCCACATGGATGCAAGGGCCCAAGCACTTAGGCCATTTTCCGCTGCTTTCCCAGACCATAGCAGAGAGCTGGATTGGAAGAGGAGCAGCTGGGACTCAAACTGGTGCCTATATGGCATGCCAGTTCCGCAGGCAGAGGCTTAGCCCACGAGGCCACAGCACTGGCCCTATATGCAATTTTTTTAGTTCAAAAGAGTTTACAGAAAGCAGATCCTTTGTTTTCCCTCCTGAGAAGCAACCAATAATACCAGTTCTTTGCAATCTCCTGGAGACAGTCTCTGCAAAGGTAACCGGGCATTTTACTAACCGCCCTCCCCCTACTTTGTCCTAACACAGATGGAGGCCTCCCGTGTGCATAGTTCTTTCCTCGCTTTTTCACTTTGCAGCCTCCTTTGAAGACCTTTATATAGCAATACATACAGATGTGTCTCACTTTTTAAATTGACTGCACGATGTTCCAACTGTATTGCCATGCTCTTTAAATTAATGCTCTGCTTAATGGACTGAATCTTAAAGGTGAACAAGAGAATGTTGTGGAAGCTGAGGAAGAAAGTCCAGAAGCCCCTGAGGAACCCGTCGTGGAAGCTGAGGTAGTAGGGGCTACAACTGCTGTCCCAGAAGAGGCCACAGTCTGCCCAGATGATACGGAGCCTGCTTCGGTGGAAACAACCACAGTCGAGGCTGAAGCTGGACCAGAGGTTACAGACACCACAGCGGGTGACACCATGACAGGTGACACTGCGACAGGTGAAACCGCAGAAGCCAGCTCTGAAACCACCCCAGAGGTTACAGATGCAGCCGCAGATGAAGCTGTTGCCATTGATAAAGGCACAACAGAGGAGAGCTCTGATGAATGTGCCAAACCAGAAGGAGAAAATCCTCCAGCTGAGCCAGATCTCTCTGCTGGGGCTGATTTACAGGGGGAAGCCAGTGTGGGTTCTGAGGCTGCCTCCCCGCAAGGCTAGTCTCCTGCTGAGATACTTCACAAAAATGCTATAGAGTGTCTGATAGCGGCTCTTATACTTTTAATAATCTTAGTTGTAAAAAGACTTCTTTTCAAGGAAACTTTAACGTGCCTTGAAGATTGTTGGTAGGTATTGATAGATTTTAGGACTGAGAGATTTGAGGTTTTCTATGTTTTCAAAGTTTTCTACTCTCTGAGATCAGAGTGTGACATTGCAGTGAAGAGTACAAATAATCTCATCTTTGATTTAAGTTGTGTATCGTAGGAACTGAGCTACTGTTCAATCTGTACTCACTATAATTTTTGCTATACTTCTACCTTATTGTACTGTTTGCAGATGTTGAGTTTGATCTGAACTCATTTAAATAAAATTAGAAAATCTTTAATGCTTGTACTTTTATTCACATATATATGCTCATAAATAATACATATTAATGCATGAACATAGTACATGAAGACATTAAGGCTGTGTAATATTGTTGCGGAGTCTGCAGTTATTACAATTCTTTTTCTCTGCTGAGTTCGTGTCTCATCTCCATGAAGAATGAGGAGCATGGACAAGAAAGAGTGGGTAAAGCAGAAGTAGTTTATTGAAAGGAAGCAGAGAAAGCAAAAGGAAAAGCTCTCGGAAGCAACAAGAGAAGCCCCTAAAGAAGGGAGCTGTTGAGGGCTGATGAGGGGGTTTTATAGGCTGGAAAACGGGACATTCTTGTGATTCATCCAGGGAAGGGGTGGTTTTGATTGGTTAATTGGGTGAACGTCCCAGTGGAGAGGTAAGAGCAACAACAGAAAACACATGAAACGTTCCCCTAAGACATACAATTCTCGTTACCCAGATCAGTTACAACAGCACAGAGAAACCTTGATGACAAGGACTAGCGTGTGACATCAGCATGCTTCACAGAAGCTGCTGCTACACTCTTCTCAGGCCCTCCACGACTCAGCTCCAGATGGAGGGGGAGGGGCCCTCATACCTGCCTACCTAGCCAGGAGTCCATCTCTCTATCAATATCACTGAAGAGAGGCCACATAATCTACGGAGAACTCTGTGTGTAACAATACATACGTCTATCCCCATCTATATTACATAAGGGGCTATGCAGATATTTTCTGGTTCAGTTCAGTTCAAATGATATTGAGGATGTATGCTTTGTGTCATGAATCATTCATTCATACGTTCAGCAAAAAGTAACTGAGACCTCAAGTTCTCCCCAGCTAATATTCTAGAGTGGTACCTGATAATGAACAAAATAAATAATAAAACTGTATGTGTGTTAGAGACTGAGTGTTCAGAATAAAAGCAATGAAAATAAAGGGAATGTGAGTGTTGGTTGGACCTGGAAGTTGTAATTTTAGATAGGGCAGAAAATTAGCAGATAAGACACCATGCACTGTATCAAAGTACCTGCTTTCTTTAAAAAAAAAAAAGATTTATTTTATTTATTTATTTGAAAGACAGAGTTACAGAGAGAGGTAGAGACATAGAGGTCTTCAATCCACTGGTTCACTCCCAGATAGCTGCACTGATCTGAAGCCAGGAGCCAGGAGCTTCTTCCGGTTCTCTCACATGGGTGCAGGGGCCCAAGGACTTGGGCCATCTTCTACTGCTCTCCCAGGCCATAGCAGAGAGCTGAACAGAAGAACAGCCGGGACTAGAAATGGCGCCCATATGGGATGCCGGCGCTTCAGGCCAGGGCTTTAACCCGCAGCATCACAGTGCCAGCCCCCAAAGTACCTGCTTTCAATTCCATCTTCTGCTAATGCAGACCCTGGGAGGCAGCCACAATTATTCAAATGATTGGGTTCCTGCCACCCATGTGGGAGACCTGGGTTGAATTCCCAGCTCCTCATTTTGACACCCAGCCCAACCTAAGCCATTGTGGGCACTTGGGCAAAGAGTCAGTAGATGGGAACTCTCCCTTTGTCTCTCTCTCTCTCTTTCTTCTCAAATAAATAAATTTTAAAGGATACTTAAAGGGGGCAGGCATTTTGGCATAGCAGGTTAAGCCACTGCCTATGATACCACCATCCCATATCAAAGCTCTTGTTCAAGTCCCAGCTGTTCCACTTCTGATCTAGCTCTCTAATAATGCACCTGGGAAAGGAGTGGAAGCTGGCATAAATACTTGGGCCCCTGCCATGCAAGTGGTAGACCTGGATCGCATTTCTGATCTTTTTTTTTTTTTTTTTTTTTTTTTTTGACAGAGATTCAGACAGAGAGAGAGAGAGAGAAAGAGAAAGGTCTTCCTATCCGTTGGTTCACCCCACAAATGGCCGCAACGGCCGGCGCACTGTGCTGATCTGAAGCCAGGAGCCAGGTGCTTCCTCCTGGTCTCCCATGTGGGTGCAGGGCCCAGTGACTTGGGCCATCCTCTACTGCCTTCCTGGGCCACAGCAGAGAGCTGGCCTGGAAAGAGGAGCAACTGGGACAGAATCCGGCGCCCCAACTGGGACTAGAACCTGGGGTGCCAGCGCAGCATGAGGAGGATTAGCCTAGTGAGCCGTAGCACCGGCCGCATTCCTGATCCTGGCTCTGACCTGGCCCAGCCCTGGCTATTGCAGCCACTTGGGGAGTGAATCAGCAGATGGAATCAGTGAACACCAGCACATCTCTGTCTCTCTCTCTCTCTCTCTCTGTCACTCTGCCTTTCAAATACTTAAAAATGACTTAAAAATTTAAAAGGCAGCTAAAATGTATGTAGGGGGCTTTATCATGAGGACATTGGAGGAGAAGATCACTTCACCTGAGGGAAAAGATAAATGCAACATGGCCAGCATAGTGGCTCACTTGGCTAATCCTCGCCTGCGGCACCAACACACCGGGTTCTAGTCCCGGTTGGGGCGCCAGATTCTGTCCTGGTTGCCCCTCTTCCTGTCTAGCTCTCTGCTGTGGCCAGGGAGTGCAGTGGAGGATGGCCCAAGTCACTGGGCCCTGCACCCACATGGGAGACCAGGAGAAGCACCTGGCTCCTGGCTTCAGATCGGTGCAGCGTGCCGGCCGTAGCGGCCTTTTGGGGGGGTGAACCAACAGAAGGAAGATCTTTCTCTCTGTCTCTCTCTCTCTCTCTCACTAACTCTGCCTGTCAAAGAGAGAGAGAGAGAGAGATAAATGCAACAGGCCAGACAGTGGAACATGCTGGAGAATTTGAGGACTTGCAAGGCGGCCAGTGTAGCAAACTTGGAGAAGAGGGAGATGATCTCCGAGACAGAGCAGTTAGGCAGGGATGGGCTAGATCATGTAGAGATGAGCTAGATCAAGTAAGACTTTGGCTACCACTTGGAGTAAGTTGGGAAATTGTAGTGGACACTGGTGATGCTCAGCCTAGCTCCCCTTCATTGCATACATCTATTCTCAGCTGTTATTGAGTGTTACACACACACATTCCATGCCTCCCCTCACCTCAGACAGCCCTGCACCAATGATTGACTGCTATGGCAGTCCAAAGTGAGGCCAGGTCTGCAGCATAACTCATGCTCTGGGACTTCCCAGCAGTCAGGCTGAAGCTGGTCTCCAGCTGAGATTACATCCTTGCTTGGCCTTGTCCCTTCCTCCTTCCTGCTTTTCTCTCTCCTGTTCTCCTGAGAAAACTCCTCCAATAGATCACTTTCCCCGGACTCTCTTTTTCTAGGGAACTTCATCCAAGATTGTTCATCCTGAACATGGTCTTAAGGAAGCAGCTGTCTGATTAGGATTCTGGAGTTCCTCCATCCTTCAGCTATACAGCAACAATGGCTCCATCCCTGGTAGCAAGTGCACGACTGCTAGCCCCTGGCATTCTGCTGCAACGTGATTGTTAAGGTTTCCACCCATGGCCAGCTGGAGCAGGGTATAGGCAGAAGGTGATAGCTTTAGCCTCTGGAATTTGAGAGGCAGAGAAACAGTGTAAGGAGTTAATCATGACTGTAAAGATGATAATTTGTGTTTGTTTTGAATTTGTCCTCATGTCAACTCTGCACTAGACTCAATGGTGTAAGATCTATGTCAGCATTAAATGGATGCAGTTCTGTTAAAGGCTCTTTAGGACACAGCAGATACATTACCTGCTGCTAGTCATGCAGACCACACACACACACACACACACACACACACACACACATATGCATGCTTTACTGTTATGGTCAGGGTAGTTTCTACTGCAAATAACAGATACCAACTCAAAATGGATTTCACAATAGAGCTAGTTATTATATAAGGATCTCTAAGGTCATTTTATGCCTCGGCTCAGTTGTCAAAAACCAGGTTGTTTCCACCATCCTGCTCTATTGTCAACAATGTTTGGCTTTATCCTTGGCAGGCTTTCCTCATAGTCACGGAGTGAATCATCATTCTAGGTATTTTACTCAGTCACAGTAGAAGTCTTTCAAAAAGGAGAGTTTTCTTGTATTAAAAAATAAAAAAACCTTTCAGACTCATTTTTCTAATGGCTCATTTGTGAAAATGTCAAGCAAACATAGACAGAATCTTATGATGAAACTTCCTGAGCTCTGCTCCCAGATCTACCAGTTATGAACTCATGGCAAATCTTGCATTCATACTCCCACCCATTACCACCACACCTATAGCTAGCACTAACCCTAGATTTGTGAACGAGGTTCTAAAATCAAATCTATGAGACAAAATGTACATATGTAAAGTAATAATAATAATAACTCTTTATGATTACTAAAGATTTCCCCCACCTTGATTTTTTTGTTTTCCAAATCAAAATCCAGTTAAAAGCCAGAGCCATGGCTCACTAGGCTAATCCTCCGCCTTGCGGCGCCGGCACACCAGGTTCTAGTCCCGGTTGGGGCACCGGATTCTGTCCCGGTTGCCCCTCTTCCAGGCCAGCTCTCTGCTGTGGTCAGGGAGTACAGTGGAGGATGACCCAAAGTCCTTGGGCCCTGTACCCCATGGGAGACCAGGATAAGTACCTGGCTCCTGCCATCGGATCAGCGCGGTGCGCCGGCCGCAGCGCGCCGGCCGCGGCGGCCATTATAAGGTGAACCAACGGCAAAGGAACACCTTTCTCTCTGTCTCTCTCTCTCACTGTCCACTCTGCCTGTCAAAAAAAAAAAAAAATCCAGTTAAAGTTTACAGACTATAATTGCCTGATATGTCTTTGTGTTCCTTTTACCACTGGTTGCTCCTCCATCTCCCTGCTATTTTTTCCAATTTATGGTTTTTAATTAATCATATCTCTTGATCTGGGGGATTTTTCACAGTCTGGGTTTTAATTTTTGCAACCACATGTATTTTTTTGTTTCTTTCATCTCCCTTCTATTTTTTCAATTTATTGGTTTTAATAATCATATCTCTTGATCTGTAGAATTTTTTACAGTCTACACATGAAATTTCTTTGTTTTCATTTGACATGTTTCTTTCCCTTATACTGCCTAAAGTTCGCTATTTAGAGCTAGTGGTTTTTTCTGTTTTAAGGATTTTTTATTTATTTAAGAAATAGAGTTACAGACAGAGGGAGAGACAGAGAGAAAGGTCTTCTATCCGCTGGTTCTCTCTCCAAATGGCCACAACAGCCAGAGCTGGACTGATCCGAAGCCAGGAGCCAGGAGCTTTTTCTAGGTATCCCATGTGGGTGCAGGAATCCAAGCACTTGGGCCACTTTCCACTGCTTTCCTAGGCCATAACAGAGAGCAGGATTGGAAGAGGAGCAGCTGGGGCTTGAACAAATGCCCACAGGGGATGACAGCAATGGCAGGTGGTGGCTTAGCCCACTATGCCATGGCACTGCCCCTGAGAACTGATAGTTTGAAGTAATTCAGACTTCGAGTTTTGGCAAGAATTCTGTATAGATTGTGCTCATACTTTTTTTTTTTTTTTTTTTTTGACAGGCAGAGTGGACAGTGAGAGAGAGAGAGACAGAGAGAAAGGTCTTCCTTTTGCCGTTGGTTCACCCTCCAATGGCCACCGCGGCCAGCGCGCTGCAGCCGGCGCATCATGCTGATCTGAAGCCAGGAGCCAGGTGCTTCTCCTGGTCTCCCATGGGGTGCAGGGCCCAAGCACTTGGGCTATCCTCCACTGCACTCCCGGGCCACAGCAGAGAGCTGGTCTGGAAGAGGGCAATGGGGACAGAATCCGGCACCCCGACCGGGACTAGAACCCGGTGTGCCGGCGCCACAAGGCGGAGGATTAGCCTATTGAGCCACGGTGCTGGCCCTCTGAGTCATTTTTATACACCTGAGTACTTATAGTCTTCGAGAGCTTCTTTGCTTTCTGGTATGGCAGACCTGGAATCAGCTGTTTATTTAAGAAGCCCTGCTTTAGGGGCTGGTGGGACATTGGTGTCCCATATCAGAGCTGGTTCAAGTCTAGGCTGCTCCATTTCTAATCCAGCTCCCTACTAATGTGCCTGGGAAAGCAACAGAAGATGACCCAAATATTTGGGCTCTGTCACCCATATCGAGACCCAGATGAAGCTGCAGGCTCCTGGCTTCAGCTAGGGCCCAGCCCTGGGTGTTGCACCCATTTGGAGAGTGAACCGGTGGAGGAACATTCTCTCTCTCTTTCTCTCCATTTCCCTCTCCCTGTCTCTCTCTTTCAGATAAATAATTAAACATTTTTAAAAGGAACGTGGGGGGGCCGGCGCTGTGGTGCAGTGGGTTAACACCCAGGCCTGAAGCGCTGGCTTCCCATATGGGTGCCAGTTTGAGACCTGGCCGCTCCACTTCCTGTCCAGCTCTCTGCTGTGGCCTGGGAAAGCAGTAGAAGATGGCCCAAGTCCTTGGGCCCCTGCACTCGCATGGGAGAACTGGAGGAAGCTCCTGGCTTCAGATCGGCACAGCTCCAGCCTTTGCAGTCAATTGGGAAGTGAACCATCGGATAGAAGACCTCTCTCTCTCTCTGCCTTTCCTTTCCCTGTGTAACTCTGACTTTCAAGTAAAATAAATAAATCATAAAAAGGGGGAAGGCTGGCACTGTGGTGCAGAAGGTTAATCTTGCACCTATGGCGCTGGTATCCCATGTGGGCACCAGTCCTAGTCCTGGCTGCTCCACTTCCAATCCAGCTCTCTGCTATGGCCTGGGAAAGTAGTAGAAGATGGCCTAAGTGCTTGGGATCCTGCAACCACGTGGGAGACCCAGAAGAACCTCCTGGCTATGGATCAGCCCAGCTCAGGCTATCACAGCTATCTGGAGAGTGAACCAACAACCTTTCTCTCTGTCCCTCCCTCTCACTTCTGTAACTCTACTTTTCAAATAAATAAATAAAATCTAAGAAAAGAGAAGCTTTGCTTTAAAAAATGTGATTACACTACTTAAGGACTACAATCTAGGTGTTTGAGGTGATGTCCATGTTACTGCATTGATCATTGTATCTAGATCTTTTAGTATACAATGCTTTTTTTTTTCAAGATAAAATACAAATTCAAGATTAAAAAAAGCAAATTCACATTGATACTTCCAATTAAAAGTTAAGGCCACATGGTTTATATTTAACTCTTCCAGTGCCAAAATTTAGATCTCAAAGATACAAACACAATTACTCACATGAATTATCCCACGATATATAAATAGCAATTCCAAAATAAAAAATAATAAATTGTATTAGTAATTTAATTATGGGTCAGGTTGAAGCCAGGAGCCAGGAACTCCATCCTGGTCTCCCACCTGGAGACTTGGACCATCTTCTACTGCCTTCCCAGGCTACATTACCAGTAAGCTGGATTAAAAGCAGACTAGCCAGGACTGGAACTGGCATTCTTATACGGGATGAAGGTGTTGAAAACAGTGGCTTAAACAGCTGCGCCACAACACCAGCCCCTTCACTTATTTTTAATATATATTTTATAAATAGTGCCATAATGATTAGCTTCATGCCTACAAAATTACTTCAAAAAGTTTATGGAAATACGAAGTTAAAAGATAAATCTATTTTGGAGCAAAACAATTTTGAAATCCACTGATAGTATTTTTTATTTTTATTTTTTATTTTTTTGACAGAGTGGACAGTGAGAGAGAGAGACAGAGAGAAAGGTATTCCTTTGCCGTTGGTTCACCCTCCAATGGCTGCCACGGCCGGCGCACTGCAGCCGGCGCACCGCGCTGATCTCATGGCAGGAGCCAGGTACTTCTCCTGGTCTCCCATGCGGGTGCAGGGCCCAAGGACTTGGGCCATCCTCCACTGCACTCCCTGACCACAGCAGAGAGCTGGCCTGGAAGAGGGGCAACCGGGACAGAATCCGGTGCCCTGACCGGGACTAGAACCTGGTGTGCTGGCGCCGCAAGGCGGAGGATTAGCCTAGTGAGCCGTGGCACTGGCCCACTGATAGTATTTTAATAATACATACTTCCTAATAACTCTTCCAAGATTCAACATTTTTTTGTGCCAGAATAAACTTACCTTTTCATTCTATTTTAACAATTTTTTTGAAATGCCCTCATATGTCTGTCTGCATTCTTGCCAGTATATTGGAATAATTTCTGAAAGAGGGATCGCTAGGTCAATTTTTGCTATTACAGAAGTTCTTCTGTGGGAGTGAAACCACTTTGCATTCCCAAAACAGCAGTATCTGTGTCTGCTTCTTATTGGAATATACTGTCAAACATTTGGAATTTTGCTCATAAGATAGAGGAATCTTAGTGTGTTTTAAATCTGCATTGCCTTTGTTAAGTGTAAATCTGAACATTTTGAATTTAGTTAAGGATCATGTGCACCTTTTTTTCCATAAACTGTCTGTTTATGTCTGCACAGCATTTTCCACTATTATTGTCAGTTTTTCCCTTTTCTTTTTAGAAAATCTATATTTTTTCCTCTGTTATATATTACTAACATTATTACAAGTCATCGTTCATCTTTTTACTTTACTTACAGTGTTTTGTAGTACAAGATCAAATTGATTGATCTTTCTCTGTATTGTTTCTGAATTATGAGCCATTGTTAATGTATTCTGTTGGTAAAAACAGTTGCAAATTCCTCCCACTCTTGTATATACATTCCTGATTAGTATTTTTTGAAATATTTATTTATTTATTTGAAATTCAGAGTTACAGAAAGAAAGGGAGGGATAGAGACAGATATTTTCCATCCGCTGGTTCACTCTCTAGATGGCTGCAATGACTGGGGTTGGACCAAGCCAAAGCCAAGAGTCAGGAGCTTCTTCTAGGTCTCCTATTTGTATGCAGAGGCCTAAGCATTTGGGCTATCTTCTGCTACTTTTCCCAGGCCATTGACAGGAATTGGAAATGGAATAGCTGGGACAAGAACTGGTGACAATATGGGATGCTGGTATTGCAGGGAGCAGCTTAACCCGCTATGCCACAATGATGGCCCCCTGATAAGTATTCTCCATCAGGTGATGGAGAACATTTCTCCAACACCCAGTGTATGAGCTGGCCTTGTGCTTTGCTTTGACAAATAAAAAGCTGTACAAATGACTCTGTGAGCATTCACAGCCTCCTGGAATCGGGAGACGGCTCCGAGAAGCCTCCCAGCCTCTGTGAGAAGGTGGGATCCTAAGGAGAGAGGCCTCACCTACACCAAGTGCTGGTCCCAGATATGTGAGTGAGGCCATCCTGGACGTCTCACTGCAGCCAACATGCCACATGATTGCAGCTGTATAAGTGGTCCCACTAAAGACCAGGAAAGAATCGCCTGGTTGAACACAGACAATGTGGACCACACTGCTGGTCCACAAAATTGCCAGCAATTAAGATGGCTGTACACTAAGCCATGAAGCCTGGATAGTTAAGGTACTTAGAAAATAAACCTTTACTTTGAAATTGGCACTTTTTTTTTTAAGCCTTAGTGCTATTACTTTTCAAATTCCTCAATATGGATAAAGGAAGAATTGCCATGCACAGCAGAACCAGAAATGTTCTGGCTTATCCTCCTGGTCATTTGTCACCTTTTCTGAAATTCTTTTCAAAACATCCAAAGGCCAAAATGAGGTTGCATAAGAAAGATTTTTTTCCCTTTGAAAATTTAATATTTATTTAAAATGACCATTTGAAGCTGCAACTATTGAGTCCAAAAACAGCCTATATTTTATTAAATTTTTTTACTTTAACAACCCAAGCAATGAAAGTCAGTTACGGACAAAGAGATCTTCTACCCAATGATTCACTCCCCAAATGGTTGCAATAGGTAGAACTGGGCCAGGCCTAAGGCAGGAGCCTGGAACTCCATCTGGGTATACCAGAAAGTGCAGGAACCCAAGCACTTGGACCACCTTCTGCTGCCTTCCCAGGTGGCATTAGCAGGGAGCTGGATGGGAAGCAGAGCAACTAGGACTCGAACCAGCTCTCCTAAGGACACCAGCCTCGAAGGCAGCTGTTTAACCCACTGTGCCACCACACTGGCCTAGAAAGTTTAACGGTATCCCATAAGTAGCATTTTCATTGATAGACCTTTGACTGTTTTTAATATAATGAAACATGTATATCTAGAAAGTCAAAATGGGATAGAGTGTGAGGTCTAGAATGTGTAACTAGAGCCAAGTTAAAAATTGGCAGCAGAATCAGATAAACAAGGTAATTCTGTTTGATGTAGGCAAGGGTTATGTAAGAGAAGATAAAGCTGTGGTGTAGGGGGTGGCGCTGCTGCCTGGACACCAGCATCCTACATGGATGCCAGCTCACGTCCTTGCTGCTCCACTTTTTTTTTTTTTTTTTTTTTTGGACAGGCAGAGTTTAGACAGTGAGAGAGAGAGACAGAGTGAAAAATCTTCCTTCCATTAGTTCACCCCCCAAATGGCTGCTATGGCCGGTGCACTGCACCGATCCGAAGCCAGGAGCCAGGTGCTTCCTCCTGGTCTCCCATGCGGGTGCAGGACCCAAGCACTTGGGCCATCCTCTACTGCCTTCCCGGGCCACAGCAAAGAGCTGGACTGGAAGAGGAGCAACTGGGACAGAACCAGTGCCCCGACCAGGACTAGAACCTGGGGTGCCGGTGCCGCAGGTGGAGGATCAGCCTAGTGAGCTGCGGCACTGGCCACTGCTCCACTTCTGATCCAGCTCCCTGCTAAATGCTCCTGAGAAAGCAGCAAAAGTTAGCCCAAGTGCTTGGGCCCCTGCACCCTCATGGGAAACCTGGAAGAAGCTCCTGGCTACTGGCTTTGGACTGGCTCAGCTTCTGTCTCTTTGACCATTTGGGGAGTAGGCCAGGGGATGGAAGATCTCTCTCTCTCTCTCTCTCTCTCTCTCTCTCTCTCTCTCTCTCCCTGTCTCTCTCTCCCTCTCTCTCTGTAACTCTGCTCTTGGAAAAAAAAAAGAATGAAGCTTGGAAAATGTGACATGATTTTCACAACATGCCCACAAAATTCAAACATTATATTTACAAAATGTATGGAACAATCCAGAAGAAGGCATCTGAGATAACTATTTGTGTCTGTTTTTTTGAAATGACAATGTTCAGTCACAAAGTACAGTGTATTCCATAGCCAGCTATTGAGAGTTCAATCTAGATTCAGGGATGATTAGATTCTGAGTGTGTTAGTAGTTTTGGTGCCAACTATTCGTCCTGTCAGATAGCATCCATTGACTAGAAGCAACACTGTCCATTACAATAGAGCATATTATGTAATGTTTCTCCCCAGTTAAAAAAATCACCAAAGAAATTTCTAGAAAAAGATGATCTTATTTAGCTTTTGGGGTAAGTTTTTAGTAAACAAATTGGAAAAATCTTGAAAGTTAAATATTATTTGAATTTTTACATGCACAGGTAATTTCAAATAAATTAAAATTAAAATTAATAATTAAACTAATATAAAAACTTAATTTTGGGGCAAACATTTGGCCTACCACTTAAAATGCCTGCACCCCACATTGGAGTATCTGGGTTCAATTCCCTGCGTGGGATCTTGACTCCAGCTTCCTGCTAATTCAGACGCCAGGAGGCAGCAGCGATGGCTCAAGAAACTGGGTTGCTGGCAGCCTCTGGAGAGACCTGGGTTCCATTACTCCACTCCCAGTTTTGGTCTGAGGCCAGCCCTGGCCAATACAGGCATTGGGGAGTAAGCCTGCAGATAGGAACACTGTGCCTCTGTCTCTGTCTCTGTCTCTGTCTCTCTCTTGTTCTCGTGTTCTCTCTGTGTCTGTGTCTGCCTGTTTCTCTGCCTCTCAAAAATAATTTCTAAAAAAGACTTTATTTTCTGAGGTTTTTTTTTTTACAAAAAGATTATTTTTATTTTATTTTAAAGGCCCAATGATAGAGAAGGTTTGGGGAGACAAAGAGGGAAGAGAGAGATCTTCCATCTGCTGGCTCACTACCCAAAAAGCCTGCAATGGCTGAGGCTGGGCCAGGCCAAAGTCAGGAGTCTGGAAGTCCATCCGGGTCTCCCACACCACTGTGCCACAACCCTGGCCCCTACACGAATGTTCTGAAGACGCCTTGTCTTCAGAAGACTCACCAACATAAACTTATCCTTTGCCTGCATTTTCTACCCTCCTATGCACACGTGTAAATGCCATGTCAATGTTGGGGTTCACAGGCCCTTGAATCCAGAGACTGAAATGTGTGAGGGAAGGGTCCTGTTTTTGAGTAGTGAGACGTGGAGACTGCAGCCAGAAAGGAGGTTGGAGAGGCCGACAAGCAGGGCCACGCAGTAGCCTGTTCCTCACAGCACTTTGCAGTCTACTGAGTTAGCGCCTGAGAAAGAAACCAGTGAGGGCTCCCGCCCGAGACAGCAAGCCACTTACTTATTTGATGCTGCCTTTAATTTGTATTTCACGACACAAGACTTCTAGGCTTCTAGATTCTATGAGTGCACTGAGTGGTTAAAAGTCATCTCGTGGGGTGAGTTTTTTTTTTTTTTTTTTTTTTTTTTTTTTTTTTTTTTTGACAGGCAGAGTGGACAGTGAGAGAGAGAGACAGAGAAAAAGGTCTTCCTTTGCCGTTGGTTCACCCTCCAATGGCCGCTGCGGCCAGCGCGCTGCAGCCGGCGCACCGCGCTGATCCCATGGCAGGAGCCAGGTACTTCTGGTCTCCCATGGGGTGCAGGGCCCAAGCACTTGGGCCATCCTCCACTGCACTCCCTGGCCACAGCAGAGAGCTGGCCTGGAAGAGGGGCAACTGGGACAGAATCTGGCGCCCCGACTGGGACTAGAACCCGGTGTGCCGGCGCCGCAAGCGGAGGATTAGCCTAGTGAGCCAGGGCACCGGCTGTGGGGTGGGTATTTGACCTAGCAGTTAAGACACCTGCCTCCCACATCTGAGTTCTTGGGTTTGATACCTGGCTCTGGCTCCTGATTCCAGCTTCCGGCTAATGCAGACCCTGGAAGGTAGTGGTGTTGGCTCAAACGACTGGGTGCCTGCCACTCAACTGGGAGACCTGCATTGAGGTCCCAGTTCTTGTTTGGTCCAGCCCTGGCTTTTGTAGACATGTGGGAAGTGAAAGTACCGGGGGGTAGAAGCTTCCCCTGTCTCTAACTCTCCAGTTAAACAAAGAAAGTTGTATCGTGATGCTTTGTACATAACCCTTAATATGTTAAGTAGGATGAACCAAGAGGAATGCTTTACTTGCGGAATAAAATTTGCCTGATTTATACCAGAGGGAAAAATACCTCTGTTTGGCCCTGAAGTTTTTTCTTATGGGTAGTAATTTCTGGGGCGGCGGGGGGGTGGTGAAGAATAAATTTGCCATTTCCTTTATCAAATGACATGAAGGTTCTACCACTCCCCCTTTAAGAGTGAGAATTCTTGAAGTGGGTGTTTGGCACAGCAGTGAAAACATCATATGGGATGACCACATCCCATAGTGGAGTGCCTAGTTTCAGTTCCCTGCTCCATTTACAATTCCAGCTTCCTGCAATGTGCACCCTGAGAGGCAGCAGATGATGACTCAAATATTTGGGTCCCAACCACCCATGTGGTAGATTGGATTAAGTTCTAGGCTCCTGGCTTTGGTTTAGCCCAGCCCCAGACACTGCAGGCATTTAGGGAATGAATGGATGGAGGATATTTGTTGATCCCCAGTAACTATTTATGGAATGAAATTATGAGGTTCAGGGAATTATGGCTTCTGTTATAGAGCTGAACCCTATGAGACTACTGACACTTTATCTTTTTAAAAAATTATTTAGTTATTTAATTGAGAGACAGAAAGATAGAGCCAGGTAGAGAGAAGCAGAGAGAGCTCCCATCTTCTGGTGTACTCCTCAGATCCATGCAACGACCAGTTTTGGGCCTGGACAAAGCCAGGAGCCAGAAATTCAATCCAGGTCTCCCACATGGATGGAAGGAACCTAGTTAGTTGAGCCATCACCACTGCCTCCTGGGTCTGCATTAGCAGGAAGCCAGAGTCCGGAACTAGAGTCAGGTATTGAACCCAGCTACTCCCATGGGGAATGCAGAAATCTTAACCTCTAGGCTAAATACTTGCCCCATTTGCCATTTTTGACCTGTAAAATCAGCAGTTTCCTGGGGTTCAATATAGATAGATTCCAAGAGGTAAACCTTGAGAAAAATTCGGATTGGTTAACTTCACTGAAATAATTGTAACTTCTATTGTAAATACAGACTTTTCTCAAATTCATTCAAAGAAATTATCAAACATAAGGTTTTTTCCCAGAAAGAAAGCACATGGGAGTAGACTTTTGGCCTAGTGATTAAAATAGCTATGTTCCATACCGCAGGGCTTGGGTTTGACTCCCAGCTCTGTCTCCTGAGTCCAGCTTCCTGCTAAAGCAGACCCAGGGATGCAGCATATTATGGGTCAAGTGATTGGGTCCCTGCCACCCATGTGGGAGATATGGATTGAGTTCCAAGCTCCTAGCTTTATCGTGGCACAGCCCTGACCATTGCAGGCATTTGGGGAATATACTGGTATATGGGATGTCTCTCTGCCTTACCTGTCTGTATGCCTCTCAAATAAGAAAGAGAAGGAAAGAAAGAAAAGAAAAGGAAAGGAAAGAAAAGAAAGAAAGAAAGAAAGAAAGAAAGAAGGGAGGAAGGGAGAGAGAAGGAGGGAGAAAGGGAGAGAGAAGGAGGGAGAAAGGGAGAGAAAGAAGAAAGAAAAGAAAGGAGAAATGAAAGAGAGAAACTAGTATATATTTTTCCTCTCTCAGTATAAAATCCACTTGTTATTCTAAAGGAAAAGTTCATTCTATTTGCATTTTCATTTTTTAAAGAAGCCTTATATTTATTAATATCTTGCTCTGTTCCTCATCCGAACTGTTAACAAACTAGAGGAGGCAAGCATAGAGTTTTGGTTAAACAGTGGTCTGGGAGCCTTTGAATAGGCATCACCACGTTAATCAGTTTCCATGAGAACTGTAGCTGCAGGCAGATTCCAGTGCAATTCTGGGTGCCACCTCACATTATTTGAGCGTCAATGTTCCTGAAGGGATTGCTTCCCAAGTATTTAAACCTGACTCTTCGTATCAAAGTGAATTGCTTTACCCTAAGCTAAAAGTTGAACAGAAACGCTTAATATTCTCTTATTATTCCTTAAAACTCATCCAAGAATCAAGTCAGTATAATAAGTTGATATGAGAGCTTATATAAGTTTTTGCAAAGGCAGTTCTTGCCCAGTGGTATCTCACTTCAAAAGATTTATTCAGAAAAACAGCAGCAATGAAGCAAGGTTCCCAGTACCTCCTGAACTCTCTTTTACCTATTGGCTATTTTGGTTACAGCAATATTTCCTGCTTCTCAAAATTCAATTTCCTGTTTCCTCATGACTCAGTATTAATTAGGAGCAGAATTTCTCATATTCTTGTCGGCACACACAGTTGGCCATCATCTAGACTGTCTACAATTTCTTATTTTTTATAAGATTTTATTTATTTATTTGAATTTCAGAGGTAGAGAGAGAGAGAGAGGGGGAGAGAGAGAATCTTCCATCCACTGATTCACTTCTCAAATGGCCTCAACAGCCAGAGCTGGGCCAGACTGAAGCCAAGAGCTAGGAGCCAGGAGCTTCATTTGGATTCTCCCACAGGGATACACAGGCCCAAGTGCTTGAGTCATCTTCCACTGCTTTCCCAGGTGTATTAGCAGAAAAGCTAGATCAGAAGTGGAGCAACCAGAACTCAATCAGGGCCCCTATGGGATGCCGGTGCTGCAGATGGCGGTTTAACCCGCTACACCACAGCTCTGGCCCCTGTCTACAATTTCTTCCTGTGAATTAGTTTTGTCTGGTCAAGTTCCCATAAGTTGAAATCTTATGTGGCTAACAATTTATGGTTAAAAAAAAAATGAAGGCCAGGGGGTCGGCGCCATGGCTCACTTGCTTAATCCTCCGCCTGCAGCGATGGCATCCCATGTGGACGCCAGGTTCTAGTCCTGGTTGCCCCTCTTCCAGTCTGGCTCTCTGCTGTGGCCTGGGAAGGCAGTAGAGGATGGCCCAGGTGGTTGGGCACCTGCACCCGCATGGGAGACCAGGAGGAAGCACCTGGCTCCTGGCTTCGGATCAGCGTAGCTCTGGCCGTAGCAGCCATTTGCGGGGTGTGAACCAACAGAAGGAAGCCTTTCTCTGTGTGTCTCTCTCTCACTGTCTAGCTCTATCTGTCAAATAAAAAAAAAAAAAAATGAAGGCCAAAGAATTCTGGAGAAGTCTGGACAGCTTTGCTCCCCCACAGCCAGGTGCCAGGCCTGGGAGTCACCAAGGCCAAAGTGAGTCTCTCCTTTCCATGAAGGTACCATTACAGTAAAGATGAAAGCCTGCTTCTGGGATCCCTCATGGGAACTGCCTGGGCTCAGAAGAGCCAGGGGCTATATCCTGGACATTGCAGGACCCCAGTGGATGAACTAGAGTAGGAAATTGCCTGGGTAGATTCAAAGCCCATTCAGATGTGGCTTTGCTCCATCAGTCCATATGGCAGTTAATCTGGTGGAGGTGCCTTAGGCCAGCTCAGAGATTCACAAAGGACAAAAATTTATAGAAGAACGCTGAATAGTTGATTTATATGGAAGGATCCCAGCCTTCCCGGGAACTAGGACGATGCAAACAAAATCAATAACATACAAAAATTTTATACCTATCAAATTTGCAAAAGTTTCAAAAAATCTAAGAATGCCACATAGTGCCTTGGTGTGCACAGTGCCTATGCACAGATCCAGTTTGGGAAAGATTCTGACAACATTTAGTAAAGACAAAGAAGGGGGCCGGTGCTGTGGCTCCACTTGGTTAATCCTCCGCCTGCGGCGCCGGCATCCC